>NW_022900948.1:37040547-37060578 GCF_012274545.1 Fukomys damarensis
TTTTTTTTTAATCTATTAAAGTTTGTGTCTTTTTAACCAAATAATAGCTTAACATTTTTATATCACCAAATATATCTCTTTAAACAGCTGCTATTTTCCATCATTGTGATCACCTTATCTAAATTTTCCATGTTGTCTTGCAGACTTTTTAACAAATTTTAAAAATTGTTTTATTTTCCACATTTAGGTCTTAAAATAAGCTAAGTGTATTTTTTTCTATAAAATGTATTAATTTAATACAATGAAATAAATCCAGGAATTTATTTTTATATGTAGTGCAAGATTGGGTCCCACTTTCTTCGCACTTGGATGGCCAGTGGAGCCAGCATAGCTTATTAAATAATTTGTCCTGTTTTGCTAAAATACCATCTTTGTTATATGTCAACTTTATATACACTGAAGTAATTCTGGATTTACCATTCCTCCAATTTTTGTTGTTGTTGTTGTTGCTGTTGATTTTATTACAACAATGTTACAGAGAGCCGGGTGTGGTAGTGCATACTTGGAGTCCCAGCACTCAGGAGGCTGAGGCAGGAGGGTCATTGTCAGTTAGAGGCCAGCCTGGGCTACATAGTGAGTGAGTTTAAGGCCCCCCTGAACTACATAGAGAAACCCTGTCTCAAAAGACCCCCCCCAAGAAAAACCCAACAAAAATTTTATAGTTTATGTTCTGATAGTTGTTGAGGCAAAAATCCTCTCAACCTTCTTCTTTCCCATACTTTTTTTGGCTGCTCTGAAACATTTATCCTTTTGTAGTTACTTCAGGCTTATTTTTTTTTCTTTTTAATAGGAACCAACAGTGAATGTCCTCCTGATACTTCACATATCAATGTAATTTCATTTCTTCTCTGAATAAGCATCTTAAACTAAAAGCCAATGTGATACTAATAAGCACGATCCCTCCCATTACAATAATGTCTGGTTGCTACCCCCACCGTTACGTTGGGAAGGAGTGCGAGTCACGGCAATTAGAGAACTGGCGGGTAGGGAGCAAGGGAATGGAGGGTGCGTTCTTACACAGAGTGGCTGGAGCAGGCTTCACTGCTAAAGAAATATTTGGGAGGAGTCTGGAAGGCAGTGCAAGAATGAACCCCTTGGCTATTTGGAAGATGAGGTCCATGGAGAAAGAAGGGAAGGGGAAAGGCATAGGCCATCCTCCGTGTATCTGAGGAACTTCCCGCAAGGCAGAGCGAAAGCAGTGAGGGAGGGAGGCAGCTGCTGAAGATGAGGTCAGAGATATTGTTTATTTACAACCAAAAGAAGACAGTTAGGATACATACAGCTGACAAAGGAAGGACTGGTTTCAAGCATGTATGGGGCATATCAAACATTGAATTTAAGCTGTGAACATTGAAATTAAACACTATTACAGTAAGAGACACATTGCAATTCGTCCACTTCAAAACACACCCCCTTCAAACACACTCATCCCATCATTGCTGCCTCTTTCGTGAGGGTCTTTAGTCATCCTGTCATGGCTGCCTTACTCTCTTGAATCCATTCAAAATGTTTACCTTTCATGCTTTTTTTTTTTTAAATTTAGGGGAAGAGTCAGAAGTCACATAGAACCAGAGTCCATGAGGAAGGCGATTGAATAAGGTGGATGAGGACAGACTGTAATGTTTTTATGAGCCCGCTTTTCCACTGGCTGGCGCTCAGAGCTGCATTCACCAGGTTTTTGATCACACCTCATAAAGACATTCATTTGGGACTTAGGGTAGTGGCAAGGACAATAAGATAAGGGTATCAAAAGTGGGGATTTTGAGGGGGAATTAATGGCAATATATCTTTTACTGTAATAAACTTTTAAATTTAAATGTTCACTGTATGTATATTTGGATCTCACCTTGTATTCTTTTTTTTTTTTTCAGCTTTAATTGAGTTTATTGGTACATTTTAGGGATACAGTACAGTTACATTCATTGTTGGGAATTTGTACCTCTACATGGCAAGTCATGGTTCTCATTTTTTCCCCTTGTCCCTGCCCTCCCTTCACCCCCTCCTCCCTCCCCATTTACAAACACTATTTCCATCTTTTCATTATCTCACATTTTTTTCTTTTCCCTTATTACCTTTCCCCTACTCATCCTACCTTCCCTACACCTTTAGCTCCTTTCTTCCCATTTCTAAATGTCAGGATTCTTATTAGGATCTTGTTTATTATTGCATATTATTCACAACAGAGAGACTATTCAATATTTACACATGTGTGCCTTATTTATTTCACTTAGGAGTATATCTTCAATATGTATCCATTTTCCCATGAATGAATGTACTTTCTCATTCTTTTTGGCTGAGTAATATTCCATTTTATAGAAAAACCACATCTTCTTTATCCAGTTTCCAACGGATGGGCAAATGGGCTGTTTCCAAGTTTTAGCTATTACAAACTGTGCCACTATAAACATGGGTGCGCATACTTCTCTGTGATATGATTCTTTTTCACCTTGTATTCTATAAGTCAACAGATAACACACACAGACAATTTAACAGAAATGGGAAAATATGTCATTACATTTCACTGAAGAGGAATCATGTGAAGAAACCTTTCACTGCTTTGGTGATTAAAGTAATTTAGCAGACCATAAAGAACAAAATATTCCTGCCCATTGCATAGGCAATGTTGCATATTAGAAAAGCATGCACAGTGACAAGATGTATTCTTCTTGGCTGGTGAAAGTTTACTTTTGTTTATTCATTTATTTATTTATTTTTTGGTACTGGGGATCGATCTTGGGTCCTTGCGCTTATGAGGTAGGCAGTGGCACCACTGAACTAAATCCCCAGCATGGCTGGTGAAAGTTTAAATTGATGTATCCACTTTGGAAAATATTATTAGCTCTGGGCACAGGTTGAACATTCACAGGCCTTAGCACTCAAGGGTTCCATATACCTCTGGGCCAGGAGCCTGGACAAGGTTGTGGTAATACTGTTCATGACAGCAAAAACCTAGAAACGACTCCATTGCCCATTTACAGGACAGCAGTGAAATGTTATTATGTAGCCATTTAAATGAATTAGGTGATATGTGATTTCAGGATGAATTTTAGTAATTCAATATTAGGGGAAATAAATCCCCAAAGATAATATGCAGTGTGATATCCTTTTTATGAATAGGATACACATTTATATTTATATTTATATTTATATTTATAATACAAAATAGCAAGGGGATGATGAACGAGGGTTCATGATGTATGTTATCAGTGGTTGGTTCAGGAGATCAAATGAGGATATAGCAAGAATATGGGAAGCAATATAAATGTTGAAGATGTTGAAGTTAATGAAAGATGTAATCTTTGTTCCGGTAGAATAAAAAAGAAAGCAAGAGGAAATATCATATAGAGTTTACACGAACCACTGATAACATACATCATGAATTTAGGATCATTTATATACTTCTGTCCACCTATATTTAAAGATGCAAATATGAAAAGATTTGCAGAGGATGAAATACAAATTGGTAATAAATGTACAAAAGAATAACTGAGAAGTAAAAATTGAATTATTTGGGGGAGGTGAATATTGGAGATTGAACTCAGGGAGCGCTGAGCGATATCTTCAGCTCTTTAAAAATTTTTTTGTTTAATTTTTTAAAATTTCATTAGTACATGTTTGCAGGGCATAATGTTTGTATTCATCTGAGGATGTAGGTTTTCATTTTTGTTTGATGGGGCCTTGTGAAATTGCCTAGGCTAATCTTGAAGTTACAATCCTCCTGCCTCACCTTCTGAATAGCAGAAATTGCAAGATATGTGCCAGTACACCCAGCTTGAATTAAGATATTCTAACTAAAAAAAGATATTTTTACTGGCCGTTTTGGCAATAATAAAATGTTTGGCCTTAGTAGACTATTATCACATACATAAAATGAAAAATAGAGGAAATATTAGTAACATTTCTCCACTGCAGATTAGAAAATAAATGGTACAATTATTAAAAGGAAATTGAATTAGTAGCCTAAAAAGATAACCTGAATTTAAAAAATTAAAATATATATCCTTTTAACTGATGGATCTTCCCTAGGAGTTTATCCTATAGCTAAATTCACAGTGATATAAAATATTCAAATAAGAATGTTTGTTGGAAAATTACTTACAGTGATCCCCAACAATACAAAACCAATAGGAGCATGGTTAAATAAAATACAGTGCTATACAGTCATAAGATTGAATATTAAATAACCATAGAAAGAATAAAGCTCTCTCTTGCGTGTCAATGCCAAAGTCAAAAGGAGCCAATAACAGTAATTAGGCTGCTTGTAAAGACATTTTGTTTCATCTAATAATACCAGGAACGTTACATCAGACAGAGTTTCTAATTACAGCTCTTGATTGCCTGATTCTTAACAAATAGTTCCTAGATTTACATGGAAAAGCTCTACAAGAAAAAAACGTTTAAGTCCAGAAACCTCCCAGGATATCTATAATTTGATGACAGAAAAAAACAAAAAACAAAACAAGAACCAACAAAAAAACACCTTAAGATTGAGCTACATTATTCTTTTGTGAGAAGAAATTTTGTTCTTACTTAGGATGAAACCAGGCTGAGAGCTGAGGTTCTTCCACTTGATTATTCCTCGGAACAAAGACAAAAATCAAGTCGATTAGTTAACTCAGTCAGTTAATATCTGTTGAACTCCGACAATATGACAGGCACAATTTTGTACTTGTTCTTCAACTGTGAGTGTTTAAATCTAGCTCCTGCCTGCGGGAAGCTTACAGAATAGCAGCAAACACAATATAAAAAGGACAATCATAGCGTCTTTTTGTTGTTAAGTGTTAATAGAGAAAAGTGGAAGGATGGAAGTGGGGTTTCCAACACAGATTTGGGGTTAAGGGAAATCCTTCAAAGAAGAAATACATGAATGGGGTCTGGAAGCACACATAAGGGTCTGTCCAGGAAAGACGCATGAGAAAGAAGTCACAGAAGGCAGAAAAGCCACGAGTGCTTTTTCTTGGTGAAGGGCTATGTTTTAAAAATTACCAGAGTGGGCCGGGGATGTGGCTCAGTGGCTTCGCCGCCTGCCTTGCAAGCTCAAGTATCTCATTTGGATCCCCGGTACCTCCCCACAATTGCTAGAGCAAAAGAAGGGTTAATATTCAGAAAATGCAGATTTAGATAATTAATTAGTTATTAGTAGCTTACCATATGATGGCTACTTTGTTGTGTGTTGACATAATGAAGCTGAAGTAAAGCAGCAGATGTTTACCCTTGATTTTAATTTAAAGATAGGCTCCAACTAAGGTTTTGTTTTACTTTTAATTATTCACCTAACGTGTCATCAGTCAACTTCCTTTTCATAAACCTGGGACATTTTGTGAAATAAGAATAACTTTAAGCAATTGTTCTGGAAATAAAAAGGAGTAGTTCTAAATTTCCCTATTTCTCCTACAAAAATCCTAGACATTATATATAAAACAAACATGCGTGACATCAAATAGAAAGAAGGCAGATGACTTAAGGGCCCAGGGACCTAAAGGTTGATGGCAGTGCATTCCCTGAGTTACCCTGTTGCTATATATTCCAGTAACCCAGAAATGCCACTGGAAATGCCACAGGAAATGCCTGGTCTTTTTAATTAAAAAATAAAGAGCCAGGTATTTAGTTCAGTGGCACCATGCCTGCCTTGCAACACAAGGTCCTGAGTTTGATTCCTGGTACAGCAAAAATAAACAAGTGAATAAATAACTGAACAAACAAATAAATAAATAACCAGGAAAATGGCAACCTAGCTGGCCCAAAAGCTCTTAGATCCTAACCATTCTGCTCCAGCCAACTACCACAGAAAAAACTGGGACTTCCTCTTCTACTCTCTCCAGCTAATGTCAGCAGAGTCTCAACTTTCACCCTTGCCAAAATGGTAATGGAGGTTCCCTCTCCTCATGACTGTGGAGTCAATGCAGGCTGAATTTCTGACCCCTACTCAGAAATTTAGACCCTCTCTGTCTAAGGTGTGGACAACATAATGTGGGGATCATGGACTCCCACCTCCATTCATCAGTAACAAAAATCCTTCCACTGCCAAACCCTTACACCTGGTTTCTATGGAGGCAAAGTAGAAAACTTGGAATTTCAGCATCAACTGATGGTAGTGACACAGTTCCAGAGCATTTCCCAGCTGAAGCAGTAACAGAGGGAACCTGAGAAAGCAGAGGATTTAAATAGATCTACAGTCTTATAACGTGATACCCAGAGATGTCCAGGTTTCAACTGTAAAATCATTTATTGTGTTATGCATGAGGAAGATCTCAACTTTAAGAGAAAAGGAAATCTACAATTGCCAGTATCACATAGGCACTAGAATTAACTGAGAGAAACTTTAAAGAAGCCTTTGTAAAAAGGTTTCAGCAAGCACTTACAAACGTGTGAAAAATAGAAACAGCAAAGATATAGAAAATCTAAACGAGGGACAAATGGGAACTTTGAAAGTTAAACACTAAGAAATTAAAATAACTGAACGGACAGGCTCAACAAGAGGATGGAGAGGACAGGGGAAAGAATCAGTGAAGCTGAAGATAAAACGATAAAAATTAATCAGCCATGGGTCAGGGATGTAGCTCAGCAGCGCCATGCCTGCCTGGAAAGCACAAGATCCTGAGTTCGATCCTCAGTACTGGGGGGAAAAAATCAGCCTGACCAACAGAGAAAAATCATTAAAACAAACCAAACCAAGCCACATAACAACAACAACGACAACAAAACCCAGCCTCGGGACAATAAAGATGTAACATACCTTAACCCAAAGAAATTGCACCAAGGCATGTGACAGTCAGATTTCTAAAATTAAAGATAAGAAAATCTTGAAAACAGAGAAAAAGATCCATTACCTATAAGAGCAAAACAATTTCACAATGAGTGGATTCACATCAGGAACCACGGAGGCCAAAAGGAAGTGGCACGATACTTTCCAGGTGTTTTAAGAAAATAATCTTCAACCAAAATGTGCCCCGCTGAGCAAAATTTTCATGTGTCTGTTTGTGGAGTACTACACTGCGATTAATAAGAGTGAGCTATGAATTAACACAGGAGTCGGCTTGGATCTCAAGGGGATTGTGCTGAGTGAAAAAGTTCTGGTCACGTCCTATAAGATCTCATTTATAAAAATCCACAAAATGACAAAAGTATAGACATGGAAAAAAAATGAGCAGCGATGCCAGAGATTAGACAGGGTTCGGAGGAGGATATTGTACATGAGTTCAAATGGGGCACATTTGTTGCGATGGAAGAGTTGTGAATCTTGATTGTTATTGTGCTTACAGGAATCTACACACGGTAACGTCACATAAATGTCAGTGTCCACAGCTACATCTATGTTTCCATCTCCATATCTATGTATCTTGCCTAAGTGTGAATTTCCTGAATTTGATTATTACTGGTACAATTATGTAAGGTGTAACACCGAGGGGAGTGGGGGGAAAATATACCTGATCTCTTTGCCACATCCTATAATCAATAGTTAATGTAAAAAAAAAAAAAAGGAGTACATCCCTTTAAGATATTTTCAAAGATATCATTAGCTAAGACATTTTGTTATGGGATTCTCCAGGAAGGTGCTCTTTCAAAATCCAAATGGTCCCTGCCTAAATTAACTAAAAATACACAGTCACAGAGCGCTTTGAAACATTTGTTTTGAGGGTTTTCGCTAATTGTGGGGTCCTCTACAATGAGACCATAGTTGACGAGAGCTAGCTAGCAATCATCATCTAAAAAATATTGTGCTGGAGAGACACCTACAGCTAGTTTCAAAAACTTGTTCAGGGTTAGCTAGTGAGTGTGTCAAGTGAGCAAATGCTGGAGGTCTGTAGAATCTCATATACATGGATAAGGCATAAGCCTTCAGTCCTTCTGAACAGGTGTCCAGGAGATGAGTCAGTGTGTCACTTTGACTCTAGGGAATTCAGTCTAGTCTTCTGCGCTCTCTGTCCACCAGCACTGTTAGGAGACATCTGGCCTAGCTACTCTGCCCTGAATACTTTGTAGAGCATCCATAGGATAAATTCTTACCAGCAGACATATATCTTCTGCAGGCGGTTCTTTATGCTTTAAATAAATGAAAAAGCAATCATTTTGGTTTTAAATTTGACAAAATTTTTCTATTACAACAAAAAGTCTAGAATTCAAATGTTCCATGCACTCATTCGTTAGCCAGAATGCATTAAATGTTTATGACATACTATACATAATGCTATAGTTATGAAATGCATGACGAAATCCAGGCCTGGCATTAGTTTATGGTCTATTTTTTCTTAAAAATGGACAGCCTTTTATTATCTTCAAAAAGATGACATTGCCAGGTGTGGTGGAACCCACTTGTAATTTCAGCATTCTGCTAGGCTGAGGCAGGAGGATTACAAGTTTGAGCCTATCCAGGACTGGGGATGTGGTTCAGTGTGAAGGCCCTGGGTTCAATCTCCCAGTAACACACCCACGCCACCATCACCACTGCATTAATACTGTTATAATTGGCTGTGAGCCATTTTCATTAATGTACAATAGCCCTGAGGAGAAATAACCTGTAGTATGTACTAACAAAGCAATAAGACTACACTTAAAATATATTAGCTCTCACAATATAGCTGCTTTTCAAATAGCCTTCACGTTGCATTACTTGTAAAGACCAGAAGAGGAGGTCATAGAAAAGATTAGAATTAGAATTTTTCTTAATTAGGAAATTTTAGCAGGTTAAAAAATGTGTTTTCCAGTATAACCAGGTTATTTATTTATTTATTCGGTACTAGGGATTGAACCCAAGGAGTACTGAGCTACAATTCCTAACACTTAGAAAAAAATTTTTTTTAAAATTCTGAGAGTCTTGCTAAGTTGCTCAGGCTGGTCTTGAATGTGAGATTCTCCTGCATCAGTCTCCTGAGTCACTGGGATTGCAGGAGTGAGCCGTGAGCTACATTCAGGTTTCTGTAACTTTGACATAGCTTAAATTTTTAGAAAAGCCTTAGATTCATTAATTTTGAGCGAAATATATATCCCTAAGCAACTGGTCTGAATATAAACTCATGTGTTCATCAGGTAGGCATGTGAAAATTGTTCAAAATTATCCCTTTAGGTCAACAACTCCTTTTTTGAAACATATTGCTTAACAGAGAAAGAAAGGTGTGTGTAAATCTTAGTTACAAGGATGGCAATCATAATATTGTTTATTAAAGTGAAAAACTAGATGATAAGGACTTAAAAATTTTTATCTAAAATATCCTAAAACAGTCCTCTTACCTCCCCTCCTTTCTCTTTAGTATCATTATATAAAACATAACATCCTTGACCTTTCGGATTTCTTTGTTTATTGTTCTTCTCCTCTCCTCACTCCAACTGTGATGCTTCATAAAAGAGTGACTTTGGGTCACTGCCGTTTTCCCACCACCTTGAAGAGGGCCTAGCACTAAGATCGGTAAGGATTTACTCAGTGTTGAAAAGATGAAAAGTAACTTTCGATAGATTTAAAGAGCGCTATTAATAGCTTTCAGATAGAACTCAACACTTTCGATCAACTTGGCCAATCATTAAGGACAATGATTCTCCAGTATTTTATATTTACCTGAAATGATACTCCATACATGTTAGCCATAAACCAGATAAAATCAGTATCAGAATTTTTCTTTTAGAATTCATTCCCTCTAGAAAAAGAGGATAAAAAGTTGGTTATTTTGTTTTTGTTTCTGTTTTCTTAGTGAAAAATGGCTTCTTTACCATCTTCTAACAACAATTCAAGATGTGGAAATTTGGCTACTAACTTCTTTCAGTGCCCAATGCTTGTTCATTCTTAGGGAGAAGGCATACTTGGGTCAGGGAACCCTCCTGTTCTGTTCAAAGAGCCTGACAGTCTCCTTCAAATGCACCCTGATCCTTTCGAGAATTCGGTGCCAAGTGTCTGTGATGTTTCTCTTGCATTCCTTTATCAAAGTCCACCCTGGCTTTATATAGCTTGCACAAAGATAGAAATGTGATAGGGCTACTGATTTAAAAATAAATGAGCTTGTAAAGAATGATTGAAAGTCTGCCAAGAGTTGTACAAGATCCCAATGATGAATGTAACTGTACTGTATACCTAAAAAGTAGCAATAAACTCAATGAGAGAGAGAGAGAAAAAGTCTGAATTACAGATACTAAGCACTAAAACAGAATATTTGGACCCAGCTGCAGGCCTTGCCTTTGGGCTATGCCTTAGATAGAGTAAAATAGAGGTGTCTGGTGCTTCATCTTTGAACACTTATTTAATATGCAAGATGTTTTATATCTGTACTTAATAGCGCAATTGGTGCTTAGCCTCGTATGGCTGGTGAGCCCGGGCAATGCTGGTAACCCAAACAGTGGAGCTTGAAGACTTAGCAGGAAAAAAATGATTGAAGATATCAACTCATGTTTTTTGTCTTGACTACTACTTGTTGAAATAAAATTTTGTATCTCATAGGTTAAATAAAATAGTCTATTATGACAAAGTTGGTCTGTTTTTTCCTCTTCTTTGCAATATAGTTTCTAGAATATTTAAAGTGACAAAAACATCTTAAATGTCTAGTGGAAAATTCTTTTAGAGATAATGCCGCGCTGGGAAGGCTTCAATTAGGACAATTTTAGTGTCCAGCTCTGTGAAATGGCCAGCTCTTTTAAATTCAAGATCTTTTCAAATATTATATGAATGAAACAAGACTGCGGTCCATCTTGCAGATTGTTTTCTGACAGGGGACACTTTGGTGACCTTATTCTTCAAAGCCAGTAGTGTGTTGCTGTCGCCTGTTAGTTTATAGAATATTCTCTCGAGGCAAGGCTGGGGGATCATTATTACCTATGCCTTTCTTTGTGTTTTTTTTTTGTTGTTGTTGTTGTTTGTTTGTTTGTTTGTTTGGTACCAGGGATCGAACTCTGATCCTTGCACTTTCGAGGCAGGCAGTGGAACCACTGAGCTAAATCCCCAGCCCTTTACCTGTACCTTTCTCATGTCATTCATGGTTTTATATAGTTCCTTCCAGAATGGCTACATCACCTTTTGTTTCAAAGATGTAAAGAGGGTTCTAAGACTAGCATTCTCCAATCATATTTTTAAGACTTTCAAAAATACCAAAGAATCAAATGAGATACTGTATACTACTCTCCTGCTGTTTGAGTCTTCTACTACTGGTGATGTCACCAGACTCTTTTGATGATGAAACATTAGGAAGTCACTGTCATAACTGCATTGGGCAGCAAGTTGTTTTCACTGCTACCAAACAACAGAACCTCACCCCAGCTGAAAAATTAAAGGGTTCAAAAAATATTCTTGTAGCCAGGTGTGGTAGTGCACCCCTGTAATACCAGCACTTGGGAGGCTGAGGCAAGAGGATCATCACCTGAGTTTGAGGCCAGCCTGGGCTACATGGTAAGTTTAAAGTCAACCTGAACCACATAGTGAGACCCTGTCTCAAAACAAAACACTACACACACAAAAAAAAATCTGCCTTTGTTGTACTCTCTTACTTTTCTTTATAATAGAACTTTGAAATATATTTCAAATTGGGTGTTGTATGCATAGATGCATATCTATATATACTAAGTATGACAGAGAAAGAGTATAGCAACCTTCTTTTTTTCATCCTATTTTAGACAGCCTGTTTATCCCAGGCAGAGCTAATCACATCTTACAATGTTTTTAAAGTATCTTTTTTGTGATTATAAAATAACACGTTTTCATATTATAAAATTTGTGTAGCACATAAAACCACAATAAAAAAGAAATCATATGTAATCACACTATGCTGGAACCCTTTAGTCATTGTTAACTTAATAACATAACATGATTAATTTTTTCCTTCCCCTAAAAACATTTTTTTCTTACTGAAAAAGATAATGCATGTATTCACATATGATTTTAAAAATCTTAACAAAAATAAGTGACAAAATGTACCTTGAGTCTTCTTCTACTCCAGTTCCTGACTCTTCTTGTTAGCCCGTCCCAGTACAGCCACTGTTTATATAGTTTCTTGAGCCCTATCCTCTAAGTATTCTGTGCCTATACATATGTTTTTAAGTATTTAGTAATCCTCTTCATAGAAATGGCTTCGTAGTAAACACACCCTCCTGGATGTTCAGTTGCTCACTCATCAGTATATATACTGCTACTGGAGATTGAACCCAGAGCCTTTACATTGAGCTACATCTAAAGCTCTCTCGTCATTTTTTAAAATTTTGAGATAGGGCCCTTCCAAGTTGTTAAGTTGCTGGGCTGTTGCATAATCAGCTTGTAGATAGCCAAGTCTTTCCTCTCTCCCCCAGTCCTGCAGGCTCCTTAACGGCCTGCCTAGGAGTGGTGAGGCCGTCTGTCTCTGAGTACCCACCTGGCTGCAAGCCTGCAGGCTGTTAGAACCACTCCCAAGATTCCGTGTTCTCTGGATAAAGAGTGTCAGGGGAGTTGCCGACCAGCAGCGGCCTCTCTTCTCTTTTTCAACAACCCAGATATTTGGTTTCACCTAGAAGTTTCACCCTTCAGATTAATTTTCTGTCTTTGGGTGTGGCTGCCTCCTCTATTTCAGAATACCTGCATTATCCCATGTCTCTCCTCTGAGTTTAATGCATCTCCTTCTCTAGTCGGCCATTTTGGAATCCTGCAGCTCTCCCTATATTTTGAACATCATTGCATTCATTATACCTCTTACTAATGTGACTCATTCTCTTTCTACTGTTGGGCTGTATTTTCCTATGTAAATGTCTCATAATATATTAATGTATTTTCTATTGCTAGCCAGCTTGGTCATTTACCCTCCTAGCTCTTATAAGACATGCCAAAGCGAAATGCTTACATGGGCTAATTGAGCACATGTTGACGTTGCAGGTTAAATTGTTAGAATGTGATTCTTAAAAGCAGTTTGTGTTCATCTGGAAGAGACATCAGTAAACCTCAGAGGTGTGTTAACTCCGAGCCCTTGGTCATCCAGATACCTCGCATGATATCATTGTTGACATCATGTCAGTTGTGTCATTTGAGCAGAAAATGGCAAGAACCCCAGATGTCATTGCCAATACAATGTATATCAGGATGTGAGAAAAAGGCCCCGCAAAAACTCAGGGGCCTGACACATAATTACATTTTGAGCAGCATATAAGCATACCCATCTAGACTAGATCCTGTACCCTTCACCACTTTTGACTATATCAGAGGCGCCATGCTCAGTGGGACTCTGGACATTGGAGGCAACCTATACTGCATTGGGGTATGCCACTTGGACAATTTATTGAGCAACTGGTACTCTGGGCAATTTTAAATAAGGCCTAGAACAGTAGAAAGGGCTATGTGAAGTCCATTGGAAAATCGATGACAAGAAAGTTGAGGCCCTTTCTGTGTTCTGGAGTTGAAGGATGTATGTGTCCATAAGCATGTTCACTGAAGAGTAATCTCAGTAGAAGAGACTCTAAGTAATGGAGAAAAATGGGATGATCTGTCCGGTAAGATCAGCTAGCCTCTTTCTACGGCCACCACAGTGCTTGCTCTCTGGGCCTGTGGAGAAAGGCTTTGGTGACAGGGGTGGATTCTTTGCCTGACCTCAGTAAGCCAGCCTTCCATTCATCATTGTCAACCACTCATTGTCAACCAATTCGTCATTGTCTCCACTGCTAATATCCAACCTGCCAGCAGCGAAGTCACTCTAAATAGCTCCCATGGCATCTTTCCCTCCGAGGGGCCATCTGACTAGTGGTGGAACATTGGTTCTGCTCCATCATGGAAAGGGAAGAAGTCTGTCTCCAAACAACTACACTCTGAGTACAGATTTTCCTTCCTTTCTTACTCTTCTGAGAGCACCACCACTTGTGAACTTATGGAATGCTTTATCCATTGCCTCTGACTAGGTGGTACACTTACTGAGAAATAGCTACAATGATGGGCTGAAGCTCATGAAGCCTTTTGGGCTGGCCATACATCGCTCAATGAGCAGCCCCTCACGTTGTGGAACGTCTTGCTGAAGTTTCACTTACACTTGTCAGTTGGCTGTAGGCTATGCCATGAGGTTGGGTGCCATTCTATAGGATGTGCCTATGCCTTGAAATAGTGGCCACTGTGTCATAGTGTGTCGTACCATAGCCAGAATGCATGTGGCAGAGAAGTGGAGCCCCTTTTACAACTACATGAAATAACCTACTGGGGTAGCTTTTGCTTCCAGAGCTGCAAGCTTGGGTTCAGGAGGTTTGGAGGTTCTAGTGTATGAAGAAGAAAAGCACCCCTAGGAAACACAGACATCCTATTGAACTACAATTTGAGACTTTCCCTGGCCATTTACATTCTCATCACCCAAATCCACAGCCACAGAAGGGGTTTTCTGTACTGGATTGGAGGCCTGATCACAATTACTAAGAAGAAAGTTGGTCACTACCTTGTAATACTGGACTGAGGCTATGTTTTCAAGGCATCACTGGGAGCCTCTAAATAAATACCACCTTAACCCAGGAGAACTTTTTAGGGGAAAACCGTGGCAGTCATTTCAGAAAGACTGGAAAAGAGATTCCTGAAGGAAGAAGTTTATGCTACCTCACCAGGTAAAGAGCCCCCTCCAGTTTCTAGCAGAAGGTTAAAAATATACAGTGGGTAGTAGAATTAAGAAATGATAAATGTGAACTTGATCTATGACCAGTTACAGAGACGAGGATTATAGCAGACATGCATAGTTTTCCTGTCTATACTATAAATATAAATTTATATTACATTATCTATTTTATGTACTAATATGTATCTTCATGTGCTAACTGATTAACCTATTTTTTATCCTTCTATCATTTTTATGAGTACTAGGTTTTTAAAAAAATTAATTTACCCCCCACTCTTGGTGACTGCTTGGGGAAAAAAGGTGATAGCCCAGGAGATGACAGTAAAGCAACTGGCCCACCCTCCCAGAACAGCAGCACTGGCGGGGGAAGAGGGTTAGAAAACGACTGTGGCCCTGAGGATAAGAATTCTGTCAAGGCTAAGCTGCTCCTGGAGAAGGGCCAGCCCAGGAAAGGGGAGCGGAAGCCCAGCATGGGCGGGGAGGTGCTGGCCACCCCCAGTAAGGCTGCGTTCAAGCTCAAGGACCCTCCGTAAGGCTACTTTGGGCCCAAACTTCCCTCTTCTCTGAGTAGGGAGCCTGTCCTCCCCCGATAAGGAAGCTCCCAGCTGCCCAACAGGACGTGTAAGGAGTCTGGGGTAGAAAGGGGGAAAGAGCAAGACCAGGCAGAGACGGAAGAGGGCCCTCCGGAGAGGAGAGGACGCCAGTTCCTGGCGCGGACCCAGCTGGCCCCTTATCTGACCTGCCCCCAGGAGAGCCAAAGTCCAAAGAAGCTGGTGCCGAGCACCCCGTGGCTCCACTGGGCAGCCCGGCACAGGACCCAGCCATCCCCCTTAGCTACCTCCCTGACCCCCCGCGATGGGGACGCCCTGGAGGGAGGCCCTGGAGAGCCGGGCCGTGGACGCTGGCTTGCTGCCCACAGCCCCTACCTGGAGCACTTGTCAGGTGAGTCTCCCACCGCGGAGCCCAGCGTCGAGACCCCGGAGGGGCGAGGAGCCTCCCCGGCCTTGGAGCTGCAGCCCCTCACCCTCACCTTCACTGCCCAGGAGATGGAGAAGCACCGCAGGCCGCGCAGCAGGCGAACTTCCCTGCTCTGCCTCCCCCTCCGGCCCCCGCACCAGCCCTGCTGCCCAACCACATCCAGCGGCCTCCATCGTCATCTTGCAGCACCCCGGGGCCACTCCACGGCCACCCTGGCCTGGGTGCACGACATCCTCCGGCCCCACCGACGCCATCCTGTCGCACCTCACGCACTCCGTCATCCCCGCCACCGCCACCTTCCTGGCCCGTCCTCACCACATCCACCCGGGCCCTTCACCTTCCACCCAGTCCCGCACGCTGCCCTCTCCCCAACCCTGCTCGCCCCTCGGGCCGGGAGCCACCCAGGCCAGGGCAGGCGCCCCGAGATTCTCCCCTCGGGGTGTGGGGCCGAGGCCGCCCCCTGGGTGGGCAGCGTCCAGCGTCCGGGAGCCAAAGAGCGGAGCTTGGGCTTGCAGGGCTGGGCTGCGGGTGAGGCTTGCTTTGGGTTCACTATCACGGATCCCCTTCCTCCTCGTGCTGTCCTCCTTTCCTGTGTTTGTGGGCTAGGGAGCTCCCGTCTGCTGCCCACGCCTTCAGGTCGTCACCTCCACGTGGCCCCTCTTTCTTGCCTCTACTTTTTATCCTGCTCCTCTCTATCAGCCCCGACACACTTTCCTTGTCTCTGACACGTGGAAGGTCCCGGCCAGTGAGTACTCTGCAGCCTGTGGGAGGCGACATCCCTGTCCCTCAGTGACACACTGCCCAGGTGAGGTGGAAAGGAAATGTGACCTGGAACCCGGCAGGTGTGACCCGGTCCCTGGTCTAGAAGAGGCCTCCACACGGCCCGGGGAGAGGGTCCTCTTGTGGCCGGGTTTTGACAGCTGCCCGGTGCTGCCCAGGGCCCGTGCGGGTCTGATGGGTGTATCTTTTGTTGTGTTGATGTTCCCTTCCTAATTTATAGAATTTTTTTAGTGTAAAAATTGCCCTGAACTATAAAGGTAAATGCTGCTTTTTGTAGCGCATATAAAAAGATTTCCTACTTGTAGTAGACTGCAATGCTATTTTTTACATCCAGCTCTTCAAGTGACCCTTATTCTGGTGGCTTTGTGCAAATATGTTTGCCCTAGTTGAATTAAGAAACTTTAAGGGTTATAAAATGAAAGTTAAAAAAAAAGTATTTGTTTTCTGCTAGATACTCTGCCCCAAATCCATTGAGGTGAGAGTTCCCTGAAGTAGGAGGAGTTACATCCGGTGCTAATGAAGACGACCTCTCTTCTCTGGGGATCCTGGACACGGCAGGCAGCTTGTCAGCTGGTATTTGGTGTTCTGCCATTAGGGGAAGAAGATGGTTATTCATTTTCCCAAAAGGAATTGAACTCTGCTATGTAGAAACATGAAATCATTCTGTGAGAGTTAGAGGTAGAAGGGTGTAAAGGCGCCTCCTGGTAAGACGGACTGCGGTAACCACTGACCTGTTTGCTTTCTGCTCATTGTGGTAAGGCCCAGCATTACACAGATGCTGGGTTTAAAGTGGCTGTGTTCTCAAGGGGACGATAAAGGGCAGCTTCCACATTTCTCGCCATATATCTTTACTAGTTTTTAATTAAAAAAAGAACAACTTTGTAGTTTTAAAGCATGGAATTCTTTTTGAGTGACTCGTAGTTTTCTGTCACAGCCCATCCAGTGGCGGTTTTAACATCTTCAAAGTTTTACCTCCAGGCCGTATACAGTTGCAGAAATCTTCTTTCCTCATACCGGAAGACAACCCTTTTCCTTAAGTGCTTTGAGGAATTTAAATCTATTTGGATCAATTAAAATATGTTAAGCTTCATTGCTTGTGGTAGAATCTATTCTGTTCCGATACAATCTCACAAGTAATATTCCCTCAATACTCATACACAAGGTGTACAATTACTACATCTCCATCCGATTTTAGTAAACTCGTTCTGCAACGACTTGTATCCCATGATCTGTGATTCAAATTTAATATCATGAAACTTAAGAGTTTGCTGTGTTCGTAGGCTTGTCATTTCGATAGTGATCTTTTAGCGCTAAAATTTGTCCAGTGCTGATTTTCTAAATAAGTCAAAGTGATGTTCTTGAATTCGGAAGTACAAAGAACTATAAACTTACTGCTTTCCTCTAAGAAGTTCATAATTCTTAAAGTTCCAAGAAAGTCTGACACTTTTAATACAGGAAGGCCTTCCAAGAGGGGAAGCCCGGCAGTATTCTGGTGATGAGATGTTAGTGGGTTTATGGAGAAAGAAATACTTGTTTAAGTGGCTTTCATCATGCCGCACTGCTTCAAAGTTATTTTTCTTGTCATTCATGATTCCTTTGGCGCACTCCCTGACAATCCTGAGAACCTGGGCCGGAGTGCCACCAAAAACAGCAGCGTGATAATAAAAGTCTCCCTGACCACGGGGTATATCAGCTTCTGATGACGCATTTCTCTCGTAAGGAAACAAGTCAGGATATTCCTGATACCAAAAGCTGTGCAATTGAGCTACTGACTCTCCTAGGGTCTTCCACACCATATCTGTTTCTGAAGACTTGGTCCACATCCATGCAGAAGAGGAAGTCAACTTCATGTTGGATGTGATCCACGATGTGTTCTCCGATGGTCTTCATGCGCATCATACTGACATCTTGCCATCTCTTCTCTTGCTTAATCTGAAAAACTTTGAATGTATGGTGACGATTCAGAGATACCCAGGGTATTCTAGAAAAGTTGTCTGTCATGATATAAATGATGACTCTCTGGTCAGTCATAAAGAACTTATCAGCAGATAATAAAAATCTTCCCAAATAGTACTGAAGGTATCTGTGAAGTGAGAACAAAGTGATTAGTTTATCTTTCTATCTTTTAGTTTTTTCAACCAAATGTACAATATGATTTTTGAGTAGCATAGGAGAAAAAAAAGGGAAAATATCTACCTCTCCTCTCCCCCATGGGGTTCTGCACATCACAGAATACAAGAGGAATACCTCCTGAGAATGCCTCCTTTGCAAACTGAACAGAACCCTGCTGGATAGGAAAGCCAGAGTTTTCAGCATTATCAGAGTAATGGTAACCAGGGCTGGGGATTTTGCTCAGTGGTTTTGCCATCTGCCTTGCAAGGACCTGCATTTGATCTCTGGTGCAAAAAAAAAAGGAAAAGAAAAGAAAAGAAAAATGGCAACTTGCTTTGGGGGTTGCAGGCAGGAAAGGTCCTGCCTATAGCTTGCTTTATAAATTGTCAGTTACACAAATCAGAAGTGATATAGTGAGCCCTCTACATCCGAATCCTTTTTTCTAATTTTTCCTTGTGGCCCTTATTACATGCTACCAGGATAAGTGGAAAACAAGACTTCCTCATTTCTGGTCTCACAAGCCAATTAAAGATCCTCAGAGTGACTGAAAGTCTCAAGCCAAAGGAAAGTCTCAATTAAAAAAGAGAAAAGTTAATCATATGTGGCTTAGCTTCCAATAATGATGATGCAAACTTTAGAAATGAGCTCTGGATACTGATCTAAATTTTAAGAAGTATGACAGGCCACAGGTCAAGAGAAACCTTTCTAATTCAGCACATCTAAAATTACCAGGTGAGTTATGAAAAATGTCACTTAAAATACTACTGTGTTGCATGGTAGCATTCAAATCCAAAGAAGCCCAACATCCACATTCCTTTTATGGTTGGTATTTTTGTGTCATATTTCAGACGTCTTTGCCTTTTAACCTAATGAAAATATTGTCCTGCATTTTCTTCTAGTAGATCTACTGCTTTGTTTTTCACATTTTTCTATTATCCATTTGAAATAATTTTTGCGTACCAAGATATAGAAGAAATTGAATTATTTCAATTAAATAAAACTTTCTACTTTGGAAGGACATTATAGGTACAAAAACTTACAAATATATGATACAGGGTTCCCTAACATTAATTCTTAGCTCGGCATGATGCTGGAATCCCAGCACTCTAGGCTGAGGCAGAATGGTTGCCATGAGTTTGAGGCCTGCCTGGGCTACATAGTGAGTTCAAGTCTAGCTTGAACTACATAGCGAGAGTCTGTCAAAAAAAAAAAAAAAAAAAGGAAAAATTGTGGAAATGATGATCAAAAATATAGTGAATGTTAATTTTTTTAAATTGCATTACAGTCAGAATTTTTTGATTTATTTGTTTTTTTTGTTTTGTTTTGTTTTTTTGTACTGGAGATCAAACTCAGGTCTTTGTGCTTGTAAGGCAGGTGCAGAACCACTAAGCTAAATCCCTGGGCCCATTTGCTTTATTATTAAAAACTCTGTATTTTACTTAGGAAATGATCACAATAATATAAAGTTTGATAAAAAATACAGTGTCTAAATTTTTAAAATTATTCCAGTAAAAGACACATTTCCATTAATGCCCCTCAAAATACTCCATCTATCTCTGACTCCTCTTGTCCCATTATTCTTGTCTGAAGCAATTCTGGAAGTCCTTTATCATTTTTTTTTTTTTTTTTTTTTTTTTTTTTT
>NW_022900948.1:37060627-37064375 GCF_012274545.1 Fukomys damarensis
TTTTTTTGAGATTTTTGTGGTTTTTTTTTATTTTTTTTTTTTTTTTTTTTTTTTTTTTTGGTACCGGGGATTGAAGTCAGGTCCTTGCACTTGCAAGCTTCTGAGCTAAATCCCCAGCCCCTGAAAGTCCTTTATCATGTCTTCAGTTGCACTGCTGTGGCTGCTTCATTGTCCTGAGTTAATTCAAAACAATCATCTTTTATGGTCACTTGGACTTTGGGAAAGAGCCAGCAGTTGCATAGTGCCAGATCCAGTAAATATGGTGGAGAGGACACCCTGTGATGTTTTTCTGAGCCTTCTTTTCCACTGGATGGCACTTGGCAGCAGTATTCATTGTATTTTCATCGTACTCATGAAAACACTCGCGATGGGTTAAGTGTATTTGAAGGGAGGGAAGTGCTTTGAAGGGAATTAAAGATAAAGTGTCTTTTGCTGTAATGCATTGTTAAAATTTAATAGTTCACTGTATATTTTGATAGCCCAGTGTGTTTATTGGTTCATTTTTTTCCTGCTTGTTTTAGGTTTAGTTTGTTCTTCTTCATCTAGTTCCTTAAAGTAGAAGGGTTGCTTGTTAATATGGAAGATAATTTTTTTAGGGTAGGCATTTATAGCCCACTGAGCACTGCTTTTGTTAGAGCCCATAAATTTTGAAGCACTATGTTTTTGTTCATCATCTCAAAGTAGTTTCTGATTTTCCTTGTGATTTCTTCTTTGACCCATTGGATGTTCAACAGCATATCATTGGACTCCTACTTATTTGTTAACTTTCTGGATTTTCTTCCGTAATTTATTCTTCATTTTATCCCAATGTGGTCATAGAAAAAAACTTAGAAACAATTTTAAAAAATGTATTGCAGCTTTTGTGATTTGGATGTGTGCTATCCTGGAGAATGTTCCATGCACACTTCAGAAGAATGTTTAATTGTTGAGTGAACTGTTCTAGATATGCTTTTTGTTTGTTTGTTTGTTTGTTTTTGGTACCAGGGATTGAATTCAGGAACTGGTGCTTGAGAGGCAGGTGGTGGAACCACTGAGCTAAATCCCTGGCCCTGGATATGGTTTTCTTTTTTTTTCTAGATATGCTTTTGATAGGACTAAATTGATACATTAGAGAAGAGGTTGTGTGAAATAAAAAGGAGAGTGGCACTGTTAAATCATGAGATTACTGAAACATCTGATGAGCTTGAGGAAAGCTTTGAGTTGACTGGTCCCTGCTAAGCAACATGGCCGGTGGAGAAGGGGGCGCCCATGAGGTGGATTATGGTCTGTTCATACTCCTGGCTCACATTACCCTAGATATGGTATCATCAGTTGGTTTTTTCAGGACTCTTCATGGTTTGTAAATCTATACATCAAATTTGATGTCTCTCCCATATCTGGCAAGCAATCTTCAAAATTACATGTTCGATTTGGAATATTTCCTGGTTTCATTGATCATAAAGTCTTCTTTTTCTTTTTGTCTATATTGGTTATTTTCTTTTCTCTTTTTCTTTTTGTTTTTTTGAGACAGGGTCTCACTATGTATTTGAGGCTGAACTGGAACTCACTACGTAGCCCAGGTTGGTCTCAAACTCACAGTGATCCTCCTGCCTCAGCCTCCTGAGTGCTGGGATTCCAAGTGTGCACCACCACGCCCGGCTTATATTGGTTATTTTCATCAGACAGGAAACTGGTGCAGTTGCTGTGCTCTTGCATCTTTAAATGGAAATAGTTTATAGCAATGTTTTAGGAGCCTTAAAACTAAAAACCTAAGTGATTTTGATTTTCTACTTGATAGGAATGAAGCAGAAATTGGCTTTTGTTTTTAAATGACTGAGTGATCTTAGTTTTTTTTAAATTCTTTTACATTATGATTGGTGATCAGAAAATACAGCATATTAAAATTCTGCAGGTAATTGCCGTTACCTTGTTTTGTTATATCTTGAACCGGTGCCCCTGTGAGGGACCAATGAGCATAGCAAAGAAGTTTTGTTTGAAAACAGTTTAGTCTTGGAGAAAGCACAGGAGGGAGAAAATTATTAGGTTGTGGAGTATGGAGACAATAAAAATGGGTGATAACAGAGGTACAGACCTGAGTTAAAATGATCACAGTAGACCCAGGAAATTAGGTCACTACTGGGAGAAGACTGTACAATCAGATAACAGACAAGAAACTAGGAGGTTGGGATTTTTTTTGAGTGGACCGAGAGATGATAATATTTAGAATTATGGCAGGAATAGTGAGAAGAATTATTAAGTGAAATGCGACCCAAAGTTGCCATTATCTGTAACCAAAAGCCCGAATGTAAAGGACATTTGACATCATTACCTACCTTCCTACAGCAAATACAGTCAGCCCCACGGTAATGTTCCGGTGTGCATAATATTTTTCCAAGACTGACTGGTCATAACTGTCATGCCACACAATTGGAGCTGCCCATTCAGTAATACTCAAATTCCTCATCATAAATTTCTTTCTTGGCTGTAGGAATGACACAGAATTTTGAAAATAAAATACATAATAATAAAACACCAGAAGATATTATTATCGCCTAAGGCCTTGGGTCTGATTATAACATCTCCTTACATCTAAGCCAATGCCTTGATTGTCGGGGCCCAGTCATGGCCCACTGGAGTTTGACATTTGGAAAATAACTTCTTCTTGTATAATTAAGGCATCAACATTTGCTACTCTTCAAGGAAACTGTCTGTTAAGCTGGTTTTGACTCTTTCACCCTGATGTAACAGGAAGCTCGTTAGCCGAAGATCTGATGTTATCTGTAAGAGTCAGGAACTCACCCTGAAATAACAGGAAGCTCGTTAGCTGAAGATCTGATGTTATCAGTAAGAGTCAGGAAATCCGGTCTTTGAAAAACAATGACTTGGTGTTTTTGGTTGTTGTGTGCCCTTAAAAGCTTCCTGCTGCTGTGAACCTATAAAAGGAGCTCTTTCTGTGAAATAAATCAGACTTCTCTTCGTCTCCACTCAGGCTTGAGTGTTCTTTCCTTTCTCAATCCTCAAATGGTGCTAGAGTAGGGCATCAGCAATTGTGTAATTTATTAGAATTTGTAGAAATAATTCGTCCTTGGTTTCCTTTTCTTTGCTTCAGTGTCTTTCTTTTCCTGCTAATGTCTGAATTGGTAATTTGTGATCCAGATCATTTTGGAGGCAGGGAGGGAGGTCCAGGCAGACGTGCTAGTGGACTCCCCACAGCAGGGGCCGGAGAGGTCCTTTGCCCTTGTGGTAGGAACTTTGTCTCTTTGTTTATGGGGAGGGAGGTTGATTTTTTTCCCCTCCTCAAGACCCTCTGGTCTAGAGTGTTCTTCTGGTACTGGTTTCGGAAGAGGAGATTAAGGAGATTCCCCAACAGAGTCCCTGATTCTTCTTTTGGTTTGGTTTTCATAAGTCTTTGTCTTATATTGTTTGGCCTCTTTTGCTCCAGCCTAGGAGTTGCTCAAACTTCTGCTCTGCGACAGTCAGCTGTTAAAACTAGTTTTGGTAACACTTCTTGTGCAAATGATTAAACTGTGATTTTAGGTTTAACTTGCTCTTTTAGATTAATACTGTTCTATTGGCAGCTAGTCAAATTTTAAGATGTAATAATCTAAAAGCAGAAAAAGGACATTTTAAGCTGAAGTTTGTTATAGAAGGTTAATAATAAATGAGATAGAAAAATTAGGAAAGCTATAAGTAAGAGTTGTACTTTTAACATGAAAGATTTTTGAATGTTCATCTTGTCTTTACCTAAGTATGTAGAGAATGTTTATGG
>NW_022900948.1:37067079-37091940 GCF_012274545.1 Fukomys damarensis
AAAAAGATAATGTCTAGTGTTAATCCTCCTTATATGTTATTAGTAAGAAATATAGAGATTGTTTATGAAACTGATAATGAATATAACAACAGCTGTTTTAATTGTAAATTGACCAATTGTATATTCTCAAAAATGATGACTTCCTTTCATTCTGTGATGGTTTTGAGACAACCTCTCTTCATAATGATGCTTGTAAAAATTACATGTCAAGCCTCCACAACCTACGATCTAACCCCTGCAGAGGCTGGTAGTCAAAGATGGGTAAGAGAAGTGTGGAGAAATATCCAACCTAAGACAGAGCATGAGTATCAGAATTCTCATGGCTTGATGACGGGTAAGGGATTTCTCTGGACATTTCTCACCTAAGACAGGCACAGTCTTTCTGCTGAGCTGGGAAAGTCCCTGCTCTAAATATAATAAAAAGGGGGATATGTCGGGGCCCAGTCATGGCCCACTGGAGTTTGACATTTGGAAAATAACTTCTTCTTGTATAATTAAGGCATCAACATTTGCTACTCTTCAAGGAAACTGTCTGTTAAGCTGGTTTTGACTCTTTCACCCTGATATAACAGGAAGCTCGTTAGCCGAAGATCTGATGTTATCTGTAAGAGTCAGGAACTCACCCTGAAATAACAGGAAGCTCGTTAGCTGAAGATCTGATGTTATCAGTAAGAGTCAGGAAATCCGGTCTTTGAAAAACAATGACTTGGTGTTTTTGGTTGTTGTGTGCCCTTAAAAGCTTCCTGCTGCTGTGAACCTATAAAAGGAGCTCTTTCTGTGAAATAAATCAGACTTCTCTTCGTCTCCACTCAGGCTTGAGTGTTCTTTCCTTTCTCAATCCTCACTCCCCGACTCAGGCATGTTCGTGTTGTGATGGCTGGACCGCCACACTTGATGAGTTAATAAAACTCAAGAAGTAGTATACTGGAAATGATGAGACCATTACAGAGGTAAACTTACAGATTAGCTACGTTGTATTTCTGGTGTCTTTGAAGATATATAGTTAAAATGTCTCTTAAAATCTAAAGTAAGCCGGGCGTGGTGGCACATGCCTGTAATCCCAGCACTGGGGAGGCTGAGGCAGGAGGATCGCTGTGAGTTCAAGACCAGCCTGGGCTACATAGTGAGCTCCAGGTCAGTCTCAACTACATAGTGAGACCCTGTCTCAAAAAGCCAAAACAAAAATCAAAAAACAAAACAAAACAAAACCTAAACTAACAATTTCTCTAGCCAAAATTTCCTGGTCTTAAGGTGTGTGTCTGTGTGTGTGTGTGTGTGTGTGTGTGTGTGTGTTTGTGTGTGTTTAAAACACTGATTTTTTTTTTTCTCTCATTGAGTTTATTGGTACATTTTAGGTATACAGTACAGTTACATTCATCATTGGGATCTTGTACCTTTACATGACAGGTCTTGGTTCTCATATTTTCCCCTTGTCCCTGCCCTCCTTTCACCCCTCTCCTCCCCTCCCCATTTAGAAACACTTTACTTCCATTTTTTCATTTTCTCATATTTTTTTCTTTTCCCTTATTACCTTTCCCCTACCCTTCCCACTTTCTCTACACCTTTAGCCCTTTTCTTCCTATTTCACATTATCAATTATATCGTTAGGATCTTATGTACCATTATAATTTTTCACACCAGAGAAACTATTCGGTATTTACACATGTGTGACTTATTTATTTCACTTAGGAGTATATCCTCAATATGTATCCATTTTCCTATGAGTGAATCTAATTTCTCATTCTTTGTGGCTGAATAGTATTCCATTTTATAGAAAAACCATTTTCTTTATCCAATCTCCAACTGATGGGCAAATGGGCTGTTTCCAAGTTTTAGCTATTACAAACTGTGCTGCTATAAACATAGGTGTGCATATATCACTGTGATATGATTCTTTTAATTCTTTTGGAAAGATACCCAGCAGAGGGATGGCTGGCTCAAATGGAACCTCTAGTCCCAGCTCTTTGAGGTATCTCCATATTGATTTCCATAGTGGTTGCACCAGTCTGCACTCCCACCAACAATGGAGAGGGTTCCTTTCTCCCCACAACCATGCCATTTGTTATTGTTTGATTTCTTGATAGCAGCCATTCTTTGTGGGGTGAAGTGGAATCTCAGTGTTGTTTTCATCTACATCTCTCGAATGATCAGTGATGTGGAACCATTTTTCATATATTTACTTGCTGCTTTTACTTCTTTGAGAAGTGTCTGTTCATTTTGGATGCCCATTTTGAATCAGGTCTTTATATTTGGGGGGGCTGATTGTTTTGAGTTCTTTATATATTCTAGATAAGAGTCCTTTGCCTGAGGAGCAACTGGTAAAATTTTTTCCCACATTGTAGGTTGTCTCTTAGTTCTGTTGATGGTTTCTTTTGTAGTGCAGAAGCTTTTTAATAGGATGAGATCCCAGTCTTGATTCTTTCTGCTAGTTCCCGTGCTACTGAGAGTTTGTTCATAAAGTCTTTTCCTATGCCAATGTCTTCAAGAGTTCTGCCTAACTTATCTTCCAGCAAGTTTAGTGTTTCTGTTTTAATATTTAGATCTTTAATCCACTTGGATTTTAATTTAGTGCACGGTGAAAAATAAGAGTCTAGTTTTAATCTTTGGCAGGTTGAGATAAGAGGCTATCTTTCCTTTAGTGGGGACAGTCAGCTCCTTTGTCAAAGATGAGGTAGCTGAGTACATCTGGAGTTGTTTTTGCATCTTCCAATCTGTTCCACTGATCCTCAGGTCTGTTTCTTTGCCAGTACCATGCTGTTTTTATCACAGAAACACTGATTATTTTCCAAAGCCATGTTTTAAAAAACAAAAATTTCAGTGTTTATAATCTGAAATGCTGCTAGTGCTAATTTATTGCTGTGTGCTGTCAATATCAACTTGAACAGAACTACAGGAAATAGTCAAAGGTTTAGGGCAACCGATTAAAAGGTAGGAGTAGGAAAGCTTTATGGTCTTCTAACTTAGGCTTTTCCCAACTGCCCCCGGAGCATGGCAACAGGACTGAAGGTGGTAGCCTGAATCCCCTTTGTGGGTACCCGTTCTGGAAGGTGCAGAATGGACTTTATTCTCAATGTCTGCTCTGACCTGTCTCAGGGTTCCCTGCAGGGCCGACACGGAGCACCTGCCTTTGTCACCTCACACAGACCTCTGCACCGCAGGCAGGTGGCTAAGAGGAATGTGCTCTGGGAAGACATCCTAAAAAGAAACAAGACCTTACCACCCTGCCAAAAATTATAGTTGGGGCAAACACTAGAAATGCTGAAAGCCTGGGAGGGACACCTGGGAAAAGAGTTGTTTTGAAAAATAAGGACTTGAACATCCTCCAGAGTATAGGAGGGGATTTAGAAATCCGTGCACACACCCAGTGCAGGGTACATGCTCAGGTCTTTCCTGAGAAGACCCTAAGCTTTCATCTTTCTCTGATATTGAGGCTCAGAACAAGCCAGAAGTTAAGGCTGAGGCAGAACTGTAAATAGCTGAGCTAAGCACTGAGAGTGGTCGTGAGCACAGAGCCTCTGCGGGCAGAGATTTTTCTCTGTCTCTCCTACCATCACCTCCCCTTCCTTCCCTTCCTTTGTCCTTTTCTTTTTTCCCA
The DNA here is from genome assembly GCF_012274545.1 of Fukomys damarensis. Classification (NCBI taxonomy): domain Eukaryota; kingdom Metazoa; phylum Chordata; class Mammalia; order Rodentia; family Bathyergidae; genus Fukomys; species Fukomys damarensis. The sequence continues at coordinate 37,070,675 of NW_022900948.1, forward strand.
TTCTTTCCCCCTTTCCCTTTTGTTTCTTTCTTTCTTCCTCCCTCCCTCTCTCCCTTCCTTCCTTTCCTCCTTTCATTTTCTCTTTCCTCTTTCTTCTCTCTCTCTCTCTCTCTCTCTCTCTCTCTCTGTCTTCGCCCCCAAACAAGCATTGAATGAAATCTCTGTCAACCACTAGCTAACCACAAGCTAAAGGAACAGATATCTCAGAGACCAAATAAGATAAATACAGTCTCCCAAAATTATTTAGGAAAGCACTAAACAAGCAAACTACCAGATTTTTATTTAGGAAATCACTCCAAAATTATTTGGGAAAGTACTAAGCAAACAAACTACAATCTGTAGAACTCTGAGGAGGATTAAAAAAATGTGACATTCAACGTATCCACTTTTTAACAAAAACTCATGAGGATGAAAAGAAACAGGAAAGAATGGCCATTCACAAGAAAAACTAACACACACTATTCCCAAGAAAGCCCAGATATTATATTTACTAGACAAAGACTTTAAATCAACTTTTGGGGGTGGAGGGCACTGGGCTTTGCACACGCTAGGCAAATGAGCTATATCTTGAGCTATATCTCAGGCCTCCTTTTATTTATTTTATCCTGACACCGGTCCTGCTGAGTTCCCCAGCTTGCCTAATGCTCTTGCCTCAGTCTGGGATTACAGGAATGTGCCACTCCACCCAGGTAAATCAACTATTTCAATTATACTCAAAGAACTAGAGGAAACTGTAGACAAAGAACTAGAAGACACCAACTAAGGAAAACAATGGCCTGACAAACAGGAAATATCAATAGGGATAGAAATTATTACAAGGAGCCAAATAGAAATTCTGGAGCTGAGCAGTCCAATCACTGAAATGAAAAATTTATTATATCGTTTCAACAGAAGATATGAGAAAGCAGAAAATCAGTCAGACATACACAGAACACTCTACCCAAGAGAAGGCACAGCCTTCAGTACACATGGAACAATGTAGAGGCTACACCGGATGTTATCACCTAACACAAATCTCAGAAAACTTAAAAAGACATAAGCGATGGAATAACTTTATAAGTAAGTGACAGAAATCTAAAAGTTCACAATATGTGGAAATTTTAAAATATACTCTTAAATAACCAGTAGGTTAAAGATGGAATGAATGACAAAGGAAGTTAGAAAACACATTGAGGTGAATAGAAATAAAAATATATCTTGGGGTCAGGGATTTAGCTCAGTGGTTCTGCCGCCTGCCTCGCAAGTATGAGGACCTGAGTTCAATCCCCAGTACAAAAAAAAAAAAAAAAATCTTGAACTTGACAGTGATTTTAAAATGTGACTCCAAAAACTTAGGCAAGAACAACAAAATAAACAAATGGGACTTCATCAAAACCAAAACTTTTACCATCAGAGAACACTACAGAGAAAGGGGCGGGCCGGGGATTTAGCTGAGTGGTGCTGCTGCCTGCCTTACAAGCGCAAGGTTCCGAGCTCGATCCCTGGTACCAAAAAAGAAAGAAAGAAAGAAAAAGAAAAAGAAAAAAGGGGGGAGGGGGAATAGCCCATAGCATGGGAGAAAATAATTACAAATCATACATCTGAGAAGTTTACTTCCAAATATATAAAGAATTCTTACAAATCAACTTTTTAGTTCTATTGTCTTTTTACAATAAAAATGCAACCCAGTTTTAAAATGGGCAGACATTTCTATCTACAAAATGCCAATAAATACATGAAATGAAGCTCAACAATCATTAATGAAATGTGAATTAAACCTATTCACAATAGGGTGGCAAAGATACAAAATGAAATAAGCCAGACAGAGTGGTGTGCACCTGTAGTCCTAGCTATTGGGGAGCTGAGGCACAGGAAGCACTGGAGCCCAGGAGTTCAAGACCAGCCCGGTCAACATAGCAAGACTCCGTCTCACGAAACAAAAAACAACCAACCAATCCAAACAAAACACAAATCCCAAAAATTAACAGATACTAGTATGCTTGTAATCCTTGCACTTGGGAGGCTGATGCAAGAGGATCCTAAGTTTGAGGCCATCCTGGGCTACACAGGGAGATCTCTCATGAAAAAGAAAAGGGAAGGGAGGGGAGGGGAGAGGAGAGGAGAGAAAAAAGAAAACAAATATCGGCAAGGATATGGAGAAACTGGAACATTCATCCATTATTGGCAGGGACGTGAAATGGTGTAGCTGCTCTGGGGAACAATTTGATGGTTCCTCAAAGATTCAACAAGAACAACCATGTTCCGTTAATTCCATTTACATACCCAAGCGAATTAAAGACATGTATTCAAGTAAAAACTTCCACCCGAATACTTATAGCAGCATTATTTGTAAGAGCCCCAAAGTGAAAATAACCTAGTATCTATTTAGTGATAAAGATATGTGAACGTTCACATGGTGGAATAGTATACTGGTACATGTGGGAGCGCGGATGGAACCTTGAAAACACGCTGATTGAAAGCAGCCAAATACAAAGTGCTTGCATATTGTACTTCGTAAAGAACAAGTAAATCCATAGAGTCAGAAAGGAAATCGGTGTTTTCCAGGGTTAGGAGCAACTGGGTAACGGGGAGTTACTGCTCAGTGAGAAGGGTTTCTTTTGGTATGACAAAATTGTCTTTGAAAGAGATAATGGTGACAGTCATACAACATCATGAAAGCACTAAAATTCACCAAATTGTACAGTTTAAACGGTTAATGTGGTGAACTTTATATTATGCAAGTTTTACCTCAACTTCAATAACAGCTACAGAGAGAAAACATCCCCTGAGATACAGCGGATAATAGGGTTGCATCTGAAAAATAGAGCACTAAAGACAAAAACAAAACGACCATGGGGGAGAGAGGTTGATTTTAACTGGCACTTTAGCAAGGTGGGTATCCAAGGGGCCGGCAGTCATACAAAAAGGTGTCCAGCATTAATGGTAATGGGAAAATCTGGAATGGGACTTAGATGTCATCGGTAGGGTCCTCGGAATCGATGGAAATGATTACACGGATTTCTCCTTTGTCCCACAGTGATGAATCACCACCCGGAATCGCCAGGATGTACCTTGCGTGTCCTACTAACAGGATGCTGCGCCCGTTATCAGGGCACCGTCTTCCCTAACTTGGTTCACAATCTTCCCGGAGCTGGACCTCTGCGAGCCCTACTTCTCCCTTGCCAAGCTACAGGAAGAAGAAATTTGCTCCTTCTTCTTCCCTGTGGGTTACTTGTCTGCTTCCTGCTCTGGCAAACCGCGTCCCAGCAGGCTTCTTGAGCTCAGCGACTGCAGCAGCTCCTTTCCAGAGCAACAGCTACATCCGGTTCTGAGGTTTCCTAGCACTTACAAAACCAGCCTCTTTAGGCTTCTCCTTACAGGTCTGGACCCCCGCCCCAAGAGGCCTCCGTAATGGTCAGAGACATCAGCTTAGCAGCATCACAGTTAAACCCCGGAAGCTGCTCCTCTAAGTGTATACAGTTTAATGATTCCAGGCTCTTCCTTCTGTTTCTTCAGCCCTAGCAAAAGGAGTTCCTGTAGTTGTTACATCACTATACCTTTGAGATCCCCCTTCACGTTCCATTGTGTAGTTAACAACATTCTATTAGTTAGCAATTCATGATTGCATATTCTCTGCCTACCTAACTGGTGTGCTTTCTGTGCTTTGATTAGACTCTGATAAATGTGCTGCTGTTAAGAGAGGATGAGTCATGGACTATTTATCCAGTCACGATTTTAACCCTGGAAGTCTCCTTTCCAGGTTTGAATTAGGGAAATTACTTAAAGCCTGCAGCATTAGAGTGAAAGACAAGTAAGTAGATGAGAAGATAGAAGCAGAGCTGTGGGACTAAGGCATCGTGTTTACACACAGCCCACTGGCCCACCTGAGTCTGCTTCTCTCCATGAATGGAGCAGAATCAACCAAATGACCCTAAGTTCACCTGCATACTTTGTGTCTGCCACTGCTCCCGGACCTTGAGGTTGTCTAAACTCTCACTCATGAAGGGTGTCTGTCCAAATGTTCAGCCCCAGTGGGTCTTAGCTACAGCCTATTTTTAAAAACACTGTAATCCAAGATCCATCTTCCCCCTGACATTATGAATCCCAGGAGTGGTATTGTTGCCATCTATTAATTTTCATGGACCCCACATGTGCAAGATTTGGATTCTTACTTGGGATGAAACCAGTCTGATAGCTGTAATTCTTTTTGATATTCCAGGAACCTAAAAAGAAAATGGAAAAATAATGCTACGAGTCATATTCTATGCACTAGAGGTTGAGATGCTCAAATATTTGTCGAATCGTGAGCTGTATTATCATAAGATGCAAAATAAGAGTGAAACAAGAAAAACACTGATGAACATTGATGGTGACGGTGCTGCGAGATTTTGTGTAGAGAGATGGGAAACCAAGGCCTTTCCCCCCAGAAGCAGCTTTATTTGTGCAGGCACTGACTCAGTGGGTTCCTATCCAAAGGCTAAGTGCAGAAAGGGGTGCAGGTGTACCCTTGTATACAATTTTTGTCTCATTGTCTCCCGATATGGGCATCTGCTATCATTTTATAGTCTGGTTGGGTATATATTAACATTCTACGAGAGCCACATGAGAATTGTACAGAGGCTGACATTGCTACATTGTAAAAAGTTCCCACATGAAGACATTGGGAGTGATCCTACCACGTTCCCCACTTTGGTGTTCAGATTCCATTCTATTTTGGGTCCAAGAGCATCATGCTGGCCCAGAGATGTGTATTGCCTTACCATCGTCACGTGTGTGGCCATTTTTCTTCCGACTATCATTTCAGTGAGGCTAGAGACAGAATGTACAACCAGGGCCACCAAGAGAGGCCAGGATCAAACAAGTTCCCCAAATCACTAGTGTGATACCTATGAGGGTTTTGAATGCCCCGGGAGTTGAAAACTATCCCCAAAACAGTTCTCTGGGCTCCCAGCCTTTCCAGGTCTGGATTGGAACATGAACAATTTTCTTCATTCAATCAGTAATCTCCTCTATGACCTTTCTCTCATCATCTTTTGTACCAGTTGCATAGGTTAAATTTCCACAAACCCCTCCTTTGGAAGCAAGCAGATAATCTAAGGCCAGGAGATTTTGATAGATAGCAGTGCACATTTCAGTCTGTCGTCTGGCTATCAAGTTGAGAGCTTTGGCAGTTACAATTTCCACAGCTTCTCGTAGTCTAATTATGTGCTTTAGACTATAAATGGGGGTGTGGTAGCCCCAAGACCCATCTTCTGCCCAAGGGGATAATACATAATACTGAATTATGTATTCAGGGGGCCATGTGTTGTCTTTTCGATTGCCAATTTGCAGGGTCCATCATTTTCTATGGGTCTCCCTGTCCCCATGCACTTGGACCCCTAAGTGGGAATAGAAAGAAAGACCTGTGGATCATCCCTAACACCCGAGGCCCTGACCAGTCTGGGGGAAGTATAATGAAAGTGGCTCTTCCACATATCCAATACAGCTCATCTGTGACCCATTATTCCAGTCTTCTTCAACATCATCCTAGGCCCCCTGTAGATGAGAAGAGTTGGACAAGAGGTGAGGGTTTGGTTCAAAGTAGTCAGGGGACCCCCATGTTTGGGTCTTCTGTGCAATTGAGTTGTAGGACCTTTGACCCAGATACATTAGGCTCACTGCAGAGCCGCTGAACTGTTCTCCCCGCCCCCGGCATGACAGTTTCTTCCAATTTTTGAGGTTTTGAGAAGCCAAACCCTTGAGATAGAGCTTGGGTGCCCTGTGCCAATATACAGCTCACCGGGATCTAATCCTCTAGTTTCCCATGGCCATTGATCCCCCTGTGTTGATTCTCCTATATGCATAGCAAGAAGAGACCTTCAGAGTCTGGGCTACAGTCTCTGCTAGGGCTAAAAAACATGTTTTGGTTGTGTCTGGGCTTGGAGGATGGTTACTTTCTATTTCCTCATAAATTGAGTGAAAAACCCGATGAGATGTGGCTACTTGGAAAGTAGTGACCGCCTTGAAAGGTAATACAGTCCCTGGGTCAATGCCTCATATCTAGATCTAGATATCGATGTTTATACAGGTGTATATCCCAATCCAGAGGCCACTTTTCCACTTTGGGTCTCCTGTGCTACAGATAGTAAACTTAACTCAGTTATCAGCTCCCAATTCACAGCTGGGAGGCGGAAGCCCCCTTTTGGAAGAGCACTGCCTCATCTTTACCCTTCCAAGTGGCCCACGAGACACAGATGAAAAGTGGTCACTGTCACAGGCAGATTGGGGTGGGGCCCACACCACTTCTAAGTGAATGCACGAGTATTTATATAACCTCCCCTGAAGTCTGATCACCCCGGCATTGGCTAGCCAGTACTGTCCCTTGTGCTCCATTAATGCCAGCACTGAGTGTGACACTCAAACTGTTCGTTCTTGTCCCATTGCCAGTTTGTCAGCCTCTGCCACTAAGAGGTCTATAGTTGCGAGTGCTTGCAAAGAGGATGGCCAGCCTGGGAGACAGAGTCCAGTTGCTTGGAGAGGTAATGCCACTGGTTGATGCCAGGACCCCAGCATCTGAGTTAAAGATCCCACCGTGATGCCAGTACATCATGGATGTATAAATACAAAGGCTTCATGGTGTCTGGAAATCCCAGGCCCGTACAGTGTGGGCCTGTTTGATCTCTTCAAAGGCCTTTTGCTGTCCCTGTTCCCATAACAGAAGTTATCAATCCCCACCCTTGGTGGCCTTATGAAGGGGTTTTGCCAAGATGGAGAAGTCAGGAAGCTAGATCCTACAGAAACCTGTGGCCTTGAGGAACTCTTGGACCTGGTATCCGTCACAGGAACGGGGTCAAACAAACTGCTTGTTTTCTCTTGGCCCTGGGATGGTGTTGTCCCTGTGACAAGTGGAAACCAAGATTCTTCACTTTCTCCTGGCAAATTTGGGCCTTCTTTCTTGAGACCTTATAGCCGGCCTCCCACAGGAAAGCAAGGACTAATCACCTCCCTTCCATCTAACCTTTCTGTGTCTGGCTAGCCAAGAGCAAGCAGATCATGTATATACTGGAATAACACACAGCCACGTTGACCTGCAGGGAAGGCCTTCAGGTTAGTGGCCAGTGCCATGCTGAAAATGGCTGGAGAATTTTTGAACCCTTAGGGTAGCCTGGTCCAAGTCAGCTGGCCATTGTTGCCATGTTCTGGATTTTTCTACTGGAAGGCAAAAATTGGCTGGTCCTGTGAGGCCAGATGGATGCAGAAGAAAGCATCCTTGGGGTCTGGACACATAAAGAAGGTTGCTTCAGAGAGAGGAGACGCAAGAGAGGTTAGAGCTTGGGACTCCTGGGTTTAGAGTGACAGTGGCCTGGTTTACAGCTCACGGATCTTGAATGGGTCGATAGCCATCTGTGCCTTGTTTTGGACAGGCAGGAGGGTTGTGTGCCTAGGTGACTGGTGAGGCTGGTGGATCCTGTGGTGTGGAAGCCTTTCCAGAGGCTCTTGGATCCCAGTCTGCGCCATGTGAGGGACAAAGCATTGTCTTTGGGGAGCTGGCTCTGCCCCGGGCTTTACTCCACTGTTAGTGGACATATGTTTTGGGCCAGTCTAGGTGCACTGTCTTCAGCCCACACCCCAAGCACTCTGAAGGGAAGCTCCGGTCCCTGCTGTGGCCTCTCTATAAGACTGGAGGTGCCATTCCTCACCTTGGTGGATCATGACAGCCATGATTTTTGCTTCCAGGCTTTGTAGTTAGAGCAGCCTGACCTTGGGAGTTGAAAGTTATCTGGGCCTGAAGCTCTCCCAATAAGCCTCAACCTGTTAAAGCCACAGGGCAGTTGGGGAAGCATAGGAATTCGTGGATGACCTCATGGCCACCTAAATTGTATTTTCAGGGCAGCAGGAAAGAACAGCATGTTCAGTAGCCACTACAGTGGCCTGTCTCCATTAGAGGGGCCCAAAGGTTGGCTCACCACAGAATGTTCAGCTCCAGTGTCCACCATAAAGTCTACAGCCACCCTGCTCCCACTCATTTGGACCATAGGCTCCTGGGGGACTAACAAAATAGAGCCTGGTCTGTCCTAGTCCTCCTCATATTCTCCCGTGGCAGCCAGTCCTAGGAAACCATCTTTTAGTGTCTTGTGTGGCTTCTGAACTGGCTTGCATCAGCCCTGGACTAGGCGTCCTACGTTCTCTTGATGGGAGGAGAGGATTTTTCAACCCTATCATAGGGGCATTCACCCTTCCAATGTCCATACCTGCAACAGAGGGCACATTGGTTCCAGTCTGTCTTTGTTCCCAGGCAGGAGGCCCCTTCATCAGCTTCCTTATCCTCTGCCCCTGGGAGTATCCTCCAGGGTGATTGCCAACAAGTCTGCCTTCTTTTTCATTTTAGGACTTTCCTCCTGCCGATCTTCCTGGTCTTGGTTGACAGACGTCTCAGTTGCGACTTTTGACAACTGGTTGGTGTTCATTCCTGTGAACCCCCGCAGTTTCTGTAACTTACACTTGATATCTCCTTGGGCCTCACTGACCAGCGCTGCTATCACCATCCGTTCTCCGCCATTTCCGGGTCAAAGGTGGGTACGCAGACAGAACGCTTTCACATAGCCTTTCCTAAAACTGGCTCGGGCTTTCTTCTGGTCCCTGGAGCACCTCTGGAGTTTTGCTAGTGTTCATGGCCCTTTTACCTCCTTCCTTTATCCCCTTTAGGAGGTCTCCAGGTACCATGTGACTGAGGCGAGCCCTACGTCCATGTTTGGGTCCCACAGGGGATCCCCTCCAGGAATTGGTTGCCGGTTGTAACTCTGGGGATCCAGCGCTCTGGCGCGGGCGCTTTCTTCCAGCCATCGTAGGGCGGCCTGAGTAACCAGTGGCACTCTTCAGTGTTTGACAGGGTTAGGAGGAGTTGCCATGAACTGCGTACACCCTGGCCTGTGTGCTTCATAGGAAGACTTTGTAGGACGAAAATCTCACAGGCACACAAATGTAAAGGGAATAATATAATAAGCTTCCATCTTCTCACCCGCCTGAATTAGCTGGGTGCTACTCTCTGTACCTGCCATTACACCATCCCTTTTCAACCCATTTTTGTATTTCTCTCCACGTACCACCTTTCTGGAGCTCCAGTTTCACCATGTCATTATTTGGTATAACAGGGCTCCTAGCTTCCCACTGTCCCAAGGATCATGCCCACGTTCTTTATGTGGTCACAGTGTTTCCCATGTCCTATATGTTCCAGCCCCATCTCCTACCAGGCCTTTATCATTATGACTTTGTGGCCCTCCTGATATTTTTTAAATGACAGTAAATGTGACACTGATTCAACCAGCCACTTCCCACACAGCTTTCAGATCTGACTTTAAATACCCTTCCTTCCCTAAGGCAGCATTCCCTGAGCTGCTAGATGTGACTGGAGTCTTCACTGGCAGCTAGTATTTATTGGATACTCTCTGAAGTGTTATCTAGTTTATTGCACACAGTACCTATATAAGATAGGTACCATTACTATTTTAGCACCTCCATTTTACCAGTGAAGGAAACGGAGGCAGGAGGAGCCCTTGTTATGCTGCCCCAGAGCCACACGACAAGAGGTAGATAAGCAGTTTTGCCGGACTCCTGCTTTTTTTCCTCTTTGCCATACACTCTCACAAGTTGTGGAGCCAGGGCACCTCTGGAGAGTTGATCCTGGTTGAGTTAATGAAGAGATCGGGCAGCTATCAAGCTGTCATGAGTCACTGGGCTGTCATTATTGCTGTGTACACAGATGGCAGAAACTGTACTGTTAAAAGTGTGTGGAAGACGCGGCATTCCTCTCAAACCCCCGCTCACATAACCATGGACTTTTGATGAGTGATCTCAGTATTCTGAGCCTACTGAATCCTGATGCTAAGGAGAGCTAATTATAATAATGGATAAATTACTGTTAGAATGTATTGCATCGGATACATTTGCCAGAAAATATTCTAATCTATTCTTTCTCTCAGCTTCTGTTGTAACAGTCTTTCCTTGAACATTTCCATGTTTACCTACTGGTTTTTCTGTTGTTTTCTGGTAGCTGAAGGTTGCTGTCCCCTGTTAGCAATGGCTGTGTGTCGGGGTGACATTTCATTTTTTTTTTTTTTTTCTGTTTTTGGTACCGGGGAGTGAACTCCGGTCCTTGTACTTGTAAGCCAGGTGGCAGCACCACTGAGCTAAATCCCCAGCCTGGTAACCTCATTTCTTAATGTATTATTTTTATGTACAGCACCGATCACCCAGCTATGTAGTCATGGTCGTAGTGGTGATAGTTGTGGTCATAGAATCACTAGAGAGACCATGAAAGTGTTCCTCCCTTTCCTGTGTAGGTCCCCGTGACTATAGGAAGACATTGAAGAACCTGTTATTATAGTATTGGGTCTTATGCAATCATTGGGCACTCTTCCCTGTCTGTACATATTCTGAGAGTGTGGTTTTTTGGGGCGTCACATAGTCAGTGCAATCTCCCGAGAGTCATTTGATGAAATCTGCTCTGTGTGTTTGCCCAGAGCTTTCAAGACTCAGGGTTACTGGGGACTGAGTTCTGGCTCCTGGTAACATGTCTCCCCTAACCTGCTCCCATCCCTCTGTCAGAGATCGCCCTCCATCAGGCTGCTCCCTTTTTCGGTGCTTGGCACTCTGGCCTCTATTATCTCCAGCGTGGCTTTGTAAAATTGGTTGGTTTGTACGGCCTACAGGAACCAAGGAGTCACACGTACGCCAAGGACCTCCACACGCTTTTGTTCCAAAGAAGAGGCCGTAGCAGATTTGCAAGCAAAAAGACTTTCCAGCACCGAGGTATCTTCTGAAGCTGCTTTGTGCTCAGGACAAATGAAAAGCATTGTATTACTTTTTAATATGAACAAAGTGGTTCCACATGCAAAATGACTAAAGCTAGAATCTGTCAGCCTTGCTATTTTATTATCTACTAGCACCAAATAGACTCTGTGCCCAAGTACACTGTTGGTTGTAGAGATACAATGACAAACCTGATAAAAGTAATTGCAATTAGGGCCTTACACGCTATATCTAAAAACAAACGAACAAACAAAAAATGTCCAAATGGTACTCTTTGAGACACAAATAACTGAGAAGCTGACTTAATATTCTTAGAACAAACTTTTTAGCTGCCAATGAAGTCTTTCTTCTTGTTAAAACTTGTGGTAGGTAAATACAATATATAGTACTTGAAGTCACCACCATTAGGATACTGTCTTAAAGAAAATAAGATGCTGCCTATTTCCAAATGGCAATTTCTCCTTAATATTTATGAACACTACACTGCCACAGTAACTGGTAGTTTTTAAATTTTTATTTTATTTTATGTTTTGAGATGGGGTCTTGCTGTGTACTCCAGGCTGGCCTTGAACTCACTATGTAGCCCAGGATGGCCTTAAACTTGCACCAATCTTCCTGCTTCAGCCTCCCAATTGCTGGGATTAAGTAACTGGTAGTTCTAAAATGCTTCTTATACATATGTATTTACAAAAATCATTTTTAGCAAAATCATTAGATCCCCCTGAAAACAAAGGACTTGGACATGTTTGTGTATCATTTTCATATATTATTGGATGACAATTTATTCAAGGGTGAGCCTATTAATTATTTTTGACATACCAGAGCGTTACCAAATATCAGGATAAAACATTTACCTGTTTTTATAGCTACCTGAAATGATACTTCTTATGCAAGGCCCATAGAGATAATAAAATCAATAACAATAGAATTATTTTTGTGTGCCTCATACTGTTCCTGGGAAGAAAAGCAAACAGATGAAAATGGATTAAATACAATGCAGTGTATACAGAGTAAGCTGTGGGAAAGCCTGATTCTGAGATTTACACTAGAGGCCTTAATAGTCACTGGCTAGCAATTAAAATAACTCCTGTACCGTGGATGTCAGTTTTATGGAAAGAGTTGAGTCCATGGAAACACTTGCTTTTATTTGAGGTAGCTGCAGAAAGTCTTAGCTGATCTAATAGCCTTTGTGTGTCTTTCCTAAATTGTGAATGGTTTTATCTACAGAAAATAAATGTAAAAATGTGACTTCCCAGCTTGGGGAATCAGTAAAAGGAGGTGTTTCTGAAAATACTCCCTGACACTCTACAAAGTTGTATCCTTACGATGGAAGTTGTTAATTATCTTTAGTTACATGGTATTAGGAAGTTGATCATCCCCAGCAAAGGTGATGAGGTCGACAGCAGCAGGAAGCATATGACCCTTCTCAAAAGGATCCGAGTAGAAAGTGGATTCAGACAGTGGCTATAGACCCACCTTCAATTTTTAGGTTATCTGTGCATGGATTTTGGATTTTTAGCCATCAGGTTTATAAAATCCCTTTGTGTTAGTTAATCTCCCCACCACCTGAAAAACAAAAGAAGACAGACGAGGGCCTATTTGGTTGAAATAAAGGACAGTTTCTTACCTATTGTTTTCATGTAGGAATTTATACAGATTCTTCACTGGAGATTTCTTATATTTATGGTAGTCTGAGAGGACATGGAGAATCTAAATAGGACAGGCAATTTTGAAATCTTTGAAAAATCACAAACCAAATGTTACCCTCTATGTTACCCTCAAGTTTGTGTGTTTTTTGTCGCGAGCCGCAACGTCAGAATCCTGCCAGCAGGTCCCAAACCCGAGGGAAGAACAACAGGAGAGCAGTTTCACGAACTTAGTTCCAGGCTCATGCTCTCTTCGTAGCAAGGCCCCGTTTTATTTTTCAGGGTGGGGTATATATAGGCTAAAACCGAAACCAAAAGTGTAAACATTTATACTCTTCAGCTGCATGGGAGCGAGAGCTGCACGGAACGAGGGCTGCATGGGAGTGAGAGTACCGCCCACACATTCCAGAGGGAAACAATAACAACCATTATGGGTTACATCTGCTACCAGCTGAACTTGCCCATTGCTATGGGCGACAGCACATCCGTGCGGGTGAGGTGACTCAAAGTTCAATCATGGCTAGGCCTATGTCAAGGCTCACCATGATGGCTCACCATAATTCCCCCATCTCTCTTTGATAGCATGAAGAATGCTAGCAACTCATCATGCGTCAGCCAAGGAACCTGTCTTAGGCGGCAGAAGTCTTCCATCTCCTTACCCGTCATCAGTCGCAGGGCTTATGTCCCAATACGACCTGTCTTAGGTTGGTAGACAGAAGCTTCTGTCCTTACCCGTCACTGAGTATCCCAAGGCGAGGGATCTAAGCACGCAGAGCCTGAGCCAAGTAAATGGCTACACGTGTTGTATCATCATCCAAAGAAGCCTGTACAGCCATAGCTAAATGCTCATATTTAAACTGGGAACACTTCCAGCATCGATATGAGCAGTAACCCAAAATACACAACCCAATCATAACAGCAATAACAATAAGCCATATAACAATCCAAGAAGGTGAAAACATCTTTTTCAAATTTTCCCAAACTTCTGTAGCAAAATCTAAATCAAGCCGGATAGAACTGGCATGAACACCAGACAAGATCTCAATGTCCAATGACAACTGATTAGTTGCATTTAGAAATGTCTGATTCCAAGACCCTCGCAACAATGACGAAAGTCGTCGGACTTCCTCAGAATGGTTTTTGACAGGAAAGGGAGTAAGGCAGAGTTGTTGAAATCTGGGATCACAGTCCAATCGAGTATGCAACCACAATCCTTCAACTTCTTCGTTTAATAAGTCCATTTGTTGCTGAAGTATAGCCAAACCAGTTCCAATGTGAGGGTTGATGCACTGTTGGATTCGTAAAGCCATGGTTGTAGTGTTTTGAAGATCATTGATGGTGGCTGAATTCTGTAAAGTTCCTGTCAAAGCCACGGCGGAGGTGATGGCAGACACCAAGGCTATGATACCAGCGATGATGCCCACCACCACGGCACCTGCCACTCTTTTCCTGCAAGAAGGGGAAGAAATCTGTGCCCAAACAACAGTGGAGAAATGGTTAGAAGTATTCAAAGGAATCCACACCTGAACGGGAATTTGGAAGATGGCCATAGCAAGTTGTCCATGACGAAACACAAAAGATTGATAAAATTCTTGTCATCTTACGATACATATAACAATTACAAATACAAAGAACCATCAAAACTACAATGATCACCAATACAGGAGCAAACACCGCAGAAAAAATACTGTTCAGTGGCAATATCGAAATGTTGGCCTGAGGAAAATGTGAATCTGTGTACCAAAGTCCTACAAACAAGCTTAAGTCCAAGTGATTAGTCCAAAAACTTTTGAGATGTGTTATTAAATCACCAGTCCCATTAAATCCTTGTTCTGGATAATGAAATTTCCGCTTGTACACCGAGACACATCCTGGAGTTTTCTCTGCTGCTTCAGTGTTGGGGTCCCAATCCGGTCTCCTCAGTGGAAATCCAGCTTCAAGCTGTTCAGGGATAGTGGTAGGTCTATAAATGTACCTGTAACCATAAGTAGGTGGAGCAGAAGAGAAGGGAGAATACCTGGACCAAAAGGTTATTATCATAAACAATATGCTGGAAAACCTGCATGGTCAAACAATATAAATACATTTTGTATACCAGATATGAATTCTTATGTCCTGAAATGTAGCTTTGTATCAACAGGATCTTCCCTTTTTTTTTTTTAACAGAAAATAACCATCAGAAACATATTACAATAACATATTTATAATTCAGACCTTTGATAATAACCAATTAAACATTTTTAACAACATATTTAACAAGGTATATCTTTTTATAAGGCTATGAAAATTATTTTAGTGGCTCCCATTAGTGAACAAAGATCAGAATAAATTTTCTGAGCAGCTGCTTCTTTATTTACCAACAGGAGCGTATCCAAACTTAAAGGTTATATTTAATTATCTTTTAAGTTTTATATTTGATCCTATAAAACCAGGTTGTAGAAATCAACAATCCACTTGCAATTGACGTCATTCTGATCAAAAACATACAAACATCTTTAAACATTTAAGACAGACAAACATATAACACTTAAAGACAGACAAACATATAAGACAATTTTAACGAGTGCACTCAGATGGTTTTGGCCAATTGAATTATAAAATCTTTTGGTTATGACTAGACAAAATTTTTGCAGATCAAAATTAACAGAGATCTCTTGTAGAATTAGGATTAATAGTACTGGAAAAATGAGGCAATTTCACAAAAAAATCACAAATTTAGTGGAATAATTATAACTAATATATAAATAAGGATTTACTAAAAAAGGCTTCCAGAGGTGATATTTCAAATCAAAGTTTTAAATACAAAAGGTGTCTTATATGTTGCTTAATCATCCCAAGTTTCCGATGCTCTTTATTCTACAGTTACAGATTTGGCTAGATTCCATGGGAAATCAACATCATAGCCTCTCAACACAGCAAGATGGAAAGCCAGCAACTGTAAGGGGATTACACTGAGAACGCCTTGCAAGCAGTCCACTGAGTGGGGCACCTTGATCGTCCTTTTCGTGTTCTTAATGGTCTCAGTATCTTCCTTATCACAAATTACAACAGAGCGACCCTGCCGGGAGACCACCTGCTGATTCAGTTTAAAGTATCCTTTTTCTGCTTTTAGATTGTTACATCTTAAAATTTGACTGGCTGCCAATAGAACAGTATTAACCTAAAAGAGCAAGTTAACCCTATAATCGCAGTATAAAACAATGGACAAGAAGTGTTACCAAAACTAGTTTTCACTAACAGCTGACTGTCACAGAGCAGAAGTGTGAGCAACTCCTAGGCTGGAGCAAAAGAAGCCAAACAATGTAAGACAAAGACTTATGAAGACCAAACCGAAAGAAGAACCAGGGGACTCTGTCAGGGAATCTCCTTAATCTCCTATTCCAAAACCAGAAGAACACTTTGACCAGAGGGTCTTGAGGAGGGGAAAAAATTAACCTCCCTCCCCATAAACAGAGAGACAGAGTTCCTACCAGAAGGGCAAAGGACCTCTCCGGCCCCTGCTGTGGGGAGTCCACTAGCACGTCTGCCTGGACCTCCTTCCCTCCAAATGATCCAGATCACAAATTACCAGTTCAGACATTAACAGGAAAAGAAAGACACAGAAGCAAAGAAAAGGAAACCAAGGACAAACTATTTCTACAAATTCTAATAAATTACACAATTGCTGGTGTCCTACTCTAGCACCACCGACACACAGTAAATCTTTAAGCATATGTACAAAAAGCATGCAACTCTTGCCTGTTCCCATTTTTAATATTTATAAGAAAACTCACCACTCTTCTTCTGCCTTCCTTTTGAAGGTCCTCTTTTTTTTTTTGTTGAGATCTCCTTTTCAGCGGGAGTTTTGAGCGTGGTGTTTAACAAAGCCCAATAAAAAAAGATGCTTTCTGGAAAACGATCAGGCTCAGCCACAAGGGCCTTATTCAACTGTTTTCCAACTCTCTCCCATACTTTAGCGTTTATTTCTGCCTCGTCACACAACCATGGACAAACTTTATCCAATATTTTCACAAATGCTTCCAACTGAGCCTTCTTAACTTTAACCCCTTGTACTTTTAACAACTTTTGTATAGAGTTGCCTACATAACCTCTAGACTCCATTTGACCCATACTTTAACTAAAAATTGGAGGGCTTACACCCCTTGCTACTGCCGTGATCAGGACTACCGTCCCCTGTCTCTCACCGACAGGTACTTTCTTTATTGCCGTGATCATGACTATCGCCCCCTGTCTCTCATCGGCGGCACCCTCTTCTACAACATTTCCCTCTACTGCCATGATCAGGACTATTGTCCCCTGTCACTCACCGGCAGGAGCCGCAGGGATCAGTCTCGGTTCTTGTTGTAGTGCCCTGGATTGCAGGGCGCTATCCTCGATGTCCCTCTTACTCAGGTCCCTGTTCGGGAGCCACTTGTCTCGAGCCGCAAAGTCAGAATCCTGCCAGCAGGTCCCAAACCCAAGGGAAGAACAACAGGAGAGCAGTTTCACGAACTTAGCTCCAGGCTCATGCTCTCTTCGTAGCAAGGCCCCGTTTATTTTTCAGGGTGGGGTATATATAGGCTAAAACCGAAACCAAAAGTGTAAACATTTATACTCTTCAGCTGCACGGGAGCGAGGGCTGCATGGGAGTGAGAGTACCGCCCACACATTCCAGAGGGAAACAATAACAACCATTATGGGTTACATCTGCTACCAGCTGAACTCGCCCATTGCTATGGGCGACAGCACATCCGTGCGGGCGAGGTGACTCAAAGTTCAATCATGGCTAGGCTTATGTCAAGGCTCACCATGATGGTTCACCATAGTTTTTCATTCTTCTGTGAATGACGATGTCATCAGATTCTTTTCTGATGATGAAAGTTAGAGAGTTGTGATCCTGACAATTCATGATCTAGTAGATTCTCTTTTTCATCAGATTATGTCCTGTTTTTAAAAAATAAAAATCTTTTAATTGTCTTTTGTTTGGGGGAGTGGATTTTTAAAGCTCTTTAATAAATTCTTAACTGAGATATAATTTACATGAAATAAAACATAATTTAGGCACATATTTTATGGTAATTTAAGCTTGCAATTCATGATAATCACCTTCATTAAGATATAGAATATCTCCATAACTCCAGTAACCTTTCTTGATAGTGTATTTTTTAAAAAAATATTTACTTCTTTGGTACCAGGGATCAAACTCAGGACCTTGTGCTTGTACCCCAGGCGGTGGCATCACTGAGTTGCCTCCCTGGCCCTCCAGTAACTTTTCTTGTGTTGCTGTGAGTCGTTACTCCCTGCCATCCAAGAAATTAGTATAACTGAGATGTTGGGAGTGATAAATAAGGACTTTAAGGCAGTTATTGTAAAAGTATTGAAGTACTTAATTTTTAAAAAACTGTCTAAATGAACAGATGGGAATTCCAAGCCAAGCAATGGAAGCTATGAAAACAATGGACATTCTAGAACTTTAAAAGTACTCAGTGTTTATTGAGTCATCTAGGATAAATCTCAGAAAGTCAGGCTTTCCCACAGCTTACTCTGTCTACATTGCATTGAAATAAGAATGTTTCTGAATAGGTTGACCAGCACATTCAACCCTGAAATATAGGAGCTCCATACAACCCTGAAATATAAAAGAACAACATAATAAAGGAAAAGTCAAGGTTAATCATTGCATGCAAAGAAGAGAGGAAAATGATTGATAAAATAAGTGAAACCTTGGTGACCTAGGACACCATATCAAGCAGTCTAATCTGCACGCAACTGGGTTCCTAGAAATAAAATGCAAAGAAATTACAGCAAACCCTTTTTTTTTTTTTTTTTTTTTTTTTTTTTTGGAGACAGGGTCTCACTATGTAATTGAGATTGACCTGGAACTCACTATGTAGTCCAGGCCACTCTCGAACTCACAGCCTCACTCCTCCTGCCTCAGCCTCCCAAGTGCTGAGATTACAGGCGTGCAACCACCACACCCAGCCGGCTTCCCAAATTTTATTTAAAAGAAAATTATGAACTTATAGAGGCAGGAAGTCTTAACAAGTCCCAAACAATAAGAATACAAAGAAAACCACATCTAGCAAGTTGCGGTACCAAAAATAAATAAATAAATAAATAAATTAATTAATTAATTTTAAAAGAAGAAAAGAGGTTTATTTAACTCCCAGTTCTGGAGTTAAATGGCACCAGCATCTGCCTACCTTTTGGTAAGGGCCTCATGTCAGCTCATGACAGAAAATTGGAAAGGTGAAATAGGTTTGTCTAAGATAATTTGTGTGAAAGACTGGGGAGAGGGGTCAGATTTGCTTTAGAACAACCCACTTTCAGTAGCCAGTCCACCCACGAGAGCAAGGACTCACTCTTGAGAGAAAAGCAATGCCATTCTTAAAGTCCCTGATACCTCTTCACCCTCTCACACTGGGGACCAAAGCTTAATATGAGTTTGGGATGGGGACAAACCGTAGCCTCCTCGAGCACTCAACCATCATTTTCCCTGTTTTAGTTTTATTTTTGTGGTACAGAGATTGAAACTAGGACCTTATGCATGCCAGCCAAGTGCTCTACGGTTAAACTACATACCCAGGACTCCCCGCTTTAAAACCATGGTCTTATTAAGCTGCTCAGACTGGCCTCAAGCTTACCGTCCTCTGCCTCAGTTTCCCAAGTAGCTGGGACTGCAGACCCACATCACCATGCCCAGCTACCATTTCCCTCTTTTAAACCAGAGTTGTCATCTTTCCCCCATCTTTCTTCCCGCTTCTCCCGTTACTGGCTATAGTATGTGTCGGTGTGAACTAAATTTACCATGTATTTCAGATTATAGAACAGCCAGTCAGTCAGATGAGCTAAGGGACCGAAAGAAATAATTATTACCTGGAGAGTCTGAGGAAGGCTGTCCCCAAAGTATCGTCTGTGGATTCAATGACCCACTATTAGGAGAGGGCCAGCCGGAGTACTCAATAGCATTTTCAGATCATGGTGGAAAGAGTATTTTGGACGTGTGAGAAGAGGTAGATAAGTGTGCAGTGGTAGGTACTTTTAGAGGGTAGTCACACGACTCACAACCATAAAATCCTGTTCTGAGAATTGTCTCAGTCTCCCAGCGTAGTCGCCCTCCAGCAGCCCTACTCCAGAAACCACTGCTGTGAGCAGGCGCGGAGGTCGTGCTGCCTGGGTTTCCTTTCCTAGAAATTTAGATTTTTGTTTTGAGACAGGGTCATGTAGCCCAGGCTGGCCTCAAACTTACAATCCTCCTGCCTTTTTCTCCTGAGTGCTGGAATTACAGCTGTGCGCTACTGGGAATTCAGTTAGGAAGGAAGAAACCCCAAGACTGGAAATAGAGATGGATTACATTTATGGGAGACCTCTGGGAGGATGTGCTCACAGTTTTTCAGCTGTGGAGGCCCCTGAATTTCCCTGGTTCTTCCTCCTGGCCTGTTTACAGTGATGTGTTTGCAAATTTTCAAAAACCGGCTTTAAAAATAAGGAAGTGAAGGGAAGGAAAGGGAAAGAATCGGAAGGGAAGGGGAGAGGAGAGGAGGCTCTGGATTCCACAGCTTGCTGACTCCCTTGGTGCCCATTATTATTACTACTACTCTTTTGTACCGGGGATCCAACTTGGGACCTTGCACTTGCGAAGCAGGCGGAGGAACCACTGAGCTAAACCCCCCAACCCTCAACAGGCCTACGTCAAGCTCCCACCGTGAAGTCACGGAACCCACGGTCCGGAAATACTGTGAATAATCGGCTCCCACACGGCTGTACGAGCTGCTTCAGCACACTGCTGCCCTCTTGTCTGCACCCCCTGCCTTCGGTGGAACTTTACAGCAGCCCTCAGGGAGCCCCTTTCAGATTTAGACAAAGCAAGGGTATTCCTATTCCTCTCAGCCAAAACACCTTTCATCAGGACTCCTCAAAACCTTCTTCTACTCTGGACAGTTGCGGCCAATTCACGAATAGTGTGTTTTGACTTAGGCTGATTTTTCACAGTCACATTCTTGAAATATAAATATTTATACCCGTTTATTGATATGAAGAATTAATATCTATTTCTACAACCGCAGCTGCTGTGGGTAGCAGGGTCGTTTTTGGAAATTCCTGCTCCCGTGCGTTCAGTACAGGGAACTACTTTTTACTTCTGTTTTAGCTTTGATTTTTTTTTATTTTTTTTAAATTTCCGTACCGGGGATCGAACTCAGGGCCTTGCGCAGCGGCGGAACCGGAGCTAAATCCCCGGCCCTAGATATTACTTTCTTGATGAAGTCCAAGAGAACTGAATGTCAGGTTTTCTCAACATCAGTTCTTATACCGTTTTGAGCCTGATCTTTGGCAAAGGGTTGCCCTGGAAGCATCCCTTGCTTCCGCTCACTAAATACCTGCAGCAACCTTCCCTTCCCACTCACAGCACCTGTGATAACCGAACGTGCCTCCAGTCGCGGACATTGCCAAATGTCTCAGGGGCTCTGAAGGCAGCGATTCCCAGGCTGAGATCCACCGGTCTATGGTGAGGAAACAAATGTATCCCCTGCATCACCGCCTTTGAGGCATTACTGAACCCTGCGGGTGAAGGCCCTGAGTTGGAGTCTTGAAACCAAGCTGCAGCTTCTGAGTTTCCATATTGTGACCTCAGGAGGAAAAGCTCTAATGCCAGATAGAAACCCAGATGCTTTTTAAACAGGACACAAAACCCACAATCAAAAATTAAACTGTTTTGGGCCAGGGATTTAGCTCAGTGGTGCCACCTCCTGCCTCGCAAGTGTAAGTGCAAGTGCAAGGTCCCAAGTTCTAGCCCCAGTACCCCCCCACACGCACACACAAATAATAATAATAATAATAATAATAAAAAAATAATAATAAAAAATTTTAAATAAA
>NW_022900948.1:37091996-37103365 GCF_012274545.1 Fukomys damarensis
AATAATAAAAAATTTTAAATAAAATAATTTTTATGGGGCAAGGTAAAGATGCTGGTGCATCATCCACCCGTTTAGCAAGTTTGCTAAGCAGGGCCTCTGAGATAGGTGACCCTAATAGGTGCTGGGGCAGGGCAAAGGCAGCCTGGGGGCCGGGGTTTAAGGAACTAACCCTCAATGGATGCAGTGGGGCGTTTTCAGTCACAGTGAGAGAAGACCTAATGCCACCTGACTTAAACAATAGTGGGACTTTCGATCTCATGCTCCTTATTTCTGGTCAAACGCCTGAAATTCACCGTTTGGATTAGTCTGGGTCACCTAACCCACTCCTGGCTCAATCTTGCCACTAGGGGCATGGAAAAGGCCCATGGCCTTAGCCTAGGTGGCTTGCTCCAACCGTGGCACCAGATTCCATAGAAATCACAGATTCCCTCAGGGAGACCAGGTTTCCTGGAGGCAAAGAGCTGCAAACGATGAATGGAAGCGAGGGTGTGGCCAGCCAGTGCCCTCTTCTGCTCTTAGCTCCTCTCCACCCAGGCTCTGCTAGGTGACTTCCTCCAGTCCCAAAGCCCTCGTACCATTTCTTTGCATCTCTTTCACAGTCTTACCGCAGGCCTCTGTGTTTCATACCTGCTACTTCTCCCTCTGAGATTTCATTCAATGAACCTTCACAGTGATTCCTTCTCTTCTTTCAAAGCTCAGTTCAGTCAGGCCTCTGGGGCTATCCCCACCTCCCCAGACTTCCTTCCTTCCTTCCTTCCTTTTTTCTTCCCTCCCTTTCCTCCTTTCCCCTTAGCCCTGTTTACCTGTACCTTGTACCTGCTCGTGTTCGAGGTCCAGTTTCTCCAGCCGTAGATCAGCACCTCAACATTCTTTCTCTTCAATGCCTAACAAAGGAACTGAGAACTTTCCATGGTAATTTTTCGGGTGTTCCCAAATTTCAAACCCAGGATGGATAAACTGTGTGTAAAGGAGGGTAAGGAGGCAGCCTGAAGTCGTGTCAAGAGAGCATAGGATCTAGAGTCAGTCTTGGACTTCAATGCACTTTTTGTACCCTTTCAGAGACGAGATTTGTCTAAAGGTGTGTGACGTGTTATACGTTCACTCTTTCTGACTTCTGCTTGTGAGCAGACTGCCCTGTCTATGTTATCCATTTTGGTAGAGCACATTCAAGAAATAGAACACTTAATAAAGGCCAGAGCTGAGGTTCCCACATGCTGGTGACTGACTAGGAGAGACCAAAGACATGTCATCCCAAGAAGGACAAAAAGAAGCCCTTCAGGCCTTGAGCAGAACTTTTCTCTTGCGGCTACATGCGGAGAGGAGGTGGGTAGGATGCCCTGCCTGACCACACCTTCCACAGCACAGCCACACCATAGCTCAGCGGGGGCCCCTGTGTTTGCCATCAGACCTGCATACACACAGACTTTTGTTTTTTAATGTGATGCATTTAAACGTATTTAATGAATCAGAAATAGGTTTAGTGCATTAAAGTGGAAGATGGGGCAGACCTGGAAAGATACCTAAAATTAAATTTTAATTTAAAAACATTACTTCTTATGGCAGAAAAAAAGAGTCCCCCTTGAAAGATTCTTCTCTAATTTACATTTTCTCTGACGCAGAACGTGTCCCTGCCTATGTTCTGCACCAGCACATTGATCCTCGTGTGCTTCTTGGTTTAAGCCTCAGCTCAGCCACTTACCATCCGGGTGGTTTAGCCTTTCTGATCCTCACTTTCTTCATTTATAAGATGGGGCTGATTCCTTATCACGAGGAAGTCACACTCTGTCATTCATTCAGTGCATCTTATTACACCAACCCAGCTACTTCTAATTTTTTAACATTATAAATACAACTACTTGGACTTGCTGGAAAGCCAGCCCCCTACCCCTTTGGAGGCCAGGACTGATACTCCTGATGCCCCACCCTGGCTGCTCCAGATGGTTCTTCTCCTGGTGTTCATGTTTTCAGGGTATCATTTTGGAAAGCTCAGTGTAAGCATTTGTTGTTTTAAGGTTGAGGACCAAGCTCAAGCCTGTTCTTTGTAGTCCTGTCCTTGCAATAGGACAGAAGTTTTCAGAAAGGCATGAGGGTTTTCTGAGAACTGGAAATTCTGTAAGTGACATTCTTAAAATGCATAATCCATGACCAGACCAGAATATACTGAGAAAATAATTTGTTTAATTATAAATCAGGAATTTTATTTAAAAACTGTTGTTAACAAAATCTTGTACTTGTCCATCAAGGATTTAAATTTAAATGACTTTTTAAAAAATCAAGAAACACTGTGAAAATTAGTTCACCCCTTTTCTCCGAACTTCAGGATAGGTCATTTCTTTGGTTCAGGATTTCAACTTTTAAACTCTGCCTATTCTAGCCGGGGTCAAATACAACTTGAGTAATAGGCAAGCATGAATCTTAAGTGATGTCAGAATTTTTGTTTTGTTGTTGGATAGGTGGGGCTCTTTCGGGTCGTGGGGGAACTTCCAGCTGAAGAATAGAAGGTACAGAGAGATGGTAGAGAAAATGCAGCTTTCATTTTATCCGAGGAGCCCTTTGCACTGCACACATCAAACTGGGCCAGTGGCTCCATAAATAATGGCTTAAAAATGGCAACAAATGACCTAAGCTGGAACACAAGCAAAATATAAATATATACGCATATGTAAATATTTCCTCCTAACTTCCGTTATGTTGATTTGTTTAATTTATAATCTGCAGGATGTCATCTCTTCTCTTAGAGAAGGGAGCTGAGTGTTCAGCTATTCAGTCCGGATGACTGGGTCTCCCGTTGCTATCCACTCATGCCTCTGTCATAAAATTCATCAGCCACTTTGTCAAACGCATCTGGTCGTTACTCTTCCATAGTGCAGACAGAGCAGGGGAAAACCAGAGGTCACTTTCCAGGAGGGCTTTTTCTCCAGTCCACTCCTTGATGTCAGCCCGCCAGGTTGGGACCCGATGGGCTGAGCGACCCTGAGGTTTAGAACAGTGGGACCAGCTCAGGAGAAGTCCAGGTCCATCTTGGCAGGCCTGCTCAGCGCCCTCTGGGTCTTTCCCTTCTCTGACACCACCCCCTTCTCGCGAAGGTGCTGAAGATTCACGTCTGCTGGGCTAAACATGGCTCCTTCCATCCACTTCCTGCTGGTAGCCATGGGGACGAGGGGGCTGGAGACTCCCACACTGTCTCCCACTCAGCGCCTGCAACCACAATGTACTTTGAGCGCCAACTTCCTGTGCCGTGCCCCAGAGCGGCACAGCCCTACAGTGGTCAGCCCCTCTTTCCACTCGCTTTGCTGCTTCATCTGCGCACTTGTTTTCATTTCGAGCTGAACACCTTCCGGCCTGCTCAGGCTCCCTGGGTCTCTGAACACGCACGACCATGACACCCGCTGAGATCTCCACCAATCTCTTCCGCAGTAGCCAAACAATATCCAGAGGAGGAGAGGAAAGAGACTACAGATAGCCTGAGGCAATTAGTTTTGGAGGCCTTTGAGGATTTCCAAAGTAGAAGGCATCCTGCTGGTAGAGCTTTTCTGCCCTACAGGAATGGCTTTAGACCCTTCAAAACCAGAAAGACACTGAAATCAAGGGCACAGACAATACCCCTTACTGCAGTATCTTGTTGCCAAACAAGACTTTCCTTAGCACCCTGTTTTCAATACCATATCTGACATGCAGAGGGTTCTGGCTTTTTCTATGCCTGTGGCAAATTCTTTTTGGTTCAGCTAATAGTATTTCCCCGCAACCCAGAGTACATAAGAAAATGCTGGGAATTTACACCTGATTAGCATAGATTCATTCTCCTGTATTTCAAGGCTCAAAGTGACAAGGAGGAATAGTACCCACCTGCCATGTTGGTGATTTGTTAGTATTTTTTCAAAGTTAAAATGACTTTGCTGAGGAACTGGCCAGAATAATACTCTCTCAAGTTCAGAAAATCTAGCAGCACAATTTGAAATCAGACGTTATTCCTGACCAAATTATACTCCTTTGTCTGCCAAGATAGTTTGACATTTCTAATCTCTTCAGGCAGGCCTATGTGATAATCCCAGCAGTATTCCGGTGATAAGATTTTAGTGGGTTTGTTGAGAAGGAAATACTTGTTCAGATGGCTTTCGTCATGCCACTTAGCTTCTATGTTATTTTTCTTGTCCTGGAGGATTCCTTTAAAGCATTCCTGGGTGAGGTTGAGAACCTGGCTCGGTGTTCCTCCGAAAATGGCTGCGTGGTAATAAAAATCCCCCTGTCCAAATGGAATGTAAGCTGCTGACTCTTCCCGCCTCTCATAGGTAAACTCCCTGGGATCCGCCTTGTACCACCAGGCCTGTAGTTGAGCCACCAGCTGGCCCAGAGTCTCCACGCCAAAATTGTCTTGGAAGACCTGGTCCACATCCATGCAGAAGAGGAAGTCAACCTCATGCTGGATGTGAGCCAAAATGTGCTCCCCAATGGTCTTCATGCGCATCATGCTGATGTCCTGCCACCTCTTCTCAGGCTTGATCTCAAACACTTTGAAGGAGCGCAGAGGCCCCAGCTCTATGAACGGTATCCTGGAGACATCATCCACCATTATGTAAAATATGACTTTGTGACCAGCCATGAAGTGCTTGTTAGCAGATGTTATGAACTCCTCCAAGTAATGATCAATGTATCTGAAACAAAGGAGAGAGGAATACAGTGAACCTCTGGATTCTTGCAGGAGACTATGTGCTACTATAATCAAATTGTAACTTGCCTTTAGGAAGGGAACCATTTCTTCCCAGCCCAATGTGTGTTTTCATGTGGCAGGACAGCTATTAGTGTGACACTCCTGACTGCTCTCCACTATTCAGTCACTCAGTCCTTGGGAAAGTGGAATGACTTCTCCAACTGCCAATTTTGGGAGAGCAGCTGGGCATGCACAGCCCTGTCCCCTCTCTGGGAAGACGGCCAGTGAGAGTATGCATTCTCATCTGCTCTGCCTTGCAGTAAGCTTAGTGGTACAGCTTCTATTTCCTCATCCAGAGGCCTCTAGTTTCTAATGCTGCAATGCCAGGGTCCCTAAGTCTTTCTGTGGTTCAATATTAGGAAGTCCAGGGCCTGCTGATACAAGCCACATTTACCAGTACCAGCTTTAACTGGAATGAAGGTGATATTTACCATCATCTGCTTTCCTTACTCCTTTGTCTGGTTTATCAAGTGATTCAGCCTTTGGGTGATCAGAAGGGGTGCTAGCTCTTGAACTTCCCTCAAAAACTCTAACCTATACTGCAGTGTTGCTATTGCCAGACCAAGTGCAAAGGTGATGTGACCCTGTGTCCACTGGGGATTCTTAATCTCTGTCGCTGCACTGTCTTATCTGCCTCTGTGTTTGGTTAAGCACACCCATCAGCATGCTCATTCTCTTTTCTGACACAGGAACAGGAGGGGATGGGCCTGGGTCTCTTTCCATGTTGCATAGTCATCCTGTGAGCCTCCCACTGGTGATTCAAAATGCCAATCCATCATCCAGACACCACCATTATAAAACCCATCCAAATACCAGAGCAAGCAGCCTCTGATTTCATCTTGTTTTATCTTTAAAAAATAAAAAGAAAAAGAAAGAAAAGTTTTTATTTCTTAGGGCAATTTTCAATTCACAGCAGTTCAATTCTTAACCTTCCTGCCTGTGTGTATACATACAGCCTTCCCCACTACCAACTCCATGCACCAGCATGGTGGGTTTCTTACAATCAACGAGCACACAATAATAGGGCACTAACACCTAAAGTCCATGGTTTACATTAGGGTCCACTTGTGGTGCTGTGCATTTCATGGGCTTTGGAAAATGTTCAATGATATATGTCTACCATTATAGTACCATTCAGAATAGATTCACACCCTAAAAATCCTCATCCCCCTGCGCCCACAGACAGTGATCTCTTTTGCTGTTTCTATAGTTTTGCCTTTTACAAAACATCAGAGTTAGATGCATATAGCATGAGCCATTGCACTATTTTCTTTTTCTTTTTTCTTTTTTTTTTTTTTTTTTGTACCGGGGATTGAACTTGGGTCCTTGCTCTTGCAAGGCAGGCCACCGAACCACTGAACTAAATCCCCGGCCCCTAGCATGAGCCATTTCAGACTGGCTTCTGTCCAAGTAACATGCATGCCAGATTCCTCCATGTCTTTTCATGGCTTGATAGTTAACTTTTTTAAACCACTGAATAATATCCTAGTGTCTGTACGTAGCAGTTTATTTTCCCATTCACCTATCTAAGGACAACTTGTTTGCTTACAAGTTCTGCCAATATATATGAAACTTCTAAAAGTATCTGTATACAGGATTTAAGTGGACATATTTTCATCTTATTTGGGTAAATACCAAGGAGTGTGACTGCTAGATTGTACGGTAAGCGTATGTTTAGTTTTGTAAGAAACTCAAACTTTCTTCCAAAAATGGCTAAATTATTCTGCTTCCCACAAGCAATAAATGAGAGTTCCTGTTTCCCTACATTCTTTTCAACACTTGGTATTGCCAGTTTTTTTCATTTGTTTGTTTTTTTGTTTTTTGGCCATTCTAACAGGCACATGGTGGTATTTTAACTATTTATCTATTCATTCAAATAACATTATATTGATGTCGTGTGTGAGCTCAGGCTACAGACTGTCTCATGAAGCCATGCCATGAAGGTCATAGCAGAAAGGGAGAAGTTAGATGACTTAATACACTTATCCGAACCCCAAACTCATGCACAGTGAATGTGGACCAGATTTAACTTTCTGATCACAATACCAGCCAATCACGATGTTTTGCAAGTAATTGTGCCTGGCACTTTTTTTTTTTTTCTTTCTCTTGCTGTGTGATTTTTCCTGTCTTTGCCATCAAAACAAGCTGTACTTTTACTGTTAGCATCTAAAAACCCAAGGATTTACAGTATTGATTCTGTCAATGGAAGAGAACAGATCTGAGCAACACAAAGAGGAACTTTAACATGGCTGTGGCTGGTGGCCAGGGCATTCTTCTATTTTCTGAAACTTTAACAACCACTGAGTGTCCCCAAAGCATGGGAAACAATATTGGGTGGAGCTGGGGGGGTAGTCACTGAGATTTAACATTATTTAGAGGCTAAAGTATTGTAGTTGGCTTTGTGCATTGTTACGGGAAAACAAACCAAACATCACACCTCCTGCAGGGCCTGATCCACTCGTGGGAATGTATTGCTGCCAAGTACAAAGCCACCCTCTCTTGCCGCACAGCTGAGTGACAGCCCTGCTGCCAGGATGTGCAGTTGACTGTTCTGTTCTGCAGAGTTGCAAATGGATGGCTAAAGATTCTGTGGGGCAGTGGGCAATATTCTGTTCTTCGCAGAAGCTCCAGGATCAAATCAATATGCAATGCAGCTGGCTTTCCTGCTTGTGCCAAAGGACTGGGTGAATTGAGCACTGGCTCCTATCCCACAGTGCTGCACATTCCTCTAGTAAAAAACAGCAAGATTCCCACTGTCACCTTCCCTATTAAAGATATGTGGGGTCCTGAAGCACAGTCTGCAGCATTAGAACTTGGTTTGTATTGTTAAGGGCAGTGACAGCAATGGCTGCTGGGCCCTAGGCTGGGGAAAGTTGTGGCTGGAGAAAGTTGTGGCTAGAGAGCTACTACTAGTTTTTCAGAGATCTCTTTTAGACTCTATGTCGTGCTTAAGCTCAGATCAGCCTGAGCCTTCAACTCACTACAAAACAGTGGAGTCAACTTTCCATGCAGCTTTTTCAGAAAAGGTTCAGATGGAAAGGCCCAAGGGGCAGAAAAACATAGGCAAATTGCATTTTCCGTTTTACCTTGGAAAAAAAACTTGTTTTTATTCTCCAAGAAAAGTAAAATAGGTCATATTTCAAAACTAGTATTCAAGCCTCGACTTTCAAGGGAGATTTACTGCAATTTTTTTTTTTTTTTTTTTTTTTCCTATGTATCAAATGTTCTGAACCAGGGAATGGAAGCTGGAACTGGAATCTGTCCAGCCTCTGAAAGAGGAGATTCTGACCAGCCCGTCTCCCAGGGCCACACCCGCCAGAAGGATCAAGTGGACACAACCCAAGGAAGCCAAGGAAGTGTGGTTAGCCATGTGGCAACAAGGAAAATCCTTCTGTACTTAAACTGGCCGTAAATTCCTCAGCCCTTGTCCTGGGCCTTTAGAGTGTAGGAAAAGAATGTTGCACATTTGGGAAGTCTACAGCACTATCTTGGGAGTTCCCAAAGAAAGCCATGGAAGTCAGGGAAGACTAGGTTGGTAGTGTGGTCAGGCGCTGTTGTTCTGGGCTTGGTGGCCCTTAGAAACATTTTTGCTTGTCACCGAATACCTAAGCCTTTGAAGTGGCAATAGAGGACTCACCTACTATTGTTTTGTTCTCAGCCTTTTGGTATCTCAGCAGAGAGGAGGCTGAAATGGCCCTGCTTAAACATTCTCCTGTCCAACAGCTGAGTCCTGAGTAATCTCTGTGGAAGCCAAGGGTCCCCTCACAAGCGTTTTTGACAGTAGAACAAGAAAAATCAAAGACAGTTTTGTCAGCGACACCTACCTTCCAGTCGCAAAGACTGTCAACCCCACGGTGATTTTACGTTTGGAGTAGTAACTTTCTAGGACGGCTGTATTGTAGGTGTCTTCCCATATAACTGGCGCCTGCCACCCAGTCACCGTCACAACCTCCGGGCGTTTCCTGATGATAAATACACAACCCCATGAGTCAGGATACCTCTGTGTAGGCAGGGCAGAGACCGTCCAAGAAAAAATGGGTCAGCAACGATCTGTGGTCAATCCTGACCGTAACTTAATCCCATACACATGAACAAGAGGTGTGAACTCTGCAAGGCAGCCTTGGGCCCAGGCTGAGGCTCTCCCAGGGGTCTCATGGACTTTTACATACACATTTCATTTCTTCTGTCCTCCTTTCCTGTTTCTTGGCTCTCCTCCTACTCCTAAATCCCTTTCCCTTTCTCCCTAGCCCCCTGAACTGCCAGTGATATCTTTGGGTGGTTGTTGATCCCTGTGGTTGTCATCTCGGCCTGAGAAAACTCTAATCCTTGATTTATGGGATAAGAGAATGATGTTTAAGAACTGTGAGAGAGAAAGCTGTTTCCATTTGCCTTTGGCCGGAAAGGGACTTCTGGGTATTAGACCACGTCGCCTCTTTACCAGAAACATAATGGGAATGAGAGGGGTAGGTTTTCTGCACTCAGAAAGAATCAAAGGGACTTGGCAAAGCCAACAAAAACACAGGAAACAGCATAAGAGCAGTGACAAAGCATGAAACTGTAGAGGATAAACGCAGAAAGGACAGAGTAGCGGTGGGGCCCTGTGGGGTGGAGCAGGAAGGGCGGTGGAGATTCAGTCTGCATTCCCATCACTCAGGAAGTGGCCGTGACTCCTTCTTGTGAAGTGAGAACTAGCACACAGATTCTGTCCTGTATGGGCTTGGCCCTGGCCCGGAACTTGCTGGGGCAGCATTCTCGTCAACCCCAAGGAGGCACGTACCTGAACCAGATCCTGATGGGCTCAGCTGGCTGTGTTCACATGGCCCTGTGCAGGGCCTTGGGAGAGGTCGGAGAATGTCCCCAGCTTCTTACACAACCAGCAGATTTTTTTTTTTTCCCACACAGCTGAATCTTCCCATCAGCATAGCAGCTTTCCCCCACAGTGAGGCTGATGGCCAAGGTTGGGTCATCCCCTAATTCCCCATCCCCAGAGTGGAGAAGGGGCCTCAGAACTCTCCTCGAACCTCCTGTCCCTGTCCCACAACTCTGCACTCTTAACTTTTGTGCCGACTCTTCCCTCCCGCCCACCTCAGTCTGGTGTGTGCCTCTGGTTGGCTCCGCATTCCCCAGCACAGCTGGAATTACCTCCCCCTTGGGTCAGAATGACAGATACAGAATGAGGAACCACTCAGAGGCAGTTCTCTTTGCCTTCGCTGGAGTCTCCAAGTCTGAGACCCAGCTCTGTCCCCAGCACCAGGGATGTGCCCGCTGCATGGACGGCACAGCTACGCTCGCTTCCGTCAGTCATAACAGAAGCTGCCGTGTGGCACCAGTCAAGCCAGCTCTTTTCACGGACATTTTCTCCTCTGTTGACACAGTCCTGCAATGTTTTGTGTGCCTTGTCCAGATAAGAAAAACCAAGGCTTAGAGAAGCTTAATAATTTATCTGAGGCCATATAGCTGGTTGCTGATGATGGCAACTACCATACTCTGAGCGCTTCCTGTGAGACCAGGCATTATGTGAAGAATACGGTGATGCTGACTCTTCTTTTACCAGTGAAGAAACTGTAGCACAGAGAGGTCCAGTAACCTGCCCGAGATTACAAAGCTACGAATGGGCAAAGCTGAGATTGGAACCGAGATAGTTTGACTCTGGAGTCCAGTGCTCTGAGCCAGCAACTCCACATTGTTCTTTACATGGACATTTACTTGCTCTGCAGATCTGAAAAGTGCTAGTATTTCTAGTCTGCTGCTTTGGCATTCTCTTCAGTGCAGACAGAGACATGATGGGCCTTTGTGCTGGTGACTTATATGACCCAGCCTGGCATTCCACCTTGCTGAGGGAAAAAAAAACCCTGCTTTGCTGAGGGGCTGGCACAGTTTTTTTTTGTTTTTTTTTTTTTATAAGAGTAGGAAAATTTATTGAGAGAAAGCAAGCTTCTGTCTAAGGGAGACAGAAGGGGGACTGGAAGGGGCTGGCACAGTTTTATGAAAGCCCAGCCCTCCACCGGCTATGTGAGGGTGGAGACCTTCTTTTTTAAAAAACAAAACAAAACAAAACAAAACAAAACTTTTTTTATCAGTAGACTACTACAATAGGTGACTGCACTAATGTGTGGGGAGTTGGTCCATGTATATAGCACATCTCAATTCTTTTCTCACCCCCTTCTTGGGGACAGTCTTATCCTTTCCTCTCACACAGCCTTGGTAGGGCCCCATGAACATAGTCAACCAGGGCCATCAGGACATAGTTCTCATGGGCTTTAGTCCTGTTAAAAAAACAAAAAACAAACAAACAAACAAAAAACCCCCCAGCTCTGTCTGAATGACAAGATTTCAAACCAATCCAAAGAAAGGAAGAAAAAAGAAGATAAAAAGGAAAGATAAACACAGCCTAGCCTTATAACCAGTGTTTCTGAACCTAAACTGTCCCCGTATGGTCACCTCAATCATTGCAGTGTTACTTAAATACCTTTTTATTAGTTCTAAGCCAGCCCTCTTGCTAAGTCATGTGTATGACCCAGGCATTTGGTAAGCAAAATGGGGGTAGAGGGCTGGGGATTTAGCTCAGTGGTTCTGCCATCTGCTTTGCAAGCGCAAAGACCCAAGTTCGATCCCCCGTACCAAAAAAAAAAAAAAAAAAAAAAAAAAAAAAAAAAGGGGG
>NW_022900948.1:37103551-37138550 GCF_012274545.1 Fukomys damarensis
AAAAAAAAAAAAAAAAAAGGAAAGAATAAAAAATGGGGGTAGAGACACTTATTTGGTACTTATTGTACATCAGGAGCTAAGCACTAACCTTTCATTCTCTTGTTCAATCTCCACAGCCACCTTATGAAGTGGGTGCTGTCATTGCCTCTATAAATAAAGCAAGGCTCGGAGCTTGTTGATGTTGAATTTATATGACAGGCAAATGTGGGGCTAACCAGTGGTCCCCTCTGTAAGAACCCTGCAGTCCCAATGGGTGCTCAGCCTGCCACCCACTTCTCAGCTGCAGGATCCCTCAGTCCACTTCTTCTAGAAAGCCTGAGTCAGAAAACCAGTGTCCACTTTGATTACTTGGATAGGAAGGATTCCTTCAAGCAGGAAGAAAAAGTAGCAATATCAAACATTAATGTTTAACTAAAATTTAAATTTTCTATTTCCCAGCTGTCAATGATTCAAGCCCACTGACAATTCCAGCATGTCAGAGACCCCAACAAGACCGACAAGAGCCTAGAATACAGGTGGTGGGGAGGGAGGGATGGAGGGATGAAGAGTGAGCTGGAGGTTGGCTTCTCGGATGGACTTCTGCATCAACAAAAGCCCAAAGAGAGGTGACCAGGGCTGGGGACTTAGCTCAGTGGTTCCGCTGCCTGCCTTGCAAGTGCAAAGGCCTGAGTTTGATCCCTGGTACAAAAGAAAAAAGAGAGAGAGGTGACCAAAGGCAGCCCACACATGTGCAAAGGCTCATCCTTGGCAATGTCCAAGATTGCAAAGATGGGATTCTAAAATGAGGGAAAAAAAGTGATAGGAAAGTCTTCAAAGTCCTTCCTCCCCAACAGGGGTCTCAGACATGTGACCTCAGTGTGCAGTTCTACCAGTGTGGACCAAAAGCTTCCAGAAAAATAACAGGGCTCTGTGACTAAAGCACATATGCACCTAGGTTACAGTTAGCTCTATAACTGTATGTCTTTAGGGGTATATTTTGGTACTCAAAGGCTGGTTAGAGGAAGTATTAAACTTCCATAAACCGTACAGTAGGTTAAAAAGAAAACCCATGTGGAACGCATCACTCATCAGGCAGCAGGCTTGCCAGCGATCCAGCAGAAAGCTGATGGCAACACGAACAGAGATGGGGGCTGCAGGGTGCAGAGAAGGGCAGGACGTGAGAAGGACTTGGGAGCAAAAACTGGCAGGACATGCTCTTGAGTTAGGCTAGGGGGCGAATAAAAGAAAAGGTCTCCCAGACTCTCCCAGGCTTGAGCTATTGACTGAGATGGGAAATGGGAAGAACCAGGGAGGGGAGGAATCAAGAAACGCACATGGGTCATGGGAGATGTGCAGAGATGGCAGGCAGGCAGGCAGGTATGAGTCAGGGCTCAGAGGAAGCAGCGGGGCTAAAGACACAAACGTGGAGTCACTCTCTCACAGGTGGTACCTGCGGCCACGGAAATGGATGGGAGCTGGCTGTAGAGCAATGGAAAGAGGATGCCACACTGGGCCCCCAGAAACCCCAATACCTGGCATCTGGGAGGAAGGAGATGCTGCTGTCAAGGAGACTGAGCAAGGAGGATGGCGAGGGTGACGTGAGGAGGTGGGGCCTTGGAAACTGAGAGATCTGAGTTTGGAAGTAGGTGCACAAGGCACTGTGAGAAGCCTGCTGTTGACAGAGGAGGACACACCAATATAAAAGGTATTTGCCTGGTCCTTCATCCAGTCATTCATTTATGCAAAAGTAAATTTGGGTGCCCCGAGAAGGCTTTAATTTGGATATCTGCTCGCCGTTCATTTGGAGGTGAAGCCTAGGGAGACTGGAGAGTGACAGCTTGTGACCACGATCTGTCTCTCCTCTCTGTTCCAGCCAAGGTCCCACCTCCCAAGTTCTGCTCAGCAGAGCACTGGTGCCATAGTAAAACCTCCCCACTGTCCTTTGAAGGGCGTTTGGTAACCCGCTCTGGCTGACCTAGCCTGCTTGCCTCTGGGGAGTCTCATCCTCCCAGTCTAATCAGTGACTATTTTTTTGGTACTGGGGGTTGGACTCAGGACCTTGCGCTTGTGAGGCAGGAGGCGGAACCGCTGAGCTAAATCCTAGGCCCTCATCCTGCCAATCTAAGGGCTTAGCAGAGCAACATGCTTTTCTTAAATTTCTAGCAGTGGTTTAGCATTTCCTACATGGCTATCCTGGTGACCAGGTCATCGGAAGACACAGAGGAAGTCAAAATTCTCACCATTCCACTCGCACGAATCTCCTACCCAAAACAGTAAGTAAACTTGCCAGAAAATTTCCCATCTTTTCCGAGAGCGAGATCCACCTCACAGGATTACACACGGCTCTCTCCTGACCCTCCTCCTACCACTAGAGCCGTTCCTGCTCCTTCTGAGTGTTTTCTTCCTCCACCAGCTCCCTAAATGCTGATGTCAGGCGGCTTCTCTCCGGGTGGCCTCGTTCAGGCCAAAGGATATAATCCCACTGCCACCCGTGCTGTGACGACAGCTCATCCCACCTCTCCAGCTCCTTCTTTCTGCCAAGCTCACAGGTAGCCTGGGACTCTCCAGATGCCCATACGCAGTTGAATCCGTGCACAATGCTCACGGAGCCCATCAGCTCGTCCACCCCCTGCCCCTGTGCGTCCCTCTCAAGTCTCTGTCTTGGTCAGTGACACCACCACCCACCAGTCTCCCAAGCCTCACCGTCTCCCCACACAATTTTCATCTAGTCAGTCCCCAAACCACATCCTCTGAATCAGGTGATCATTCCTCCTCACCAGCCTTGGCAAACACTAGTTTCACATCTGCTGCCCCATGAGACAATGAACAATAATTCTTCCTCTTCCTCCTCTTCCCCTTCCTCTTTCTCCTTTTCTTGTGCTGGGGATGGAATCCGGGCCCTCAAGCAGGCTAAGCACATGCTCTACCCCTGAGCTACACCCCCATGGCCCCAGGACCATGAGCTTCTTAAATATAACCATGTGAACTGATTTTTCCTATGGGTTGAATGCAATGCCTAGTACAGTTTTTAGCAAATAACACACAAGAAATATATTTTCTATTGCAACCAAATACCTGCACATACACTTATGTACTGAAGTGAAAATTCCACTCAATACTTATCCTTACTTTGCATGATGCCCTTTGATATTCGATTCTCTTTCAACTTTTTAAAAAAGCTAAGGTGTCCCAACAAACTAGTTTCTGAACACATGAACAGGCAGTGACCAGCAGTTTGGAAAACACCAGCTAACACATCATAACTTTTGACTAGCATGCTTACTTAATAAATGCATTCATGACCTCAGAAGATTTTTTAAAATCATCATCCCTATTTTACGGATGAGTTATCTGAATTTGAAAGAGAATTTCCTTGGTCCTACTTTAGACCTTATGGCTTTCCACCTCATCCTGTGGCCTTTAAGAACCCTTCCAGCCCAATATTTTGTGTTTCTTCTGCTGCCACTCACCAGTTCCTGTCAGAATTACTGTTTTGTTCCATCCCCATGGTACAAAGTATTCAGATCTCAGTTTCTTACCCAAAGTTCATTGTTAGAGGTCTAATGTATGCTAAGACTCTTTCTCCTCAGTCACAAAGACCCTCCTCCCATTCTAGTCAGGACTGCTCTCTGTTGCGCTCAAGAAGTCTACACTGCCCCGTCTCCTGCTGAGCTGTGGGTTTACTGCAGACGGAGCACTGCTTCTTTTCTTACGTTGGATCAAACCAGGCTGATAGCGGAAGCTCTTCTTTTGTTCCTTCTATGTTGACTTCTTCCTCTTGATAATTGTGGGTCCTAAGCACAAAGGGAAAGCAAGGCAGGTAAGGTGAGGAGGGTCATCTGCAGGTGCAGGCAGTGGGGAACCATCTCATGGAACATGTCCTGAGGCACAGGGGACTAGCATCAGAGCATGCGCTGGAGAAAGGCTCCCAGTGCTATGAGTTTATTGCTTAGGGCATACTTTGAATGGAAAGGACCCTACTCCCCTCTCACCGCCACCCAAGGCAGCAATTTAATGACCCAGTAACCCTCAGATCATTTGAGGGAGGCCTGTGCAAGCCGTCCTCCTAAGAACGTTTCAGTTCATGCTGTCACTCCTGTAATTTAAATTTCACCCTGAGCCTCAACCTTGTATCAACTGGAAAAAAACTCACCATAAACGTCCTCCTCCCACCCATAAGGGTTTTCTCATGTGATTTCAGTAAGCAAGAATGATGAGCACCGAGGTCATGAATGCAGAACCACTGTAACTGGATTCTCTGACAGCACAGACACACACACCCTCCCATCACCTACCCATCCTCAAACCAGCTCGGAAACCACCAGCCCTTCCGGCTGCTGTTGGTACCAACTTCAGGGTTTCTAGAAAATGAAAAAGAACATGAACATTTTTAGAAAATGAAGGATTCCCCAAAGGGGTAGTTTCCAGATTTTTTTTCTTAATGGAGGTCATCACTATTTAAGAAGTTCACTTTAAACTGGCAATTCATAAAACAGGCAGAAATGAAACCTTGCAAAAAGGGAGAAAACAGACCTGAAGGTCCCTTGGGCTCCCACCCCTTGAACGGCCTCCAGCACTTGATTCATCCAAGGATCCCCCAACAAGAAGAGGGGAGCAAAGGAGGGCAAGAGTGGAATTAATACATACACCAAGTCCTGTGTGACTGAGAGAGAATGTTCTCTCTCTGAATTTGGGCTTTCTCCTCTCAGAAGTGCAGTTCATAATGATAACAACAAACCTCCCGCGAAGGTAATTTACTGTAACAAGTGGTAGCCTTAATAAAAAACCAATGGGAATTTATAAAAATTATCACTTTACAAAACTAAGAGAATTTAGCATGCTCTAAAGGTCAGCCTGAGAAAAATTCTACCTGTCCAAAGGTCAGCAATGACAGCTTCAGGAAACCTGGGGACGGCTGAATGGAAAGTTCAGGAAACTATAATTAGAAGGCACCACAGCTATTCACCGGAGGAATTTTCCATATCAATGGCGACCTTGGGTGGGGGGAAGCCAGGGTATGCAACACTCTCCAGTTGGACAGAGAAGAGGGCAGGTCATTTGCAAACAGGCGTACTAATATTAAGAAGCCTTAATATTAATATTGTGAATCTCATCTACGGCAGGAAGGGTTCGAAATGACTTATGACACAAAGATATACTTGCAATAAGCCAAGAAACAGCCAACCATAGGCCGTAGTTTGCCATTTTAAAACTACCATATTAAGGGCTGGGGATTTAGCTCTGTGGTCTGGCACCTGCTTAGCAAGCGCAAGGGCCAGAGTTCAATCCCTGGTACCAAAGAAAAAACATACTAATTCTTCAAGAAACTTGAAATTGTTCCTGATTCTTATTCTCAGAGCAATTCCTTTCATGGTTTTTTAGACAACACACATGGGGCAGAATAATGGATAATATCTTCCCAGAGTCATTTTCATCAGCAAGACAAATTGTGTCACTTATAGAGACCCTTGAGAGGATCCAAACACAAGACACAGGTCATGGCGCTATACAGGCAGTTGGGGTGGGGTCGGGAGGCCGGAGGAGCACAGCCCACATGCCCAGATCGGCAGGAACTGGCCCCTCCGTGCTTCCCTCTAACTTTGGTCAGAGGCCCATCACTGGCCGGTGTGTGAAGAACAGAGTGTAGCAGGTAAGAGAGCAGATTTGCGAGACATCAATAGATACCTAAGAAGTCAAAGCACTTACTTTGAGGGATATATCCACAAGAAAGAGCCTTCTGGGCTAAAGCAAATAAGAAAGAAAAACATAGCATGTTACTTTCGAATTCTGAGAAAGGCGCTTTTGAAACCACTATCACTGAGCAGGGCCAAGAGGAGAGTCAGGGTTCTGGCCACTCGGAGGCCTCTGCCTTCCTTACAGGCAGAACCAGTGGTAAAGGCGAGTGGGAGTTTCTACCTGCAGGCGGGTGAGGCTCTCCAGGGAAAGGAGGTATCTGGAGAACCCTGAATTGTGGGATTTTTCATTACTGTGGACCTCCGAGTTACACAACCAGCCTGCTTGACATAAGAACAACTTGAGTTTACAACTGGGAGTTTAATTTTCAACTGTGACCAGAGTCTTGAGTTACGACCCAGATGCTGGCTGCTTGTGCTTCCAGATGGTCTCGGATACAGCTTTAATCCTTAAAGAGTTCCGGAAGGAACATCATCACAACATCCTTTCCTGTGTGGGGTTAACTGAGAAATTCTGGGCCAATGTCTCTCTAACGACACTGAGACCTGCCTGTACACAGCACAGAGACTGAGGCTGTGGAGAGGAGCCTGAGCCTTCAATTGATCGATCTGAGTTACAACCACCTCTTGGGAATGAACTGAATTTGTAAGTCCAGTGGCCCACTGTATTTTATTTTATTAGTACACATCCTGAGTACATTCATTGTGGTTAGTTGATCCATGCATAGGACAAATTTTATTTCTTTTTATGCCTCCCCCATCTCTTAATCCCTTTCCCATTTGCCATAGATCTCCCTATTTTCCATTGTCTTTGTTTTTTTTGTTGTTGTTGTTTTGTTTTTTGAGACAGGGCCTCACTATGTAGTTGAGATTGACCTAGAACTCACTATGTAGCCCAGGCTGGTCTTGAATTCACAGTGATCCTCCTGCCTCAGCCTCCCAAGTACTGGGATTACAGGCGTGAGCCACCACACCCGGCCTCCCTATTTCCTATTGTCTCTCTGACAAAAACAAACAAACAAACCAAAACCACATAAACTAGAGGAAACAGAGCCTCTTTATCAAAAGGTGCTGGGAAAACACATGCATATCCATATGCAGAAGATTAAAACTAGACCCATATCTGTCACCATGTACTAAACTAAAACCAAACGTTCAAAGGCCTAAGTGTTAAAATGGAAACATGTGATCTGCTGGAAGATAAGGTAGGTGAAACTCTAGGAGTCCTAGGTACAGCCGAGGGCTTTCTGAACAGAACCCCAGTTGCACAAGCAGTAACATCAAGAAAGGACAACGGGACTATTTCAAATTAAAAGGCTTGGCACAGCACGAGAAACAACCAACAGAGTGAAGGGCCAAGCTAAGAATGGGTAAGAAGCTTTTTTCAGCTACCCCTCGGAAAGCGGACTCATATGTAGAAATATACCGAGTTTTTGTTTTTTCGAAGAAGACAATCTGTCCTCCCATCGTCCAGGATGGCTTCACTGAGAGACAGAGGTTTCACAGATGTGGACAGGCAGAGGAGGCGAAACTTCTTCCTCTGCCTGGCCATAGAGAAGGACAGAGGGGAACACCATGGATGGCCTCGCTACCCGGCATCCAGGATTTATCTTCCCCTGGAAACCAGAGCTTCGAACGAAGAGCTTCCTGCCGCGTCCGGCTCAGGGTCTTTTACAGAGCTGTCGCCAAGGGCATCGTTTTAACTAACAGAGGCGCTGAGGCTGTCCCAGAGCACCTGCAAGGCTGGACTGTGACTAGGACTTCTTTCACGGGTCACCTCTATTCGGTCACTCAACAAATGCTTGCTGGTGAAGTAAATCGGACACACGTGTGTATGTGCCACGCGATTTCTTCAGTGGGAGAAACCTAAAGTGTAAATGAAAGCCAGAATGCACAGCTGACAATGCGAAGGAGGAAGAAAATGTTATGGGTAGAGGAACGAGGGAGGAGGGTGGGGGAGAGGAAAAAAATCACAAAAGAAGCAAAAAAAAAAAAAAAAAAAAAAAAGCTTTTGTAAATAAGGAGGGGAAGAGAGGTTGAAGGGAGAGAAGGGGAATAGGGGAAAAATAAGAATCAAGAGCTGGGTGTGGTGGCACATGCCCGTAATCCCAGCAATCGGGAGGCTGAGGCAGGAGGATCGCTGTGAGTTGGAGACCAGCCTGGGCTACATAGTGAGTTCCAGGTCAGTCTCAACTACACAGTGAGACCCTGTCTCAAAAACCAAAAAACAAAAAAGAATCAAGATATATCA
Source organism: Fukomys damarensis (assembly GCF_012274545.1). Classification (NCBI taxonomy): domain Eukaryota; kingdom Metazoa; phylum Chordata; class Mammalia; order Rodentia; family Bathyergidae; genus Fukomys; species Fukomys damarensis. Next base: position 37,111,475 of record NW_022900948.1, read on the forward strand.
TGTACAGGTACAAATTCCCTATGATGAATATGACCATTATGTACACCTAAAATGTACCGATAAACTTAAGTAATCAAAACAAAAAACAAACAAACAAACAAACTTGCTGGGCATGTGGCAACATGAGCCGAGTGCCGGGGATGCCCCTTCGGCCGAGACGATACAGTCCTCCCCTTGTGGGGCACGTAACGTAGGAGGGAAGGCGGGCTGGACTGAGACAGCCACACAGCTACATGGCCTCACGCTCCAAGAAGCACCAGAGAGAAAAAGCGCAAGCATATAAGCACTCATCTGGGAGGCCCGGAAGGATTTTCTGGAGGAGAGGCTGACGTTTTAGCTGAGGATGTATCTGAAGGATAAATAGTCAAGCCGGTGAAGAGGATGGGGCAAGAGCGTTCCAGACAGAAACAACACGCAGAAGCCGCGAGGTAGGAGGGGAGAGACAGGGTCTCGTGTGCGTGTGGAAAAGGGCAGTGGAGGACAAGCTGCAGGGATGTGAGGCCGGCCAGGAGATGATCCCAGGCAGGCAGGGACCATGAAACCTTACTGACTCGAGAGACGCTTGGGGGTAAAGGCGACCGGGCTTGGCACCCACTGGCCTGGCCCACTGTTCTGTGCAGAAACGCCCTGCCTGAGCGTAAGACTTACTTAGCCTGCTTGCCTTCCCAGTGAGTGAAAAAATGAATCATATCGTTTCGGTCTCTGCCAAAGCTCTAAAGTTCCCATTCCCTAAATCAGTTTAGTGATTCTGATGACACTCGAAACAGAGAATGTTCAGCCAAGCACTGTTCTAGGCAATTTACATACATAAGTTCATGAAATCCTCTTACCAACAAAGTTCTATTCTTATTCTCATTCTACAAATGTGGAAATTGAGGCACGGGGGCATTAAGTGATTTTTCCGAGTCCAGCTGCTAGTGAGGAAAGAATTTTTCCTCGTTTGAATCTGGCTCCACATCCAGCCAAAAGGGGAGGAGGGGCAGGGATTTAGCGCAGCGGTCACACCGCCTGACTTGCAAGTGCAAGGACCTGCGTTCATTCCCCGGTACCCCCCAAAAAAGTGGGGGTGGGAGGGTGGAAAGGGGGAAAAGGTTGGCTGCACCCAGGACTCAACATCCTGCCTGGCATTCAGGACCTCACTTTGTAGTTTGGCATTCGCTAGTTTGTTGCATCTCTTTAACAATCTCTCCTTCTTACCTCCTATTGTTCCCTCCCAGAGTCTTGGCATCACATCTGTCGCAGAAAAATCCACACTACAGTGGCATTTCAACATGTATTCACCCTTCACAGCACAACTCAAGTGCTACCTGTGCTACCCTCGATATGACCTGGCAAAGAGCAGCTGCCCAAGAAAGAGCCGTGAATGAATGCAAAAAATGAATCTTCCTCCGGGCCACATAATTTTGCCTTTTTTTTTTTTTTTTGGTACCGGGGATCAAACTCAGGTCCTTGAGCTTATGAGGCAGGCGGCAGAACGGCTGAGCTAAATCCCTGGCCCAATCTTGCCTTCCTGAACTCTGATAGCCCTCTTCTCTACCTGATACCCTTCATCTATTCGGCATCACTGGTTATTTATAGCACATCTTATTGCCCCACCCAGCTCATAATGCCCTGAGGGGAAGAATTCTACTCAGCTCTCGGTGTCTCTCTCACAGCTTTCAGCACAGACAAGGACCTCCATAAGGAGTCCGGGACAAAAAAAAGGGGAGACGGGAGATCAAGTTAGAAGGTGGACATAAGTTCACTAATAAGTCACTTCACCTGCTTGGCCTCAGTTCTGTCACTCAGCAACCAACTGGTGACTCAGCTAACGGGAAGGTTTAGTAGTGGGTACAAGAATGAGCTGCAGTCAGATAGCCGGAGCTTAACTCTTCTTAAAAGGGGACCTTGAATCTTAATGTTTAACCTTTTGGAGGCTCAGGGTCCTCGTCTCAGCACTGGGAATGGTCCCACTCTGCAGGGTATTGTGAGAGCTTCAGGTGGTGCTTGGGGCGGCTCCTGGCACGGGCAGACGCTCAGTAACTCGGTTGCTATCGTCACAACCGCCATCCCCGTGACTGCCATTTCACTGTAACTTTTAGTTTCCTGCACGTCTAAATTCTAAGCTTTTTTCCGGCCATCCTTAAATCAAATGCTGCCCTGGATGACATTCTTTCAAGGTGCTTTATTGACATTTGTCGATAATTTACTAATTGGCAGATGTGTTTGATTTACTTATTTTAAAATCTTTCTGAGCTTGGGCCAGGGATTTAGCTCAGTGGCTTCACTGTCCACCTCGTAAACGCAAAGACCTGACTGAGGTCAGGACCTGGTACCAAAAAAAAACAAAAACAAAAAAACAAACCTTGGGCCATCACATAGCTGGTTCATAAAGTGGTAAAGGTCTACTCCTTTTAAAGCCTTTTACAGATAACCAAGCAGACTCTACAAATCAGAGAAGGAGGTGGCCAGAGTCCAGGTGCTGGACAATGGCCCCGAGGAGCAGCCAGAACCTCTCCAGTCACCTGTAGACAGAGCATACCCAGCACCCCCGAATAACCCTCTTTCTCAGAGGCCGGCATGAGTATGCTCACTTGAGCCTTTGGCTCCCGTATTTTATTTTATTTTTTGAGACAGGGTCTCACTATGTAGTCAAGACTGACCTGGAGCTCACTATGTATCCCAGGCTGGTCTCGAACTCACAGCAATCCTCCTGCCTCAGCCTCCCGAGTGCTGGGATTACAGGCGTGCACCACCACGCCCAGCCTGGCTCAGTATTTTAACGTTACGAACCACCCCAGATGTGGAAGTACAACTTTGGCTACAGTTCAGAGCACTTCAGATTCAGAATATGGTGCTTCTTTAAACAAGTATGCCAGCTCCAGGTAGGAACCCCAAAGGGCACTTGTTGTTCTGTTGGACTCATGCCACTGCCAGAGTTCTTTTTATTTGCCAGAGTTCCCTGTTTTGTTTTGCCCCTTGGAGAAAATAACAGTAATGATGACTGCTATGGAGTGAATGTCTGTGTACCTCCCGCCCTCAAGTTCATACGTTCAAGCTGGGTCTCCACGGTGGTGGTCTTTGGAGGTGGGGCTTTGGGGAGATAATCAGATTCAGGTGAGGTTATAAGGACAAGAGCCCCGTGATGAAATGGGCGTCCTTGAGAAAAGAGGAAAAGACCGGTGATTCACTTGTTCTCCATCAGGTGTAGACACGGAGAACGTGGCCGTCTGCAAGCCAGGAAGAGGGCACTTGCTTGGCAGCTGGACCAGCCGGCACTCTGACCTTGGACTCCCGGCCTCTAGCATTGTGAGGAGTAAATCCCTGATGTCAAAGCCACCCAATTTACGGTATCTTGGTATAGTGGCTTGAGCTAAGATGGCAGTGATGGTGATGATGATGGTGACAAGGATGGCATCTTGCATTTAGTGAGTGCCTATGAACCCTGATCTTTTGCTCCAAATGCTTTCTACATAATAACTTATTTTATCCTCTGATAACCCTAGCAGGCAGGTACTATTACTACCCCATTTTTAAAGGTAGAAAAACTGAAGGATAGAATGATGGAATGACTTGTCCCAGGGTCACAGAGGCAGGCGGTACTTGGCAGCAAAGGACCAGCCCAGGCAGGATACTTCCTCAACCTTCAAGGGCCTGAGGAAGCCCCTGGGTCCCAATACCCAAGCCTGAGTCATTTCTTCTTTGAATCAATTGCCTCAATTCAAAAGACCTCACTTTCCAGACCTTGTAACTTGGTCACGCTCTAGTTTGCTATTTTTCTTAAAATGATCTATTCAAAATGAAACAAAAGTGCATTCCAGACGTGGTTAGATTGGCAGGACTAGTTGCTTCTGTATTCTGAAGTTTTCCTCCTGCTACTGGTGCACTTAAAGATGCAGTTCCTTTTTCAGTAGCCAAGACAGTTCTGCCGAATCATCGTATCTTAAGAATGTGAGAACTGAGACCCAGCAGTGACGTATCAATCCAGGCCACCATCTTGAATCTGAGTGCCACCAAGAATACCTCCCTAAGCCCCGCACTGTGGTGCTGCAATCCCAAGCACTCAGGAGGTTAAAGCAGTCGTGATGCAAATGTGAAGTCAGGTTGGGGGATTTAGCAAGACCAGCCTCAAAATAAAATTTTCTAACAAAGGAAGGCTGGGAATGTAGCTCAGCAGTAAAGCACTTGTCTAGCTCTGGGTTTAAACCTCAGTACCACAAAAATTAAAAACAAAACACTTTACTGTGGAAATATTAATGGTGCCAAGACAACTCTGTACAGTTCAGTTTACCGCAGATGCTCTGAACCTGAAGGGTGAGCTTTAATCAGTTTCACTTAAATCAAAGCATCATGCCTTTCTGTAGCTGCTTATGGAGACTTCTTCCAGTCAGAAGCCCCCCTGGCCAAAATCTGCAAGGTGATGTAATTTTAAAAGCTCCAATGTAGGCCAGGCATGGTGGTGCATGCCTGTAATCCCAGCACTCGGGAGGCTGAGGCAGCAGGATCGCTGTGTGTTCGAGACCAGCCTGGGCTACATAGTGAGTTCCAGGGCAGTCTCAACTACATAGTGAGACGCTGTCTCAAAAAAATAAAAAAGCTCAGATGTAGCTTGTATATTTGAATGCACAATGAAATTTGAAAACTCAGAACATTTCATTCATTCTGCTTTCCGGAGGGAAGGAGAGAGAGAGAGAGAGAGAGAGAGGGAGAGGGAGAGGGAGAGAAAGAGAGAGCCCACACTTTGGCCAGGCACAAATGAATCACTGTGTATTTTTGCAGCAAAAGTCAACAACTGGAATGGCTCTGTCAAACGCCACAAATATTTTAGGATTGCAAAATTCTGGGTGGATTTCTTAGGAATGTCTGTCTGAAATTCCTTAAAGATAATTTCCATGTGTGATCACACAAATTACTTAAGATTGTACCTTGGGTTTAATTCAACTTCACTTTCTCTGGATCTAGCCCACCAGTTTACAACAACAACAACAACAACAATAATAATAACAATAATAATGATAATAGGAACATAGTAGATCAATCAGATAATTAACCAGCTGGAATTTACTTGGGAGTCTGGTGACTTTAAAGACAATCCAGAGCACAGAAAGTCAGAAAGGGTGTGATCCCTCATTTACAGATTCAGTGAATCCTAATTTCAATTCGGCCAGGTAATAGGGCTGGTACTAGTAGGAGTCAAACTGCTACATTTATCACTGTCATTTCACTGTGCATCATAATTACCTGTTGATGTATTCCAAAAACACAACAATTGCAGTTGAAGCGACCAGCATTAACAGAATTACTTTTCCTTTGACATTCATTATTTTCTCCTGGTGGGAGGGAGGGGAGAAGGGAAAAAATAGATTAAATAAATGAAATCCAAACAAGATTTGGTTTTTAAGAAATGCTGCCTCTTACTCCTGGCTACTCAGGTTGATAAGCTTAGGTTCATTTGCTGACCATGCTATTAACCACTCTGGGTTAATAAGATGGTCCTGAGAGCATTTTGGAACAAGCCAATCCAAAAACTTGAAAGGGACACAGTCATGACCTAGAGACCGCTATAGAAATGGGAAAGAGGCAGACCTGGGCCTTACCTGCTGCTCACCAAAGCACAGTTCCTTGGCACAGTCAGGAATTTAACAGCTATAAACCACAAAGTACCCTTAACCAGTGTTTGGCAAAGGTAAATATGGTCTCTTAGGGTCGCTTCTAATACTGGAAACAAACGACGCTAATTACTGCTCCGTAGTATTTTGAAGAAGCTGAACAATTTAGACTTTTAAATAAAAGAATGTCCAGTGCTCGCTTTTGGCAGCACATATGCTACATAAAAGAATGTCCAGTCAGAGTTATATTAATGGGGGCGTTGCATTATCTCGTTTAACCAACTCTGACTCCCAAGAGTCCTTAAGATCCTAAACAAACTCTAAATTTTTCCATTTTCTTTTTGCCCTTTGGTATTTTTATAATCTGAAAATTCTCTTCTGCAAGTCGAACACCTAAACAAATAATTTTGGTTTGCTAACCCAGGTAAAATAGGTTAGCAATTCTGAAGACACTTTTTATTCTATCTTTCAAACATTTGCCCAAGTCACAGGGACTAACAGACATTTGGCTTATGATTTCTTAATTACCGAGTACTCTTAATTTTAGACTAATCTGGTATCTAAAGCTACAAACACAAGTACACATGGAGACATTACATATACACATGCGTATCAACACACAGAAAACACTGTTGGCATAATTGTTCTTTTTACTACCTTAAGAATATGTGCATGGCTGAAAGTAGGATTCTTAGTAGTAGCAAGGTTAGAAATCTACATCTCAAAGGAGACTGCTAGCCCAATCCATCTGAGTTTGAATTTCCTGAAGATTTTTCGTTTTCCTGCTCTAACTTTGAAAGGTCTTAGCCGATTTAAAAGCTCCCAGGTTAGAAGACATTTTCCGTTTGTGTTCAAATTTAGATTTAGCTTGTCAGAAGTTTACACATTTTACACTGGCTCTATTTCTCAAAGCCTCTAGGAGGAAAAAATAAACCAGTTTAGGAACAATGCTTCCCACAAAGAAAACACAAAGGCAACCCATCTGTAGTCAAATTCCTCCCCCTTTTTTTTTTTTTTTTAATTAAGGAATGGAGGTGGGAAGAGAAAAAAAATTTCTTTCAGTGAACAAGTTTTGACAAATACTTTGAAATACACTGGTTTAGAATGAACCAAGGACGGTTAGCCGAAATAAGGGGAAATTTAAACCTCAATAAACTGGCCAACATTAGCCAAGTAGCTGCATGGTAAGTGGGTACAGAGAGGCTCTTGCTGGAACTGGCCACTCATCCAGAAAAGGGCCCGGAGAGTAGGTGTGCCTGTCATCTTGGCCAACGTTATTCCCAACAATCTTCTTGAAGACAGTACCACAAAATCAGAGCGTGCTTTCAGTTATACAGGCCCTCCGTGTTTTATCACAATACAATCGCCTTTTTCTAAGTGACAGGTAACTAAGAAACAAAAGCCAATGAAAGCACACCAAAGCAAAACCAATACAAATGAGTACTCCAAACCAACCAAACAAATGCTGGAAATGTTTTCTACCTCTTAATCTCTTCTTACACCAGTCAGTGCCCCCAAGTGACCCACAGTTGGTTCAGATGCCCACAGATGGTGAAGGCACTTGCCTCACCCCAAATGGCAACTGCTGCATAACCTAAAACAAGGTCCAGATGGCAGACAGTCCATCCCTGTGGAACTGGCGCCGTAAATGGAACTTTGAAAGGTTTTTTTTCTTCCTTTAGAGATAAACAATTTCTCCAAATTTCCTCCTGCTGAGCACATAACCAACACCCGCTCTTCTCCTCAGCCTCCTCTCAGACAGAATAGAGGCCACCAGCCTCAGGAGGCTGAAGCCTGGTGTCCTTTTCCCTAAAAAGAGGAGGATGAGCTGGAAGTGATAAAGCAAGTATGGAGATCTGCATTGTCTCTCTGTGCCCCCCCATTCCTTATTGTAAAAGACCCTTACCCACCTGTACGTGGGGAGATGGTGATTTTTAGAAAAATGGGCCCTGTTGAGAGTTTGTCTTAGTTTTCTCGCGGCTGAGTTAAACAGGAGAAACCCAAAGATAAAAGGGGGAAAGATTTATTTGGCTTACAGTTTGTAGAGGCTTCAGGGCATAATTGGCTGGCTCCAGGGCAGGGTGGCAACAGCTCATGGTAGGCAGACAGTAGCAAAGTGACTACAGACCTTAACAGCTTCTTTCTGCCCCCTTTTATTTTATGCAGATAATTACTTAGGGTGGGTAGCGCTCACACCCTTAATCCTAGTGCCCTTGAGCACTATACCAGGAATCAATCATAAACTCTGCACTAAACCACCCAGAAAAAGCTCCACCCACGACTGCAGGAGGCTTTGGGGACACATCTAGACACCAACCATCATAATTCATATCCAGATGACCCCCCAAAGCTTCACGCACTCACAGGTGGCTGGATCGTGGGGGTGTCATGACGAGTGGTCACTGGAGGTGTGGCCTGGAAAGGGATATCTCCCTCTCTCCTCCCTCGTCTCTCTCTGCTTCCTGCCTTCCAGGTCATGCTCTGTTTTTTTCTCATCTGTGCCCCTCTACCATGCCGCCTCGCCTTGGAGCCAGCTGCCTGTATATGAAATCTCCACAAACTGTGAGGCAAAATGAATCTTTCCTCCTTAGAGTTGTGGGTGGTGTTGGTATTGGTGACTCAGCAGTGTGAAAGCTGGTACCTGCATGGCTCCACCTCCTCTGAGCTAGATTTGAATAAATACTTTTTCACCAAAATATATGACTTTCTTTGATTTGGTCAGTGGTAAGCAAAAAAAAAAAAGAAAAAAAACCTAAGCATATGAATGTAAGTGTCCAGCAGCACCTGGCGTACACTTTCCAGAAGGAAACCAGGCAGACCTGTCAGCCTCCAATCTTTTTCCGTTTACCAATAAAAGCATGAAGGTGCACTCCTGTAATCCCAGCACTTGTGAGGCTGAGGCAGGAAGATCTCTCTGAGTTCGAAGCCAGACTGAGTTACACAGTGAATTCAAGGCCAGCCTGAACTATACAGCAAGGCTCTGTCTCAAAAAAAAGACGCCGAGGGGGGCACATATAGGCAATTGATGCCATGAACAGGAAAAGAAGGAGATTCCTGAGTGCAGAAGTGTCCCTTTTCCCAAGTGCATGACAGCATGCGTGCCTCTCAGAAGCTAGGATTTATCTCCCGTCTGGCTCACCAAAACTGGTACCAGCCACTCTGCTCATCGCCAGTCAAAGGAGGCCATATACTTTGGTAAAAAAAGGAAACTGGATTTCTTCAAAGCTGCCTCTGAGGAGACGGAGAGGTCCGTTTACCTCAGATCACTGTCTCCCCATGTACAGGCGGGCGAGGGTCTTTGTGATACGGAACAGTGGGGAGCGCAGCACAGAGAGGCAGTGCAGACCTCCACAGTGGCTTCCGCACTTCTAGCCATCCTCAGCCCATCCTCCTCTCTAGGGGAAAGGAAGCCAGGCTCCTGCATGTTCTGTCACCTCTTCTGAGCCAAGGAAAGGAAGGAGTGTTATGTGCTCAGTGGGCAGAAGTTTGGAAAAGTTGTCTACCTCTAAAAACATTCTAACTTTCAACGCTCCATTTTGCAGAGCCAGTTACATACCCACATCCACTCTAAGAGGTAAATTTATAATTAAATAGAGCCTGGGATTGTGTTTTACCTTACATTCCTTAGGCCAGCAATGGCAATTAAGTGGGCCAATTCAGTGAATGGACAAGGCTGACTGTGCTGGGAAAGATGCCGAGTGGCTCTCAGCAGGAGGGAATCCTGCTACCACAGACGAAGGACAGTGAGAGAGAGGCTATATATAAATGGTCTCCAGAGCCAGGCATGGTGGTGCACGCCTGTAATCCCAGCACTCAGGAGGCTGAGGCAGAGGATCGCTGTGAGTTCCAGACCAGCCTGGGCTACATAGTGTGTTCCAGGTCAGTCTCAACTACATAGTGAGACTATCTCAGAAAACAAAAAACAACAACAATCCAAAAAAAAGGTCTCCAGGAGCTCCATTACACCCTGATTCTGAGCACCCCCAATTTTCCCACGTTACTTCAGGAGCTACTCTGTTCCTGCCCTTGGCACACTGACTACGTGCCACTTACTCAGAGGCAACAATGATCGTTATCAATACAATATAGGCCTCACCAAATTCTGGCCCTGCCCACACTCATAAGGAAGCAACCAACTGGAACGCGCAGGAACGCAGATGTTCTTGAGCGGTTCTGTGAAATTACGACTGAAAGGGAAGGAAAGCTGTACACTGAATGGTGGTCTGGAACGACTTCCACTCAGGTGGGCGGAGAAGTCTGGCTGCAGAAGGGACACCGAAGTAGGGCCCCAAGAAGGAAGACGGGATGCAACAGGAGGCACAGCCTCAGAAGACGGGATGAAGCCGTCTCAGGGGCACCATCTACCACGAGCTGATAGGCCAAAACTCTTCTTGTGTGTCAAACAAAATGAACAAAGGTGTTGAGCAACAAAATAATACTGAAGTTCTCTCGACTCAGAACGGCTGCAAAGAAGAAACGGGGTGGTCGCGGCGGGGTGAGATGGTGAGTCGGGGTAGGCGGAGCTCTGGAGGTGCAGGGGGGATGGGAACCCGCCAGAGCCCCTGTACGTGGAGGCCAAGTGGGCCCAACTCCTTTTAGAGGGGCCGCCCGACATGCCAGGGTAGGCAGGATGGATGCCAGGGCAGCAGCAGAAGCAGGGAGGCAGGTCGCAGACTTCTCTAACAGCCCAACAGAGTGGGCGGCTAGAGTGAATATCTGTATTTTGTGGCCCAGATATGATGACGTTTTGACACGTTGAATAACTATCCTGGCCTGGGACCGACGGCCCTTCCCTGGGCTCACCAGTCCTGGAGACAGGAAATGCTGCCCGGAAGACAAGTGTGTGATTTGATACTCACTAACCAACCCAGAGCTGGACCTCCTCTATCTGGCTTGTGCGCCCCAGGTGGCAACAGGATCAGGGCCAGGTACCCGGCTACTGGACACCACCCGTGTGGCTGAGAGCCTGCTAAAATCCCAGCTGGCCAGCCCTGAAGTGTTCACCCGTCCTGTCTGCCTTTCCCAAGGAAAGCCCAGCGAGGGCTCTGACCTCACCTCCCTCGCACCTGTCTTCTGAGCACACTGGGCCTCTCCCACACGGCTCTGCGTGGTGTGGTGTGCCTCCTGTGTCTAAGGCCTAGGAACGTAACAGACTGTTTTTTCCCAAGCCTCCTCTGTGTCTCCTCTTGGGGCCGTAGCTGACTGAATGGCACACAGAATGGTGGCCCGTGCTTAAAAAGAGGCAGAGAGATAGGCAGAGGTAGATTCAACCCAAATGTACTTTGTAGCAAGGCACAGAGCGACATGTGATCTCTCTTATAAGTGGAACTGAAAAAAAAAATTTTTTTTTTTTTGGTCTCATAGAAGTTGAAAGTGGGAGGTATTTACTGGGGGCGGGAGGGTAGGGAGGAAGGCAATGGGGAAAGTTTGGTCAGTGGGTAGGTGCTAGGTTAACGGTTAAAAGGGGCAAGAAGTTCTGGGGTGCTGTTGCACAAGTGGGTGACTACAGACAACAGTAACATACTGTACATTTCAAAAGAACCGATTTTGAAAGTTTTCACCAAGAAGAAAGGGCAAATGTTTGAGGACCTAGACAGGTTTCACCGAGTTTAAATATTACGTGGCTGTACACACACTTCGGAGGAAGACTGGTAAGACTTAGCTGGTGATTTCAGCAGGCGGGACAAGGGAGAAAGGACAACTGCAGCATTTCCTGAGACAGCTGGAGGAGGAACTGGCTGGCAAAGCGTCGAAAGTTCCCACTTAGGTTTGTTCTGAAGTTTCTGTAAAGGCCTAAATGCAAGCGACAAGTGGGGAGGTGGACACTGAGGTTCAGAGAGCACGGAGACAGGCAGGCTGACACGCCACAGGGCGGGCTCTGTCTGGGTGAGCAGCACTTCGCGCTAAGGAAACAAATGACGTCAGCCAGGGATGGGAGGCAGAGCGAGAAACATGAAAGAAGTTGGCTCTGGGCAGGAAATTGAAAATGGCCACACTCAGAGGGAGGAGATGAGGAGAGGACCAGGAAGCTGGAGGAAAAGCCAGCATGCGGCTCTCTGAGGCTAAGAAGGGGCAGTAGCCAGCCATGCACCTCCTGTCACTGCCCGCCCCCCACCCTGCTGACTCCCTGCTGAGCCCGGTTCTCTCTGCAGCCCCCAGGCACTTTTTCACAGAGCCTCGCACCTTGCTTTGGAAGACGGCTCCCGTGGCTCTGCTGCCTGTAGGAGTCAGTCTGTGAGCTACCGGAGGACTGGAAGGGAATCTTACTCAATGCTCAATCCCCAGAGTCTTGGATTTGTGTTCATTGGTGAGTGAAAGAAGTGAGCTGAGCTTGACACTGACACTTGTCCCTTCTTGGGACAGATTATTTTCCAATTCCTTTCAAAGAGAAGGAAGATTCCAGGCACAGATCTCAGCGCCTCGTCTTTTTCTCACGTCACCTTTATTATCAAATCCAGCTTCAAAACAGAAGGAGGCAGAGAAGAAGAGGGAACACGATTCCGCCTTGCTTAGAAAATGAGCCCCGTTTGGAAACAGAAAAGCCAAGGCTGAACTCAAAGTCATGACCCAACCTCCAGCCTTCCACACACAGTGGTGGGTGGGTGGTATTGCCCAGACCTTGAGTAGATGGGCCCTCAGGGGCACACGCAAATCTGTCTTGGACTCCTTCCCTCTAGATGCCCCGTGAGCTGGCATACTGAACCCAGGGCCCATGGCAAAGTCAAAAGAAGAAGAAGCCTTCATATGCAACTAGCTCCTCTGCTGACAAAGGCCACTGAAATCTACATTTAAATCGACATCACTGGCATTGAGTGCTGGAAAAGTCCCGGGATGGGGTGAAAGCAGATCTCTCTCAAGGGTGTGGCAGTGGGGTGGGGATTCGAGTCCCAACTCTGACAAGAAACTGGAGAGCCTTCATCCACACCTCCAAAAGCTCTGACAACCAAACATCTGTTTGTAATTCAATTGGCAGAGTCACAACTGGCAAGGGGCCATTTATAATCTTCATCCCACTATTAAGGCAGTGTAAACATTTCTGTGCCTAAACACTGACGTATTTTATTATGTGATACGGCTCTTCCGGGAATGCTACCTAAGATACAATGCACATCCAAAAAAATTCTGAATTCTGGCCTCAGGGTCTCAGATAAAGGATCGTGGACCAATACTGGGCCATATTAAATTGATTTCCTCATCTTTAAAATAGGAGTAGAAATAGTGACAATTATAACAGATGACACCCATAAAATACTTAGCACTGTGCCTTGGCATAGGATAAATGCTCAAAAAAAAAAATGCTAGTTCTTATGACTGGTGTTCATAAAACAGGCTGCTGGGAAGATCAAGGGAGACTTAGCAAATGCTCAAAACATTATTTGAAAGGAAGGGATGAGAGTCCTTGGAATAAGAACTTGTTATACCATAAAGTGCAAATAGATGCAAATGAGGAACTCTGACGCTTACCCATGTGCTCTGAGCTTCAGCCTGATGAAGAGCTGCTCAGAAATGGGATAACTGGTTTCCTCCCAACAAACCCCAGGCACAGCAGTAATCCCTTGTTCATGCTGAGAGGCAAACGCGGGGCTGGCTGTGTGTCCCAGGTTCACCCCACCTGCTGAGGATCAAATGCAAATTGTCTCCCAGTTGGCAGGAACATGGGATGGAGACACGTGGAAACTCTCACGGTGGAGATGGTGCCGTTCGTACAGGGAGAGCCCAAATCAGCCGCACCTCCTAATCCCTTCCCCAAATATGCAGGTGTTATTTATTTATTATTTAAATGTCAGGAATCAGTATGAGAGGCAAGTCTCGAAAGTGATTTCTTTCTGGATGGCTGGATGGCTTGAATCTGCTTACCCTTTTGCGGCGGCCACTCAAGGCTCCGGCGTGAGACTTAACAGTTGCAAGCGAGCCAGTTTTGCAGCCTCTAGAAAAGTATCGGAAATAGGCATAACCATGCTTCCTGGAATCTGGAACCCGAGTCTCCAGGAAAGGATGGCTTGGCACGATGGCAAAAGGGTCTGCAAGAACATTTTACTTTCCTCTCTGGACAAAAATGAGGCATTTGGCAGCCAGTGTGGCCTAAAAGGCATTCTGTTATGTGTCCGTCTCTCAGAATTTTCCAAACTGTGTAATTCAGAAGATTGATATCGACTGTCTTAATTACCAGGTGAGAAACATCAGTTTGTTTCTAAATTCATGCAAGGGGCAAGGCATGGAATTAGGAGCTTCTAAGTATTGATGGCTTGTCTCCGTGGGAAAGAGGAACTGTGCTGTCCCCTGTCCCCAACCCTGGGTGAACTCGGTCAGTCCCAGGTGCATAGCCTGTGATGGTGGGAGGTCGTTCTCCCGCCATCTCTGAGGCCCTTTACTTAGTGCTCTTGTTACCTCTCTCCAAATCCATCTTCGAGCATGGTGCTCCTAGCCACTCTTGGAATGGAGCCACCTAGAACTCGGTTCCTGCACAGGCTCCTAGATGAAACCCATCGCATCCCTACTCCTGGGACCGTGCAGAATGTGCTGAGGACGTGCAGGCATTTCACAAGGTGGGGAAAGACTGTAAAGCCAGTTGTTTCTCCACCTTCCTCATCCCACCCTCCCCCTCCTCCTTTCCCGCTGCTCTTTCCCTGGAGGGTCAGGCAGACTTCCATGTGGTCTGGTCCTAAATTAGCCCTTCCATCCACATCTCCAACCTGTCACTCACAGAAGAGCCAGCACCCCCTCAGAGAGCCTCTCAGGCCCACCTTGCTGGGCAAACTGGTGCCATCCAAACAGAAGCCCCCGCTAGCAGAAATCCAAGTGGACCTGGTATGCTCCATCTTACATCAGGGAAAGGCTAACCTCTCCTTCAAATAACCATCAGCCTCCATCTCAGAGAGCAGGGATCATTAACTCTAAGCGGGGTGAGAGCACTGGCAGAGGAAACAGAACCTTCCCAGCAAGCTTCTAACCTCCTGATGCCCACAGGGCCCTACTCCCTGGAACCCAAGCCCTCCCCCAGCTACCGCCCCTGCTCAGCTCTACTCTCAGTCACTTTGGGCTATTGCGATGGCTCCTGACTGGCACGGACCCTGGCGCCTGGTAGGTAGGTGCACGCTGAGCGTTTGTGGAATGAACAAATAAGTCAGGCGAATCCCAAGGAACCTCAGCCCTCCTCTGCCACAGGCCCATCAGTGCGGAGCTGGGCTGCCACGCACCAGGCGCTTGCTGGAGCTGGAGACACAGACCCATCGACCAGTGTAGGACAAGGCTACCGGACAGGTGTTGGAACCAGAGACACGTGGGTACACGTGACCGCTATGGAACCTCCATTCCCAACAGAGACAAGAGACCTGATGGGGTAGTGTTAGGTAGTGGCAAGTGTTGTGAAGGAATAAAGACTATGGTAACCGACTGGGTACTGAGGCATTTGGACAAGACTCCATTCTTTTTTGTTTGTTTGTTTGTTTTATTTGCAGTGCTAGGGATTGAATCCAGAGCCTTCCGCAAACCAGGCAAAGGCTCTCCTTCCACTAAGCTCTGACCTCAGCCCCAAGATCCTATTCTTTGGTGCCCCCCATCCTCAATGTAAAAGGGAGTTTACATCTAGAATTCTAGGTCAAATCTATACTAGGGCTGAGACTGTAACGCCAGCAACATCCTAGATGTGTGCCTTGAGCACAGTAACTCTCTGAAGCCACTAAGGTACAAAAGCAGAGGCTGCCACCCTCCTCGTGGAGTTCTGGAAAGGACAGGACCACGTCTATGAATCCCACTGTGACCAGAAGTCAGGAAAGCTCCACACACAGCAGCTGTGACACTGATGATGCTTTTTAAGGGGAGAGATTCAAGTCCTGCAAGTGGAGCTGTGAGTGAGGTCTCCTAGGAGAGGACTCTTGGCCTCCACAATGGCATTTCATAGTGCAGTTGAGGGGAGCAGCCCCCTCACCGTGGTTGAGATCAGCTCAGCCTGGCTCTGCCTCAGTACAGGGTGAAGCCCGAGCAGCCCAATCAGACCTCAGATCTGCCCACTGCCTGCACCAGTGTCGGGTGGAAGAGGAAGCTAAGGCAGCAGGCCTGCGGGTCGGCGTGGAGCCACCCTTCTACGCTGGAGGCACAGAAGTCTCTGTCCCCTTATATGTAAAATATTCCCCCACAGGCTTCTCTGATAACCCAGGACCTGGATGAGAAGTCAACCACAGAGCTGGAAACCTCACTTTTCAGCCAGGCAGGACACTTAGCCTCATGGATGGAGCTTCTCGGGCTGTGGTGGCCCAGGTGGATTCCTTGAGGCGGTGACCTGAATACAGGAGGCTTTGCCAAGCTGTGTGCATGGAGCACAGAGGTCATCCTGTAGGAGCTGAGGAAGGGGCATCACGGGGTCCCCTTGTAAGTAAGCCCGGGCCTGGTTCCTATGGGAGAGGCAGGGGGAGAACCCCAAGCGCTCCCCGGAGGCAGAGTGCTGTCACGCCCGGGAGAATCGCTGCCCAGCTCTGGTGGCCATCCTGGGGCTACAGGCAGAGGGGAGGAGCTGAGCCCACGTGTGGTCCCCAGAACAACCCGTCTCAGGACCTTCTCCCGGGACCGCAAGGACAAGCCGCTGAACAACTCACTGCCCCCAGCTCAGGGGTCACTGTGGTTCAGGCCTCAGAGCCACCTCATGCCTCCCCGTGTCCAGGCCCAGGCCCCAGTGTGCCTAGTGAAGACCAAAGGGCTGAGCTCTCTGGGGATCCCAGCAAGCAAAGCTTTACAAATGTGTCCAAAGCTTTACAGATGTAGCAGCACCAGCAACAAAGTGTAAAGCCAAAAGGAGCTTTTAAGGATAAGAAGTAACCATTGATCAATCATTGCTGGAAGCACAACTGGCTTTGTTTCCTTTATTAAAAATGATACTAGAAAATCCTTGTCAAGATAATGAGTCAGAGTATACAGCCAAAATACGTCCGGGACATCAGGCAATGCATTGCTAATAGTAATCATTTCTGTATTGTCTTTTCCATCATTTTATTATGTTGTTGTTTGCTTGGTTATTGAGACAGGGCCTTGCTATATAGGTTCAGGCTGGTCTCAAACTTGTGGTGATCCTTCTGCCTCAGCCTCCAGAGAGCTGGGATTATAGGAGAGCACCACCAAACCCTAACCCTACGTCACTTTATTCTGTGTAGTTTTCTAGGTTTCGTTGTATTTGGAGGAGTCATCAGTTTGTTTTTGTTGTGGCATCTCTACCCATAGTTTAAAAGCTCATGTCCATGCCTGCTCTTGTACTTGCATGGAGCCACCCTTCTATACTGGGCATTCTTTCTTAGAGAGCCTCCAAAACTGAAAGAGCTCCAAGTCCTGCAAGCCCTAGATCCTTTGCGATTGAGCTGAGCCACACCAGGCCCTGGGCTAGACCTTTGCCCAGCAGCCTTTCAGTTAAGCCGAGTTCAACAACTCTGAAGTTATTCTATTATTAATCCTGTTCTATAGATGGGAAAACAGGGGATCAGAAAGGTAATTAATTTATCCGGGGTATTATTTAGTTTTCCCATCACTGACACACAGTACCCAACACCCACAACTCAAAGGAGGAGAGGGTTAACTCGATTCATGTTTTAACAAGATTCAGTCCCTGTTCATCTGGCTCCAAGGCAGAAACACCAGGGCAGAATGGTGTGGTAAAGCAAAGCTGCTTAGTTCACGGCGGCGGGTGGGAGGAGAGCAAGGGAACAGTGCCGGAGAAGGCAAAGGACTGGAGACAGTGCCCAAAGTGACGTTCGGGGACACACACAGGTACACCCAGAGGTGTGCTCCACCCATCTCCCAGCTGTATCCAAGGCCACCCTAACACAGCCCACCCTAAGCACCACAGCCAAGGTCAATGTGAAAAGGTGGTTCTGGGATTCTGACCCAGGAAGTCAGCCGCCAGTGCCCTCTTTGGGCCCTCTGATGCTCTGAGGAAGGACAAGGCTGATCCCCACGCTCACAACTCCAGTCTCCTCCCAGGATTACCATGCAGTGACTGACCCAGTGCTTCCCTTTGGAGCAGGCGGGGAGCCTGGCTGGCTCAGCTCGGGACATCTCCAGGTGACTCCCGGAACCCGCGTGGGTTACCCTCCCTCCTACCGTCCCTCCCGCTTGTGTATTTGGACCTTTGACTGAGGGGCCTGTGCTTTAGCAAAAAGGAGTAGTAGCTGGCCAAAGATGGCTAGGTGCACCCAGGAGTAGCAGATTGCAGAGCAGACCCTCTGCATCCAGGCCCAGCTCTTGGCACTGGGGTGGCGCTGGGGCTGAAACCTCTCTAAACTGTGACACAGGAAAATATTCGCCATCAGAGGAAACTCGGTACAATTTCGGGGGGAGCGTGCAGTAAAACCTGTTTCCAGTTATGCTTTTCATTCTAAGAGCCAGAGTAAACACAGAGATAGGAAAATAAGACAGGGTTCAGACTAAATACACAGCTCCAGACGTCACAAATGGAACAACCTGTTCCCTGCATTACATCGTGTAGCATCTTTTCCTGCATTGCCTTCAGGACAGTTAAAGCTCGATCCAGCAGCAGCCTGGCTGGAAAATTCCTGTGTAAGGATTTCTCCAGAAAGAACCGAAGCAAGAAAAAAAAGGAAGATCCTGCATTGCCCTGAGAGAGCTTCACATTCGCCCAACACCTGCCCCTGGGGCCCTGTGACTCACCCTCTCTCCCCTGCAGAGAAAAGTCCTGGCCACAGCCCCAGCCCTGTGAATTCCTGTCAAAGGAAACAAAGTAGAGCAGAACTTACAGCCAAAGTCCCTAAACCTGCATCCCGCCTGCTTTTGGTTCCAGATCCACTGTCCAGAGAGGACTTTGTCTCCTTCCAAAACTACGGAGGGACCAGGGAGCAAGGATCTCCCCTAGGTGGGGCCATGCGGGAACCTGCTCATGGTTCCCAGCGGCCCTGAGCTTGGCAGTTGTTTCAATATATCACATACCTCATCGTCTGCTTCTTTCCCTCCAGAGCAAAATGCAAAATGACAGAGTTCAGTCTGTCCCACAGGAGGAGGCAGGGCTCAGAGTCCGGGAAGGTGCTGAGTCCAACTCCTGCCAAAAGAATAAATAGCTGCTTCAGGAAGAGGCAGGCAGACAGGTCCCTTATAGCTTAGACATTGTGGGGTTTGCTCCTGCACCCCTGGGAAATGGACTGTTTATCAGGTCTGTTGTCTCAGAGATACAAACCAAGGCAAATCATCCCCCTGGACCCCCACTGCCACCAGGCTGACCTCCCTCATCAAGTGAAATTATGAGACCAAACCAGGCCAGATATCACAGGAGGGAAGGCCACCACTCTGGGGAGGGACAGCCTGGCCACCCATGTCACCATTCCTGCAGAAAAATGGGAACCACGTGAGATCCAGACTACTTTAAGGAACAGCTAGCTCCCAGGAGCAAAGCTTAAAAATCAACCAACCAACCAAAAAACTCCCACACACCCCAACCAGAAGTAGATGGGTAAAGCACTCCTGAGAATCCCCAAGGCTTGCATTCAAACTCCCTCCACCTCAGAGTTGTCAGAGCAAAGGCCTGCCCACGCCCTGCAGGTTTGAAAGGCACTCTCTTTGATTAGAGCACTGTATTTTACAGAATTGTATGAGATCTCCGCATCACAACCATGCTATATGACATTTTTTTTTTAAAGTACTGGGGGTGGAACCTTGAGCCTTCACACTGAGCAACATACATTCCTAGCTCTTTTTAGAATTTATTCTGAGGCAGGGTCTTACTAAGTTGCTTAGTTGCCCAAGTGAGCTAGAACTTTCAATCCTCTACCTCAGCTTCACAGAGTGTTGGGATTACTGGTAGGTGCCACCATACGTGGCTTCTAAGATTTTTCTTGTTTTGGTACCTGGGATCGAACTCAGGACCTTGTGCTTGTGAGGCAGGTGGTAGCACCACTGAGCTAAATCCCTCGCCTTGGCTTCTAAGAGTTTTAAAAGGTCACTGAGCCTCAGCCCTGCTGTTGGACTGAACAATGCTTAACTCTTCCCACACCCATCCCCTTGACCCAGAATAGAACCTGCCAGCTGCTGAGGCTCTTGGACTCGTGGGTTTTCAAGCTAAAGCTACAAAGCCAAAGCTTTTTCACAAAGCAAATGAAGTCATTCTCAACAACTGTACTAGAGATGACACAAAGGGCTTTGACTCCAGGGTGCAGCTGACCCAGAGTGCCCTCCCTCATCCCCTCAGGTAGCTAAAACACTTCCTTGAAGCTCTGGGAGCCCCAGAACAAGGAGGGAGATCGAGGCTGGACAGGGAGGAGTCAAAAACCGGGTCACTCGGCCACAATGAATCCAGTCTTCTCTTCTCAGGGTCGGAGCCAGTTGACTATAAACTGTGGGGTCCAAAAGTTCTCCCTGATGGCTTCTAATGTAAATCCTGCCTGCTGGCGTTGTACTCAACCCACACAAACACAAACCTTACAGCCCAGTCATTCCACTCGCAGCTCCATACCCCAGAGAGATACCCTAGAACACTCACAACACACCCCAAATGGACCACCTTAAGGCTCCTTTACAAGAGCATGAAAGTTGTCACTAGGTTGCAGTGTGGGATTCTGTGGGCAGCAATGAGAAGGAACAAGCCCAGCCCCTCCCACCAAGGGTGGAGCACACCCTTGGTGAGGGCAGGAAAGAAACTGGAACAAAAGGATCCACCCCTCCAGACTCCTTTCAAAGTTCAAAAGTAAGCAAAATCAACGTATTACTAGAAGTCAGGTTGATGGTTCCCTGAGGGCAGTATGATGGAGAAGGGCCCGAGTTCCTGGAGGGCTGGGCACAGTTCAGATTCAGTGCTTACACAGGTGAGTGAACTTTGAGTGTTAGGAATAAGGATCCCACTGGGGAAGGAGATCAGGGTGGGGGGGGGTGAGAAAAGGAAAGAGACCGAAGGGCCAGGCAGGGCAGTGACACACACCTTTAATCCCAGCCCTCAGGAGGCTGCGGCTGGAGAGGTGCTGCAAGTTTAAGGCCAGCCTGGGCTGCACAGTGAGTTTGAGGCCAGCCTGAGTTATAAAGTGAGATCTTGGCTCAAAACAAATGAACTAAAAACAAAAGAACAAAAAAGAAAGAGGATGTGTTACATAAATATAATCATTATGTACTGTAAATATGTAGTGATACCAATAAAAATTTAAAAACAATAAAGATCACAGAAGACTTTGTGCTGGACACTACATGCCCTGGGGACTGTCTCCTCCACCTCTCTCTCTAGGGCCACAAGACAGGGCCCAGTCCTTTCTTTCTCTTGAGTTCCCTTCCCAATCCCAAGTACTCTGGAGCCAGGGACGATTACTTTGTTAAATAACCCAGGAGCTTGACCTATGATCAGTGGAGAAGGGAGAAACATGGATGGGCTGGGCTGAAATAAACAAGCTTCTTTTTAAACTTTTCTGCTGTGCTGGGGATGGAATCCAGAATCTCCCGCATGCCAGGTAAATGTTCTCTCAATAGGGCCTCTTGAGCCAGTGCTGCTCACACTCACATAATTCCCTGCTTTCTAGTTTACAAAGCTGCCTCTCTTCTTTATCCCAGTGAATCCTCAAGATCACCCTCAAAGCAGGAAAGAATGCCTTTGATGGACCTAGGCCCTGTGAAGCTCAGCAGCTGGATGTTCCCCTTGATGGTCCAGTGCTGCTCTTCCAGGGGCCTCTGGGCGACAGGTTCAGGATCAGCAGGAGAATAAGGCTCCAGGTTAGCCTCAGCGTGGCAGGCAGAAAGCGAGCCAACCTGCAAGGCACCACGGGCAACTCCTAGCAGATTTAGGTGCTACCTTCCTCCTTCCCCTCACTCATCCTGGAGCTTGGAAAAACACAGGGAGCGCCCATTTCCGGTGGTTCCTTAATGGAGAATAGAACTGCAGCAGACGAGACTGCCTTTGGCTGCAGAACTCCGCTGATCAAAACCAGGGACTGGAAGCCAAATCTCCTCATTCCTGCCTGAATGACGAGCCCACCTGATAGCATCTGACAGCAGCCCAAATCCAGGTCTTGTTCCTCTTCATATCCAGAGACCGTGAATTCCAGGGCCTCAGGGTGGATGGAGGCAGCCGCACCCTTACAGTGCTGAGGCCTGGCTCTGCATCCCAGATCCTTTCCTACTAGAGGCCCCCTTGGTGGAGATTCCCACCCTGCTCTCCTCCCCGAGAATGTGAGGACTAACTGATCTCGGCACGGAATGCTAGACACAAAGGTCGCATAGTCATCTGTCTGATCCTAAGAACGTTTAGGGCCATCACAACAGATGTGCTTGCCCTTGCTTGCAAGTGATAGGGCGAGCCAGTTGGTTTTCTGCCCTGTGTGATAAGAATAATCGCAGTCCTCATCTCTCCTGGGCAGCCTTGGGGCTGTCAGACATAGACGCCAGGGCCTGAATGCCTGGGTGTGAGTCTGGGCTCTGTTCCTTTTGCCAGGCAACTTTCTAAACTTCTCCATGCCTCCACCTATAAATCCGCATTTATAAATGGAGATGAGAGCATCTGGTTGGGAGATGGCCCTTGGTACCCATTACTACCAGAATTAAAGGAGGTCATCCTGGAGAATTGACTCAAGAGAGTCTTCAGGTACCCAGTAATTGTTAGTTGCTGATGTTCGATTAACCCAATGTTGTCATTTTACATTTGTGTTACAAATGTCCATTTTGACAATGTGAGTCCTGGTGGAGAAGGAAAGGAGGGAAAGAGTTTTCTAGCATGCCGCTTCGGTTGTGTCCAGGGTGGGCATTGCTGCTCCTATGATGAGCAGCCAACCAGGATGCTAAACTCAGCACCAGTAAGGAATTAAAGGGATGGAGTTTTAAAAGGAAGATGCTTTACTAGAAGGAGGAAAGAGCAGAAGACAGAAAGCTGCCCTGTGTGGGGTGTCCTTTGTTCCTAACTTTATCAAGTGAGAAGGACTCTCCCTCCCAGGTCAGTACTTGGTCTTGCCACACTGTGATTGGCTCTCTGGACTAGATGGATCCCAGACCATTGGACAGTAACCCTGGCACCACTGTTTATGTGCCTCTTACCCATTTGCCGGGGCCTTGGGATTAACAGGTTGGTTAGGAGAATCCACACAATAAGGTAGAATTAATGACTAAGTAGAGATTAAGTAAGGGGGTGCATGTGTATCTGGTGTGTAATATGGAGGCAATAGGGAAAATACACACACACACACACACACACACACACACACACACACACACACGGCAGTGCCAGCAGATTTTTTTCATTTTAGAGCTTTACATTATTTATTAAGATAAAGATCTGAAAATTAGTGAGTTGGAGAAGCTAACCTTCTATCTTAGGAAAAGAACAATAGAATGAAAGAAACTTTAGACAAATTAGACAAATCCAAAGAGAAAGAATCTCCCCCAGCTCATCTTAGGAGGCCAGAATATCCAGACAAGTTCCGCATCAGAAAGGAAACTTACAGGCCATTTCAGTGTATAAGTGTGCATAACATCAGATTTTAGAAGAAAAGACAAAACAACTGTCCAAGCCACACTTCTGGTTACAGAATATGGGATGTTGGCTGTGGAGACGTCCCTTTAGGGGAAATAGTTTTGTGTTGGAAACTAGAAGTACAATGGCTGCCAGTGCGACATAAGCTTGTCCCCTCTCCTCTGGGCCTGTTTTCCCCATCTGTGAAGTGTGGGGTCCCTTCCAGCTCCGCTCTGCCCTGCCTGGCCTAAGCCTGGGGCTACAGCTGTGAATTGGGCTCCACAGAAATCAATAAGGAATCTTGGTTTCCTGCAGGAGTGACACGACAGGACTTTTACATTCCAAGTCCTTCTTCCTTCCAGAGATCTGGTAACTCAACCTCGTCCATCTATCCCTTCCCACGTGCTTCCCAAAGACCCCTGGAAAACTAAAGTGCTGGGAAAGGCGAGACAGTTCCACCCTTCAGGATTTATAAATCTCACGGTCGAGCCTGATCCCCTGTAGTCCCTCGGAGTCATGTTATGAACCAAGCAGCTCTGGCTTTCCACGGGAGCAGCCAGCCCACGCAGGAGCCCTCCAGCCTGAGTCCTCCCAAGGGAAGCCATGGACCCACCAGGGAGAGTAAAGAGGAACAAGGGCCCCATTGCTGGTATGGAAACAGGCCACTGGCCAGGCAAGAGGGGGAAACCCAGCTTCCTGAGACAGGGACTCAGGGCTTGTGGAGAACTTTCCTCCTGCCCTGGGTCACAGCAGCAAAAGCCTGGGTAAGGATGCAGCTGTGACAATTGACTAAGGACAGGTTGTCCTGCCAGGGCCTCCTGCCTCCCCAGTGAGCCTGGGAAACATTTCACCCTGTCTGCACATGGGGTTGGTGAGCAATGAGGGGAAATTTTATTTATTTATTTATTTATTTATTTATTTTTTATACTGGGGATTGAACTCAGGACCTCAAGCTTGCCCGGCAGGCACTGTGCCACTAGGCTAAATCCCCCATCCCAAATGTTTTGTTTTGTTTTGTTTTTTAATTCAAATCAATAGCACAGCTAGGACAGAGAAAGACTCACTTTTCTATGAGTCCAGTGGCACAATTTCATAGCATACTGGCCTTGGGTAGGTCCTTTCCCTGATTGAGCCCTCAGCTCCCATGCAAGGTAGAAGCAGAGATTTCCCAGTATCTCTTGTGGCTATTTGTTTTGTTGTTTTCCAGGTGCCAAGGGCCTGGCAGGGACCTGCACAGGCTTGGTGGCTGGAAAGAGCCTGTTTTCACTTGCTGTGCAAACCTGGCCGATGAATGTGCAACCCTCAAAACTCAAAGGCCGCCTCCTCAGAGATCTAGTTTCCACAGCAATGAATTTTTCCTCCTACATTCTCACAGCCTCTGCGGCCCCTGGAGCACAGGGTGCTGTGTGTGTGTTTCCATCCAGCCCTCCAAAGTTCCCAAGGGCAGCAGTCACCTCCTGTCTGCGTTGAAGACCTGGGGATTCTCGAACAGAGCCAGGTGTAGAGGAGGCCTGAGGAATGCTGAGCAGGTGGACAGATCAGTGTTCTAGGGCTGCTGTAACAACACAAAATACGTGGCTTTATCACAACAGAAATATCTTTCAAGGTTGTGGAGGTCACAAGCCTAAACCAAAGGTGTTGAAAAAGTTGGTTCCTCTTTGAGGGCTCCGAGGGAGAATCTGTTCCTTCTTCCCCAGTAGCTGGCAGTTTCCCGCAATTTTTTGCAGTTTCTCATGGCCGTGAGGCTCCAAACCGCCTCTGATGTCACACAGTGTTTTTCCCCTGTGTTTGTCTTCTAGGTCTGGGCCCCCACTTCCTTTGTCTTATTAGGCTACCAGTCCCTGGAGCAGAGGTCCAGAGTGACCTCATCTTAACTGGAAGACACCTGTAAGGGCCCACTTTCCAAAAAGGGTCACGTTCATGGGGGCCAGGGAACCTAATTCCAGCCACTGGAGGCAGTGAAGCAGCTGATGGTTGGGAGCCTGTAACCTCTAGGCGCACCCCTGAGACAGCCCCAGGGGACAGAATTGAAAGTGGGGGGAGAAAGGAGTATGGCTCCCTAGAAAGAAGAAAGGGGACGGAATCTGGAGAGCATCTCTATCTGATCAGGATTTTCTGGAGAGGGATGAAGGAGTAGGGAGATAGAGAAGATGCTTCTCTGGCAGGACAGGCTGTGGTCTGGGTGCCTATTTCGGCGGCCCAGGAAGGGTCCACGGGATGCCGCTGATCTGATGTTAGCTCTGGGCACCACAGAAACAGAGTGGACGAGAGTTTACCCATGGCAGTGTGACAGCATGTGGAGAGAACAGAAGGACCCTGGGGATAGCAGGTGTCAGGGAGCTCGGTGGACCACAATGGATCTGGGAATGCACCTCACGTGAGAAGTTACATCAGTCACTAAAAGGACCTCCGTCCGTTAAGATGCTTGCCTGGGAGGATGAGAGAGGGTGTCAGCTGGAAGGGATCAGAGAAAAGGGAAAATATTTCTGGAGATTATGATGGACGGATGCAGGTCGAAGAGAGCCAGAGCTGGGGATAGAAGGAGCTGAGGCCTCAGTGGGAAAGGACCTTGCTGAAGGCTGGGGGGAGGTGGTGCGAGGATACCCCAGACACAGAAGGAGGGCAGAAGGTGCTGGCCCAGGAGGGAAAGGGGGCTGGTAGGCAGGAAAAGAATAAAACGAGGGCCTCGTTAAGTTTTCTGGCTAATTAATCATGACTAGAAAGAGCTAAAACTTTACTAGAGAGAGCGATTAAATGGACAAAGGGAAAGTAAAATCAGACCTCCAAAGGCACCAGTTAGTGCAGCTAACAGAAGATCTTAGTAGAGAAAAACCTGATAAACTGAGCCCCAAGGAAGCCAGGTGCCCTAATCAAGTTAGCAGCCCCTTCCCACCTGGAGGGTAACTATATTGCTGCACTTATAACACGCTTCCTTAATCCTAACGTTAAACCGCTTTGGCAGTGACACACCTCCTATTCAATTTATGATTCCCAGAGAAGATAAGGCCCTGACAAGGGCAAATGGAGAGGTCCTAAAGGAAGGCCCGTTGGGCAATGGTGCCCAGTTTCGGGTCTTGTGGCCTGAGACTAAAGAAGCCGATCAGATTGTGACAAGTGCCAGATTGTGACAGGTTCGTTAAAGAGACCAGAGACAAAGACCCACAGGGAATCCATCCTTCCAAAACCCCCTGCTCTCTCTTTGGGGCAGCTTTCTGTCTTCTGTTTTTTTGTTTTGTTTTGTTTTGTTTTTCCTCCTTACAAATAGAAGTGTCTTCCTTTGAAAAACTCCATCCCTTTCATTCCCTGCTGGTGCTGAGCTTACAGTTCTGGTTGTCTACTCATCCCACCCCCTTGTGCAAAAGGGAAGGAGACAAGGATGAGTGGGTTGGTGGTACGTTCAGGGAGCAAATGGGACAGGAAATTGAGAGGTTCCGGCTCAGAGCAGCTGAGTGCGCAGGCGCAGTGGGCCATGGCTGCGGTTGGGGAGGTGAGAGGAGACGGACGGCCAAGTAGGGTCTTAATCCTGCTTCCAGATTTCATTTTAAGGGTGATGGGGAACCCTTGAATGGAGTGAGGCAAAGGGCGCTTTCAGCTGTAGGGTGAGAGTGCGTGGGAGGAAAAACAATCTCCAGCTAAGAGGAAGCTAATGTTCCTATGAAAGACCTGAACCTGGGAGCTGAGAAAGCAGCAGTGGCTTGAAAATGGGGCGCTCTGTGATCTTGGGATACTTAAAATAAACTCTCCTTCAAACTTTGCTTAAATATCACCTCTGGGTAAGGAGTTCCCTGATTTTTGTTTGAGTTCGTTTCTTGGGAGAGGGTCGTATGTCATTCAGCCTGGCCTTGAACTCATGGTGATCCTCCTGCCTCACCCAAGGGCTGGGAGGATAGGCACGTGCCACCACACCTGGCAGGCCTTCCCCAATTTAAAGTTACTTCCTGCTAAAAAAATAAAGCCGGGCTTGGTGGTGTGCACCTATAATCCCAGCACTCAGTAGGCTGAGGCAGGAGGATCGCTGTGAGTTCAAGACCAGCCTGGGCTACATGGCCAGATCATTCTCAACTACATAGTGAGACCT
>NW_022900948.1:37138612-37167494 GCF_012274545.1 Fukomys damarensis
TTTGTATTAAGAGGGCAGGGGCAGGGGTTTGGGGAAAAAATGAGAACCAAGACTACAAGATCCCAATGATGAATGTAACTACTGTATACCTAAAATGCACCAATAAACTCAATGGGGAAAAAACATAAATTAATAAATTTTTTAAAATTAAAAAAAAATAAATTTACTTCCCGTTATGTTTTAAATGTTTATCTTCTAAATTTTTTTCTTCCTTTCCCACAATGTCAACTTCTGAGGCAGACACTTTTGTCTTTTGTATCAATGTGAAAGCACCCAGAATTCAAAAGCATTTGTAGGCAAAACACGCACACCTGTGACAGGACGTGGCACCGAAGCATTCAATACGACCTCTGTTCAGTACAGGTGGACTACTTTTATAAGAGATGACTACAGCAATGATAATCAGCAGTGGGGTGAAGGGAAGGAGATAGGAATGAGCAAGTCCAGGGCAGTTCAAAGTGCGGACCACCGGCAGCCAGCAATATCCACGTCACCTTGAGCTTGATAAAAATGCAGGTCACTGGGCATCACACCAGTGCTCCTGAGTCTTGGCTGGGCCTGGGAATCTGCATGAGTGAGTTTCTCCAGATAAGTGGGGTGTCCATAATAATCCAATTTCCCTCTCTCTCTCTCTCTCTCTCTCTCTCTTTGGTACTGGGATCGAACTCAGGACCTTGTGCTTTTGAGGCGGGTGGTGGAACCACTGAGCTAAATCCCTAGCCAGTCCACTTGTTCACAGAGCTCTGCTCTCAGCTGATCCCCAGGCTCCTGGTTGTAACAGGAAGCGGGACAGGGTTGCCTCTGAGAAACAGCTAAAGGGGTGGGGAGCAGGCCAGGTACGTGGAGCTCGAATATCCTGCGTAAAATAGCCCCACAGTGAGAGGGCCTGTCTGCAGCCCAACTGAGAGCTGCCAGTGCGCAGAGCTGATGAGAGCAGGTAGGTCCTACGTGTGCACAGGGAAGGGCATGGAGGCCAAGTGGGAAGTGGGCATCCTTCGCGGACAGTACCCTGGAACCTAACGGCACAGCCCAGAGGTATCACGGAGATCAGCGGAAGACGCCGAGTGCTGCTGTCAGACAGCAACAGGGCTACAAGTTACAGGATAAGTGGCCCTGGGGTCCAGGCTGGACTCTCGGCTCCTCTCCACCTCCATCCTCTCATCTGACCCTGTCAGGCCCCACTTGCCTCTGGAAGAGAGAAGAAACCACAGCTGTGTGCCCGGGCAGGGTGCCACCCAGCTGTCCGAGGATCCTGAGGGCTGCCAGGCAACCGAGGAAGGGTGCTCCTGTGCTGGCTGCACAGAAAGGGCCCTGGCGGGCTGCACCCCACCCCCCATGCCCAGTAGACTCTGGGTGAAGATCCCAGACATTGGGGCAACTGGTCCTTTCAGAGCTGCAGGGCACAATGCAGTCAGGAAAGCAGACCCACTGTACCCTTTGGGCGGAGGGAGGCGGGACCCTGCACATGGGCCAAATACAGGCTTGAGAGTCAAGTTCCAAAGAAGCCCTTGCCCTCCTGTTATATTGTATTAGTAGCCTTCAAAGCCCACGTATTGAGGCTTTGACCCAATGCAGCAGAGTCCAGAGGTAGGGCCTAGAGAGGTGGCTGGGCCATGAGGACACTAACCTCATCAATGGATGGATTAATCCATGGAGGGATTCATAGGTGAATGGGCTTTTGGGAGGTGGGGCCCTGTTGGAGGAAGTAAGTCACTGAGGGTGTGTTTGGAAGGGTGTGGCCTGTCTTGACCCTTCTTCCTTTCTTCCCTAAACTCTCCTCTCCCTTTCCCTGCCCTCCCGTCCCCTCCTCTCTGTGTCTCTCTGTGTCTCTCTGTCTCTCTCTCTGTCTCTCTCTCTCTCTCTGCCTCTTATCAGTCAGGAGGTAAACAACCTCTTCCACCACCTGCTCTGCACCACCGTAATGTTCTGCCTCGGACTGAACCACTAAAACTATGAGCCGCACTAAGTCTTTCTTCCTTTAAGTTGTTCTTCCCGGGTATTTTGTCACAGAGACAGAAAGCTGTCTCACACACTACCTCAGCCAAACTGGTAGGCCCCAGAAGCAGCTGGAGAGAAGTGAAAATTTTCAGGCTGGCTTCTACCTGTTTCTTATCCTCCCTCCAAGAGGTGGATAGATAGCATCTCTTAAAAGGCCAACTCCCAGTCCCAGACTTGTAGCCTCAGTGCCATTCCCCTGACTGGCTGTGACCTAAGAGGAATAAATAAAATTTGTCTTGTCTACCTTGATTCAAGACTCAGGTTTGTGGGATGTGGTGGCATACATCTGTAATCCCAGCACTCAGAAAGCTGAGGCAGGAGGATTGCCGTGAGTGTGAAGCCACCCTGTATTACATAGTGAGTTCAAGGTCAGCCTGAGCTGCGTGGCGAGACAGTGCCTCCAAAAATAAATAAATACATAAATACATAAAAGTAAGTAAGTAAATAAAGCAGGCTTTTATGCCAGTGCAAATCTATCAGGGCTCCCAGTGTTCAACAAATCCTGCCCAGCCCCCTCCCAAAGATGGTCACCCCATTTGCAATATCCATGCCCGTCAGCCTTTGCTAGAAGCCTTCCAACGATGGGGAGCTCACCACCTGCCCAGGCAGCCTATTCGATCCCTAGACTATTTGGACTGTAAAGGACATCTTTTTTCTCTCTCTTTTTAAACTAAATTTTATTTTATCCCTATTCCCCCCTCAAGCCCCCATCCCTTCCTAGGTACAAAAGCTTTGTTCCCATCTTTCCTTCTGTTTTCATTTTTTTCTTATCCCTCCCTTCTCCCTCCCTCCCCCCTTGTTCCTCTTCCCATTTGAACACTTTCTTCCCATTTCCCAACACCCATTATACATTTCAGTCTTGCTCATTAGCAGTTCAGTTTCTCACACCAGAGAAACAAAGTGGTATTGAAACACGTGTGTCTGATTTATTTCACTTAAGAATATGGTCTCAGAGCTGGGCGTGGTAGCACACACCTGTAATCTCAGCACTCGGGAGGCTGAGGCAGGAGGATCACTGTGAGTTCAAAAACAGCCTGGGCTACATAGTGGGTTCCAGGTCAGTCTCAACTACATACTGAAACCCTGTGTCAAAAAAAACAAAAAAAAAAAAAGAAAAAAAAAAGAATATGATCTCAAGGTCCATCCATTTAGCTATAAATGTCTGAAGCTCATTCTTCTTTATTGAAGAGTAGTGCTCCATTGTATTAAAACACACACACACACACACACACACGCGCGTGCACACACACACGCGCGCACACACAGGGCCTGGGATTTAGCTCAGTGGTTCTGCTACCTGCCTTGCAAGTGCAAGGACCGGAGTTCAATCCCCAGTACCAAAAAGAAATTAAGAAAAAAAAAGAAAACACATCTTCTTTATCCACTCAGCAGCTAATGGGCATTTGGGCTGTTTCCAAGATTTAACTATTACAAACTGCACTGCTATAAACATGAGTTTGCATATATCACTGTGGCAGGATGCTTTTAATTCTTTTGGGAAGATCCCAAGAAGAGACATAGCTGGGTCAAAAAGAACGTCTAGTTTTAGTTCTTTGAGAAATCTCCACACTGATTTCCACAGTGGTTGCACCAGTCGACACTCCCACCAGCATTGGAGAAGGGTTCTTTTTTGTTTTGTTTTTTTTTTTCAGTACCTGGGATCAAACTTGGGTCCTTGAGATTGCAAGGCAGGCAGAGGCACCACTGAGCTAAATCCCTGGCCCATTGGTTTATTTGCTGATAGCAGCCATTCTTTCTGGAGTGATAAGAAATCTCAGCATTGTTTTAAATTGCATTTCACAAATGACCAGTGATGTTGAATACTTTTTCACACATTTATTTGTCATTTCTACACCTTTTTTTTTTTTTTGGTACCAGGGATCTAACTCAGGTCTTTGCACTTGCAAGGGAGGCAGCGGAACCACTGAGCTAAATCCCTGGCCCTGTCATTTCTAATTCTTCATTTGAGAAGTGTCTTTGAATTTCAAATGCCCATTTTTACATTGGGTTTTTAAATTTGGGGGATCTGATTGTTTTTTAGTTCTTTATATATTCTAGATAATAACCTTTATCTGATGAATAGCTGCTAAAAAATTTTCCCATACTGTGGATTGTCTCTTCACTCTGTTGGTTTCTCTTACTGGGCAAAAGCTTTTTAATAAGATGAGGCCCCATCTTATAGTATTTATAATACTATAATACTACAGAATTACATAATATTAATATACTATAATATTATAATACTATAATGCATCTTATAGTATTTCCTGTACAGTCTGGGTTTTGTTCTTGAAGTCTTTGCCTACTTCTATGTCCTCAAGTGTCTATCTCTTCTGTCTTCCAGCAGATTTAGTGTTTCTGTTTTAATATTTAGATCTTTGACCCATTTTGATTTTAGGTTAGTGTGTGGTGAAAGATATGAGTCTAGTTCCAGTCTTAGGCATGAGGAAAGCCAGTTTTTTCCAGCACCACTTACTTTAGGGGCTATCTTTCTTCCAGTAAAGATGTTTGGCTCCTTTGTCAAAGATAAGGTGCCTGGAGTTGTTTTTGCATCTTCTAGTCTATTTCATTGATTCCCAGGTCTGTTCTTTTCCCAGTACCTTGCTGTTGTTATCAACATAGCTTTGTAGTATAATTTAAAGTCAGGGATTGTGATGCCCCCTGCTTTACCTTTGTTGCCTAGAGTTGCCTTTGCTATTCTAGGTCTCTTATGGTTCCAAATGAATTTTTGGGTATTTTTTTCTAATTCTGTGAGATATGCTGTTGGGATGTTGATTGGGATTGCATTGAATCTATATAACAGTTTTCAGAGTATGGCCATTTTCACTATATTGGTTCTTCCTATCCAAGAACAAGGGATATCTTTCCATTTTCTGATATCTTCTTCAATCTCCTTTTTCAGAGTGCTATAGTTTTCAGTGCAGAGGTCTTTTACTGCCTTTATTAGATTCCTAGGTATCTCATTTTTGGGGATACTGTTGTGAAAGGGATTGCTTTTCTAATCTTTCTCTCTGTAAGATTCATGTACAGGAAGGCTATTGACTTTTGAGTTTTGACTTTGTATCCAGCTAAGCCACTAAATTTAGTTAACAAATCTAAAAGTCTTTTGGTGGAGTTTTGGGGATCTTCTATGTAGAGTATCATGTCATCTGCAAATAATGATAATTTAACTTCCGTCTTTCCTATCCGTAATCCTTTTACTTCTTTCTCTTGTCTAGTTGGTCTAACTAATGTTTCCAGAACAATATTGAGAAAGAGTGGTGACAGAGAAAATCCTTGTTTTGTTCCTGATTTTAGAACAAAAGCTTTCAATTTTGTCCATTTACTATGATGTTGTTGGTTTATCATAGATGGCTTTTATCAGATTGAGATAAAGATCATCTATACCAATTTTCTGCAGGGTTTTTATCATGAATGGGTGTTAGACCTTGTCAAATGCTTTTTCTGCATCTATGGAGAAGATTATTCATTTTTGTCCTTGGCTCTGTTAATACAGTGTATTACATTTATTAATTTGCATATATTGAACCATCTCTGCATCCCTGGGATGAATCCAACTTGGTCATGGTGTATAATCTTCTTAATGATTTGCTGCATTCTGCCAGTATTTTATTGAGGATTTTTACATCTGTGTTGATTAGGAAGATTGGCCTGTAATTCTCCTGTTTAGTTGGGTTCTTCTCTGGTTTTGGAATCAGGGTAATACTTGCTTCCAGGAATGAATTTGGGAGTCTTGCTTCCCTTTCAATGTCATTAAAGAGTTTAAGCCCCAGGGATTTAGCTCAGTGGCACTGTGCCTACTTTGCAAGCACAAGGTCCTGAATTCAATCCCTGGTACCAAAAGACTTTGAGGACTAGCGGCATTAGGTCTTCTCGAAATTTCTTGTAGAATTCAGCAATGAATTCATCAGGGCCATGGCTTTTCTTTGTTGGTAATTTTTAAATTACATCTTCAGTTTCATTGCCTGATATTGTTTTATTTAGAATTTCTATATCTTCTTTAGTTTTGGTAATTCATATGTATCTAAAAACCTGTCCATTTCTTTTGTATTTTCCATCTTATTGGAATACAGGTTCTCAAAGTAGGTACTGATGATCTTGTGGATCTCTGCAGGATCTGTTGTGATTTTACCCTTTTCATTTCTAACTGCACGAATTTGAGTCTTTTCTTGATAAGGTAGGCTAAGGGTTTGTCAATTATATGTAATCTTTCAAAGACCAACTCTTGGCTCAGTGGTTCTGCCACCTGCCTCTCAAGCACAAGGGCCCAAGTTCGATCCCCAGTACCAACTCTTCAATTCTTTGATTCTTTGTATTGTTTTCTTAGACTCCATTGTGTTAACTTCTGCTCTGATTTTTATAACTTCCTCCCTTGTACAAGCTTTGGGCTTGATTTGCTCTTCTTTTTCTAGAAGCTTGAGGTTCAACGCTGTTTTGCTTATGTGGGACTTTACCACTATAAAATTCCCTCGTGAGACTGCTTTCACTGTGTCCATAAGTGCTGGTATGCTGTACCATCTTTATCATTTAACTATAGAAATTATCTGATTTCTTCTTTAATTTCATCTGTGACCCACTGGTTGTTCAGGAGGGTGTTATTTAATTTCCATGTGTTTATGAAGTTCTTGTGGCTTCTTTTGCCATTGATTTCCAATGTCATTGCATTACGGTCTGGTGATATGCATGGAATAATTTCAATTCCTTTGCATTTACTTAAGCATGTTCTATGAGTTAGTAAATGCTCTACTTTGGAGAAAGTCCCATGTACAGCTGCTAAGAATGTGTACTCTGATGTTGTGGGGTGAAGCACTCTATAGAGATTCACTAAGTTAGGACATCTTTTGTGTGTGGGACTGAGCTCAGCCTCTCAGGCTGTTTTTTGTTTTTTTGGTACTGGAGATCAAACTCAGGTCCTTGCGCTTGCAAGGCAGGTGGCAGAACCACTGTGATAAATCCCCAGCCCTCGGGCTGTTATTAATACTACAAAGGCTACCATTGGTTAGCAAGCATGGTCTCACTTAACTCAGTCGATGGGTATCACCCCACCATGCCCCAGACAGAGAGAATGAGGCTCAGAGGTTCAGGAACACAGACCAGGACACAGTCGATAGTTCCTCCTGTCCATGGGGGTTGGTGCCCTACACATTCAACAGCTCCTAGGAGACAGGGCGCCCTGACTCTTCTCAAGCACAGCTCCTTTGCTGGCTCGGAGCACCTTGCCTAGATGCACGGATTCTATCCACAGACTTCTGGAGGGATTTCCTCAGCACTGGGGATAGTGCCTTGGGATGGGCCTTGCCCAGAACTGAATCAGACCCAGTCTCTGCCAGTTTCCTTTCCGTCCAGCTGGCCAAGGGAACACACAACTGCCAGTGCACCTGCAGCCCCTGCCCAGGCTGGATGGGCACATCTCAGGGCTCCACAGATATCACCTTATGAAGTCCTTGCCCCTCTTTACCTAAGGTCCATCGACTGATAGGAAGATCGCCTGTGGTTTGGTTTGGCCTGGTCACCATCCTCCCCTGCCTTTGGTGCCCGGCCTGACACATTAACCCTCTCCAGAGGTGCTGGAAGTTTCTTCCCTCACCTCACAGATGTGGCTGTGGGGCTAGGGGAACTCAAAGATGATTCTGATTCATTCTTGCTGTGCCTCAGGTTACTGTCAATTTTATTCCTTTTTATTCTCAAAAGGGTGCTGGCCTGGAGGATAAATCACAGGGTCATCCCATGTGAATAGGAACCAATAAAGCAGTTCAAGGAAGTCTTCTCCAAGCAGCCTTCCAGTTCAGAAGGCTGGGTGGTCCCCTGGGATATGCATCTGGGACAAGCAGAGCCCTCCCTGTGGCTCCTAATAGACGGTGCCAGCCATCCCAGCTCCTAGTTCTCCTTCCAAGGCTAGTTCCCATGGCGGAGCGGGCTCTGCCTGGCAGGTGCCCCGGCCAGGCTTCCTCCCACAGCCCCCGGCTCCCCCACTAAGCAGCTGCATGGGAATTTCTGGCTTATCTCTCTTATAGTCTCTCTAAATTAGTTCCTGCCTGATTTATTGCTCAGAAAGGGAGATAAACACAGAGCAAGTTTCTTTATGGTCTAGGGAATTCAACGCCCAAGAATTTACTGGAAAATCCTGAAGTTATTTTGGCTTATGTTTGTTTTATTTTTTTTTTCTCTTCTATTAGATTTTCCTGGATCTCATCATAAATTGACTCAAGAATAAAGGTCTTTCAGGAATTAGTCTCTAATGAAGAGATTCCAGGAACCCTAGCAGGGAATTCAAAACAAAACAAAGCAACGTAGGCCGTCATGATGGCACATGCCTATGATTCCAACTCTTGGGAGGCTGAAGCAGGAAGATCACCTTGTGTTCAAGGCCAGCCTGGGCTACAAAGTGAGTTTAAGGCCAGCCTGAGCTACATATTAAGACCCTGTCTCAAAGAAACCAAATAACAATAACAACAAAGGAAACAAAACAAAACCAACCTATAAGCAAACACAAGCAAAATAATTCTTAATGCAGGCCCCCACATGCTTTTTCTCTGCCTGTTCTTGGAATGAGACAGCCCTGGGTTCCAATTGCAGAATATCTAACTTTTTGTTGTGTAACCCTGGGTTAAATGGCTTTACCCATTACTCATCTGTAACGGATGATGATTCCTTACTCTTGGATGTGGGCATAAATCAGCTCAGGGGTAGAGCATTTGCCTGGTGTGCATGAGGCTGTAGATTTGATCCCCAGCACTGAAAATACAAAAAAAATTAAATAAATAAAATAAACAAAACAAACAATAAAAAAAAAAAACCCCAAAAGCAGTGCCTTAGGCCATGTACCTATAGTTCCAGCTCTTCAGGAGCCTGAGGCAGGAAGATAGCTTAAGCCCAAGAGTTGGAAGCCAATGGTGGCAACTTAGCAGGAATCCCTCCTCACAAAAACAAAGCAAAACCTTACTCTTGAGGTTATCAAAGGATCAACAATCTCATCTGTAAAGTTCCTGGCACCCAGAAGTTACTTAGGAAAAGACAGCTTAACAACTTGTATTCCCACCCCTGGTGAACTATGGGACAGCAGTGTTCCTACCTCCTCCGAGGACATGAGGTGGAGCCTGCCTCTGAGCAGGAGGGCCCAGGGGCTGACTAAAGGCATGACCTTCGGAGACTTGGTTCCTCTCCTAGGCAAAATGAGAATAACAATGCATCTTAGACCATCGTAAACAAGACAGGGCCCATGAAGTCATTAGCACAGGGCCTGGAATCAGCAAGTGCCCAATAAGTAACAGCTGCTCGATTCCTTGAGATGCTTATTCCAGAAGGCTCCATCTCACAGGCCCTGGCACCGTGTGAGATGTGCAAAGAGCCTACTGCATGCCCGTGTACTAAAAGCAGCCAGTCATCCTTTGGCAGGGGGCTTTGCACGGGGCCCAACAGTTCCCAGTAGGTTTAGAATCGTTTCCCCTGGAGCCTCCTGCCCAGAACCCTGAGACAGGCTCTGCCGCTCTCTGCACTCTGAGAGGGGAGCTGTTGACACCGAGGGGCTGGTGAAGCAGAGGACTCTTCCCAACCTTCTCGTGCCCCATGAGGAGCCCTCTGGCTACTGATCCAAAGACAGAGGAAGTTGTGTGTTCATCTGCTCATTCGTTAGCGCATATTTATTTAGCATCAGTATTAGCAGGCGCCACATGCCAGGCATTGTTTGGCCATATCTGCAGTGACATGGCCCCCGCCTCGTGGGCTCCCCATCTAGAGGGAAGCCAGGCCCGGAAT
The DNA here is from genome assembly GCF_012274545.1 of Fukomys damarensis. NCBI lineage: Eukaryota > Metazoa > Chordata > Mammalia > Rodentia > Bathyergidae > Fukomys > Fukomys damarensis. The sequence goes on from NW_022900948.1 coordinate 37,148,366, forward strand.
CCAACCGTCGTGTTACCAAATGCGTTCCTCAATGGAGGCGCATGCCTGCCACATCACCGCCACATCTGGTCACCCTTCACTCTAAGCTCTGTGGACTTCTGGAGGACTCTGAGTGGCATCTCACATGCCACTACCTGGCCTCGCTCTCCTCTCCAGCATAAGCCCATCTTCTGGGCCACAGCATTTTATAGATGAGAAACCTAAGGGGCCAAGAAAGGGAAATGACTTGTCCAGGGCTGCTTAGCAACAAAGTGAGAAAGCTGGGTGGGACTAGCACCCTGGTGTCCAGTGTCTCCAGAGACAAAGTGCCCCCTTGACCACAGCAAAGGAAATGACTGAGTTCAGGGAAGGGGTGGAGGCTGTTGTCAGCCCTCTTTTCCTGAGCTTCCTCATCCCTGCCCAAAGTGGCTCAGAAGCCCCCACCATATTGCTGTCTTTCCCTCCCCCACCGCTCCTGGATGGTCCTGTAAAGCCACACGGGGCTTTCTGGTGCGGGAAGAGGACATCGGTGGGAAAGGTGAGACATGGACTGAGGGTGAGTGACACGTGATATCCAGAAAGCACACCTGCACCTGAGCAAAAATAAAGCAGCCCACAGACAGCAAGGACACTTCGGACGGTCCCTCTCACAGGACAGAGACGGGGCTGGCCAGCCCCGTGAAGCACACTCAGCCTCCCCGCATGGTCCTAGAACCCTCTCAAGGAGCCGGGAGTTCTTAGCAGATATCATGGGCTCTGTTTTCTTCTCCACTAGGCTTCTGCCTCTTATTTTCCAGAGATGAAAGAAGCCATGAGCACCTTCTGGTTCTTTTGTGTAGCTCTCCCTCAGGGCTGAGAATTGGCTTTGGGGTTTTTGTTGTGTGGGTGCGATTTCCTAGTGCTTACAATGGAAACCTGACAGGTCTGTGGGGCCCATGTCTGTGCTCCCGCTGGCTGAGCGGACATCAGCAAGTTAGGAACGTACAACCTGAGAGCTTTTTTTTTTTTTTTTTAACTGCAGATTGAGCTTAGGGTTTTGGGGGGTTTTGTTTGTTTGTTTGTTTGTTTGTTTGAGATAGGGTTTTGCTAAGTCCCTAAAATGCCCAGCCTGGGCTTGAATTTATGATCCTCCTGCCTCAGCCTCCCATAGTACTGGAATTACAGGTGTGCGCCATTGTGCCTGATTCAACCTGACTACTTTTTAGTGCTGCTTGACCAGGTATTTCTAGCTGTCCACCTGCACGGTGGGATTTTGTTTCCTGGCCCTCTTGGGCTTAGGCACATAGGACCACGTGGCAGTAACAAGGAAGAGGGACTGAGCACTTAACTTCTCATCAGATCTTGTAGGACTCTCTTTGTTCCATGGAGCAAATGCTCACCATTGTATTTCAACTTCAACACTTTTTAAATTTTACTTTGTAGCCAGATCTTGCTAACTTTCTCAGGCTGGGCTCCTGCTTCAGTCTCCCAAGTACCTGGGATTACAGGTGTGTGTTACCACACTCAGCCAATGTTTGTCCTTAGGGTCAGCTGGGGCTGTGCTCCTTTTTCAAGGAGCCAGGATGACGCAGCAGTCACCTTGATTATGCTCCATGGCACAAAGCAAAACACAGGTTCTCCCTAAGTTTCCCAGGCTGACCTCAAACTTGGAATCCTCCTGCCTCAGCCTGCCAAGTAGCTGGCATTACAGTCATGCACCATGGCACCAATCAAAAAAAAAAAAAAAAAAACTTTTAAAACCACTGAATTGGATAATCTCCAGCAATTTCCAAGAAGAAACAGAAAGAACTCCTTAAAGGAAGCAACCTACCCTTGGTTGTACTTGATTTTAAATATTGACTTGATATATCAAAAATACTGGACAAATGTGACAGTTCTCCGCAAAAATTAAACACAGAAATACTATAAGATCCAATAATCCTATATTTACTTATATACTCAAAAGAATTGAAAGCAGGGACTTGAATGCTTAAATACCCATGTTTAAGCATTTATTATTATTATTATTATTATTATTATTATTATTATTGTACTGGTGATTGAACTCAGGACCTTGTGCTTGTGAGACAGGCGTGGTGCCACTGAGCTAAATCCCTGGCCTAAGCAGTGATTTATTCACAGAGGCTAAAAAGATGCAACTACCTCAAATGTCCATGGATAAACAGATAAACACAACACGATGTACACACAATGGAAAGTTATTCAGCCTCACAAAGGAAGGACGTTGTGTTGCATGTTACAACACAGGTAAAACTTGAAGTCACCTTGTTGAGTAAAAGAAGTCAGTCACGAGAGAGGGGAAGTAGTGTACGCTTTGGCCTGTGTAAGGTGGGCAGAGTAGCCCAAATTAACAGAGGCAGAAGGGAAAATGGTGGGTGCCAAGTACCGGGGGAAGCGGATGGAAAATAATCATTTAATTGGTAAGGGGTTTTTGTTGGAGATGATGGGAGAATTCCAGAAATAGACCATGTGGCTGGTTAAACAATGCTGTGACTATACTTAATGCTGCTGAATTGTACTCTCAAGGGTCAAAATGGCAAATTGAAAGTTATGCATATTTTACCACAGTTGAAAAACATAACTAGGTTTACATGGAAATAGTCATGAAATCTATGCAAGGAGATTGGGGATGAATGATCAGTTTATTCTTTCTCTGCATCTTCAAATTCTTGCAGTGAGAATACATATTATTGGAGCCAGACCACACACGATTTAACTAAATAAATCTGGTAGTTCTCAGACACTCTCCAAAAAATACATTATTGCTTTTATATAAGTATAACCGTACTTTCTGCACTTCATTAACAAAAGGAGCCAAGTTCGAGACTGCCAACTATTTATAGTCCAAGCTTCTCAGTCAAAAAAAAAAAAAAGACAGGCAGAGTAGTCTCCTAAGACGAGTCGTTCGCATCGTTATTTGAATAAATTTCAAGTGAAATGGAACCAAAATAAATCTTTTAATAATCTTCCCCAGAAGCCATCTGGCTTGGAAAAGTTCAACAGCAAACCGAAGAAAGAAAGACAAGTACAGGAAAGTGGGCAGAGGACAGTGTTTGTTCAGGACATGGACTCCTCGCAGCCGGGAAAGTGACCTTGTCGGTGAGTTGCCCGCCCTTCTGCACATGCAAAGCGTTGTCGTGGAGGGTAGAATTCAGAATGCAGAAGAGACTGCCATTTAAATTCACTGCAAACCTGTTTTCTTCCAACACCTTGCACGCCAGATAAGTGTTGGATAAATATTTGAAGAGCGTTGAATTGAAGAGCCGCCAACATCACCACCTGCCAGGGTGCCCCGGTGCCCGGCCACAGGGACCCACTTTTCCTGGCTCCTGGGCAGGCAGCAGATTTAGCATCGGCAAGGGTTTGAGGAAGCTGAACAAACTCCCTAAGTCGCGCCCATTCCACTGACTGTGTGAGCCTGGCGCCCCAGCGTCTCTCAGCCAGGGCCAGGGGGAAGGTGGTTGATCCTTTTGCAGGATAGCTGCGAAGGCTAAGCGTTGTCACATGTGCGAAGTATATTATTGTGAAACACAGGGTATCATGTTCCTTCGTGGGGAGAGCAGGGGGAGGGGAGGCTGCCAAAATGTAGTCAGCTCTTGGTGGCTGGCTCCTGGCTTTTAGTTGAGCGAGGGGTAAAGACAAGACACCCCTAGAACTGGCTCAAGGGGAGGAGCCCTGCCGTCCTCCCACCTCTCCACCCCCCCAGCCCCACCCCCGTGTCCGGGTCCAGTTCAGCCTTACTCGGCCTCAAGCCCTTTGTAGAGATCAGGCTCCTACACAGATGAAGACTTGGAGGTTCAAGGACATTATTCACTGCAAAGTCATGGAAAGGACATAGCCAGTCTGGGGGGAGGGGGTTCCTGAAATTCCCTAGGCACGAGGGAGGAGCGGGGTTCCAGTATTCCAGCACTGCCACAGGCCTCTTTGTTAAGTTAGTTGATTCCCCCTCCCCAGTTTAAAAAGATAAAAATAAAACAGGGAGAAGCTGGGTCTTAGAGACGCTACCCTAGCCACACTTCACTACACTACCCCCAATAAAACGGGGAGTGATGGGTCTGCCGCCTACCTTGCAAGCGAAAGGACCCGAGTTCGATCACCGGTACCAGAAATCAAACAAACCAACCAACCAAAGAGGGGGGGCGATAAACTGGCACCCAGCCACCCCCTTCTGCACACCTGCTTCCCTCATTCTCAGCTTTCGGGGGGCGGGGGCGGTCTCCCAGGCTGCTCCCCTCGCAACACCCTCCCTATAAGGCATGGGCTTATTTGATTATTTAATAATCTGATGGTCACGCACCCCCACACTAGCCAAAGGCGCCTCCTCAGTCAACAGCTGGCACAGGGAGCTCTCCAGTGGTATTTGTTGGATGATGATTTGAAAATGGATTCTCAGTGCTCTGCCAGGTGCTACCTGTGTGATCTTAAGAAAGTTCCCTCCCCTCCCCACCCACATCCACCCTACCCCCAGCCTCAGATTCTCATCAGTGAAACTGGAGAACATCGTACTTTTCTGCCAGCAACCCACACTGACTTTATAACCTCAAAAAAAAAAAAAAAAAAAAAAAAAAAAAAAAAGAACATTTTTTTTAAAGAAAAAATTTAGCAGAATTTGTGATTCTGGCAGGCTGTGTGAACTGGGACAAGTTCGATATTCAGAGGGCTTCTGTTTCCCCAGCCACAAACCAAGGGCCTAAGATGCTAGTCTCTTTCCACCTCAGACCTTTATAATTGTGGTAAAGAAGGCTCCACCCCACCCCTGGCCCTTCACCTCCACCTCCATTTGGGTCCCAGAACACAAACAGGAAATGTGACGATCGGATGAGCAGCTTGTGGCAGTGGGGCATGGTCAGGCCCAGAGGGAAACAAAGAGTTTCTGAGCTTTCTGGATAAAGCCCGGACCCCAGGCAGAGGACCCACGTTACATTGTATGGGAGGAGGACGCCACCCACCTCTGGATGGGTCTCCCCACCTTGTCATTCATAGCAGATGCCCTGGCACCACGGGCAGATTAGCAGTCTCGGGGTACTGGGTCAGGACCCTGGGCTCCAGTCTGGCCCGGTGTGACCTTGAGGAAGCCTCCACCCTTCCCTACTAATGTGAAGCTTTTCTTTTTGCAGGCAGAGCTGCTCCTGAATGAAGGGCCCCATATCATTGCCTGTGTCTCAGTCCCAAATCCCTCTCTTCCCGTGTGACCTGAGGATATTTCTTAACTTCTCCAGGCCTCAGTCTCCCCATTTGTACAACTGGAACAAAAACGATTCCTACCATCTGGGTTTCTGCATGATGAAGAGGAAGGGCCCCTAAAGGCGCCTCACACAGTGGCTGCAGAAAGGAGGGAAATGTCCAGTACGTGTGAGCTATTATTGTTTTTATTATTTGTTTAATCCGGTTCTTGGATCACGTCCTCTTCCCAGTTTGCCCATCTGTAAAAAGGCCCTGCAGACCATGTCTCAGACCAACCACTAAGAGAAAACCAATCTAAATATCAGATTGAGCCAAGCATAGCAGGAGACGAACAAGGAAAGACCAGAAATTCTATGACGTTGCCACAGCGCAGAAGGATTTGAGGATTGGCTGCTGCCCCAGGTTGCTGGGAACTAGAGAAGGCTTCCAGTTGCACCCAAATTTAGTAGCAGAGGGAGTGTCCCAGGCCCTATACCAATTTGCCCTGGAAAGCAGAGCAAGCCAGCTGCACAAGATGTTGGCTTTGGGTTTGTTTCTGCTCCTGCCTCTGTCCGAGCCCCATGGGAACACGAGGAAGCTGGACTCAGTCCTCTCAGCTCCCAGAAGAAGGGTGAATGGGAGGGCGGCTGTCTCACCTCTGAAGCGGGAGTGGTGGTGGTGGGGTGTCAAAGGGAGTTCCCAGGACCCTTCTCAGAACCTTGCCCAGACCTCCATGTTCTTACCTACAGAACACAGATGCTCAAACAAGACGCTCCTTGACTTATGATGGTGAGTGAGGCTTAGGTTTCTTTATTATATTTACAGGATGCAAAAGGAGATATGGCTCCCTTAGAAACCACGCTATGAACTTTGACCATTTCCTGGGCTGGTAAATACATGGCAAGACACTCTTCCATGATTCCTGGCAGCGACAGTGCCACAATCACCAGGAACGCTTGTGGTGCACCATGTAGTGAAGCTAGGATGTCCAGTCGGTTAGGTATATCCAATGCATTTTTAACTCGTGACTTTTTTTTTTTGTACTGGGGATCGAACTCTGGTCCTTGCACTTACATGGCAGGCAGTGGAACCACTGAGCTTAATCCCCGGCCCTAACTCATGATATTTTAAACTGAAAATGGGCTTATTAGGACTATAACCCTATTGTAAGTTGAGGGGCACCTGTATCTGCTTGACCAGGGCCTTCTGCAGAAAGAGGCTAAAGTCTATTGACGATGTCACCCAGTGCAGTGGTTCTCAAAATGTGGTCCACAGACAGATGCTGTTCCTTTCTCCATGAGGAGGCACAGAAACTGAGAGTCACTTTTACAATATTTTACCAACACACCTGTCCTCAGAGTGTTAGAAATAAGAATAATAACGGTGGGTCCCACCTTGCTGGAACCACTTACACGGTGGACCGTGCTGCCTGACCCTAGGACACCTCATCCAACAGCAAAGCAATGTCTGCTGGCCCAGAGAAAAGAGCTGACTCTCTCTTCACGTAGCCCAGAAGGCCAGGCTGGGACTGCCCAGGGACGTTCAAGGGAGGCTGTTTGGAATGCAATGTTAAGAAGCTGCCCCAAAACCAAAGCATAGAACGGGCAGACTTCAGAAGCAGTGCCCAGCTCCTACTCTTTGAAGACACTCAGGTGCAGATGTCTGTTCGGCCAGAGCGTGCAGAAGGGATGTCTTCATCAGGTACAGGAACTGTCTTACCTGATAGGACTCTTCAGCGGGGTCTCTGTTGGGATCCTTATCTTTTACAGAGGAAGAGACAGAAGCTGGAGGAGACGTGCCTTATAATTAGAGGCAGGGTGTGACGTTTTGGGGATCCTCCAGAGAAGTAGTGTTCCAGACTTAGAGCATACTGGCTTGCATAAGCCAACAGTTAATTTACAAAAATGTTTTGTAACTGGTATATGGTAATTGTACATAGTCACGAGGTACAGAGTCATATTTTGACCCATATGTATGACGTGCGGTGATCTGATCATTAAACTTTCAGGAATTTGGCAAGCCAGTCGTTAAACACAGTCATTAGAAAACTCAATTAGATAAATGAATTATACTAAAGCACAAGGATTAAAAACTGGTCACTTTCTAATCATTTTATTACTTTTTATCCTCTTGGGGTTATTGTGTCTCTCAGATCTAGGTAGACTAGAAAATAGTATGCAACAAAGATATTACAGCCAGGATTTAGCTCAGTGGCCCTGAGCCTGCCTCCCAAGTGCAAGGTCCCGAGTTCTATCCCCAGTACCAAAACAAAAACAAAAATAAAAACAAAGATTCTACACATTTTTCCCAACTCCCTAAGCAGCAACAGGAAAAATGGGTGTGGTGGAAATATTTACACTGTGGAAATTGGCAAGTGTCACTCATCAAAGCATTCGTGTTTTTAAAGGGCTGATAAGCAGACATCTGTGAGCACAGAAACCGAGGCCAGGCCTTCTGGGTCTGAGGGGGCTGCGTCTTCCCAGTGGAAGGGGAAGCGGGGACTGCTGAACTCTCCTGGGGATGTGTGAAGGGGTCCCCAGTCCTGTGAGGCTTCTGAACTGAGTAAGTAAATGTGAAATGGCAGAGTAGACCTGTCAGAAGGCTGCCTTCACAGAGTGTGTCCAAGGTAGGTAAGACTGAGGCTTTCCTCGTACATTCGCTTGCTTCTTTTTTTGTGTGTGTGCTATCAGGGCTTGAACTCAGGACCTTGTGCTTGTGAAGCAGGCGGCCACGCCACTGAGCTAAATCCCTGGCCCTATTTGCTTCTTTTTGATAAATTCAACCCTCTTTTTAAGTATCCTAGGGGGCGCAAAAATTTAAAGAAGCCCAGCAGAGCATCCCTTTGTATTTGTGTGTGTGTGTGTGTGTGTGTGTGTGTGTGTGTGTGTGTGTGTGTGTGGCTGCCTCTGAATTCTCTAGATTTGCCTACTGGGTTTCCTCCCTTTGAGGATAATAATTGTGCTGATAACTGCTGACCCCTTCATGATAATGGCACTTGCCCCTTACTGGTCACCTTGTACCAAGCACTTGACACTCAGCTCTAAAATCCCAACAACCAATTTCACAGATGGATACTGAGGCTTAGCGGTGCAGTCTTGCCTGGGGCCAGGCTGTCCCTGTAGAATTTCCCCCAGAGGATTCATTCCTTCCCTCAGGGTGGACCTGTGACTCTCCTCCGACCTGCAGAATTCTGTAGCACTAGGAAGTCCCCATCTCTGATGGCACTGGTGGACTAGTTGCCCAGTTTGTGTAAGGAACCTTCCATCTACCACCAGAGCAAAACAAGACAAATGCTCTCGGTCCAACCATCTGTCCCTGGAATGCAGCAGAGAGCCCTGGGCCTTGGCCAGGTAGAAGCTCTGCACCCTGAGGAAGAGTCCCAAAGGCAGACATTGGGGAAATATTGACAGTAGTCCTGGTGGCAGCAAGAGCTAGAATTAGCTCCTACATAAGACCTGAACTGTGTGGAGTGCCCAGCCTCCAGGGCGCTGGCTGTCTTGGTTTTCTAGCCCTCACAGGAGTGCTGTGGGCAACAAAAACTAGTCTCAAAATGTAAAACGTCCCCCAAAGTCTGATGTGTCCGGAGGAAGGGCTTTCGGAAGGTGATTAGTTCGTGAAGGCACTGACCTCATCAACGCGTTAATACTTTCATGAATTTGTTAGCTGAATGGGCTTATTAGGAGGTGGGGGCCTAACTACAAGAAGCAGGTTACTGGGGGTGTGGCCTTGAAGGGTACACACAGGCCCTGCCCTTTCCGGTCTGGCTCTTTCTCCTCTCCCTCAGCTTCCTAGCAGCTGTAAGGTGAGCAGTTTTCTCCACCAAGCCTTTCTACCTCTGGTGTTTCTGCCTTGGAACCAGCTGACCAGAGACTGAAACCTCGGGAACTGTCAGCCAAATTAAACCTCTCCTCCTTTAAGAGGTGTATGTCAGGTATCTTGCTCCAGCATCAAAAAGATGACACACAAGGCATACCTTCTCTGCCTCCATCTCCTTCTGTTACTTACAACCAAATCTCAGTACATCAGCCCAGATAGTCACCTCGCATCTCTCTTGTGGAATGTTCATGTGGCCACAGAATTAATTCCAAAACACATGATTAAATTTGTACTTAGAAATATCAATTCTCCCTTCCTTTGCATAGCTCTCGGTAGCATAGAAAAGTAATTTGCTACACAAGATACCAATCCATAGGCAGCCGTTAGCAAACCAGACCCTTTTCCTATTCTCAGGGAGCCTCTTGCCCCTGAAAAGAAGCCCTGCCCCTAATGTTAGAAGTGTCCCGGCTTTCCCCACAGATACCAGGCAAGTTCTTCTTGGGGACAACTGTCCTGCTTCTGGAAGACACGCCCCCGGGGGGGGGCAGGAAGAAGGCAGGCAGCTGCTCCCTCTTGACCCTGCCAACTTGACCCTCTTGACCCTGTCACTGCTGTAGGCAGCCATCCCCTCGCCCTGAGCTTGCTCCCTATCCTGTTCCTCTGTGTCCTCCAGCCACCACGGCCTCTGGGTTTTGGAACAGTTAAAGTGTCAGTAGGACGGGTCTCACTGCCTCTGCCGCCACTGGGACCACTCTTGCCTGTTCACCTTCAGTGTGAAGATCATGTGCCCTGAAAGCCTTTTCTACACCCGATCAGGTCTAATACGCACACCCTAAACTTCTTTTTAGTAACTATTTACCTAACTAGCTCCTAACCTCCACACAGACAGGGACTGGATCGACCTGGTAATCAGGTATCAGTAAATCTTGGACACCAGGGATTTAGCTCAGTGGTTCCGGCACCTGTCTCACAAGCGCAAGGACCCGAGTTCTATCTCCGGTACTGGAAAAAAAAAAAAAGGTTCAAAGTAAATCTTGGATGAGTTAATAAACGAAGGAACAGAATGATGGTAGCTCCAAGAACGATTCACAGCTCTACTCTTGAGGAAAAAGTCAAGATGACTCAAAACTTAGGATCCCTCCAGAGATAACAGCTGCTTCTTCCTTGTTTCTTGTGGATTTGGGCTTTTTTTCTTCTTTTTGGTTTAACTGCAGGTGTTGCTCAGAGAAAAAAATTGCTAGAATTGTGCCTTGTGGCACTGGCTGACAGAGAAACTGAGGCTCCCGCATAACCAACAGCTGGCAGCACAGCCCTGGGTGGGAAGTGGCCACCTCATACTCAGCCCAGAGCTCTATTCAGTGTCCCGCCCCACAGAAGAGCCCAGTCCACCGCATTTACAGCGAAGCTCCCAAGGACAAGAGCCCCCAACCTGAGATGAAATGAACATTCTCAGCAAGAACGAAATCCCTGGCCCCCAACCCTCCTCCCAGCCTCATCCGACCGCGGCTGTCTCTCTGGATGTCTTCCATCTGGGCCGCAGCGAAGGTCACTGCAGTTGCCTCCGGCACCCCTCCACCTTTGTCTGGAGCCACATAGTCTGGAGTCAGAATCTGGCTTCTCTGCCTCAGTTCTGCTACTTCATTCCCACAAGGTTTTGGCCCAAGCTTTTGCTATGGTTTGGAAATAAGATGCCTAACCCAAACTCCGCCCAAGGCTCATGTGTTCAGCGGTGGGGCTTGCAGAAGGTGATTAGCTCACAAGGGCTCTAACTTCATTAGTTAATTCAACTTAATCCACTGATGAGCCCGTAATTGGATGGTGCATTGGGAGGTGAAGGAGGAAGGAGACGGGGCCAATGGAAGGGCATGAGTCATGGGGGTGTGACATGGGGACTGTATCTGGTCCCCATCCCCTTCCGCTCTAGGGCTCTTTCTCTCTCTCTCTCTCTCTCTGCTTCCTGGCTGCCATGAGGTGAGATCTTTCCTCCACCATGCACCACCTACCACCGATACTCCCGACTCACCACAAGCTGAAAAGCAGTGGAATCCGACAACCATGGACTAAACCTTCTGAAACCAGGTGCCAATGTAAACCTCCCCTTTTTTTTTTTTGTTTTGTTTTGTTTTTGGTACTTTTTGAGACACTATGTAGTTAAGGCTGACCTGGGACTCACTATGTAGCCCAGGCTGGTCTCGAACTCACAGCGATCCTCCTGCCTCAGCCTCCCGAGTGCTGGGATTACAGGTGTGCGCCACCACGCCCAGCCTTTCCCTCTTTTTTAAACTGTTTATGGCAGGTGTTTATCACAACATCTGAAAGCTAACACGACCTTAAAACTCTAAGCCTCTATTTCTCCATGTGTAAAATGGGGGAAATAATTACTGCTCTGCTGACCACATGGGGTTTTTGCGAGGCCCACGTGAGATAAGCATAAATATGATCTCACTTCTCAAACGGCTGCCCAGGGTAGACAGTACTAGCCACAATCATTCTGTCATTATTTTTCTGTTCTCCTGGGGTCTTGCTGTCAACCCACAGTCAGCTGATCTCTCCCAGAGCCCCTTCTCTTTACCCAGCCTCTCTATACCACTTGACCCTCCTGACCATATCCTCCCAGCAGCCCTCTTCTCCTTCAGCCTCCCAGACCCACTTGCTCCAGATGCCTCTTCTCCAGCTCAGCTCAAACACTCTGAGCTGGGCCTGGGCCCAAGGGGCAGCTCTGTGCTTTTTCCTGCCATCCACAACTACCAACAGCGCACGGCTCTGACAGGAACCACAGGAAGCCCCTGCCTATCACTGGAGTCTCTCACAGATGTTTGTGTGAGGGTCCCCCCAGGACACGTGCACGGTAGCACACGGCCCTGGATCTCCACCCCCACCACACATCCCACTGCTGTATGAGGCCCTGTTGAAAATGAAAACTAGGACAAACGTTGCTGAAGCCTAAGTCTAGAAAACTCCCATGGCCAGCACTGCACATCAGTGAGGCCTGCAGCCTCCATCCGCACTGAGTTTGAAAAGCTGAGCAGATCAGCTCTTTGGCTGGAGATTTAGACAACTAATTCTATTTCTTCTTTTTGAAGCTATAAAGACTTTCAGAAAGAATTCTAGGCTAAGTATTCTCAGGGGTGACCTCTTTGCTTGCAACCCATGGGCTAAATCTACATCCTTCTTGGTCCTCCCAGATGACCCCAAGCAGCCTCTCTCAGGAGCACAGGTAACACTTCTATCAACAGAACTTTTCATGCAGGCAGAGTAGTGAGGAGCCTGCCCCAGGTCTGACAGCCACTGAGGATGCAAACTCAGGGGCCACACTGAACTGAAGCATGTCAAGCAAAGCACTCTGCGGTCACGTGGATGGTGTACTCTCCGGCTCCAGCAGCTCACAGCTGAGGAAGTAAGAAATACTGTAATGACAAGTGGCAGAAATGCAGCTGGGGCCATGTACTGCAGGGTGACTGGGGTGCTGGCGGGGAAGGAAGGGATGCCTAATCCACGAAGAGATTGGCTTCACAGTGAGGATAATGATGAAGCTGGGTTTTGAAGGGTGAGTAGGAGCCTGCAGGTGGATTTGGGGAGGAGTGGAAAGAGCATTCCAAGCAGAAGGAGCAGAGGTATTAGGCTAGGAGCAAAGTCCAGAGGTATTAAACTAGGAGAGAATTTCAGTAATTCCTCAAGGCTGGAGCAGAGGTCCTAAGGGGCAGAGTGATAAGGCAAGGGGAACTTCCGGAGTGCAGCAATGCAGGACCTTGGCTACCTCCCAAAGGAGTATGTGCTTTGTCCTGAAGGCAGTGGAGAGCCTTAGAAAGATCAAAACATGTCAGTGTGGTGTCTGGCAAGAAGAGGCTGGCCTGCAGTGACAGAATGTGCTGGAGTGGGGGGTGGGGCAGAGATGGGGAGGAGGGCACAGCGGAGGGCCAGCCTGGAGGGCTTGCACCCGAACTCAGTGGGAGCGTGGGGCTGGGATGAAAAGGACTGTTCTGAGAGTCCGTAGAGACAAAGGAGCGAACAACCCAGGCCACTGATTTGATGGTGCGGGAGAAGCGCTGTGGTTTGGATACATGTCCCCCAAAGGTCTGGTCCCCATTCCTGGTGCTACTGGGAGGTGGTGGAACCTTCAGGACATGGGGTGTGGTGGAAAAAGTTGGGCCAGGGGTGGAAGGCCCTTAGAGGAGACACTGGGGTCCTGGGCCTTCCTCTCCTCTCTTTGCTTCCTGGATGCCAGGAGGTCAACAGGCTTCCTCTGCCACACGCTCCCACCATGACGCACTATAACACCAAGACCCAAAGCAACAGGGCCCAATAACCATGGACTGAAACCTCTGAGACCATGAGCCAAAATAACCCTTTTTTCTTTTAAAACAGATTCTCTTGGTTTTTGTTTGTTTGTTTGTTTGTTTTGTTTTCAATCACAGTAACAGAAAGCTGACTAACACGGGGGTGGGAGGGATGAGGGATAAGTCCCAGATTTAGGGGCCAGATGTGCAAAGAGACAGAGATTGGAAAGTTGCTGCCATGGTTGAGCACCTGCTCTGGAGAGTGGGCTATGTGACAGCGACTAAGTTGGAGAGACAGAGAAAGGTGGAGGCCTGTATCTGGGAGCGATGGCAGTACCCCCTCATCCGTGGTTTTGAACTTTGAAGTTTCAGTTATTCATGATCAGCCACAGGCTAAGAATATCAAATGGAAAATTCCAGAAAAAAAGACAAGTTGTAAGTTTGCAATTATGCACCGTTCTATGTAGCACAATTGATGAAATCTCATGCCATCCTACTCTGTCTAGTGTAGGACGTGAACCTTCCCTTTTTCCAGTGTATTCCCATTGTATATGCTACCCACCGTCAGTCACCAAATAGCCACGGTACATAGTATATATACCCATAGTTTGCTACTATGAGGTTTCAGGCATGCCCTAGGGTCTTAAATGCATTCCCCACTGGTAATGGGGCATACTGCACTAACAAACACAGATGGTCAGGTGGTTTACTATTCCCAAGTATTCATTTTGTGCCAATAAGCAAAGTACATATCTTTATGTAGGCTTATACATATGCATACATATGTTGTATGTTTATAAAGTTGTCTCTGGGCTTGGTGACTGGCGGTGAGTGGGTGGAAATGACAATGAGCACAGGGTAGAGGCTTTAAGAGATGTTACATCATCTCTTGCTCCAGTTTACTATGAAAACAGTATATACCAGCCTGGGTGTGGCGGCACACGCCTATAATCCCAGCATTCGGGAGGCTGAGACAGGAGGATCTCTGTGAGTTCGAGACCATCCTGGGCTACATAGTAAGATCCAGTTCAGTCTCGACTACATAGTGAGACCCTGTCTCCAAAAAAAAGAAAACAGCATATACCAGAAGCAGCTCCCTCAGCCTGGATCCTACACTGAGAAGACCCTCTGTCTTAAAGGCACTTTTCTCTCATTGCTGAGACAAAATACTCGACACCCAAATTTAAAGGGGGAAAGGTTTACTTAGCTTACAGTTTATAGGGGTTTCAGTCCATAATTGGCTGGCTCTTAAGACAGAGTGGCAGGGCAGATGGGCATCACAGAGAACAAACAGTTCACAGTGGGCAGAAGGTAGCAAAGCAAACAAAAGCCCTTAGCATCTTCTTTCTGCCCATTTTAATACTCTATCTAGGCTACCAGGGCTAGGGCAGTGCCAAACCAAACAGTGGACTGATTTAGTAATCACACCCTCTTAACCTCAGCATCATACACTCTAGATTCAGCCACCTCTGAAAAAGCACAATTGCATGACTGCATGAAGCCAGCTCCAAACCATAACACCCTTGGAGCAAAGCTTCCATCTGGCTGGAATCTAGAGCTGAGCCCCCAAACCTAGTACCACGACTGGCCCACAGCTAACATCTTACATGAACCATAAACAGATGCCTCAAGACCCAAGTTTGAGGTAGTTTGGTATACAGCATAATTGCAGCAAAAGCTAGAAAGGATGCGTGCTCTGTATGTTATGATTTATATCCAGATGCCCGCTCCAAAGTCTCATGCACTCGTAGGCAGGACTTTAGGGAGGTGAGTGGATCACGGAGATGTGATAATCATCAGTGGATTAGTCTACAGGTGAGTTTGTGAAACTGAATGTAATGTGGGGAGGTGGAGATGGCTGAGGGAGATGTGTTACTGGGGTTGTCTCCTGGAAGAGCTTATCTCCCTCCTCCATTCCCCCCCTCTGTTGTCCTCCACCGTGAGTCTCTGCCGTGCCATCCTGCAGTACAGCCAGTGGACTATGGCCTGAAATTTCTGCAAGCTGTGACCCAAAATACACCTCTCCTCCTGTGGGTATTGAGTCTTTTGTCTGAGAAACAAGAAAAGCGACTAAGACAATACACGAGGTGAGAAGTACAGATTGTGCTGCTCCACGAATGCTACAATAAAAGGCGCTGTGATGAAGGAGGAATCACAGAAGGTTTTCATTGATGAATTTCATCTTCATTCACTCATTGGTGTCCGAGGTGGAGACGCCTGTCCTTATTTCAAAGCCGCAACTCCCCATTGTCTCCTGCTCTTCCCAGTGCCTAGTTCCATCCATCCTTCCTCCCCTGGACTAAATCGTTCCCTGAATCTTCATGCCTCACGAGTCTTTCCGGCCTAAAAAAAATCTCTCCCTTCATCCTGTCACCTGGCACCTCCCTGGAGTTCAATCTCTCTTCTAACCTTTTCAAATAAATTTAAATGGGTGACTAAGCTCAGTCTCCACTTCTTGGCTGTCACCTACATGGGCAATCTAGCTTGCTTGTCTTCCACTCTGCCCAAACTGCTCTCTGTATATTTCAGTAACCTCCTAACTTCCCAATACAACTTCTAGTCCTTACTTCCACAGACTGCTCTGTGCCATTCAGCAGTGAACTTAACTCGTTGTCTCTCCCACCCCAACATTCCTCCTCCCTTCTCCACTGAGGGACACTACCATTCATCCAGCCAACCTTGACTGAAAGCCGTCATGAGACAAAGAAGTCTGTCTGGACATGTGAGTTTGCAGTGTCTTGAGACCTCCAAGCAGAAATGCCCACTGAGCACTTAAACACATGAGTTAGGAGCCCCAAATTGGACAGAAGATGGAAGCTATTAAAAACATATGTAAACCCATGAACATTCTTGAGCTTGCCCAGTCTACAGAATACAAGTACCAAGTCTGTAAGTCCCAGCTGACATAGTGAAACCTCTTCTGAACCTAGAAATCCCTGTTACTAAGGCAGCAAGTCTACCTGCCATTTGGTTCCTTCCCTAAAATGGGAAATCCTGGTCTACCCCACCTGGTCTACCCCACCATCTTGTTTCATACATTTGCCCCTGTTCATTTAAAGCCAGAATTCGGTCATAAAAAAAAAAAAAATAGAATGTCAAAATCACAATGAGACACCACCAACCAGTCACTAAAATGACTACAGGCAAAAAGACCAACAAACCACCAAACAGTATCAAGGTGCAGAACAATCCTACCTCTCACTCATAGCTTTGGGAGTGAATGTGAAACAGTACATCTGGTGGTCCAGCAATTTCCCCCCTATGGGAAAGCCAATGTTCTCAAAAGACTTGGGCAAAATCATTCACATAATAGCCCCCAAATAACCCAAATATTCATAAACAGAAGAGGAGATAAAGAAATGGTGGTATATCCATGCGACGGTCTATCACTCAGCAGCAAGGAACAGATGACTCATATGCACAACACAGATGGAATATTAAGATGAGTGAAATAAGCCAGACATAAAAGAGTACATACAAGTGTGATTCTATACATGTGAAGTCCCATCACAGGTAAGTACTAATCAGTGGATTATAAAATCAGAAAATGGTTGCTGGGGTAGGTATGGTAGAAGGCAAATTAATTTGAAATGTTAAATTTCTAGAGTGAAGCAAGTAGTTCGTGTCGCATTTTGGGGGGAGCCAGTAACCAGGAATAAACAGGAATAAACTAACCGGGAATAAGTTTACTGATAAAACTCAGGGAACCAAATGAACATTTAAGATTAGTAGATTTTAATGTATATAAGTTATACTTTAATGAAAAACTGGAAAAAATAATTTTAAGCATCTATAAAATAAACACTAAAATAAATTGAAAACGTGGAACAGAATGAACATTCATTTCAAACAGAATAATATTTCTTTTACAAAAGCACCTGTAGGAATGCCTAGTCCTCCACTGAATTCATCCAGCCCCTTTCAGCCGCTCCCCACCTCATCTCAGTGATGTCTTACTTTGGCCTGATGAGAGATGCTGAAATGGAAAGAGTACCAGCCATCAAGCCAGACAAAAACGCATTTAAATCTCAGCTGCATTTTATAGCTGAGCGCCATGAGCCAGGCACTTGGGCTCTCTGAACCTTTGTTTCCTCCGCTGTAAAATGGGTTAGTGAGACCCAGCCTACCCGCTTCTGCTGCACAACCTGTAAGAACAAATCACACTTATCAAGTTCCACTAAAGGCTTCGAAGTAAGAAGGCACCCTGGGCTCTGCAGTGAGTCTAAGTGCGTGCTGCTAACAGGTACAGAAAGTCACACAGAGCCACCCCGGCCCGGGAAAGGTCACTCTACGCCCTCTGACTCTGGAGACAGGTACCTGGCTACCAGCAGGTCTTATCCGAATTGCTGTGCACACCCCTCAACCTCAGCCATTCCACCAAAAACAACCAAATCAGACTGGACAGGAGGAATATACAAAGCGTGCTCTGGGGGTTCCCAAGACAAGGAAGAGATAAATGCAGAACTAAACAGGTTCTGCCCAAAATAAATTTTCAGGGACCACAGCCCTGCCCTCGAGGTGCTCTTCCCCAGCCAGCCAGCAAGGGACTTGAGCCAGGATACTAGGCCTCCTGAGACATGGTTTGAAATCTCTTGGAACAGGAAATCCTTAGGGACACTTTCGGTCCTGCCTTAGTCAGTCACTGAACATCTGTTACTGGCAGCAGAGATAACTTGGACCTGCATCCCTCCCCCATCTGGTAGGGGAGGCAAGACATAACTTGAAACATAACCCAGAAATAACTCTGAAGAAGGTAGAAAGTACTTAGTGTAGCCGAAGCAAAGAGGTTAACCGTAACCTTTACACCCCCACCGCCCCAGGCCCTGGCCCCTGCCCAAAGCACTTTACATTTGCTTACCCAAAGAGTGAGATCTCCAGAACTACTCCTATTTCACAAGCCAGGAACCTGAGGGTCTTCCCGGAAAAATATCTCCCAGCCGGGAAGCGGCTAGGCCAGGACTCCACCCTGCATCTGCTGGCAAGAAACGCGCCTCCTACTACCAGGTAAATGAAGGAGGAAGCTAGGTCGGCTCCAGAAGCAGAAGGTGTGCAAATGACAAGTAAACCCTTAAAAAGAGCCGCCTGGGTCTCAGTTCCGTCCTTGGGGGAGGAGTGCGCTGACATCCTCGGCCCCTCCTTTCCCCGCCCACAACCAGAGAGAAAATCGGGGAATTTCAAGTGGCCCTGTTTCCTCTCTCCGTTTGGGCTGACATTTTTCTCCCCTTTACTGTTTCTTGGATGCTTTTCAAAAGTTTGTGCAATCCTTTTCTTTAGCGATTTCCCTGCCATTTGCGAACGCAGAGGGGTGTCCTGAGTGGGAAAGAGTGGCTTGAAGCGTTGAAGGGACCGTTTCGGACCCCATCTCCTCAAGTAGCAGCATGCGCTTCGGCTGCAGGAGTTACAGTGCCTGCAACTTTCCCCTCCGGGTGTTGGCGTGGTGGTGGGCTCCGAGAGCTCCCCGATATCTGTCTGTCTCTGACTCTCTCTCCCCTGCTCTCACTGTGTACCCCACCTCCAGCGCTCCACTCCCAGAGTCACCCGCTTTGCATCCTGTTGTCTGCCAGAGCCCTGCCTCGGTCCCGCCCCACAGCCTGCCTGGACCCCTCCTGCCTTTCAAGACTTATCTGTCTTAGTGTCCCCGCCGAGAGTCCCTGTTCTCCCCATCCCTACTAGGCAGGCGCCGTGGGGTAGGGGACACTCGAACACCCCGAGTCCCGCAGGACCGAGTCTGGAAGGCTGGACAGAGGCGCGACACAGGATGCGGGCAGAGACTGGGTCAGATCTGAGCGCAGAGGAAACGGGGCCAGAACAAAAGCAGGGGCGCGGGCAGGGCAGACACAGGGAAGCGCCGGAGCAGTGGCCTCCCCGCTCCTGCAGCCCCGCGCGCCGCCCAG
>NW_022900948.1:37167909-37181010 GCF_012274545.1 Fukomys damarensis
GTTGCCTTCATTTTCCACTCAGGCAGAAGAAAGCCTGAAACCAGCAAAAAAAAAAAGGAAAAGAAAATCCCTGGTGAGAGTGGTTGGGCCTCTTTTACCTTCTCTCAGTGGTTCAGTGGTGGCCCCGAGGAGAGGATGGGGCAGTCATAGGAGCGTGGAGGTCAGTCACCCTGCGCCGCCCCGGGCCACAACCAAAAGCAGGGGGAGCCCGGGGCCTGGGAGGTCTAGTAAGGGCTGCCGCCTTTGCTTCGCAGGAGGGAGGAGCCCAGATACTGACAAGGACACCGCCCTGGATCTGGCTGGGATTCCCTCCAGCCTTGAGCTCCGGAAGTGAGGCTGGTCACCAGCGCTCAGTGGTCTTGCAGCCCGAAAGTTCTCCAACAAGGCCTTCACACAGCCCCTGGCATTCTCTTCTCGACTTATTTAGAAAGGAACCTCCAAAAACATACTTAAAAAAAAATATTTCAGAGTGACAGCGGTTCACTTCCAGTAAGTTGATGAAAGCACATGGGACTGCCCTCATTTGGTTTGTCCCACACTGATAAGGGCATTGGCAACCTCTAGGTTCATGTGGCTTCATTTCACTGGTGGAAATGAAACGATAAAGATTTGTTTTGCCAGGATCATTTGCTTCTGGATATGGTTTTCATAAACAAAGAAATTAGCTTCTTAAATAATTGAATACATTGGAACAGTAATTGGTCATTAAGAAAATGACAAGGGGCATTGACACGAAGTGCAATAATGTTCATTGTCTCCTACTAATGCGGAAGGATCAGAGGGCCGCTGGATCCTGGAAGGACCCGCAGAGCCTGCAGACCATCCAGGTGCTGATATAGAACTCGAGAGAGTAACATTTCCTAGTGGATTTCGGGAAGTGAAATGGCAGGGCAGTGAATCATCAGCCCTACGCAGAAGCTCAGGACTAAGGAGCTCGCAGCGGTCAGCACAAAGGGCCCTTTTTGCTAGAGGACAAATTGCGCCATTATTATCTTTTGTGAGCAACCAGACAATAGTTCATTACCAGTGAGCACAACAGTAAATGCACAGTGAGTGATGTGTCACCAAGTGCATTATTTCCTCCTTCCCATTACTGCATTGAGAATGTGTTGTTCAAATTGCTAGGCCACCAAACTAGATTATATATATATATTTTTTTTCTTTTTTAAAAAGGAAAACAATGAGAATGAATGTGGGCGGTGGTGGTGCAAATGGTGGCTTGTGGTGATCAAAAGATGACAACCTCAAACATCGCTCTGCTACTGTTATGCTCAATAAGATTGATTTTGTGGTTCTGTTTGTGTTCACTCTGAAGATTTGCTTTAGTTTTATGGTTGTGTGAGAAGCTATGAGCATGAGAAGCTCATGTGTAATTTTAGATTTAGGCCTCCAGTAAAAAGAAAATAAAAATAATGTGGGTCAACACTTTTGAGTCTGTCACGATTTTCTTTTTCCTTTTGAATGGAAGCATTTGGGTTCTGGAAGTCAAACTAGCAATTCTACTTACTGGCTGAATGTCTGAGCTATAATATACTTTAAAAATGATATCCTGGGACATACAGTAGTTCAGGGGTCAGAAGTTCTGGGTTCCAGGCCATACATGAGTCATTCTGAGACTCATTTGTCTCATGTGCAAAATTGGAGTAAGATGACAGGTATGTTGTGGGAGAGGTGAAATACAGACGAGAAGTTCTCTTGAAGCTCTTGGCATCACAGACAGGTGAGACTGAGAACTACCAGGAGATGAAAGGTGAACCAGGCCTTGACCCCTGGATAGACAGTCCCATGTGTTTTATACTTGTGTTGCTCGTTTAATCCTCAGACTGCCCTATCAGGTGGATATGAATCATATTCCCTTCTCCAGGGAAGAAAGGAAAGGCACAGGGCAATCAAATGACTTTGTCTGACACTTCTCTAGGTACGGCCAGATGCCTCTGGGTCCGAAGACCTTCTCCTTAATACTTCCTTCTTGCTTCTAACAAAAGTTTTATTGAGGCCTGTGTTAGTTTTCCATGGTTGTGAAAAAGTCCTTGACATAAATTAACTTTATGCAGGAGAGGCTTATTTTGGTTCACAGTTGCAGAGGCTTTTGTCCATGTCTGACTGATTCCATTACATCATGGCGCAAGTGCATAGTGGAGCAGCCCGGGAACAGAGAGACAGGGAAAGAGTCCCAAAGGGGCTGGGATCAGATATAGTTCCCCAGGTCACGTCCCTGCCATCCACTCCCTTCAGCTAGGCCCCAGCTTCTGCTTCCATTCCCTCGCAAAAATTCCACGAAGTCATGATCTCATCAATGGATTAACACACTGATGCAGTGAGAGCCTTCGTGATCCCATCAATTTCTCCCGAAAGCCCATCTGCCGGCAACCATACCTTTAGCGCATGAGTTTGGGAAGACATTTCAAATCCAAATTATTACAGCATCTCATATCTGTCTTGGAGAACGTTGTAGACAGTACCATATCCCAGGCAGCCCAGCAGGAGGCACAGAATTAACCAAAAACAATCCATTTCATCATGTCAGGACCACTGTGATCGGGGATCAGAGGGACCCACGGGGTACAGAGATCTGGGCAGTGGGGAGGCTCAAACCTCAGACAGGGGTTAGTAGGAGGGAGAGTAGGACAGTAGTCAGAGCAGAATGGAGTGCAAAAGTCCTGGGTTGGGAGGAAAAAGGTTTATGAGCAGACAGGACGGTCTCATCATCATGAAGGTAGTAGCTCCCCTCAAAGCCATTATAAATTCTAAACAAACCCCAGTACTGTTTTTGTGTAACTTAATGAACTGCTCCTTAAACTCGTATGGAAGAGCAAAGTGTCAAAGTTAACTGAGACGGTTTGGACAAAGCATGAAGGGAAAGCGGGGGACACTTGCTCAGCCAGTTGTTGAAATGCACCATGAAGCTATAGTCATTTAGACAGTGCAGTGGTCCCATCTTAGCCAAAGAGAGTATGTTCTAGGAACACCAGTGGATGGCTGAAACCGCAGATGCCTGGAACCAACTTATGGTGCTTCAAGTTACAAGTTTTTTGTTGTTGTTGTTTTACTTTACAATGGTGTGAAAGTGTATGCCCACTCTGAATCAGTCAGCATTTACTACAGAAACAAATATAACACAAGGTATATAAATATATAAGAATTTACAGGATTGGCTTACAAAGGCCACCTGCACAGTCGGATGAGGGAGAGTCTGGGGGCGGTTCTGTCTGCACGCTGGAGAAGGGAGGATTCAGTTGAAAGTCTGGATCTCCCTGTGTTATTCCGTGTGAGTCCGTATCAGGAGGCCGATGGGCCTGTGGCAGAAGGCTGAAGAATCTACCCTGGAAGGTTGAAGGATCTGCCCCAGAAGCCAAAGAATCTGCACTGGGAGCCAGGAGATGACGTCCAAGGGAAAGACAGAAGGACAGAAGCTTCTCCAAAGGAACAGAAGCAGGCATGTCCTTCCTCATTTCCCCTTTATAACATCCAGGCAGGCCAAGAGCTCCCCAAGGTGGATCTCCCACACCCCTAGGGCATGGAGTTGCTAAGCCAATTTAGCAAGTTTCTCTTAACCAAACTTGTCAAGGTGACACAATCACTCAACCATCACTATTCCTTTTCACTCTCACCGTAATTATCAGTAATCACACGAGACATTCAACACTGTTATGATTTAGATCTGAAATGCCCCCTTAAAAGTCTCAAGTATTCAGTGGTGATTGGACAGCCGATGGTGCTGTGAGGAGCTGGGGGCAGGCTGGAGAAAGTGGGTTCCCGGGGCATGCCTTCAGAGGAAATGGATCTTTTTCTCTGCTGAAATGGGTTTCTTCTCTCTTCTCTCTCTAGCTGAAATGGATTTCTCCTACCATGCCCTTGTGCAAAGCTGTTTCCTCCTTGGAGCAAAATGACCAAAGACTAACTCCCTGAAATCATGAGTCAAATAAACCTCTCCTCCTGTAAATTTTGGGTGTCAGCTATTTTGTCCCAGCTACAGGAAGGCTAATACCAACGAATTATTATAAAATTGGATTTGTGTCAGATTAGTTTGCTCAACTATTGGTTTATATAAGTGTGTTCTGAGCACATTTAAGTTAGGCCAGGCTAAGTTATGATGTTCAGCAGGTAATGTGTATGAAGTGCATTTTAAAAATATTTTAATAGATTTTATTTATTTATTGTTTTGGTACCGGGAATCGGACTCAGGACCTTGAGCTTTCAAGGCAGGTGGCAGAACCACTGAGCTAAATCCCTGGCCTTAACTGCATTTTTAAAAAAATTAAGTTTATTGGTACATTTTAAGTATACATTATGATCATATTCAACACTGTGAATTTGTACCTGTACATGATATATCTTAGCTCTTGTTTCTTTTCCCATTCCCCTTCCCTGCCCCCACCCTCCACCCCTCCCTTTCTGACTTAAAATATTTTCAATTTACATTGAGTTTATTAGGATGTAACCTCATCACAAGTCAAAAGGCATCTGTATACAGCACTGTGGTTTTGTGTACATATACATCTATGCTATGAAAAAGCTTATTTAGTAAATTAGACATAGTCAGATGAAGGGAGATAACATAACAGGACAATTATAACAATAAATATTGTAATAAAAGTTATTGAGAACTTATTCATTATCTCTGCAACTTACTTTGAGGTAGACTGTGGGTAATTAAAACTTCAGAAAGGGAAAGCAAGGATAAGTGGATAGATAGATAACTCTATCTACTGGATAGAGTTGGTGCCAGGATGGACTGTCAGACCCACAGATGAAAATAAGCGTTCTAGAAAGAGACCCACATTTGTGGAAGCTGGGGGTGTGACAGAGGTAGAACAACAACTCAGTGGGGAAAAGAGCAGATCTTTGAAGAGGTGTTGCTGGCACCTAAGAGAACTGAAAACAGGCATGCAAATAAAAACCTGTACCGGGGCTGGGGATTTAGCTCAGTGGTGCTGCTGCCTGTCTCACAAGTGCAAGGTCCTGAGTTCAATCCCTGGCACCAAAAAACAAACAAACGAACAAAAAATAAAACCTGTACAAGAATATTCACAGCATTAGTACTCCCAATAGCCTAAAAATGGAATTGACCCAAGTATCTGTCAGTGGAGGGATGGATAAACGAAACATAATCTACCCTACAATGGAATAGTACTCGGCATCCAAACGAATGTAGTACTGATTCATGCAGCAACTTGGGTGAACTTTGAGAATATTATGCTAAGGGAAAGAGGCCAGACAAAGAGGGCCATATATTATATAACTCTATTTATATGAAATATTCCAACTAGGCAAATTCATAGAGTCAGAAAGCGGCTAAGAGGTTGCCAGAGTCTGTGAGTTGGGAAGAGAAAGAGCCTGCTTCATGGGTTCAGTTTCCTTTTGAGGTCATGGCTAATACTCTGGAACTAGGTGGCGGTAATGCTTACATAACACCATGAATGTTCTAAATGCCACTGAATCACACATGTGAAAATGACTTAATTATTTTAAATATGACTGAATTATTTTAAATATGACTTTATGATATATGAATTGTACCACCATTTAAAAATATATTGCTGGGAAATTGGCTAACCATACAAGAGCACAAAATAAGCACTCCATGTAGTAGGAAGTTAAAGACTTAAAGGCAAAGACAAACTTCAAAACTTTTAGGAGAATATATACTTATACTTCACAATAGATAAGTGTACACATATACAGAGCACTGCCCATAAGGAAAAATATGGATGAATGTGCCACATTCAAATGCTAAATACCCAGAAAAGACATCTCAACAAATTAACAGATAAACTCAGCAATTGAGAGAGATATTTGTCACCTACATAACCAGCAAGGACTGGTATCTAGGCTATATAAGAAACTCTTGCAAATAACCAGGACAAGACAAAGTCTCTTTCCTCTATGTCACACCGGACTAAATTCCTGGATGGTATGCCACTGGGCCAGGCACTTCTCACAACTGCACGTTTATCATGTTTATCACAACAGCATGTTTATCAGCATGCCCAACTAGTCAATGGCCACATCAAATCTGGCATGCTGCCACTGCCCCAGGACACGCTTTGCGCCTGGACAATGACATCAACGTGTGCTGGCCGGAGGCAGGGACAAGTTCATGGACAAATGCAGAACTTGCAGTGAGACTTCTGATGTGCTGCCTCATCTAGATGCCGAGTTTCTAATTGTTTCTCGGCCCTTTGGCTAAGATCCAGTGTAGTTGGTGAGCTTCATGAGGGTCATTTTGTTGACCCCACTGACTTGGTAAAAATCTCATCCACTTCCTGTGTATCCACTGAGCTGAGGCCTTTTGCTGCCAGCCTCCGCCCTCTCTCACCTTATCCTCTCCTCTGTGAACAAAGTCCTTTTCTTCCTCAGATTCTCTGGGTCAAAAGCACTTATGTGAGGTGGCCTCTGGCAGACAGGGTTTGGAACATACATGCACAAAGTTGTTGGCAGGGAAATTGCCTCCTTGTGACCTTGGAGAGAATTGTCCGTAAGAGTAGGCAAAATCAACATTCTCAAAGTGTGATGAGTGCTTCTCACAGAAACAGTGGATGAGGGGAATTCCAGCCTTCCACAGAACCAGAAAAACACAAAGCCCCAGGCCCCCAAGGATGGCCAGTCCCAGGCCTCATTTACAGATGAGGAAATGAGATCCAGATGGAGAAGCAACTTCCTCAAAACCACAGACTCGAAATCTTCAGAGCCAGTTCATTCCGGAAGCTACCACAGGCTCCTCAGCCACGGGCAGGTGGGGAAACTTTCAAGTTCAGAGATGTTTCAAAGAGGCTAGTGGAAGGAGTAGGGCTAGTCAGGAAAAGGGCAAGGTGAGTGTGAGAGCTGGACTTAGGAGGAAGTAAGCTGAGCAGAGCACTTCAGAGAGGAAGTCAGGCAGGGGGGACTTCCTGTGCCAAGGAGCAGGGGAGGCAGCGGGGAGCACATGGCTGACTGGCGGGGCCGGGTGAGGATTGGTAGCAGAGAAGTTTAGGGAGCCACGATTTATCTGCCCTTAGAAAGGAGCCCTTGGAGGATCCCTGGGAAGAGAAGGTGATACGATGGAGCTGGTGTGTAAAAGGCATGCTTCTGTGTTGCTCTCCAGAGTCAATGCTGGAAAACGGAGTTGAGAGAGAGAGAGAGGTTTTCTGGCTTGAGACTGGCATCAGATCAATTGCTTTTCTTCTGGATTGACAATAAACAAGACGAGAAGAATTAAGTTGTCCACCAATATCTCTGTCCTTTATTGACCCCAAGAAAATGCTGCTAAAATCATTATTTCCAGGGGAGGAAATAGTCTATCTTCTTACTTAGTTATGTGCTTGGAAGCCCTTTCTCTTCTAATAATTTGAAATTCTGCCTCTGGCATTTATAGTTATCTAGTTTTAAAAGGCAGAAACAGGTAGAAAGCCAAGAGTTTTTATTCTCTTGGGTTTATTCTTCAAAACCTTGCCTGTGCTTGCAAGGTCCAAAGAGTTCTGCCAGTTGAAGGAAAAATTTTATCTATGCCACCAAAATTTATAAAGTGGCATTCCATTAGTTTTACAAATATGCTCCTCTTAGCCTTTTCAAAAAGGCCAGAGAAGTGATTAATCTACTTGAGTGGACAGAACCTTTGCTGTATAAACCCTTTTATACTTTTGAATTTTTGTTTCATAAGAAAATCACCTATTTTTAAAATTAAATATATAAATAAAAATTGAAAACATAAATATAAAAAGCCAGTGCACCCAGTCTTCTCGAAAGCTTGCTATTTTCTTACCATTAGAAATGACATATGAATCTGATAAAAACAAAACTGAGATCAGCCTGGGTTCAAGTTGTGTCCCTATAATTCCATAAACTGTGCAACCTTAAGGGAGAAAAATCATTTCACCTTTCTGAGCCTCAGCTATCTTAACTGTAAAATGGGGAATAAGATCATTATTTCTCCTTCCCAGGGACTAGTGAAGATTAAAATAATAATAATAAATAATGATAATAATAATGTTCTTGCAAAAGGGGCCATAAATGAAAAAAGACACCAAATAAAAGTGGGAGTTCCTCCCATCAATGATATGATGATTCTCTGAATTACGCCGTCACTGAGTCACGTGGCTTCCCTTCTCCCCTATATCCAGGACCCTGCACATAAGCCACCAGGGAGCATCTGACCTCCCCTGACCACCCCATCACTCCTTGTCCCCTCAGCTGCCTTACTTTACTTTTCCCTACAGTATCCAGGACCAGGTTAATGAATGCTGTCCCACAGGCAGTGAGGACTTCAGTCATCTTTCTGACAGGATCAAGTCTCCCTGCGCTGTGCCTTCGTGCGCCCATGGGCAAAGGGGTGAATGAAGGAATGGCAGAGGCGTGAAGCCACCCCAGCCTTCCCGAGACGACGAAGACGACAGGGCAGAAAGATGAAAATCTTTGGGTCCTGGGGGAACTAACTACCCAGAGCAGCCCAGCTGCATGTGAAGGCCACTTTAGGTCAGGTCTCTGGCTCCTCAGAACTGACGTACTCCTAAAGGCTACCTGTGTTCTGGCCGGAAATGCAGATCTTCTGGGCAGCCAGGGACATGAGCGCTGGCAGCTGTGCTGCTATGTAGGTGCCCAACCCTCCTGGGCTCAGGACTTCTGGTTCCTCAGTGACGGCAGCTCCCATTATTCAAGCTGTGTCCTTGGAGCTGGCTGGCAGGAATTTGCCTCTGAGGTCAGCCCTGCAGGTTTCTTAGGTCACTGCCTGCCATAACAGAATTTGCCTGAATGCCACGCCTCCCACGTGCCTCCTCCATTTCTGTTTACCAAAGCCTGACTTTGACCAACCACAAGGGAGACTTGGGCTCCTTTGAGCAAGGATGGGAGGAGGGAAGAGCAGCGGAAGGGACCATAGACATTTCTCAAGCCTCACCAGAGGCTGGCGTCCTGTTCCACTGTATTGCCTTGGGAGGTAGAAGGACTTGCCTGGTGTCCCAGAAGCCTGGACCAGACTTCAGGGCTCCTGGTCTCAGCCTCAGCAACCACTGTCCTCTCTTTGTCCTGCCTTTGGGAACACAGGGTGATGTGTCGAGCCTAGCTGGGTCTGCAGAGCAGAAGGCGAATCTGTCATGTGCACCCATAACCTCCGTCTTACAGGGAAAGACACTGAGCTTGGGAAAGGTGAAGCCCAAGGCCACCCAACTCCTGAGGGTCAGAGCTGGAACTTGAAGCCAGGGATTATGCACCACTCTTTAATCCTCATGACAACACTGACCAAATGTTGCTGTCTTTGCCTTGTGAACATAATAAGGGAGCTGAGAGTTAAGGTAAACTTGCCCAGGGTCAGAGCACTGCTAAATACTGTATCAGAGTTAGAGGTTGAACAGAAATCTATCAGACTGAACATGTGGCCCCTATGTTAGGTTTTTAAAATTATTTATTTATTTATTTATTTTGAGACAGGGTCTCACTATGCAGTTGAGACTGACCTGGAACTCGCTATGTAGCCTAGGCTGGTCTCGAACTCACAGCGATCCTCCTGCCTCAGCCTACTGAGTGCTGAGATTACAGGCGTGCACCATCATGCCCAGCTCAGGTTTTTTTTTTTTTTTTTTAAAGAGAGAGACAAAAATCTCCATCTGCATTGGTTCTGGCTTTTGATCCAAGAGCCCAGCTTGGTCTTCTGCATTGTAACCTTGTCCTCAGGTCCTTGCTCAGAGCCTCTGTGCCTGGGTCAGTTTGTCTCCTACAAGACAGCCCCATGGTTCTCCAAATGCTTTGCATTCTATCTCACCCTCCACTCAGCCCCCAGGTTCACACACTGGGCTCCCTGGAGGCCTTTTCATTTCAGGAGCGGAAATCATAGCCTGCAAGACCTCAGAGTAGTCAGTGGCAGCCCCAGCAAGGAGAGCAGGACCTGGATGACGACCAAGTTGAGTCCCATCCTGCCTCAACCTTTCCCAGCTGTGGGCTGTGGGCAAATGGCTTCTCCTTCCAAAAGCTCAGTGTCCTCATCTGCATAATGAGGAATCTTACGTGGTGACGAGAGGAGGCTGCTGAGTACCGGGCAGTACAGGACCTATGATTATTATCAGAACACCGAGGAGAGGAATGGACCTCAAGGGGAGCAATGTCAGGAATTGTAACAGGCCATTTGGGAAGGTACTGGGGAAGATGGATAATCAAATTAGAGCAGGGCATCAACCAACTCCTCATTCCCAAGAATCCAGCTTTGTGTCTCTCTGTGCAGGAAAGGTGGGGGACACTGTAAACGCCCATCATGGTGGCCGTTCTCTCTCATGCAGGACGTCACGCATGCTGGAGTCCTGACAAAATGCCCATGGCCTTGCCCAGAGCATTCCTGGAAGATGTCGATGCTTCTGCCTCTGTAAAGTGAGGACAATTCATTTAGGATATTTACTGAATACCTACTGCAGGCTAGACTACAGGCCTGGGTTATAAGTTCACATGTGCTGTGTGCGATCCACACATGCATAGCATTTTGACCCTTTTCCGTCGCCCTTGGGACAAGAGAGAGACAAGAATCCCTCTGCGCGCCCAGCTTTGGTGCTACAAGTAGCATTTATGTCGGCCCTCTGATTGACTCCACTCTTTCAGTCCAATCGAGTCACACCTAGCCAGGCAACTTCTACCTGGAAAGCCCAGTGTTGAATTTCCGTTCTCTCCAGAAGACATTCCACTGTCACCTTGTTGTGTGACCTGACCGAGTGTCTTTCCCTACCCCCCAGATGCCCCATCTATACAGAGAACCAGCAGGGTGGGAGGGTCTCTGCAGGCCTACACGTATCTATAAGTCAGCACAATGTCTTCTCTGAGGCTGCCAAGCTTTGAGTTTGAGCGAGTGACTTTGCCTTTGTGTGGTTCCACTGTGCAATCAGCCAAATGAGTGCAAACGTTTGCTAGGGTTGTGAACAGAGCTTGGGAAGAAACAGGCATTTCACGTGAGGTGCTATCCTCACCACCACCACCACCGGCATCATCATCACCATCTCCATCACCGCCATCACTTCCATGCCATAACCATCACCGCCATCACGGCGCCATCATTGTAATCATCATTACCACCACCATCCTCATCATCCAGCCCCAGTGGGCTGTTGGTTGCTGTGGCTGCTGTGGAGAAAGTAGACGTGGGCAGAAGCCCTCGCTCAAGTAGGTTTCTGCTTCTTCCTTTGGCCTCAGCCCTTTCTTCCTAAGATGAAGGGTTCCAGCTTGACAGCTGACACAAGGGAGAGGACCTGTGGCCCCAGGCTAGATCCTTTCCTGGGCTCAGATGGCTCCTTTTCCAAATTCTTCACACACTGGGCTCCAGGTCAGATTCCTATTCTTTCTCCTCTTTCCTTCTCTTTCCCCTCCTCCTCCTCCTCCTCCTCCTCCTCTTCTTCTTCTTCCTCCCCCCGCACCCTGCTCTCTCATTTCCCACCCTAGGAGGTCATTAGTACCTTCAGTCAAAGACAGGTTGACCTGAACAAAAGAAAAAACTTGGAGCAAGGTAAGGCAAGAAAAATTTTCAGGTTGGATTTCTTATAAACACAACACACTTATAAACATAACCACTCATCCCCTGAGACAGATACAGATAGGGAGAGGGAGCAACAGGAGGAGAGAGGGAGGAGACAAAAGACAGGGCAGGAAAGGCAGGGAAGGGAGGAAAGAAAAAATAAGAGGATAAAGGTGGGGGGAGCAAGATTGGGGAAGGCAGAAAGGACTTGAGAGGGGGTTGTAGGAAGAGGCCTCTGATGCAAGACCTCTCTAGAACCAATACCCTTCCATAATCTAGGATTACCGAGAGATCAAACTGGACGTGTGCCTGGAGGGCCGCCATCCCGACCTGTGGGTTGCCTGGTATGTTATATATGTGCTGGTGTGTTTGTGACTGTATGCGTGTGCTTGAATGGGCACCTGGCTGTGTGGGTATGCTTGTCTGTGTGTCCGTGTGTCTTACAGCCTACACAATGTCTGGCACCTACTAGGTGCCAAATCCATGTCTAGTAACTGGACAGATGTGCACATGCGTATTTGAAGGGATCTGCGTGGGGATGCGTGGCTGCGTCCGTGTTCCCCAGAATGTGCCTGTCGGTGCCTCGGGGTGAGGATGGGGTGTGGACGACAGGTGTCAGTGTTAGGTGGGCTGGGTGATTGTTGTGTGAGCACCCATTGCAGGGTGCGCTGCTGCCCGCTGAATGCAAGGAGGCAGACACCTGGGTCATTATGAGTTGGTTCGCAAGTGTAGCACCTGGGCTTGTCTCGGATGTGTGGCTGTGAGCGTGCATATGAGTCGTAAGGGCTCATTACGTGCGCGGGGAGACAGTCGTGACACAGTCAGAGACCACCATCGAGACAAAGCACAAAGTCCTGGGCCCTTAATCTGTTACTCATAAGAAGCATGATTTTTGTTTTCTCCTAATATTACAGACAGCTAAGTTAGGTAAAAATATTCTAGGCAGTCAGATAGGGCTGGGCCCTTCAGAGAGCCAGTGCAGAAGATAAAAACACATTCTAACTGTGGCCGGAGATGCATCAGGTGGAGGCCAGACCTCAAGACAGAGAAGAAATGAGCAGGCCCACATAATTCTCCCCACAAGGAGGTAATGATAACACCCAGTGCAAGGCAGCCTCGGTAGACGTGAGTCACCTCAGTGGGTGACCAGGACTCTGGACCCATCCCTTCCTGGGCAGCTCTTCATTCTTTTCTTGTGTACTTGCAAAGTGACTAGCTCCCCATCACTGGGTCACTAGTCCCTAAGTGACTGTACTTGTAACCTTATTGGGTGACCTTAGCTTTTTTTTTTTTTTTTATTGAGGTTATTGGTACAATCTAGGTATACAATACAGTTACATTCATCATTGGGATTCTGTACCTTTACATAATAGGTCTTGATTCTCATTTTTCCCCTTGTCCCTGCCCTCCCTTCACCTCCTCCTCCCCTCCCCATTTACAAACACTTTATTTCCATTTTTTCAGTTTCTCATATTTTTTTCCTCTCCCTTATTACCTTTCCCCCACCCTTCCCACTTTCCCTACACCTTTAGCCCTTTACTTCCTATTTCACATTATTAATTATCTCATTAGGATCCTGTGTACTATTATAGTTTTTCACACCAAAGAAACTATTCGGTATTTCAGTTAAAGAAATCTCT
>NW_022900948.1:37181626-37198388 GCF_012274545.1 Fukomys damarensis
CAGGTTCTGCAGTCATCTGAATAAAATTATAGACATTCAGCACATTCCATAAAAAAAAAAAAACAAAAAAAAGAGTAATATCCAGACAACAGCCAAGTTCTGTTGCTGCTGTGGTACCTGGCACCATTTTTTCTATTAGCCTCTTAATCATCATCTGGAAAGAGAACATTCTAGAGTAATATCATTAAATGTAGCTCTGATAAAGCACAGTCCCTACTATGTATCATAAAGCAGGTACTAGATATTTTACATTCATAGAGGTATGATACAATACTGTCCTACATCAATAATACTAGATTCAGTTTTGGTTTGAAATTTACTTTGTCTGCAAATAAGATTGCTACCCCTGTTTTTTTGGTGGGGCTCCTGTCACATGGAGAATTGTTTTCTATCTTTTCACTTTCAGTCTATGAGCTTCTTTTTGCACTAGGTGTGTTTCTTGTATACAACATATTGTTGGATTTTGCTTCTTATTCCATTTTGCCAGTCTATTTCTCTTGATTGGTGAGTTGAGGCCATTGACATTGCTGGTTATAACTGATATGTACTGACTTATTATTGACATGTTATTGGCCTTTTGTTGACTCTTTTTACTTTTTCACCTTCTCCTTTTAATTTCTTGCCTTGCCTATTTGATTTGCTCTGTTGGGCCTCATGGTGTTGTTGCCTTCATTGTCTTTTTCTAGGATCTTGTTTAGAATTGCTTGTAGTGCTGGTTTGGTATTCATGTAGTTTCTCAGGTGTTCTTTGTCGTGGAAGTGTCTTATTTCCCCATCCATTTTGAAAGAGAGTTTTGCTGGATACATCAGTCTAGGTTGGAGGTTGTTCTCTTTTAGTACTTGAAATATCTCATTCCAGGCTCTCCTTGCCCCAAGGGTTTGTGTTGAAAAGTCTGCTGTGATTCTGATGGGCTTTCCTTTGTATGTGATTTGTTTCTTTTCTCTTACTGCTTGTAGTATTTTGTTCTTCTGTTGGGTTTCTGGGATCTTGATTATTATATGTCTAGGTGTAGATTTTTTTTGATTGTAGCTAGTTGGGGTCCTATATGCCTCAGTTATCTAAATGTCAAATTCTTCCCCTCTGTTTGGGAAGTTTTCTGTCATTAATTCTGCAAACAGCTTTTTTAAGTCATTTGTATTTTCTCCTGCTACTTCATGTATTCCTATCAGTCTTATGTTATTCTTCTTTGCATCATCTAGGAGTTGTTGGATCGATTTCTCATGATCTCTTACTGTTTTTAAGAGACCTCTCTTTTCATGGTCACTGACTGCAATCTTATCTTCTATATCTGAGAGCCTATCTTCGCATTCTTTTATTCTGTTGCGTACACTTTCAATAGAGTGTTTAATCTCCTGGATATCTGTTTGAATCTGTTTTATGGATTCCATTTCTTTCCTATGTTGGGCGTTTATTTTTTCCATTTCTTTCTTATGCTGGGCCTTCATGGCTTCTATCATGGTCCTGAGCTCATCTATTTTTTTGTCAGTTTCTGCTCTAGAGTCTCGAATCACAACTTCCATTTTGCTCACTATCTCTATGGTTATCTGGGAAATTATTTCTGTTTTGAATTTTTCTAGAGCCTGATTGATCTGTTTTGTTACTTCCTGTGCTTTGAGTTCAGGGTGTCCTGGTGGTTCACTATCGGCCTTTTCATCCTCATTTGTCCTGTTTGCCATTGGTGAACTGGAAGTCTGTCCTCGTGTCTTGCTTAAGTGTTTTCTCATTTTAATTTTTGTTGTCGGACTGTCCTTGGTTTAATCTCTGGATTATCACCCAAATCTTCCTGATATAGTTGCACCCTAGCTTCTGTGTCTCTAACGACCCCCAGACATTCTCGTCTTCATAGCATCATAGAAAACAGCTCATCAAATCAACAGCAATGCTTTACCCCAACTGATACAATCAGCAACACATTAAGATCAAGCACAACTTGGACACTGACCACCTGTGGTAGTCACTAGTCTATCGCCCTTAAATCATTTGAATTAAATTGAAATCAAGAAGCAGTCCAGAACATGTCTGCAGTGAACAAAGTTTTCAATATAGTATATTTACCATTTAATGGCTCAGACAGAGCGAGGATACAAGACCCCTGATTTCAGTTAGCTGATTGCTGAACCCCATGAACCTGACTGACCTCGGGCTGCAAGGCCCAGATTGAGTTCCCCATCCTTCTGAATGGTTGAACTCCGCAACGTTCTATTACAGGTTTCCCACGCCCTTTCTTTAAAGATGTTCAAAGTTGGGAACTCAGAAAAATACTCTTGATAACCACCTCTGTCTTTGCAGAGTGGGTCCAAAGACTTGCACAGTCAGGAGGTCTGAGAGTGTGGGGGGGGGAATTATGGGGGTTCAGGGGCACGCTACCTTCCCAGCGCTTGAGCAATGGCTGCTGGGTCAGGAGCAGGTGTGGCTCTCTTTCCCGTGGTGGATCAGGGCCCAGGCTTCTTCCCTGCGCTTGAGCGATCGGTTGACCTTAGCTTTAACCCATGTTGTACCCATGTAGTTGTGGTTCTTAAAACTTCCCCTGAAAAGTGGGGTCCTGGGCTACCCATTCAAGAACCCTCCTGCCTCTCAGGAGCTAAAATCTCCACCTCTCAAAAAATGTTTCCTACTCTTAACCTCCAGTGTTCCTTAAGATTCATTCTTCAGTTTTGGAAAACATGAATTTGAAATAGCAGACAACCAGCAGGTTGAGAGTTATAATATTTCCCGACATCATCTAGAGGTCTGTCATCACTTCTATATCACTCAGATAAGCAGGGATTTAAAAGCAGTTTTTTGCTGAAAGTCCTCTCTCTTCACTTGGGCCTACAAATGCTAAGTAGGTAATTAAAAGTAGAACAAAGCCCGACCCTCGTTTTCTTTTTGTTGTTGTGGTTGTTTGAGACAGCATCTCACTTTATACTTCAGGCTGGCCTTGAACTCACTGTGCAGTCCAGGCTGGCCTCAAATTCATGGTGACCCTCCTGCCTCAGCCTCCTGAGTGCTAGGATCACAGGTGTGCACTCCCATCCCTGGCCTTAACCTTCATTTTCATTCTTTTTTATTATTATTATTTATTGAGCTTATTGGTACGTTTTAGGTATACCTTATGATCACATTCATCATTGGGAACTTGTAACTGTACATGATATATCTTGGTTCTTATTTTTTCCCATTCCCCTGCTCTCTCTTTGATCTTTCCACCCGTCCCTATATACATAAGTGGTTTTTGTTTTGTTTCGTTTTGTTTTGTACCAGGGATCAAACTCGGGTCTTTGCACTTTCGACGCAGCTAGGACCACTGAGCTAAATCCCTGGCCCTTTTTCTTCAATTTTTTCCTTTCCTTTCCTTTCTTTCTCCCACTGCCTCCCTAGTTCCCCTACCCACCTGAATATTTTCTTCCTATTTCACAATACTTATTATGCATTTCGGTCCTCATTTACACTTTTAGTTTCTCACACCAGAAAGACAATTTGGTATTTACTCATGTGTGTGTCCTATTTATTTCACTTAAGAGTATGGCCTCAAGGTGCATCCATTTAGCTATAAATGTCTCAAGTTAATCTTTCTTTCTGGCTGAATAGTTCTCCATTTTATTTAAAAAAGAATCTTCTTTATCCAATCACCAGTTGATGGACATTTGGGCTGTTTCCAAGATTCAGCCATTACAAACTGTGCTGCTATAAACATGGGCGTGTGTATATCTCTGTGGTAGGATGCTTTTAATTCTTTTGGGAATTACCTAGCAGGGGAATAGCTGGGTCAAATGGCACCTCTAGTCCTAGTTTTTTAAGGAATCTTCACACTGATTTTCATAGTGGTTTAACCAGTCTGCACTCGCACCAACAGTGGAGAAGGGTTCCTTTCTCCCCACAGCCCCACTAGAATTTGTTGTTGGTTGATTTCTTGACAGCAGCCATTCTTTCTTGGGTGAGATGAAACCTCAGTGTTGTTTTCATCTGCGCCTCTCGAATGACCAGTGATGTTGAACATTTTTTCATATGTTTGTTTGCTGATTCTACTGCTTTGTCTGAGAAATGTCTGCTCATTTCAGAAGCCGTGTTTGGATTGGTTGACTTTCACTTTCAAAAGCCCCAGGTCGAATTCTTCTATAGGCATCTCAGTCAGGTAGGGAGTGTCTGTCTAGAAATTGGCAGAACAAGGTTTACTAGCCTGAAATTTGCCTCTCTCGCTCTCCTTCAAGATAGGGGACAGCGAGATAAAAGTAATTTAAGTACTTTGCAGAATTTAAAGGACATCGGATAACCAGCCAGTTCCAGGCACACCCACCCACCCACCTTGGGGTAACACTTTAAATTCCCAGCTGTTTGAAGCAAGTTGAAATGTACACTCACACGCTGAACACCCAGCCCACCTAGGCAGGGCCCCCCTAACACCCAATATCCACCCATCCATGGCCCACCTCCACCCCAAGGCACCAACAGGCACATTCTGGTGAATAAGGAGTACACAGATGCCACACCTGGGTCCCAGGAAGAACAGCTTCATGGGACTAAAGCCACCTAAACCAGGGACAATCACTCCTCATGGTGATGTCCCTCAAGCCATGAGAGACTGGGAAACCAGGACTGGGATAAGGACTGGCCAGACACAGATCCAGCTCAGCTGAAGCTTAACAGCAGGCCTCCTGCATTTGTGGGTGGGCTGGCCTGATCCCCATAGTCAGAATGTGCCCCATCCAGCTGCTCAAGCCAGAGTCCCTTTTCTGTCTTTTTACTCTCCTTTGCGAAGGGCTGCCTTGATCTTTGTCTGCTCCTCAGGCTGGCGTCCCTTACCATTTTCCTCTCCTGTGAAATCATACCTTTGTTCTAATTTCTATTACATCCAAAACAGGACCCATGCTAGCTGGTGACACCAGGGGCGGGGTGGCCCCAGGTCCCGATGGCTCTCGGTCCTTTTTCACAACCTGAAAT
Source organism: Fukomys damarensis (assembly GCF_012274545.1). Lineage (NCBI taxonomy): Eukaryota > Metazoa > Chordata > Mammalia > Rodentia > Bathyergidae > Fukomys > Fukomys damarensis. The sequence continues at coordinate 37,186,547 of NW_022900948.1, forward strand.
GCCTGTGGTCTTCCTGATTGGTCAGTTCCCCTTTCACTCAGGGTGGGCTGGCTGGGCTGCAGCAGTCCCTCACCATTCTTGCTTACCCGGAACTTGGCTTCCTTTGTGGGAAACAGGGCAGGGGCGGTGGGTGAGAGTGCAGGAGTTCCACTGAGGCTCTGCCACACACCCTGGCTTTACAGAGGGAGTCCTCCTTCTGTCCCCTTCTACTGCACCGCAAGGCAAGACCCTTAACCCACCAGCCATGTGAGTTTCGGCACCTGCAAGTGGGATGGATAGATGATGGATGGATGGACAGATGGACAGCAGCCTGGGTTCAAGTCCTGCTTCTGCCCTGGGGTGGAGTGCGCATGGACTGGATCTTCTGATGTCAAGATGGATCCCTGATTCCAGTAAGACTGAAAGGGACCTTTGAACATGAAGACCCCTGAAGGAGTCCTTTGAATATGCATAGAGGATGCTCTGAGTTCCCTCCAGGTGCTTGTTTTCTATGGAAGAGACCTGGAAGTCATATAGAAGTTGCTTGCCTGAGAAGGGATGAGTCCCTCAGGGCACACAGTACCCAGTGAACACTGTCTGCTGTGGACCTCAGAAAGTTAGCCTTCTGGTCTCAAGTTGCAATTCACACTTGAGAGCTCCGCTGGAGTTGGGCGAACACCAGCCAAGATCACAGCCTTCCCTAGCTTTCTTACTTGGCTTCACCCTACGACCCCAGAAACCTGGAGAATGCATCGCTAAGAACTTCCTTGTAGGAGAAGCCCCTCGGCTTAAACTCTGCCTCTAGGGACCCCTCATCCCACAGACAACAGGAAGCACCTGTTGACTCTTTTTTATTTTTTATATTTGTAGTACTGGAGATTGAACCCAGGGCCTTGCACTGAGTCTCATCCTCAGTCCTCCTCCACCTTTTTTTTTTTTTTTTTTTGAATTTGTTTGGTATTGGAGGTCAAACTCAAGGCAGGCAGCAAAACCACTGAGCTAAATCCCTGACCCAGCCTTGATTCATTTTAAATACATAGAATCCCAGGAACTGGGTATGAGTTAGCTGTTATCACATTATTTTATGATGAGAAAAATAGAGATTTATAGAGGACAAATTGAAATAATAGGGAGTGAAGTGCTTAGAATGAATTAAGAAGCCATCAACTTGAGCCTGACAGGCGGTAAACAGCCTACTAATCAAGTCTCAAGATTCTCCAGCCCCAGGGTCAAAGGAACCAGAAGTTCACCCACTCGGGTCTGACTTGTCTGCCTTCTAGCCAACAGAGCCTGCCTAAGGAGGTTACACTTTAACACTTCTCAATGATCTGAAGCTCACTCCCTCTAAAGGAGCTCTTTCTGCTCTGCATCTCCTTTCATTCATCCACCCAGCATTTTTAATCACCTGCTGTATGCAAAGTGTGAGGAAGACAGGCTGGGGGGGGGCGGGGAGATAACCAACAGAAAACAGCCAGGGGAAAAAGCAACCACAACCAGACGTGGTGGCACACGCCTGTAATCCCAGCACTCAGGAGGCTGATGCAGGAGGATCGCTGTGAGTTTGAGACCAGCCTGGGCTACGCAGTGAGTTCCAGAGCAGGCCGAACTATATAGTGAGACCCTGTCTCAAAAAAACCAAAAAAAAAAAAAAAAAAGCAACCATAAAAACTATGAAGAGAGGGACAGGGTGCCTTGATGACTTACGGTGGGAAGAATCTAGACTTGCTTAGGGAGCACAGGGGACCCTTTGCTGAGGACCTGGTGACCCAGCTGGCATTTGAAGGATGAGTGAAAGCAACAAGGGGTGAGGGGGAACAGCGTGCACAAAGGCCTGTGGGGGGCAGGAAGGGAGAGTGACAGGGAAGCGGCCCTGGAAAGGAGGAGTGAGCGGCTCAGAAAACAGGCTGGCGTGAGCAGGCGTGGCAGGCGTGGCAGGCGCGGTCCAAGCCTGCCGTCATCCTGAGACAGGCCCGGGCCTCCAAGGGCCAATGTAGAGCCTCACCTTCCCGCGCTTCTCCTGACAAGGTGACTCCCCCATCTGCTGGAGACACTCCCTGTCCCACTAGGGTGCACACTCCCGCCACCCCAGTGACTCAGAATGCAGGCATCTAAGGACCTCGCAGAGACACACCTAGAAGCCTCGGTTTCCACCCCAAATTGCTTCAACAAGCAGGGTCCCATCCGTAGCAGGAGGGTGGCAGGTGGCCAGGACCAGAAAAGCAAGTTTCTAGGAGTCTGAAGAACCCACGGGAGCAGGCCCAGATTCTCCTCTTGGGCCCCCACTACCACCCTCCCACATACATCCAGGTGCATACACTGCAGGCTGGGCTGCCATTTACCCACAGGGTAGCCTGCCTGGGGTTAGTGGTTTGTCAGAAGTGGGGGTGGGGGGTGCAGCTGCTGAAGTTGAGTGGGGAGGAGGCCTTTGGAGGCAAAGGCGTCTGTGGAGAGCTGCCCAGAGAACACCTGGCCCACTTCCTGCCCTGGGCCCCTGTGCTCCCAGCATGCCCTGCAACCATTGCTGGACAATGAGGTCTTGGCTGATGACTAAAGCACATTGACATAATGGGTTGGGCCAGGGATTTAGCTTAGTGGTCCACCACCTGCCTTGAAAGTGCAAAGACCTGAGTTCAATGCCCCCCCCCGCCGTACCAAAAAATAAAAATAAAAAAAAATAAATAAACATAAACCATAAGGGGTTATAAGGTCTATTCTGAGCATTTTCTATTTATACACACAGAGACACCAAACATAGTCACACTCAGAACATGCCACACTCATGCACGTACACGCACACTTGAGATTGTACTTTCCATCCCTGATCAAATGTAACCCTCAGAAGGATCGGGGGAACCTGTAAGTGCAGACCCCTGAGCCACAGATATTAAACCATAAGGGGTTATAAGGTCTATTCTGAGCATTTTCTATTTATACACACAGAGACACCAAACATAGTCACACTCAGAACATGCCACACTCATGCACGTACACGCACACTTGAGATTGTACTTTCCATCCCTGATCAAATGTAACCCTCAGAAGGATCGGGGGAACCTGTAAGTGCAGACCCCTGAGCCACAGATATTGATTAGCCTATGTCCAGGTGAGGCCCAGGAATATGCCTTGAAACGAGGTGTGGAACCAGATTAATGGCTCCCCAAAGATGCCTGCACCTAGAGAGAGAACTGTCCTCCCAACCCCAGCCACAGTGACTCCATCCCACTGTTTAGCTGTCCCAAGACCACTGCCAGGTGCTGAAACTGTGTACCAGACTGTGGTACACCGAGGTTCTCCACCGCTGCAGAGGGACAGTGCTTACTGGCACTACCGGAGTCCCCAGTGGGCGAAGTACACACTCCTTCCCCCAAGGAGCCTTCTCTCTTGCTCATAATTCTACTTTTGCTATTTTAACTATTGCTCTACAAAACCAATAGCTTAGCAAGGCAACTTCAGTAGTGCTGCAGCCAGAACTCCTCCACCGCTGTAAGTCACCCTTAACCACATGTACGCACCACACTGGGCTTCTCTGAATTGTTCTTTGGACAGTCAGGGCCCTCTCAGTTGAGAGACAGACATTTCTTTTCTGCCTCTCTGGGACATTTATGCAACAACATCTTCATTTCCAAACTTGTGAATTTGTGCCGGGACACGCCAAAGGGAAGTTGAGGTAGTGCATGGAATTCAGGCTGCTATTTAGCTGACTTTAAAACAAAATTATAAAATTCTGGATTATCTGGGTGCAATGGACTGAATATTTGTACCCCTTTAGACATTTTTTTTGGTTCTGTTCTGTTTTTTGAGACAGGGTCTCACTATGTAGTTGAGACTGATCTGGAACTCACTATGGAGCCCAGGCTGGTCTCGAACTCATAGTGATCCTCCTGCCTCAGCCTCCCGAGTGCTGGGATTACAGGCATGTGCCACCATGCCCGGCCAGAAATGTCTTTAAAAGCAGAAGAAGAGCCCAAGTCTGAGAAGGAAGCAGAGGTTGTGGTGAGGTAGGGTGAGGACTCCGGCCAGTTACTGGCTTTGAAGCTGAAGAAGGCTCCACGCCAAGGGACCCTGGCAACCTCCAGAGGCTGGAGAAAGGGAGGAGGCAGATTTTCCTCTGGATCCTCTGGAAGGGACACAGCCTTGTGACACCCTGACAGCAGCCCCGCAAGAGGGGTTCAGACTTCTGACCACAGGTGATGAACAAACTAAGCCTGCTTGAAGCCCCAGGGCCCCAGCCGTGCTCCTGCAGCTGGCCTTGGCCATGGAGCCCCCTGGGAAGACACCTCCCTAGGGGCCCTGGATGGCGCGTGTCGCTTTTACCAGGAGGCTGCCCATGCCAGCTAAGGCCACAGGGGTGGATCAGGTTGTTGCCCTGAAGTTTCAAGAGATACGGCAAGGACTGGGCCTGACTCTGGAGTTGCTGTTACATAGGGGCAGGGACGAGCACAGGGACCCCAAGCCATCAAAGCTCAGGATAACGTGGTCCCCACGGCAGAGCACCAGGCAGCGGCACTGACTGTGCCGGAGACCCTCCTGGTTTCAAGACAAGCCGTGTGGCCTGCCTTGGGACAGGGTGAGCTGGTGGGCAGCTGCGTCCTACGTGGGCCTGGACTCCCTAAGTAGAGAATGGATACCTCCTTTCCATCCTCCTTCTCCTGCCCATGAGCCTCGAGAAGCAAATGGGGTGCGGGTCAGTTTGTCATCCTCAGATGTCTCTGAGAAACTACTGCTTGCTGATGGTCCTGGCTGGAGGTGTCACTTACATATCTTTTGGTGATTAATCAAAGCCCTCTAAAGAACCAGGCTTCATAGCACATGCTTGTATGCCCAGCACTCAGGAGGCTGAGGCAGGAGGATCGCCATGAATTTGATGCCAGGATGGGCTACATAGTGAGTTCAAAGCCAGTCTGAAAAGTACAGCAAGACCCTGTCTCAAAAAATCAAAATAAATAAATCAATAAAAATATTTATAGCCAGGAAGTAGTAAGGGGTGGTGGTGGAAGGAGGAGGGGCAGTGTCCAGTAGCTACCGAGGTCCTGTTTGGGGTGGTGAGAAAGTTCATGGTGATGGCTGTGCCCCCGGTGCGAGTGTACTGAAGGGCACTGAGTTGCACAGTTAAAAGCGGAAACTTTGTTAGGCATATCGTATCGCTGGGACAGTTGAGGTCCGGTGTCAACTTGATTGGCTTTGAGATCTACCCAGAGTATTGGTGGGGCACACTTCTGGGGGTACCTGGGGGGCTCGTGGAGGGGCGTGATGCTGGGGTCTGTCTGGCGGCCCCAGGCCCTTCCTCTCTGGCACTGATCTCCCTCTCTGCCTCCTGGCTGCCGTGGACTAAGTGGGTTTGCTTTGCCATCTTCCACCACCAAGTTTCTGCCCTGGAGTGAGCTATTCGTGGGCAGAATCCCTCTGAAACAGTGAGTCCTTAAATTAAGTCTCTTTTCTCAAAAGTTGTGGGTGTTGAGCACTGCGCCCCAGGGACAGGAAAGCTGGCTGATACAACTGCAATTGAATTTTTTTTTAATCCAATCCTAAAGCAGAGATGATTCAGCCTACTTTATACCTAAGGAAACTGACGCTCAGAGAGACAATTGGCTTGCCAGTTGTCTCACCACAGGAAATAGTAGAGTTGAGATTTGAATCTAAATTTGGGGCCAGGAGTGGTGGCGCACGCCTGTAATCCCAGCACTCAGGAGGCTGAGGCAGGAGGATCACTGAGTTCGAGACCAGCATGGGCTACACAGTGAGTTCCAGGTCAGTCTCAACTACATAGTAAGACCCGGTCTCAAAAAACCAAAACAAAACAAAACAAAAAATCCCAAGTTTGGCTCTAAATTCAGGGTCCTTTTCTTTGTCGTCCCCCAGGCACAGCGCAGGGAGTGACAGAGAAATGACATAGAGAAGGGTCTCAGAGGAGACTCTCAGACATGAGGAACAGGCTGGCTCTGAGGTCACAAGCAGGCCAATGTGGGGGAGCAGGGGCGAGGCCGTGCCTGGCTCTCTCACTGCTGCCTCTGCAACTTGGCAGCCTCTCTGAGTTCGCAGCCCCTATTTTCCATGACGATGTTGGAAGCAGCTGGCCCAGGAGGACCAGCCAATCAGAGACCGCTTTCCAGGAAGGAGAAGTTATAGACACCCAACCACTGTCTGTAACGACGGTCACTAGAGAACATGCTGGCAATGCTGCCACCCACAGGGAGGAAGCATGGGGTGGTCAGTGTTACACCCAAGGTTACATAGCAATCCTACAGAGGTCTTCAAATCAGCCCCCTCCAGAAGCCCCCTCCAGCCGGGTTGTCACCCTCCACTTGGCTGGGATGCCCTAGAGTCAGAGGATGGCGCAGAGATAGGCCGGGCCACCCTGTGGGACAGACAGCCCCTGCCGAACAGAGGACAGGTGGCTGGAGAATAGGCAAAGCAGGAAACAAAAGCCCAGAGAGGGCGTGGCCATTCCCAGGGGCCATCTGAGTTGGTGAAAAGAGCAAAAGCCATCTTATTCAGCAACGATTGCTGTGTACCCAATTACCCCAAAGCTCAATGGCTTAAGACAGCAAACATATTGATTAACTCACAATGTCCAGGTTTCAAAACCATATTCGGCCTAGCTGGATGCCTGTGGCTGGAGATTTCCCAGAGGGTGGGACCCAGGTGTTAGCCCAGGCTGCAAGAGCTGGAGTCTCCTGCGGGAAGCTCTTCCCCTCAGCCTGCTCACATGACCACTGGCAGGGTCCACTTCTTCAAGGGCTACTGACCAGAGAGTCTCCGTTCCTCACCAGCTGTGGCCAGAGGTCTCACTCCGTTCTTTACCACGTGGGCCACTCCCTGGAACAGCTCTCAACATGGCAGCTGGCTTCCCTCAGTCTAAGCAAGTGAGAGAGGGGAAGGGATGGCCGCCGCCATCTCGGTAACCTTATCTCCCCAGCGGTATCCATCTTCTTCCATATTCTGCTCACACTAGGAGCAAGTCACTAGAGCAGCTGACCTCAGGAAGAAGAAACAGCACGAGGGTGTGGACACTAGAGGGGATGGTTGGGGACACTTAGAGGCTGCCTCCCTCTGCCATTTCATACCTGCTCCTGAAATAGTCTTTTGTTGGGGTGGAGCTGGGGAGAGAGCGGCAACAAAGGCAGCAGCTTAGCTCCCTGTGTATTGTGGGAATCCAAAAGACTGGAGAGACCCACTCGCTGAAACAGGAGGACTTTATTTCAGGTTTAAAGTGTACACAGGCTCAACAGACTCCTGCCCAGAGGAAGAGCATGGAACAAAGAGAAGTTCAAGCTTTTATACTTTTTTGTCAAAGCAAGTTGGTTTTTCTAGTGATGTAGCAAGTGACTCTACCAGAACAGGACAAAGGCAGACAGTTTTGTAACTTTGCCTTGAAAAAAAGACAGCGTCTTATGAATCATTTGAGAACAGAGTCTAGAAACAAGATGTCCAGGGGGAAAAGACAAGTCTCAGAAGACAGAAAGCATGATACTGTGATATAAGGGTTTCCAGACAAAGGAAAAACAAAATAGCATTGTTTAGGGGTAGCAACATCCGTGGTCTGACTACCTTAGCAAAGCAAGGAAACTATGTTCACAGGACGTACTTGTCAATTTTATCTGTATCAGAACAGCTACAGGGGAAAGTGGGGAGAAGAGGGAGGAACCGCCCAAGGCTGAGAAGGACTTGTTTTTCTTTAAGTCCTGCTTCGTGGGAGCAGCCATTTTGGAAGGAGACCCAGAGTGAGAAAATACATGTCACATATATGATGTCATGAGGCATTACAATGTAACAACTCCCCTGCACACCTACCACCTGCTTTAGGTCCTGGAACAAGACTGAGATAGGAGGTAGGGGTGGGTGGCAAAGCTGGCTAGGGAAATAAGCAGGACTTCTTGATTACAAGATCCTGGGACAGCGCCAAATAATTTCCAGGACCCCCTATGTAGAACTTCTCGCGGGTTCCCACAAGATGTGGATGACCTATAAGGATACGGACACCAGGAGGAGGCTGCTACTGTGACCCTTTCACAGTAGCCCACCCCAAGTTTCCCAGACCCAGGGTTTACTTTTATTTTTCCTCGTTTTCTCTTTTACTTTCTTTTGTTAGACCAAGTTCACTCTGCAGAGCCAGTTTTTCCTATACTCCTCCAAGCCTTCATTTTATTTCATTTCATTTTATTGGCTTTTTGAGGCAGGGTCTCGCTATATAGTTTATGCTGGACCTTTAACTCACAAATCCTCCTGCCTCAGCCTCCTGACACCATTCACTTTTCAAATAAACTTCTGGCACTGTTTTTGGCTTATCTTGTTCAATTCTTTGAGGCAAGAAGGATCTGGGATATATTTAATCGGTGAGCCATTTCTAAGGGAACTACCCATGAACATGACCAGTCCTGCCAAAGCCACCGGTCCATTCTCCTCTATCCTTTCTCCTCTTCCTCAACTGTAACCGCAGCTACAGATGTGTTCTGATTCCCTCGCTTTGCTAAGGTAGTCAGACCACAGATATTATCACCCCTGAACACTATTAATTTGGGTTTTCCTTTGTCTGGAAACCCCTGTACTCACAGTATCATGTTGGGTGTCTGGGTGTTTTTGTCTTTTCCTCTAGACCCCTTGTTTCTAAAGTTCTCATTTCTAATTTCATTCATTTCCACTAATCTATAATGGTTACTGGTGTGAACTAGAACTGGGTACTTAAACTGTGAGGCTTTCAGCCTCTTCCTCCTCTTCCTCTCTGCCACCCTCCTCTTACCTCAGCCTCCTGAACAGCTGGGATTAAACCCAACTGAGGTTTTCTTTCTTCTTAGTACATTATTGAGAAATCCCTCTTGGGAAGGGTGATGAGTTTGTTCTTTCTCTTTTGTTTGTGCTAAAACCTGTGTCAGTACCCAACATAAGTTTGCTTCTGGGCTGCTGCTTGCCTAGAAAGTGCAAGATTCGGAGCTCCATCCCTGGTACAAAAAAAAATTGTGTTTCTGATTCATGACTCGGAGCCAGGAGCCCCTGGTGCTCAGCAATCCTACCAGGTACTGACTGGGCGTGCCTCCTCTGAGTGTCCTCTGTGGCCAGGTGCTCCTTGTTTCCTGAAAAGCTCCAGCCTCTAGAAAGTTCCTCCTTGGGCTGAGGGAGTCTCCATGGGTCATGATCTGTCCCCCATGCTGTGGGAAGTGTCTATACACGATCACCCTGCAGGAGAGAACAGGGGTCCCTTCCTGTCCCCAGCACGAGACCTCCACACTCCCATGATACATGCTCTTCCTCCCCCATCTTATGTCCCCCAACCTCCACAAGTCAAGGTTTCTAGCTCCCCATCTGTCGCGAGCCGCGATGTCAGGATCCTGCCAGCAGGTCCCAAACCTGAAAGGACGAGGACAGAGAGACGAGAAGGCACCTTTCTTCTCAAGTTCCTTGCTTGCTTTATTACAGAACCTCTTCCTTTTATACTCTCCAGCTGCATGGGAGCGAGGGCTGCACGGGAACGAGAATACCCCACACATTCCAGATGGAAACAATAACAACCATTATGGGTTACATCTGCTAGGCAATAGATCAGACCACCAGCTGAACTAGCCCGTTGCTATAGCAACGGCACGTCCACACTGCTCGGGTGAATCACAGGTCAATATGGCTGCGCTCATGTCATGTTCTTTTACAACGCTCTCCATACCCACCATCTGCCTGCTGCCTTCCCGCCCGCTCCACCTTGGTGTGGGTGTAATCCAGTGTTCCCTCGGTGGGTCTGGATGATGCCACTCTAGCAGGTGGCCCTCCCAAGGTGCTCCTCCACGAGTCGGGATCCTTCAGCCTGGAGCTGCACTGAATCAGAGCCTGTGATGCAATCACTCACGGGCCAGGCCTGGCCGCTCTTCCCTGTCTCTGCCACGGCCAGGGCTCTTGGAGGTGGAAATGAGACCGCTGCTGACAGCGCCTTTCTGAATCCACCATCAAGACTCAGCCTTCGCAGACATCACGGAGCTGCCACTGTGTGAGGCTCCCTCCTCTGGGTGCTGCTCCCCGTTCCGACCAGCAGGACCCCAGGACTGGCATGGGACGATGGTCTCCTGGTTCCTCTCTGCTGATAACCACACCCATGTGCACCTCGATGTAAATGAAGGCAAGAGAAGAAAGGATGGTTTTGGAAAACTCTGCCTGTTTAGGGAATAAGCTCCAGGAGACGCAGAATCTTCAAGTTAACTCCAGGGGAAACTCTGCACTTGCCTCTCGAAGGGGACTTGCAGAAAGCCAGCTTGGAGCTGCGGCATATAGTGTTGCCAGCTTTCTTGGAGGCTGTGAGCACACTCTACCTCTGAGTGTCTTCATGTAACAGGCATAATCCATCTGTCCCTGTGAGCCCCAGGGAGAGAGGATCCCTGTCTGACCTGCGCTGTGTCTTCCAGGACACAGCCCAGTGCTTGGCTCCTTCTAAACGTGTAATCGTAGGCATCAAGAAAGCGAGAGGGAAAGGGACATCCCGGACCAGGTCATGTCAGTTCCTTGCTCAGACACCCTCAATGGCTCCTCCTTAGCTGCAGGACACATTGCAAGCTCTCAGCCAGATATTCTGGCCACCAGCCCCAGCCCCTTCTCTTTACCCTCACTCTATCATGCTCCCAGGTCCCTGGTTCTCCAGTCCCCAGGCACACAGAGCATAGGGTAAAGTCTGGTTCATTTGGAAGAATGGAGACCTGTTATGTAGAGCTGGCCTTAGGCAATTTTGAGCTTGCACTGCTGTAAACTCCTTGTGAACACAGCCGTGCATCCAGCACACAGGCTAAGGTCAGCATGGCAAGTGACTGAGAAGGAGATGCCCACGGGCAGGGCTGGCAAGGCCAGCTGGGGCCACACTGGCCTCCCATGGTGTCTGAGCCTGCAGCCCCCGCCACGGTGTTGACCTGCAGGAGAAGCTGAAGGAGGTGAAAACAGCTGCAGACCTGGCTGCCACATCCCCAAAATGTGGTCTGTAGATCCACAACACCTGAGAGCTGCCTGGGTGCCTCTGCCCCGACCTTCTGAATGTAAACACGGCTTGTGTTTCACTTCCACTTTTCAAGTCTCATGCAGACTTTTCTGGTGGCCACCTCTAACCCAAAGGAAATTCCAAGGAACATAATTGCAGCTCAGCCAAATTTCACCAGACACATCCTTTCCCCAGCCTGTTTCCTTTGCCCTGAGGGTGCTTCCCCCATCTCTTCCTGCACGAGCGACTCCGTCAATGCCCCCTCCCAACTGGCTCTTCACCCCTCAAGTCTGTTCTGCCCTCCCAGAGCAGACTCAACGGGCCCATCATGTGTGCCTGGGGACTCAGTACCCATCTGCCTTACCATATGATATTTCCTTCTGTCCTCAGATGTGAGGGCTGGCTCTGCCATCCCTGTGACCTGAAGGCCTGGATGCTACTAAACATTATCTCAGTCAGGTGGGGGATTTAGCTCAGTGGTGCAGCCTCCTACCTCAAAAGCACAAGGTCCTGAGTTGGATCCCCAATACCAAAAACCAAAAACATTATCTCAGTCTTCGAAATGACCTTTTGAAGCAAAATGTTCTTGTCTTCCTTATTTTACACTGGAAGACACTTAAGCTCTAAGAGACAAAAATCCATTTTGCCTAATTCTGTTCAACTGTATTCTGAAGAGGCTGACTCCAAACCTTGGTTTGACCCTAGATATTAAATTATTTGTATTTTGGTCCTGGGGACTGAACCCAGATCCTCCCATATATTTTTATTTAATTTAACTTTTTTTTTTTAGGAAAGGTCTCACCAAGTTTCCCAGACTGCCATGAAATTCTTATCTTCCTGCTTCAGCCTCCTGAGTAGCTATGATTATGGGCCTGCGCCACCATACGTGGTCAGAACACAATTCTTTTTTTTTTTTTTTTT
>NW_022900948.1:37198407-37263145 GCF_012274545.1 Fukomys damarensis
TTTTTGATAGCGGGAATCGAACTTGGGACCTTGTACTTGCAAGGCAGGCGGCAGAACCACTGAGCTAAATCCCTGGCCCCAGAGCCCAAAGCTTAATCACCCAGCAATTCTCAAGGTAACAAATATTGAAAGTGAGGTGAGCAACCATCCCGTTTGTCCAGGACTGAGGGTGCCCTGGAAGGTGAAGGGTTTCGTTTGAAGATGCAGACAGTCCCAGGCAAGCGAGGACAAGTGGTCATGTGAAGAGAAGTCCTCCAAATGTCCAAAGGCAGGAGGGGAGTTAGAAGCCAAGGAGGCACCCAGGGCCCATGGATATGGAAACATTGAACTTGTGCTCAAGAAGAGAGTGCTGTAGGGCCGGGGATTTAGCTCAGTGGTTTCACATACTGCCTTGAAAGCTCAAGGTCCTGAGTTTGATCCCTGGTACCAAAAAAAAAAAAAAAAAAAAAGAGAGACAGTGCTGTGATTGCCTTTATTTGTTATCCAGTCCTTTCCCTCCTCAGGAACTAGGCCTTCTTGGTTGTTTAGAAAGTGAATGTGGGCAATTACAGTTCTACGGTTACAGGTGTACGTGAGACACAGGCAGGAAGGCGTGAGTGAGCACAGAAAACAGTCTGGCTTCCTACAAGTCCCCGGGGAGCCTGGTGACCAGGGCCAAAGCTGAGGTCCAGGGAGCCTGCAGGGCCAGGGATTTTTCCTGCATCCTGCGTCATAGAAACAACCAAGGAAGCCACAGCAGGATCCATGGAAGTGGAACCCCAGGCTCCTAAACATTACCAAGGGGCAGAAGTGCCCAAGCCCACCCAGTCTGCTCAGGTCATGGCCCATCGTGATAGCGGAGCAGCTACAAGCCAGGTGCCTGGGCTCCGGGCAGCTTGAGGTAAGGTGTGGCCTGGTGACAGGGTTTGCACCACTGGAATCTATGTGCAAGTGATGAGGGCCACTTCTGTCCCAGGCCAGCCCCTCTCTGTGCCTGCCCTGGTCTCGGGAGCTGAGGCGACAACGGCAGATCCACTCTCAACCTTGGCACCACTCCATCCCACTGGCCTGCAACCCCCCAGACCCAACCATGAGAGGCAAATAAACCTCTGCGGAGTGAGCCCGTACATTCTGAGTCTAATGTTGAAGTTGAGGCTACACAAACAATAAACTTGGGAGGGATCCTGAAACGGGGGTGGCAAGTGGGGGTGGAGGGTGTTGGACCTTTGTTATCCAATCCACGGGGTGGGTGGTGCCACCACCAGTGCCTCCTTGATGCAAGGGTTTTGTGGGTTCTGGGTGAGCAGCAGCCATTGTAATAATGACGATGTCCTCTGTACGGAATCGCGTCTGCCTCTAAAGTGGTTCCATAAACTCCATAGACTGCACCACTTCTGGGATGTGGACATGTCACTGGGGGAGCACCCAGCTAGAGAACTTAATTAAGTAGAGAACTTAATTTGAGTTTTGTTTTCTGGCTGTTGAGGAAAGAAGTCTCCTACCCAGAGCTGAGCTGATGTGTGTTGCAGGGAAGAGGACATTTGGCTCTGGAAGGAATGGAAGACATAGCCACCCTCAGGGAGGCCCCAGTACTCTCCATAGCCAGAAAAAGATGTGAGCACTTTGTGTTTCCAAGTTCCCAGGCTTCTGCAAGTCCTGAAACCACCACAAAAAGGGGCAGAACATATGCTCAATGTTCCTAGGGGTGGAAAGGAGGATGTTGTGCCTTGGGGAGGGGTTCCAGGGACTGGGGGCTGAGCTGTGAGGCAGGGCACCACGAGGCATAGAAGCCCAGACCCCTGCTCCGTGCTCCCTGACCCATCGTGAGGTGGAAGGAACCAAAGAGCCTCGGGCACCCACGGCTAAGCTCAGCACACGGGAGGTAAACTTGCCATAGGGTCCCACTCTTTGGAAGGGTCGCGGTAAGCTGAACCAGACTTGCAGCATCCTGAGGCAGCTGCAGTAGAAAGACATCAAGGACTGTCACCTATGCATTGCCACACAGCAGCCAACACCAGGGCCTCAGCAGCAGGGACGTGTGGTCACAGCCTCCTCCTGGGCTGCTGCAACCGTCTCTCCAGCAACAGAGTGTGAGCAGGATTTCCGGGACAGCTGGGTTTAAGGCAACTTAAAGGCTAGAGATCGGATCTATTTGATTTGCTGCCAGAAGGATGAACGAGTTTGTGTGTGTCACGGGAACTTAGAAGGAAGGGCTCCTGGCCCGTGGTGACACCTGCAGGACTTGGGGCAGGCTTTGTCCACCAGCCCGAGCCCGGTGCCCTTTCCCTGCCCTTTTCTGCAAGCTCTTGGCCTCACAGTCATCTCTGGCCTCTCCAGGAGGAAACCAGACGAGGGCAAGCAGGAGGCCTCGATCCGGCCCCCCAAACCTCGGTCCTGGCTCTGGAGCAAAGCTGGCAGAGGGGTCGGGGGTCGGGGGGGGGAGCAGGGGTTGAGCAAGAAGGGGAAGAAGTGAGTTTCAGCAAGCATTCTGAAAGGGCTCAAAATGATTTATTCAAGGATGCTCCTGGCAGGAGAGGGGCTGGGAAGGTGCACAGCATTGCCAAGACCACCAGATTCATTCATCTTGCGGGTGCCCAGTTGGAGATGAGAGGTAGCGAGCTAGGATGTGGGGAGTCAGCCAGAGCTCCGTGCAGAGAGGCTAGGAGTGGAAGGTCGTCGTTCTGCCACTTTCTAAACCCAGAGCCTCAGGCTGAGGATGCAGCTCAGTGGTAAAGCACAGGCCTGGTGTGCACAGGCCCTGGGTTCAATCCTCAGTAGTAGAAAAACTGGAAAGAGAAGCCCCTGTACCACAAGCCTGCTATACCACAAGCCACAGCCTGTGTTTGAGACAACCTCAGCTCACAAGCCCCGTAGGTTTCCTGCCACGGGAAGGACACAGATTCTGACGCCTGCCAGGACTCACAGCACAGCTCCTTTTCTTCCTGGCACTGCTTGGGCAAATCCCTTTCCATTTTTGAGCTGCAGTTTCCCTGTCTGTAAAATGGGACTTATAACTATGGCTAGCCAGGTTCATTGTAGGGAAATCAAAAGAGATAAAATGTGAAGGCAACTGGTTGCAATCATCCTTCTTTGGATTGATGAGTGAGCTTTTGCTCTGGGCTGGCCCTGATCCTGCATGATCTCATGTAATCCTCCCTAGGGTCCTACTTGTCAGACCAGGCAGCTGGGGCCCAGAGAGGCAGAGTGATTTTCTTGGGGTTGCTCAGCTTTAAAGGAGCAGGACGGCTGAGGAGCTGTGAAGGCCTGAGGAGGCCTGAAACCCAGCAGTTTCTGGATGCCCCTCTGCCACCGGCTCTGGTTCTTAGCTCCGGGTCTCCCCCAGTACTTCCCATCCAGGGCAGGTTGTTTATGATGTTCCAGGTGAGGCCGAAATCCATAGTGGAAGCAAGAAGAGTCATTCTGAGAAAGCTGTCCTTGTTCTCCCTGTTTCCTTGACAAGGCCACAAAAGTAAGCTCTATAGGAGCGAAGATCAGGGAGCTTCTGCTGCTGCTGCTCCAATACCCAGCCTGGTGCCTCGATCCCTGGACTATGGGAGGCACTAACATTTGCAGAATGATTGGGAGCTGGAGGGTGCATGTCCTTGTGTCTTTTATTTCCAGCAGAGGAAGCATACTCTGACCAAGCTGGGAGGGCCCAGAGAGGAATATGGAAGGACCGGCAGCCTGGCTTCTGATTCGGATATAGACTACGGAGAGAAAGCACAGGCATCTCCCCTTCCCTCGTGTGTCTGTGCAATGGGCTGCTCTTCGGAGACAATTCCCCAAGGGCCTCCCAAATCTTGCAGGCAGAGCCACTGACTGCCCTCTTTTGCAGACTGTCTTTTCAAGGACTCTTGTACAGCCGACAGCCTCGGAAGACAGAGCACACAAGTCTGTCTGAAGCAAAGGCGGGCATGCTTACTGCCCGGGACAAAAGATGTGGGTTCTCTAAATTCAAGGTTCCTCTTTTGTAGTGCAACTCACTGTGTGTGCAATCATACAGCCGGACGTGTCTGTGTTGTCCCTGCGCTGAACTGTCTGCTAAAAGACAAGCCACCCCAGCTAGATTTGAATTTCAAGTAAACAATATTTTTTAGTATAAGGATGTACCATGCAATATTTGGGAAGTGCTGAAAAATACATTCGTCGTTCATCTAAAATTCAAATTCAACTGGGTACCCTGTATTTTTATTTTTATTTTTTAATCTGGTAACCTCCTACAGGATTTGAAAGCAAGAGGAACCTATATAAGTATACTGATGTCTGGGTTACTTGCTACTTTGTGAGTAATAAAGTCTTCTGTCTTTGACCCAAGAGACTCATGTCTTCCAGCAGCATCCAAGAGAGCCCCAGTTGGGTAAAATGTTCTGTCGTTTCTAGTGTTTTGAAAGCGATCCCAAGCCTAAGCTCACAGCCTGGCACAGAGCTGGCAGCCAAAAAAAATATTTGGGGGATAAACGGTTGTTAATCTGTAGAAATTGCTGCTGAGCACACAGAATTCCTCGGGGATGTAGAACGTGTGACTGGTGGTTGGTGCGGGCATCTTTACGTCTCACTAACGCCTTGTTGTTTCCATGGTTACTATAACTACCCAGGGCTTCATAGCTTCCAAAGAGAATTTTCACGCATTAGCTCATTCAGTATCCCAGTGATTCTCTGAAATCTATACGATTATTCTTACGTTAGAGATCAGAATCTGAAGCTCTGGGTCAAGCGGTACATTGCGCAAGGATATACAGGCAGGAAGTGGCATGGCTGGGAGTCACTAAACCACACAGGACTTACTAAGATCCACTATCCGCCTCACGCTGGGCTGAGCACATTATAGCCTCTATCTAGTGAAAGTTTTATAACTTCCTTATGATCCGGGCATAATCAGCCCCAAAGGGGTCATGTAACAAACACACCCAGATTCACACAGTTTGGGAGTGGGGTGGAGTCAGAAGGAGAATTCATTTCCATCCTGACGTCACAGCCTATGTAATAATGGTAGGAGGCAGGGAGGCTGGGAGTGCCAGGGCCCAGCAGAGGACCGCATCCCAGAAAGCCACATCCTTTGTAACAATTTGCCAGCCAACAGACAGGAAGCATGAAACGGGGCCCAGACCGGGGGGCCCTAGCTCACAGAGACTAAACTGGCCAGATGTGCTGAGGGTTGCAACAACGGTCCCATCCCCCCTGGGAATTGCAACGCTGAATGGGCACAGCCCAGCAATCACACCTCCTGGGACTTCAACAAATGTCACCGCTCACTCCGGGTCCTGTCATGGTGGCTGAACTGCCCCAGGCTGCCAACAGTCTCAGGGATGGGATAATGACTCAAAATATGATATTTTTCTATATATCCTTGGGGAAAATGGGCTTTTTTGGAAAAACCTTCTTTTACACCAGAGTTTCCCAAAGTTTGCTTCCTGAAACATTACTTTCCAAGAAAAGGGGAAATAAAATTCCGTAGTTAAGTAGGTTTGAGAAATGCCACGGCCTGTGTCTCCCTTGGATTTACAGAGTTGTCACTATGTTGAAGGCGCTGTCAAGTCCTGTGACAAACGAAACAGGTACATTTTATTTAACCTGGAAATGCTTGGGAATACCTGATGGTACCTTTATCCCTCACCCAGTGACTTTATTCATTCTTGGTAAGACATTCTGAACTGGGCATGGTGACTCACACCTGTACTGCCAGCACTCAGGAAGCTGAAGCAGGAGATTGCTGTGCGTTCAAGGCCAGCCTGGATTATGTGAGACTCCGTCTCAAAAAAAAAAAAAAAAAAAAAAATTCTGGAGAAAGGCAGTGTGAGAATCACCATACTACTCAGTTCACCACTAGCAGGAACACAATAGCGTTGCATACACTCCATGGAAACAGCGCCCCCTGGAGTTGTTCAGGAAGAAACCCTGGGCAGCATTCATCAGCAAAGCAAGCTGTTTTGAGCCAGGTATGGTGGCACACACCTGGGATCCCGACACTCCTGGAATCCTCCCAGACAGGAGGATTGCAAGTTTGAGGCTAGCCTGGGCAACTTGGTAACTTAGTGAGACTGTCTCAAAGTACAGTGGACACTGGACTTACCAACTCAATTCGTTCTCAATTGGTTGTAATTCAAGCTGGTTGATTGAAGGCTCAGGCTCCTCTCCACAGCCTTCAAGGTCTCTCTCCTGTGTACAGGCAGATCTCAGTATCCTTAGAAAGATATTGGCCCAAGATTTCTCAGTTAACCCCACACAGGAGAGGATGATGCAATGTTCTTTCTAGCACTCTTTAAGGATTAAATCTGGATCTGAGACTCTTTGGAGATCCAACCGGCTAGCATTTGGGTTGTAACTCAAGACTTTGTTCATCAGTTAAAACTAAAATTCTGATTGTAACCCAAACTGTTTGCATGTCAGGCCAGTCAAAATTTGAGGATCTCCCAGTGTGGTGGCACATGCCTGTAATCCCAGCACTTGGGAGGCTGAGGCAGGAGGATCACTGTGAGTTTGAAGGCAGCCTGGGCTATATAGTGAGTTCCAGGTCAGTCTCAATTACATAGTGAGACGCTGTCTCAAAAAACCAAAAACCAAAAACAAACAAAAACTTGAGGATCCACTGTAAAATGAAAAAGGGCTGGGGATATAGGTCAATGCAAAAGCCCTGAATTCAGTCTCCAGTACCACAAAACCAAAAACAAAACAACAAAAAAAGAGCTGTTCTAGGGGCCTGATTTCCCATGATGCCTTGCAGGCAACACTTCCTACAGTAGGAAGAGTGAAGCCATATTTAGCACTTGCCTCTTCAACCAGAGGAAATGTGGCTGAGGCCCAACTCCCCTACCCTTGGGAAAGGGGAAAGAGCATCATCTTGCACTATCCTCAGGAAGCAGAGGAAGCAGCTGTGTTGACCGAGTGTGACATGCGATGGAATGGGCCAGCTGGGATGCCTGACCACGGTCTTGCCAGCCATTCTAGGGCCTGTCTCGGCTTGTCTGGCCGGGCTGCAAGCCCACTAGAAAAATGAACACTCCCTCAAAGAAAAATCTGCTTGGATCATATTGTCCCTGAAAATACAAGGGTGTTCTTAGTTACAGTAAGACCTCAAAAATGTGAATACAAAGGATGTCAGCAAATGTTACAAGAAAGACACGGCATCCAGCTCGTGTAAGTTGAGGCAACTCTGCATCCTGCAGGCCCTCTGCGGAGAGTCACAGTGCACACTACTGCCATGCAGTCCTGAGGGACACAGGCTTTGATCTCTTCAAGCATAGGACAGCTATGAACCAGGCATGGTTATGCTAGGTGTAGAGATTTAACCAACAGCCTGTTTAACCTGGCTTGCAGGAATGGGCCACAGCGGTAGGGAGAATGTTCTGGAAAGTGTATAACCACCTGGTCTCTGATGTCACATGGGCATGAACTCAGTCTTGCAACCATGGGCAAATTACTGAATCTGCCTGACCTCAAAATTCCTGATCTGCAAACAAAGAATAACCAAAGTTACTACCACAAGTGGTTTTCATAAGTATTAAGTGAGAGGGGCTGGGGATGTAGCTTACTGGTGCTGCCCCTGCCTGGCAAACACAAGGTCCTAAATTCAATCCCCAGTTCTGGGAAAAAAAAAAAAAGGGCTGGGGAGCTGAGGATTTAGCTTAATGGGTCCACTGCCTGCCTTGCAAACGCAAGGACCTGAGTTCCATCCCTGGTACAAAAAAAAAAAAAAAAAAAAAAAAAAAAAAAAAAAGTAAAGAAAAGAAAGGATTAAATGAAATAGTGTATGTATCTCATGAGATATATCTCAAAGAGATAATGTACATGTAATTTAGCCAGTCCTATGTATTCTCAGGTTTTATTTCCATGGATTTGACCAAGCACAGATCAAAATATTCAGGAAAAAAAAAAGCTACATGCCAGGGATTTAGCTCAGTGGCACCATAACTGCCTGTAAGCACAAGGTCCTGAGTTCAATCCCCGGTACAGCAAAACAAAACAAACAGCAGAAAAAAAGCTACATGGCCACTATACTCAATCTGTACAATTTTGGCCATTATTCCCTAAACAATACAAAACAAAAGAAAACAAAATACAATAGAGCCACTGTTTCCATAGCCTTTGCATTGAGTTAGGGCATCAGTAATCTAGAGGTGATTCAAAGTATATGGGGGCGTGCCCCAGCTGTATGAAAAATGCCATTTGATATAAAGAATGGAAGCATCCATGGTTTGACAACCACAGGGATACTGGAATAAATACTGCCTCTGGGGATAAACTGTGGTTGTCATTATCATTGTTGTTATTTTTTTTAAATCATTGTTACAAGGTGATTTAGGAAGATGAAATGGAGAGGGTAGATTTCAAGAAGTGAAGGGAATC
This sequence comes from Fukomys damarensis, assembly GCF_012274545.1. NCBI lineage: Eukaryota > Metazoa > Chordata > Mammalia > Rodentia > Bathyergidae > Fukomys > Fukomys damarensis. Next base: position 37,206,730 of record NW_022900948.1, read on the forward strand.
ATAAAGGAAGTGGGGAGAAAATCCATACGCTATGGTTTGTGTCTAGATGTCCCCTGAAGTCTCATACAGTCATAGGTGGGCTTTTTCAGAGGTGGCTGGATCTAGAGTGTGGTACTGGATGAAGGGTGTACGATTACTAAATTAGTCCACTGGCACCTGCTCTAAGCAAGGGAGCCTAGATATGATATAAAAGAGGCAGAAAGAAGCTGCTACTGTTGCTTGTATCTTGGTGCCTTCTGCCTTCTGTCTTCCGGCTGTCAAGAAGTGTTTCTCCTCTGTGATGCCCCTCTGCCATGCCACCCTGCCTTGGAGCCAGGATTGAAACCTCTACAAACTGCAAGCTGAATAAGTCTCTCTTCCTTGACTTTGTGCATTGTGTATTTTGTTTCAGCAACAAGAAAAAGTAACCAAGACACCATGCACACTCCTCACTTTATGGGTACATTCTGTAATGCCAGGGTTGGAGGAATCTTCCTTGCTGGGACAGCTGGAAGTTCAGGGAGATGAAGAGACTTTTCCTAAACTGTGTACTGATCTCAAGCCAAGAATTCATTCACTTGTTCTGCCACCCTTTACCAAGCACTGACCTTACCACATGGAAGCAGTTGTCATGACTGAAAAAACATACACGGCCAACACCAGAAATCTCTTGCTTGAAATGTACCAAGCGAAGGATTTTTAAGATAAATGCATTCTGTTTTTCCTGTATTTGAGATTGAACACTGGGCCTTCACACTGAACTACACCCCCTGCCCCTTTTTGTTGGTGTTTGAGATAGGATCTCACTAAGTCACCCAAGTGGGACTTAAACTTGTTTTTTGTTTTGTTTTGTTTGTTTGTTTTTGCAGTACCAGGGATCAAACTTGGGACCTTGCTCTTGTGAAGCAGGTGGCGGAACTACTGAGCTAAATCCCTGGCAGGGACTCAAATTTGTGATCCTCCAGGCTCAGCTTCCCAAGTAGCTGGGATTACACGTGTCTACCAACCACACCTGGCTGACAGAAGTATTCTTTACAGGGACACATGAAATTGTACATGTACTTATTCATTTGAGCAAAAGAAACACAATGAGGGTAACAGGAACTGAGGTCAGTTCCCTACAACGGGCGGGTGAAAAGAGGGGGACAGAAAAGGGGTGGTGGGAGTAGGGGAGAAGAGATGGCGGAGTAACACTTTGCCAAGTGCACAGGGAGCACCGCAAATGGAATGCAAACAGTAACCCAATGAACATAAACCCAGTTTTATAAATGAATAACATCCCCACACCAAAGACACGGAAAAAGAAAATAACTAATTTGAGTGACTTCCAGTTATTTTGACTGGTTAAAAGAGCTCCTAGGAGCATGGGTTCTTCTTAGTGTGCAGATACAATCCTACATTTCTAGAGGCAGCATTCTAGGTTGATGGTTTTTTTTTTTTTCCTTTCAATACTTTAAATATGTCGCTCCACTCTCTTCTTGCTTACATGATTCCTAACAAGAGGTCTGCTGTCATTCTTATTCTTGTTCCTCTGTTGGCAAAGTGTTTCTCATCTCTGGATTGTTTCAGGATTATTTCTTGGTCTTTGATTTTCTGCATGACCCTTGGTATGGGCTTTTTGTTTTGCGTTCTTTTGTTTTGTTGGTATTTGTCCTGCCTGGTGTTCTCTGAACTTCCTGGATCTATAGTTGTGGTGTCTCTCATTAATTTTGGGAAATTCTTAACCATTATTATTTAATATATTTCTTCTATTTTCTCTTGTTTTTTTTTCTCTATCTGACATTCCCATTGCACATATGCTACACCTTTTACAATTGTCCCATAGTTTTTTTGTATTCTTTTCCTTGCTTTTTTGTCTGTTCACATTTCAGTTTGGTATGTTGGTGTGGACATATCATCAAACTTATTGATTCTTTCTTCAGCTAATGTACCCTACTGAGGAGCCCTTCAAAACCACCCTTAATTTCTGTTTTGGTGTCTTTTTATTCTAGCATTTCCTTTTGATTCTTTCTTAGCATCACCTTGGATCTACATTACGCATGTAGTCTTCTGTGTGAAATACTCTTTCCATTACATCTCTTAACATTGCTAAAAAGAAATTTTATCCAAACACGTGCAGTGGGCGACAGAGATTGGACTCAACTCCAGCTCCAACAAGGATAAGTAGAGACTTACACAACAAGGAGCAAGGGAAGAGGAGGTGAGCAAATGGGAAATCAGTAAGAGAGAAGTAGACTAGGGCTGAGGGAAACCAGAAACTGATTGGTCCACAGCTTAGCTCACAGATAAGAGGCTGAGCAAGGAGTCTCCCCACAGAAGAAGACATGTACTGAACACTGGGCCCAAAGTGACTCTAGACTTATAGCTCCTCAGCAGTGCACATGGAACCAACCAGAAAGCAATATTCTTAGTCTTTCATTTGAATTTGGTGCTGTTCACAGGGCCAATCAGTAGATGCTATTCCCTACCCTTCATTTACATATGGGCACAACCAATCCAAAGACACTATTTCTGATCCTTCCTTTATGTCTGGTGAGAGGCCAACGGAGTTTTTGAAAGAACAATTGTCCCAAAGTGATATCTGTATGAGGTAGAGGCCCAACCAAGAATTTTGGATACTAAAATCCTTTTCCCTTTATCTTGAGGGCTTCTGTGAGCCTTTTCACTAGCTTGCCTGTAGCGTTTACTTCTCTCACCTTCAATAAAACTACAACCTCCTTCCCTTTTCTGTGTGCCTTGTCCAGTTATTTGTTCGGGACACTAAGAACCTGAGAAGAAGCTCCTCTGAGATCTCTTCATCCAATAACAAGAGGAAACATCAAGGAGAAGGGATTTCTGGCTAAACTGACTTGCTAGCTTAGCAGGGCTGATAAGGTACTAAGGATACTTACATTTCTGTGGTGGGGATTTTTCACTACACTGACCTCGCAGGATTCTTGATCAAATTGGATTCTACCAGAGCAGAGAAGGAAGCCTAAGAGTGGCTAATCAAGCAACAGATACAGGAGAGCTTGATCAAAGTTCTGGTCAAAGAAGAGAGTCTTGTGAACATGTCAATCATAGTTATTTTAAATTCTTCATTGGATCATTCTTAAATATTTATCAGATTGGGTCTTGTTCTGGATGCCTGCTCTCTCTGTTCCTCAGTTCACACCCTGTTCTTTTGTGCCTTTTAGCATATCTCATCTTTTTTTTAAAATGAAAACCACAAACACTGTTGATGTGACTGATCATAGGAACTGAGTCAGGCTTTCAGTGTGAGGTTTTAGGAACTGGGCTGTCTTTAATATCGGTTGTAGCTGTAGATGTGAGAGGCACATCGCTCTAGTTCCCTGTGTCCACGCTGCTGGTTTTGCTCCTGCTGTCTTTGGTTTTCTCAGGAATTCTTTCTTAAGTAGAGTCTTTGCCTTGCAGTTCTCTGAACCCTAGTCCACCTTTTGGGTGAGGGTAAGGAGTTGGGGTGGGGAGACATTGTATGATATTATGATTGAATGGCACTCATTTATTTTTGTTAAGTAGGTCTGAGTCACTGAGCTGTGACTTTAGATCGATTTCTTCAGTTTTTGGATTGTTCCCCCTTCCCTTATGTGAGACTCAAAAGCTAACAGAGGGTGGAGTTGTCTCATTGCCCGAGTCAGATAAGCCTCTTCAGAGTCATTTCCACAGGCCTTTCTTAAGGACAATGCTGGGTGCGTATCGCTGTACTGCATGGGGACATTGTCTCTAATCTTCATCATCAGGTGGGGTCTTAGAGATGGTTCTTAGCCCTCACCTAATCCATACTGAGATATAACTGTCGGAAGAGTTCCTACCAGCTCCTGGCTCCAGCAGATACTGTTTCCACAGCAGCCTCATTGAAGCTGTGATCCTCCCTTCTCCCTCCAGTTTTCAGGGTGGTTTTTTGGCCCTAGAATTCAAGCCTCTGATGCATCTGTGACCAGTTGTTAGTTTTTTCGTTTGTTCAGCTTTTTCTTCACACGAGGGTGGAAGTGATGACACCTAAGCTCTTCACACCGAGTTGGAGTGAACCGCAAGTGTGAATACGTGTGTGTGTGTGTGTGTGTGTGTGTGTGCAGTTGTGCTCTATATCTTCAAGTTCCTCATCTATGGATTCAAACAACTGAGAATCAAAATATGCAGGAGAAAAATTGCATCTGTATTGAACATGTACACTCTTTTCCTTCTCGTTAATCCCCAAACAATACAGAATAACAACTATTTGTCACCAGACAGGGCTCAAGGAGTTTCCCCAAAGAGGAAATGGGGACCTCAACTCACTCCACCCACAGGGTAGGTTGTGGGTTTGCTGACTTCCGCCACAGAAAATAATTTTCAAGCTATGTTCGTGAGCGGCAGAAAGAAGTACACCCTCAGAGAGAAATGTGGGTGCTGGGAGAGTGTAGACTAGAGAGCATCATGGTCCGGCATGGGTTTTTTTATGTGGTTTGGGGGATATCTTCCAGGTGAGTTAGGTTAGCATGCAAACTAGTTGTATGAGTTTGAAGCTTAGAGATCTGCTGCCCACTTAATAATGCTGCTTTCTTGAGGATGGAGGTCTGTGGGAGGGAAAGCTTTTTTCTTATTTCTTAGAAGAGGAAAGGGCATCATAAACTTGGCTAACTTTTGCGTCCTCAAGCAGCAGTTTTCTTAAAAGTACAATTTTAAAATTATGATTTTCCTTCTCCCCTTTCTGTCTTTATTTCTTCTATCCCCTGTCATATTTATATGGCATTTACATTGTATTATGTATGGTAAGTAATCTAGAGACTATGTAAAGCATACAGAATGACAGGTGTAGTTTATACGCTACATGTAACTTTGTATAAGGGACTCAAGCATTTGAGGATTTTATCATCTGTGGGGAATCCTGGGTCCAATCTCTAGCAGATATTGAAGAATGACTGTATACAAGGTGTGACAAAAAAGAATAAGATACATGTTTAAGTGTTTTAAAAAATTCTTGCAGTAAAAATATATTGTCATGAATCCTCTCACAATACTCCTCCCTTTGAACTCATTGCTCCCCCCGTTTTTGCCACTTTCTGAAGCAGCTCCGGAAGTCCTCTTCCATGAGTGTCTGCAGTGGTGCTGTCATGGCTGCCTCAGCATCCTGAACTGATTCAAAATATTTACCTTGTATGGTTATTTTGACTTCGGGGAAAAGCTAAAAGTTGCCAGATATGGCAAATGAAGTAGATGAGGGCAAACTGTAAAGTTTCTATTTGACGGAAATCACCATATATGCTCTGAATCAATTCAGGACATGGAGGCAGCCACAGAAAGGCACTCACGAAAGAGGGCTTCCAGGACTGCTACGGAAAGCGGCGAGAACGTTGACATGAATGTGTCTGAAGGGAGGGGAAGTATTTGTGCGGAGGACTGAGGGTAATGTGTCTTTCACTATGATAGTTTATTTTTTTTAAGGTTAAACATTCACCGCATTTTCATCGCACCACAAATATTTTCAGATAATGTTTTAGAAAGCAACTTGATTGCTGTTATTTGTAAACTGACAGATTCCTGCTCCTTCAGCACCTGCAGTCTGAAGGGTGAGGTGGAGAGTAAAGAGATAACCCATCAGGAGATAAATGCCACCCATAGCAAGGAGCCAGAGAGGGGCCACACGGAAGACTACAGGGCTGGCCAAGGGGTCTGCAGGGGCTCAGGCAGAGGAAAGGCTGGAGGGGACACCCTTGAGCAGCTGGAGTTCTTGCATTCCCAACCCCAGCCCAGAGCTTTCTCCCTCCTCAGTGGCTTCCCAATCAGCCCTTCTTGCCCTTAGCTTGATTTGATCATACTACATCCCCTGGGTGGTCAAGTTGGAGGCCATTTTCTCTGGAGTCTGTACTGAGGGTGGAAAGTGGGGCCTGGTTGTAGTTCTGGAAGGAGAAACCTATGAACAGAGCTCTGGTCTTCACGGCCTGTGACTACCAGCCTCAGAAAGGGCCAGGGAAGACTGAGCCAGCTTCTGAATTGCTGCTGTGTGTTTTGATGTGCCTAGGATATTCTCCTTTGCTAGTGCACTTTGTGAAATAAACATTGTCATCCTCATTTTACAGCCAAGAAAACTGAGGCTTGACGGGGCAGGCGCTCCAGGTAGCTAGAAAGATGCAAGATTGAGACTCAAAGCAAGTGTCCCTACTTCAGGTCTGAGCTCTCTGCCCTACAGCCCCACCAAGCTGAAGCTGACCCCATGTGACAAAGTCATGCTCCATGGCTTCAGCTGCGGGCGCCTGTCCCCAGATGTACAAGCAGATGTTCTGGGTGATTTAGCAGCAGACCCTGCTGGAAAGTTGGCTGGGAGCCTCCATTGTTTCAGCATTTAGTAATCTGGACCTGGGCAGAGGGCTGGGTTGAAAGCCACTTTCCATGGGAACTCAGGCAAGGAGGGAGTGTGAACCCTCAGACTGGGAGCCAGGCCAAGATAACAAGAAGAAAGCTGGGTCTCTGCCAAGTGCTTGGCCTTCCTGAGCATCCAGCTGCCTGGGGCCATGCAGGACGGCCAGATGTGGGTCAGGGGGAGTCACAGAGCTGCTGGCAACTTCAGTCTGCAGTGGAGAGAGAAGATGAGTCAAGTGTGAAGACTCCCCGGAGGGATGAAGGAGCCTTGCGTGCTGGGAAAGAAGAGGCTTTCCCGAGGAGGGGACCCCAGTGTTTTGAGACCTAAGAGATGAGCAGGAAGTGGCCGAGGCATAAAGGAGGAATGGCCTTTGGGGTGGGGCGGATGGCAGGTAGAAAGACTATACTGAGTAAGAAATGTGTCACCCACTTGGGGGAGTTTTAAGCACAGTCTATCCCAAGTGTCTGATGTAAAATACAGCGTAACAAGAAACGAGGCTGGGGATGTGGCAGAGTCCAGGACATGGAAGGCCTGACGCCAAATGCTTCGTAGGACATGATCATATAAAACCAAACAAAATGAAGCAAAACAAGAAACACTCATTGTTTATCTGAGATTCAAATGTAATGGGATATCCTGTATTTTTATTTGCTAAATCTGGCAACCTCAGCCTTGGGAGCAATCCGGATTCAATTCCCAGGTAGTAAGGAGCCACCAGAAAATGGTTAGCTGGGGAGTGCCATAGTCAAGCTGGCATAAGGACAGGAGCAGGGGCCCAAGGCAGGTGTAAGCAGGGAGTCTGAGGCTGCAGCTATGGAACAATGAGTGGGGAGACAGACAAGAGTTGTTGTTGTTGTTGTTGTTATTATTATTATTATTATTTTGGTACTGAGAACCAAACTTGGGACCTTGTGCTTGTGAGGCAGGCAGCAGAACCACTGAGCTAAATCCCCAACCCGGACAAGAGTTATTCAAAGGGGTCCAGCCAACAGGCCTGGCAATTCACTTGGTGGGGAAACTGAGGAAACAGAGCAGTCAAGGATGGCATGCACTATTCTGGGCAGCTAGACAGAAGGCGGTGACATTTGCGGAGCTCAGGTAGAAGGAGAGGGGCAGGTCTGGGAGGAAGGAGAAACAGAGTCAGCTGTCATGACGAATCCAGGCGACCGAGGGCCAATCGGTGAGAGACGTCCGTGGAATCAGCTGCAGATGCGAGGCTGGGATGCAGGCACAAGGCCAGTGTTGCGGGTGACGATTGGAAAGGATCAGCCTTCGGAGTGAAACTGAAACCGTGGGAATGGATGCGCACCGGCAGGGAGAATGTGGGGTGAGAAGGGAAGGGACTCGGGGAGGCGCTTTGAGAAGTGGGAATGGTCTCAGGGAAGAAAGGCCAGCAAGTTAGGCCTAGAGTCTAACTCTGGGGCTGGAGAGGCAGGGAAAGCGCATGAAGGGTCTTTGTGACATTATTACATGCTGGAGGCTAAAATGGGAGAGTCAAGAGGCAAGCTCATCTGACGGTGTCAAGGCTACCAAGACATCAAGAACTATGAGGACTTTGGGGAGGCCGAGGCAAGAGGGTGCCAAATTTGAGGCGAGCCTGGGCAACTCAGTGAGACCCTATCTATCTCCAAAAAGAAAAGAACAAAGAAAGCTGGAAATGTAGCTCAATGGCACAGTGCCGCCGGGTTTGATCACCTGTATCAAAACACACACAGACAAAGCAAAGAAATAGAAGGGCACCGGAGTCCACTGGCGGTGGCCTCTGGAGACTGGTGAGGGAGCTGTGGTAAGTGGAGGCAGCAGAAGCCAGGTGGGGAGTGAGCGGGAGGTGGGGACAATTCTAACTGTGCTCTGGCCACGAGCTGCTTGCACAGGGTGGACTGGCCTTGCCCTCCCCAGACCCCTCTAACTCGGCAGAAAAGGCACCACATGGGTAGATGCTAAGCTAGAGTGGCAAAGAAGCTGGGAGAGGAGGCATCAGAAAGAAAAAAACAGCAAACTCTGGGAGAGGAGATGCTAGCGAGAGGAACCAAGTAACACCAGGCTGCAACCTCAGATGCCTGTGGGGAGCAAAGAGAGACACTGCTGATGTTTCAGGAGAAAGCTGTGGGAAGCCTGGGTCTGGGAGGCACTCGCTAGAGTTGGAATCTGAACAATCATCCTTCGTCTTCACCCCGTCCCAGGCAGCCGGGATGACCATCCACAGGCACAGGGACATCTGTGTCTTCTCTGTGCAGTACTGGGGATTGAACCTGCAGCTCTGCCCATCCTAGGCCAGCGCTCTTCCAACTGAACCATGCCCACAGCCACCCCCCGCCTTTTGTAAAATTTTGTGACAGGGTCTGGCCTCAAACTTGCAATCCTCCTTAGCTTCCCCAGTGCTGGGACTATGGAATACTTTTTCGTGAGTCCCAAAGCATGGACCGGTGGTGATGACAGCGATGACGCTTCCACTGCCCTTCCATCTCCTTTCATCAGAGCCAACCATGAGCACGAAGCTCCCAACCCACCCACCTCTCTGCAGCCTCACATTTAAACGTGGCCATCAAGCTACACCATGAGGATGGCCAAGCCCTGGCACAGAAAGCTGGCAGCCCAGCTGACACCAGCCAGCAGCCATGTGAATGGACTCCTGCAAGCACCCCAGGAATCACCGTCTGCCTTTGCACCCTGCGGCGGGGAGAAGAAAGACAACGCTGTATCAGCAAAGACCATGGTTGGAAAGAACCAGACCCGCTCAAGCAAACACCGCAGGATCCCGCACAGGTGAGGGGTCACAAAAGCAGAGAAGAGAATGGTGGGTGCCAGGGTCTGGGGGAGGAGGAGAGGGGAGGTTGTTGCTCAAGGAATATAAGGTTTCAGTTGGGCTGCATGAATAAGTTCTGGAGAGCTGCTGTGGCGCAGTTAACAAGACTGTATTGTACGCCTAGAAAAAAGTCTCTGAGGGTAGAGCTCATGTTAAGTGTTCATGCCAAAAAAATGAAAATAGACTAAAGGGACACGAGGGGACCTTTGGGGGAGACGAATATGTGTGTTACCTTGATTGTAATGATGTCTTTGTGGGCGTGTGTCTATGGCCAAACATCCAATTGCATGTAATTCCCAATACATCGAAAACTTTAAAAACCTTGTTCAAGGACTGGACAGAAATTCCTAGGGTCGGGGATCTAGGAGAGGTCGATAGCAGTAGCAAGAGAGGAGGTGGAGAAGGAAGAGAAGAGCAGCCCAGCAAGGACTTTCAGAGAAGTTTGCCCACTTGTCTGTAAGCCACTGTTTCCCAGCAGGTGCCTCAGAGCATCTGCTAAATGTTATGGTCAGTGACCAAATCCAAGGGGAGAGGCTGCGAGAAGCCCAGTTATGAGGGTTTCTTCACAGCAGGACTTCTTACAGTCTTCAGGGTGCTAATCGTACCATCACTCTCCAAGAGGGGGACAGGTGTGCAGCAGTTTCAGGATTTCTTTGGCCAAAAGCTCCCCTCCTTGCAGAGTTCCTCCTAGGACCCTTCTCCTCAGAACTCACCTTGGAAACCCCTTTGAAAACACCCCTTTTGCACTGAAGTTCCTGCTGCGGGCTGGTGTGTGAGTGGACTGGAGGGGAGGCTGGAGACGGAGCCGCCATCAGAGGAGGTGGCCCTGGAATCCGGGTGAAGGCACGGGCTAGAACTAGGACAGCTTTGGGGGAAGAGGAGGAATCAATTCAGGCCATGTTTGTGAGGAGACCAGGCATCGATTGCGCTGACTTCTAGGACAGGGACTGGGTGGGGCCAGGTCCCAACCTGAGGAGCATCTTCAACAAGCAGAAACCTCAGGGAATCATCCCGGGAGGGACTCCTCAAGGACCAGGGCTTGTTCCAAGTGCTGGGGCAGAGGATTGTGCTGGAGTCAGGCAGCCTCTCTGCTGCAAATGATATGAACCCAGACTGGCTACTCAAGACCATAAAGCAATGTCATCAGAGTCACTGGCCCCACCTGCTTTGCTTGGTTGGCTCCGGGGAGATAGCTTCTCAAACACAAACAGTTTACTATTATTCCAAGAAGAGAGTGGATGCAGAGCCACAAAAGTACCACATGTCTGGAACTAACACTGGGTTCTGACTCTGGGGATCCCTGATATGTGTTAGGGGGCTGGATCGACAGACAGGCAGATGGACAGATGGACAGATGGACGGATGGATGCCCAAAGCTATCTATCTGACTCCTGGGGAGAATACACTGTTTCCTGCTCTCTGTTTCCTTCACTTATTCTTACCACCACCCTGGCACAAAATCAGAAATTTGTCTTGTCCACTGCAGACCCAGCACCCAGCATAGGCCTGCCATAGAGTAAGGACTCAGTGAACATCGAATGCACAAATAAACTTGTCGGCAGATAGCCCTCCTGGTCTGATCACTTACTCTGTGGGCCTCAGTTTCCCCATCTATGGCTCTGAGCATCAGGTGTGGTGACAACATTACAGGGCTCTGTGAACATACACACTGTCTGTGGATGTCACCAGTCCCAGCAGAAGCAGCTTCCTATGTTGATCTCAAACTTTGTAGGGAATTCTCAGCACTGTCATGGAAGAGGTTAATTCCTCAACTGCAAGAATACTTTGGCTATACCCCTCCTCCTCCACTGCTGGCTAGATCCTGAATCTAATTTTGCAGAGGCTAGAGGACTAATCCATTTAGCAGAAGCTCCTACTCATGGGGAAGGAAGTCAGGACTCAGCTAGGACCTCTGGGAACTCCTGGCTGGAAAACTGCTGGGAGATGAGCCTTGGCCCTACCTTAACCAGTTCGCCGTCGTGGCCAGAGCTGAACAGGGATGGGACGGGCAGGGCCTCCTTGGAGGTGGTGAGTGCCCCATCACTGGAAGCATTCAGGCAGACATAGGACACCCACTTGAGAGGTGCTGAGCAAAGGGTTAGAACAAGCACATCCTGCCATCCCTGGATTTAGATCCGGCCTACAGTGGCTGGACATCTGCATGCTGGTTTCTGACTTTCCAAGTAAACACACACACATTGGCTCCCTTATCCCCCCAGAACTCAAGGGCCCACACCGTGCAAAGGCGGAAACCAAGGCCCCGCAGGATCAAGTTCCTTGATTCTTGTCACTGCACCAGTGCTAGCAACAGTGACAGACAATATCCACCCACGGTGTAGCCCAGGCACCAAGCCAGACACCTTATTTACATCAGTTCACTGCCTCCCCATGAGTGTTCCAAAAGGCAGGTATTATTCTTCCCATTATAGATGAAGAGACTGAGGCTTGGAAAGAGTAAGCAATTTGCCCAAGGTCAGAAAGTCAGCAAGTGGCAGCATCCAGATGCCAGCCCAGGCCAAGATCACCTGACACCAAAGTCCAGGCCTTTCCCCAGAGCAGCAGACGCAGACTCCAGGGCTCGGGTTTCTGTCTTTGGTCTTTCCACTGAGGCTCACTGCACAACAGCCCAGGATCCTGGCAGAGAAACCTCCCAGGGCTTCTGGTGCTGGAGGAGAGGGGCCTGGAGGACACCGGGCCATGGGCTGGGCTGCAGCCATGCTGTCATCCCTCCCAGCCCTGGGAGTTCAAGGTGGAAGATGCAGCTGCAGCGGACACTGAATGGTCTTATCTGGCAGGGGTCTCTCTCCAGCTCCGTCCTGGGTGACAGGGGCTCACAGTGCCAAGGGAGAGATGCCATGCTACACACAGCCCCAGGTGGGAGTCCAGGCCATGCTCTTTGAAGGGGCAAAGCCACCCCTTACCCAGGACAGTATGGGGAGGAGAGCCCCTAAGAACCTGAGGTCCATTCTCACATTGGCTCCTGACAGTAACCCAGAGAGCTCACCTGATGTTAATTAGTCCAAGGGACCTGAGGCTCACTACAGCCTGCAGCTCACTGCTGTCTCTCAGTTCACCTCAGTCCCAACTCTTCCTCCCCTGCAGTCCTCAAAACACATTGCAGTCACCAAATACCTGGGTTTGCTCTTTGTTCCAAGTAGGACATTTAGGAGCTGTCCTAGCGCCACCTTCTGGTTGGTTCTAGAAAGGCAAGGGCCCAGACCTGGCCTCCACCCTCCCAACAGGAATCCAGCCATGAAGTCAGTTGTCCATTGGTTGGCTGGTTGGTTTCTCACCGCCTGGCTGCAGAAGGAACTCAGGCAGCTTCTAGAGATGCATAACGTACAAGCGGGCAAAAACAAGAGAGTAACACAGGGAGCCAGGAATGAAGTTAAAATACAGACGACAAGGACTTCCTGATGGAGAACTGAGACCTGGCTCAGAAGTTTTGAAGACTTTTCTCATCTACTAAAGGCAAGGGAAATGAGGGAGCGCCCACCAGCCATGGTGGGGTGATGACTGTGCTTTGTTCTCAACCAGTTCTACAGGTTCTCTTTATACATGGGTGCGACATGTGATTTCAAGCACAAAACACACTATCAAGGCCTTTTTGCACTCACAGGCAGGGGTTGTGGAAGCTGATTGGATCGGGGTGCTGTACTCATCAGTGGAGTCACCTACTGGTGAGTTCAGTAGCTCAGGGTGCTGTTGGAGCCTGGCCGGAAATGGTAGATCACTGGAGAATGGTAAATCTCCCTTCCTGGCACCTTCCTTTGCTCTCTGCTTCCTGTTCACCATGATGTGAGCAGGTTTCTTCTGCCAGACCCTTCCAACATGCCCTTCCTGCCTTAGGGTTGGCCCCCTATAGACCGAGCATGTGAGCCGGAACAAAACCTCTCTTCTTTATGTGAGGGCCAGGCATGATGTCTCAGTAATGAGAAAAGTGACTAGGACACACACATGCATTCACCACGATCTTCTAGAACTCATGTTGAGATGTGCAGGGGAGGGAACCCTTATACAGTGGTACTGTGTGTGCATGTGTGTGTGTGTGTGTGTGTTGTTGTTGTTGTTGTTTTGGTTTTGTTTTGGTACCAGGATTGAACTCTGGATCTTGCTCTTGTGAGGCAGGGTGGTGGCACAACTGAGCTAAATCCACGTCCCTTTAGTTTAAGATCTTAAATTTTTTCCGTGATTCTGATCACAAACCAAATTGGATGAGAACCAGATCAAATTCAATGGTTAGGTTCAATGCTGATCTTATTTGAAATGTGATTTACTTCAAATTCAAAAGTGATTTTGAAAAGGACAGTCACGATATATCAGGCTATGCTACTACGCCGAACTACCCGAGGCTGGATACGTTCAGCTTGACAAATGGTTCTAGAGGTGCAAAGTTGGGTGGGGGTCATACCCAGTGATTGCCTTCGTGTCAGCACAGGTTCACATGGAGAGAGACAGGAAGCACACATATGTGTCTTTGTGTCTTCTGGCTCACTCACCTTTTTCTAAAGCCACCAGGATTTAATCATGGGGGGCCTCATCCCGATGATTTATCTAACCTGAATTATTTCCTTAAAGGCCTTGCCTCTAAATGCCATAGTCAGATTGTTTCCACCCTGGTAATACCTCTCCTGGGTGATTAAATTTCACACCTGAACCCTTGGAGAACACGCTCAAACCGTGGCCAAGCCACAGCACACAGCAAACAAGAAGAGGTATTCGTGTGAAAAGATTCAAAAGCACATATGAAAAGTATGCTTCAGCTGGACAAAGGGGACACTAGGACACAAAGGATATTTCTGCTGCGTGGTAGTGTTGGAATCTGTGACATGAAGCTCCTTTGATACTCATGAGTTGCCCAGCTTCCCTCATCGCTGTACTCTAGCTATGGAGGGCCACACATTGCTCTAAGCTTCCTCGAAGATGACACAAAAGGGAAAACACAGCCACTTACATAATCTCCAAAGTTTATGAAGGAAGACAAACCAATTGATTGGGAGAAATGGGACTTTGGTACTGAGATAGGAATTAGATGCTCCTGGGGTGGATGGCCAGTGGCAGGGGACAAAGACAGAGTGGGAAGAGATGGGTGATGGCCCCAGTGACAGCCTCTCATGAGGCAAGAGGCACCATGTGATCCAGGATTTCCCATGGGGTCCAGACCCTGTGAGCCTCAGGGCTGCTCCCTGATGGCCTAGCTGGGCCCTGAGATGCTTAGACTGCCAGGAGGGTTGGTTCCCCTCCATAGGATGTGGTTTACAGGGGTCTGTGCGCATGCTGGGCTTGTGCACTCTTGTCTCTCCCCCCATACTTCTAGTCCCTCCAGGGCTTTGCCTGGGTGGCCACCCCCCGACACACTGTGCCAGCCTCCAGGCTCTACAAGCACTGAGTCAGTGCCTAGGGTCCTGGAGATACAGGCAACAATACCAGAGATGAAATGTGAACTAGTGTATCTCCCAACCTGTTAGCTGTGTGACACACCGAGCTCTTGTTCTCTAAAAAATCAAAGAATGAATTCTAGAAACAGCAGAGGTTAAGAGTAGGAAGATATTTATTGATAGAAAAGCTCCTAAGGGGCAGGAGGGGACCTGAGTGGGTAACCAGGAAACCCCACTTTACAGAGGAGTTTTATACAGTGAGACCCGCATTGAGTACAACATGGGCCACAGCCATGAACACCCAATAAGGTTACAAGTACAGTCACATTGGGGAACAAGTCATGTAGTAAGCATGGATAGAAAGAAAAAGATTCTCCTAGGAGGTGGTGCGTCCAGAGATCATCCACTGGGGTGGCTGATGTCTGTATAGTCTTCATGAGGCCCAGTGTTTTTTCCTGAGGAAGTATGCAGGTCTGGTCTTTTGTCGTTATCTTGAGGTCTGGTTTCCAACTGGTATTTCTCGGGCCACAGCTGTGGTGTTTCACCTCTGTCCTGACCCTCTCGAGGACCGAGCCCTATCTGACTGCCTATACTATTTCTACCTAGTTCATCTGTCTATTATAATACTGGCTCCCTTCCATGCTACCCTGAGGCTCCCTCTGTTTGGGGCTGGTTGAAGATGAGCTCACGAGAAAGAAGTGTAGGACTGAACACCACAGGTTCTCAAGCAAGCTCCCCTGAGGGAACAAACCTGATGTCAGCACCCCTGGCTCAACTCCACCTGCTCTGCCAGCCAGGCAGCACGTTCTCTCTTCCCATCCGTTCTTATTGAGGTCCCAGGGAAGGTCACGTCTCATTGGTCAGTTTAGCTCACATGCCCTTTCTGAACCAATCACCATGGCCCAGAGTAAAAAATGACATTGATTGTCTAGATCTGAGTCAGCCCACTTCCGGGCAGCCCAATCATCTGAACTGAATTCTGTAAAGGAAATAAGGATCTGGCCAGAAGAGAGGATGCTAGGCAGAGACAAGAAAGATGTATTCTCCATCTAGGTAGCCCATTGCTGTTGACCTCCCAGGGTCCCAAGCCTGGGAGCTGACTGGGAGCTGAACGTCCCTGTAGAGCTATGGGACTGTGTTAGCTACTTTTCTCTTGTTGCTGAGACATAATACCCAACACCCAAAGCTGAAAGGTTTATTCAGCTTACAGTTCGTAGAGGTTTCAATGCATAATCGGCTGGCTCCAAGGCAGGGTGGCAGAGAGGCAACAGTTCATGGCAGCCTGAAGGTAGCAAAGCAACACAAGACCTTAACAGCATCTTTCTGCCCCCTTTATCCCATCCAGACTGCTGGGATTAGGGCCATGCCAAACCAATCACTGGTGTGTAGAGGTTTAGTAACCACACACCCCTAATCCCAGCATCACACATTCCAGATTCAGCCACTTCTGAAGTAGCTGCATGAGGCTTTGGGGGAGGTCTAGACACAAGCCACAACAGGGGCTCTCTGCCTCTCCTGTGTCTCCCCAGACCTTCCTTTAGAAACTCCTTGACTTTATCTCCTAGTTCCTGTCCCCTCACACGATTGATCTGCAGACACAGACACCCAGGCCACCACTGGGGGGGCAGGTGGCAGGAGGCCATGGAGTTAGGCCATGTGGATTTGAATCCTGGCTCTGCACTTATTAGCTGATGGACACGGGATACTTTATCTGCTGAATCTCACTGTCTTCCCCCTTTGAAGCAAGGCCAGCCTACTGGGTGGCGCCCTCAGCTTCATGAACTAAGATACAGAGAATACTTAGCACAAGCCGAGATGGAAAGCACTTTGACAGCCTCGCAAAAAGTTCAACACCCAATCACCCCAGGACCCGGCAATTCCACCCCAGGTATATTCTCAAAGCATTCAATACCAGTATCATAGACGACGGTGCACCCGTGTTAAGAGCGGCGTTAGTAATGACAGCCAAAACACAGCGGTGACCCGAGCTGAGCAGATGAACAGAACACACCGCATGCGGACGGGTTCATGACGTGCTGCCCTCGACAGAGTGACTGCTTTAGGTTGGAGGAGTGTGAGTAGGGGTGCGTACAGGGAGCACTTTCTGTCCTTCCTCTGGAGCAGGTCAAAGGCCCTCACGGGAGAGGTGGCCTCCAGGTCCCCGGGGGAAGGGAGCGTCCTCCTCTCAGAAGCTGCAGGGAGGTCGAGAGGAGCTGGGCGGTCAGGCCTGGCGGAGATACTCTGGTTCATTTTACTCAGCCTTGCTCTTTATCACACACAGCAAAAAGACGCTGGGGTGGACTTTTCTTCCCACATCTTTCTGTTTGCTTATGAAGGCTGCCACATCATGTAACACTTCTGTAAAGTGGTACACCATAGCTGTGATCAGTAGTCACAACTCGCTCATATTCCCTTAGCATCTGCTACAACAGTTCCTGGAATGCAGGACATTTTGGTGATAACCTCAGGCAAGTTCTGGACAAGGTGGAACCTTTGGTCCTGTTCCCTGAGGCCAGAGCCCTCTCCTCTTTACTCCCCAGTTCCACAAGAGAAATCGGTTTGGTCCAGCTCAGCGCTGCAAACCCAGTGCTCAGATCCCAGACAGACCTGCAGGGGAGTTCCTGGGGAGGGGCTCAGCGTTGGCAAAGGGTCCGGGGTCATGGGGGGAGAGGTCCCTTTGAAGGGGCTGTGGGTGACGTAGCCAGAAGAATGGCTTTGGGTTAAGAAGTCACCTGGGGAGGTTGAAGGCCAGCTGCTGGTCTGGGTCAACCTGGCCATCACACAGCAGGCTTCATGTGTGTGTTTGTGGTGAGGGGGTGGACCTCAGGCTTTTAAAGCAAATGCACCCCAGGGCACATTTGCTCAGCTTGAGGCTGTGCTCCAGCTGGGTGATTGGTCCTTTAACCTACACCACGACACCCTCTGGGTCCACCTCTCTGTGTTGCTTGGGTATGGCTGGGTTTCTCCCCTTGACCAACTCTCTCTCCCCAGCCCCTGGCCTCCACTGGACCATGCAGGGACCACAGGGCCTGTGTGGTGCTGGGTGCTTAATAGTAATGTCATGGGCTCGTGACAGACCTGGAAGGTCGTTCACAGATGAGGAAACTGAGTCCCCCACGTGAACCTGGACCATCTGAATCCAGACCACTTGGTTATCTTGACTGCTGCTCTGAGAAGTCACCCCTCTCTGAAATCCAGCCTTTGGGGTCCCGGGCATGGGTGACAGGGTACCCCTTCTTCCTCGACCACCACCAGGCAGAGGGCAGGGTCGCTAAGAGCCTTCCTGCAGTGGGCTGTGCAGAACCCTGGGCCAAGGCACCACCTGCGCCTCTCGCCTTTGTGCAAAGAGTTTCCCAGCATCGTCCTACAATCCTTACATGGCCACAAGCAGGGACATCACCTCGACTCTCTGCATCTTGGGGGTGAGGAAATGGAGACGGAGAGGTGATCAGAGGCTCTAGATCTCACCTGCGAATGGGTGGGACCAGGATGAACTCACGCAAACATTTTCAAAGCAAGGACTCTGAACCCCAGCTTGCTCCCTCTCTGCCCTACCCTCTGTTCTTCTCCTGTGACTTCCTTGTTCCCTGCTGTTCTCTGCCCCTACCCCATTCCTTCAAGGGTGAGCAGGGAGCAGTCTTCTCGGCCTGAGTCAGGCTAGGCCATATCCCCCTGCTCCCACCAGGGGGCGAGCAAGAACCTCGCAAAGTCCTCCGAGGCTGGGGAAGGGTTTGAAAGCCAGAGCTGGGCAGCCAGAAAGGTTACAGTAAAGCCACAGGGTGGGCTGAGCTGGGAGAGGACAGGAGCAGGGATCTCAGAGGAGGCCACCTGTCTTGGAATCCGGGCCCTGGGACGGCCTTGAAAGTCCCCTCACCACTGTAGGCCTCAGTTTCCTTGTCTATAAAATGGGAGGTGGGGCCCACAAGAGCAGAGCATCTCCACTTTTGACTTGGCGTGTGAGTCACCTGGGAACCTTTTTAAAAGGCAGATTTGGCTTCAGGGGGTCTGAGTGGGGCCTGGGATGCTGCATTTCTAGCACACTCCCAGGCCGTGTCCACACTGCCAGTTCTGGGCCTTATCTTGAAGGGGCCTGCCAGCTCTGAAGATGTTTCGGGTTGGTGGGTTTTTGTTTTTAGTAGAGCAGGGAAAACACTGTGTGCCCGAAATCCTTCTACAGAAGAGGCAGGGGGAAGTGGGGAGGGGCCGGGTGTTCCGCAGAGGCGGAGAAGGGAGCAAGGCCACTGAGGTGAGGGGGTGGGGCCATGAGAGGGGCCACACAGACACCAACAGATCCGCACATCCCCTTGGAAGTGTGAAGAGGAAGCAGGGGCCTAAAAGATGAGATTCTTATTCAGAGAACTTCTATGAGCTCCACTGGAGTGCAGTGTTGTGGGATGGTTTCCATGGCAACCCCCTGCCGTCCTCCCCAGAGACCACAAGGACAGCTTCCAAAGCTCCTTCAGGTCCAGGCTGAGGCTTCCCCACCCCAGCAACCACCCCAAGGTGTGGAGGGCCCACCCCCGGGGCCAGACCTGTCCACACAGGGCCCACGCCCACCCATCTGCTCCATGTCCCACCTGGGCTTCTCCACCTTGGCCCTGTGCTGTCCCCCAACACTTGGGGAAGCAGGTACACATAGCCTCTTTGGAGGCAACTAAGGCTTAGAGCGAGGTGCACATCCGCTCGGGTCTGCTCTAAGTTGTAGCTCTTTCCATGTAGAGTGTATGTGCAGGGAGGAGGGCTGGGTCTACAAAATGGCAGCTGGCATGGCCCCACCCCTTTCCTTCAAGTCTCCTGAGCATCGGCCCCACCCCCACCCCACAGGAGGCCGGGGACCCAGAGCCAGGCCCAGGGGCTCAGTCTTGAGCAGAGACAGACTGAACAAAGAAGTAAATGCCTACATCAAGCCCCCTTGGGTGTCCACAAGCTTGTGGGCTCTTCCCACACTGGGGGGACCAAGATGGTTGGAGTCCAGAGAAAGAGAGAGAGAGAGAGAGAGAGTCTGAGAATTCAGAACCAGGCGTGGGAAGAAACATCCAAACCCCACAATTTGAGGAGCCCTTAGACCCATGGTGGTGGGCCTATGGCACACGTGCCAGGGTGGGCATGCAGAGCCCTGTTAGGACTCAGCCCCAATAGCTGAGCATTGGATAACAGCACACATGGGGGCAGTGTTGGCACTTTGCATTAAATAAGTGGATTTGGGGTTGCACTTGGGGCTCTCAGTCTCTGAAAGGTTCGCCATCACTGCCTTAGCCCTTTAGAGGTTACCTGGCTCCTTGGGCAAAAGAAGAGGGAGCCCAGGCAGATGGAGAGACTTGCCCAGGTCATATAGCTATGGGTTAGAAACCAGCCAGCATTCCTGTTGCTCCCCAGGGCCCACCACTGCACACTATGTTAGGACCCATGCACGCACCAGGTACTGTGTGTGCCCGGACATGTCCAGACTCAAGTTCTGTCTCTTACCTGAAGGTGAGTGTACTGCCCAAGGTAATCTGGGGACCTCCATCCTCCCCACCTGTCTACTGGGCAGTGGCTGGGCAAGAAGCTTCCTCCCTGGGGCCAGGGACTGGTGGTAGAATGGGGCCCTCACAGGATGCTCCCCAACTTTACTCCGGGGGTGTAGCAATGGCTGCTGGGCCACAAAATAGCCGTGGGCAACCTTTGTTCCCTGCCCATCAGGGAGGGTGTAGGAGGACAAGTGAGTACATGTGGGAGGAGCACCTGCTCTGTGCATTTCCCCACCTTCTTTATTCCTTGCCAGCAAAGCAGGGAAGCATCAGCATCCCCAGTTGCTATGGTAGAATCGGTCTTCGCTCTCCTCTGCTTCTCAGCTCTTGTGGGAAATGTCTCTGATAGGACAGGAAATGACACAACTGTGGCTAGCGTAGTCATTAAATAATAATCTTGTGGGGTGTCAGGGCCCTAGCAGAATGAGGCGGGTGCCCTTGGAGGGGGATGTAGCCTGGCTCAGGGTGCCAGCCTGACCAGGGAGAGGAAGGAATCTGTGCCTGAAGGCAGTGTGGCAGTGGCCATAGAAGATTGGTCATTGTGCTGTCCCCTCCAAGATGGCCCCCAGTGAACCTTGCTTTCTGGAAGTTCCCTCCCACATTGTGTTAGAATTTGTCTGGGTGAGCAACAGAATATGGAATATTCCCGAATAACTGTGTGGTGGCTGAGACTGGCTCATAACAGCATGTTACTTCTACCTTGTTGTCTCCTGGAGTATTCTCTCTGAGGAAGCCAGCTGCCATGTTGTGATAATAATACGCAAGCAGCCCTATGGACAAGTTCATCGGGTGTTAAACCGTGCTCTCCTGACAACTCCCTACGCCAAGGTGAAGTTTTTACTAATTTCTTTTCTGTTGTTCTATCCATTCTACAAAAAGGGATTATGGTATGAACGCATCATCTTGGAAGCAAACCGTCCATCCCCAGGTAAGGCTTCACCTAAGTGCTTACAGCCTGCTGATGTGTGACTTGCAAACCCTACTCTTTCATCAGAAATGACAGAGCCCAAGCCAGAACCCCAGCTGAGCTGCTCCCGAATTCCTGACCTGCAGAAACTGGAAGATAATAAATCATTTCTGCTGGTTAGTTTGTTTGTTTTGCAGCACCAGGGATCAAACTCAGGACCTTGCGCTTGCAAGGCAGGCCCAGCACCACTGAGCTACATCCCCAGCCCCATTACTGCTGTTTTAAGCCACAGAATTTTGGAGTAATTTGCTATGCATCAGGGGGTAGCCACATAGTCATATATGAATTGATCACATGCACAAGAGGTGAAGATATTAAGAAATAATAGAAGCTCGGATTCTCACTGTTGGAGGTGGGCATTTCAAATATGGAAAGGGAGAAAACTGGAATGGACTCTGTGACATTCTCTAGAAATTAGAGCTCATGGTTTTCAATAGCTATAAATTTATGAAATAAATGTAGATGTAAATGTGAGTCTAGAAATGTACCTGTCGATACGCAGATATAAAAAACATACAAGTGGCCCTGTCCACTTAGAGGACCTCAGAGAACTCCAACAGCAGTGAACTCCCCTCTTGCCCAAGATGGTCTCTAAATATCATTCTCTAATGAAGAGAACCAAGGCCCACCAGAAATGGCTGATTCCAGATCTGGAACAGTGCAAGAGGTCCCGAAAGACATGGCCCGGAAGTGAGATCGTGCGCAAGGAGGAGACAGGTCAAAAGGAGCTCACACAGGCCACATCTGGAACAGCGAGATCATCAGAACAGGCCCTGTAGGCCTGGGTGTCTGTAGCTGAGTGGTAGAGCACTTGCTTACTCTGGCTGCAAGGCCTTGGGGCCGATCCCAGGCACAGTCAGAAAAATAAATAATAAGGCTAATAACAAATTATAACACACTAAGTAGAAGGGCCGGGGATTTAGCTCACCGGTGGTACGGCGCCCACCTGGCAAGCGCAAGGTCCTGAGTTCAGTTCCCAGTACCAGAAAAAATAAAAGAAAATAAAAATGTAACCCACTAAATAAACAAGAATCCAGGAGCACGTGTTGACATGATCAATAAAGTGCAAGAGTGATAGAATTGCCTATTTAAAATTGTAAAGAGTCTCCTTCACAAAATACTTATTAGTTATTAATGGAGAAAGAGTAATTTTGTAGTAGAGAAGACCTAGCAGTCACCATTTTAATTAAGTGATCAATGAGACAAATAAAAGTCCTGGGCCATCTGACAGAACACAATAAAAGGAATGCAGCCCACTTCTACTATGTCCCCTCAGAGAATTTTTTTTGTGAGAATTTTTTTTTTTTTTTAGTGCCAGGGATCAAACTCAGGACCTTGTGCTTTTGAGGCAGGTGGCAGAACCACTGAGCTAAATCCCCGGCCTGTTATTTTTTGATAATTCTTTTATCTGCTTGTCCTGCCAATTACTGAAAGAAGAAGTTTGTATTTTAACTATTTTTTTCTTTTAGTTCCGTTGATTTTTACTTTCTCCATTTGGGACTATATTATTATTAGCTGTGTGCAAACTTAGAATGGTATCTGCTTGATAAATAAAAAATGTGTCCCATTGTGAATAGCTTTGTTTACCTCTTGCATGGCTGAAATTTTGTTTTAGCCTCCATTTTACGCCCCCCGCTTAAATTCTGCCTTTGCTGATAATAACGTAGCTACACCCACGACTTCCAGTTAGTGTTTGCTTGATATAATGTTTTCTATCCTTTTACTTTCCTCCTTTTTATCTTTATAATTGACTTTTTTTCTCTCCTAAGCAGCCTATGTATTTTTTTTTAGTCCAATGTCATGTTTGTCTTTCAACTGAGGTATTTAACCTTTCTACATGTAATATAGGTGCTGATATATTTGGCTTAGCCCATCTTACTGTTTGTGTTCTGTGTATCTCTCTTATCTTTTACCTCTCTCTCCTTTCTTGCCTGTGTCACTAACCTGGAATATACTATCCAGCAAAAAAATGCTCTCCGAGTGTGGGGTATGACCCCCGTTGTCCCCGCCTGGGTAATAGCAACACTCTCTCAAAAGAAAGAAAGAGAAGAAACAAAGATACTTTGCACAAGAAAAACGGAAAGATTCCATCACCAGCAAGCACACCCTCACCAAAGGAATTAGTAAAGGGTGATTTGCAGGATTCCCGGATGGGAACTTGGAGACATGGGAAGAAATGAAGGCCAAGGAAGAAAAACATATTTGGTTAATCCAAACAAATATTGTCTGTATCAAACAATAATAATACTGTCTTGTGGAGTTTGAAATATACCAAGACTTCAAGTAGCAGATGGCACCAGATGACAATCATGTATAAACCAGGAGGGGGTAAATGGGGTTTTAAGTGGCCCAAGGTTCCTGCATTTTCACAGTGATGAGAATATTAACTTTTCTCAGGCTTTAATAAGTCAAGGGTGTATGTTATCACATTTAGAGTAATCACTAAAATAAAGGAAAACAAATTAGTAAAAGGGTGACATGCATTAGTAAAAATATTAAATCAACCCCAGAGTAAGGGAAGAAAGGAAAGAGAAATAAAAAATGTGACATTTACACTTATTTTTGAAAAGTACAGCATAAAAGAAACTTCAAAGTAATAAAAATGCTCTTAAATTGGGAGATAGGCACACCGTGTCCACTTCAGCCTGTTTTGGGTGCCTTATATATATCCAATAAATGTTCTTTGGTCTCTGCTCCAGTTAACACCCGAAGTCTATTTGCCAAAATGCAATCAGGGTTTGTCCTGGGGACAAAAATTGTCCATTCCTGCCTTTTATACAGTCCATGAAATTTGCATATTTTTCATTAAGTATGTATAATTAATAATTGCAAATCACCCACTGACATTTTCGTGAGTAGGCTTCGTATGTTTCTCTACAGAAAAAAAATATGATCTCATTATATGTGCCTAATGCTTTGCGGTTTGCTTTGCCGTTTAAATTTGTTTCTTTTTTTTTTTTTTTTGGTACCGGGGATTGAACTCGGGTCCTTGCGCTTGCAAGGCAGGCCACCGAACCGCTGAGCTAAATCCCTGGCTAAATTTGTTTCTATTAACTGTGGAGTAGAGACTAAAGAATGTTCATTGGATATATATGTTATATAAAAATACATTTCATTTCCTCTGTGTGTGTGGTTCTCAGGATTGAACCCAGGGCCTTTGTCAGATATATCTCCAGGCCCTTTTTAATTTTTTTAAATTTTGAGACAGGGTGTCACTAGGTCACTCAATTGTCCAGGTTGGGCTTGAACTTTTCAATCCTCCTGCCTCAGCCTCCCAGACTCCTGGGATTACAGGCATTGGATGGCACGTTTCTGTTTCATATTTCTTTTTTGTCATTATTGAGTTTATTGGTACTTTTTAAGTATACAGTACGGTTCATATTTCTGTTTTGGAAATATTATATATACATATATATATATATAATTGCGACCCTAGTCCCTGCTGTCGTGACTCGCCTCGCCCACACGGTGGCGCTGCGGAAGGGCCAATGCTCAGGGCTCGGGGTTGGGGTGCTGTCGCTGCGGGGAGGGGGCAACGCGACTTCAAGAACTGATTTATTTCCCCTGCGACAGCCTCATCAGGCGGCATCCGGAGCCCTCGCTCTCAACGATTCAGTGGTCCCGTGGGCGGCCCCGGAGCCTTCAGCACCAGCTGCCGCCCAGCCTACGTTGTCGCCCTGGGTGACATGGCCTGGCGTCTCCCCAGGGCCGAGTCTGAGCCCCGGGCCCTGTCTGTGGCCCTCACAGCGCTCTTTCTCTCATGACTTGGCCATCTCCGAGATAGTGAGCTCTCGGTCCCTGGAGCAAGACAGGCCTGGGTGACCCACCTCACCTGTCAAAGGAGCCACAAGACCGGAAGTGGGCAGAAGCAGGAATGGCCAACAAGCACAGCAAAAGATATTGAACACTGCTCGTTGACCAACACTGAGCTCCGTCTTACTCCAGAAAGAGTGTCCATCATCAAGAAATCAAATATCCTCAGACAGAGGGCTAACACAAGAGTACAGAAAGATCTGAAAAAAAAAAAAAAAGGCACCCTAAAACAAAAGACCCAATCGAAACGGTGCGGGGGAACCAAATGAATACACTTCTCAGAAGAAGAAACCAAATGGCTAAGGAGTACTTGAAAAAATGCTCACTAATGCTAGCTATCAGGGAAATGCAAATTAAAACCGCCCTGAGATAACCATCTTACCCCAGGAAGACCGGCCCCCATGCAAAAATCTAGTAACAAAGTCTGTTGAGGAGGTGGGGAAAAGGGAACCCTACTACCCCATTGGTGGGAGTGTGAACTGGTACAACCACGAGGGAAATCAGTGTGGTGATTTCCTCAAAAAGCTGCGAGTAGGAATTCCGTTTGACCCAGCCAGCCCCTTGCTAGAGGTCTTCCCCAAACACTTGAAATCATCGTGTTACAGGGATGCATGCACCCCCATGTTTACAGCATCATGATGTAAAATTGCTGGGTCTAGGAAGCAGCACGCAGCCCATCAGCAGATGAATGGACAAGGTAAATGTGGGATTTATACCCAACAGAGGACTGTTCTGCCTTGAAGGATAGACTGGAGCCATTTATAAGCCAATGGATGCAGCTTGCAGTCATAATGTTCAGTGAAATAAATCACACACATGAGAAGTGCAAAATATAAATAAAGAGAAAAGTAAAAGCTGCATAACAGGAAGTAGGGAGATAACTCTACCAGGCATAGGGGGTACGCAGGGGAAGGAAAGGGGGGGAAAAAAGAATTAGGATGAGTTGCACACATGTGTCCCAACTCCCCACCCAGAATGTAATCATTATGTACAGCAAACAGGTGCTGATAACAATTCAATCTGGGGGGGGGAGGGGACTTGGAGAGAGGCCCTGCCTTGGAGCTGATCCTGGGTCCCGCTGGGCTGATCTCAGGGGTTTCTGCTCTCAGGCTCTGAATGCTCCTACTTGCAGATCTGAGAAGTTCCTAGACCACCTCCAGTCCCCTCAACCGGACGGGCCGCCTCCCACCACCGGGTCCCCTCCTCCTGCTCACCCCTCCTTCCTCACCTCTAAACTTGACGCAAACCCTTCCCATTCATTGTCTTCCACCTCCTTTTTGTCTTGTCTAACTCCGACTCATCCTTTGCACCTAACGTTTAAATCCTGCCTCCCGGGAAGCCAGGCGTGGTGGCACACCCCTGTCATCGCCAGGAGTTCGAAGCCAGCCTGGGCTACGCAGAGAGACCCTGTCTCAAGAGTGAATAAACAAGCAAGCCCTGCTTCCTGGGCAGCAGTGCCCAGTGCTGAAAGTTCTGCCCGGCTTCCCTCCCCCAAAGTGACCCTTAACTATGATTGCGTTTGCATGGTATGCAGCTTGGTGAGCACCCATCGCGTAGCGGGGCCCCTTCCTTTTGGGGAGCCCCGGGATGAGATGGAGGCGCTTTATGGACTTCAGGTGGGTGGAGACTGAGACACAGGGCACAGCACGGCGGCCCAGAGGGACAGGAGTTAAGCGGAAGTGATGGCGGCTGCCAGGGCCCCACACACGGCGGGGGCCTGGCTGGACCCCAGCTGACCTCAGGCAGCACCAGGAAGCGGGTGGGGCATCCGGTCTGATCGAGGATCCCACCGTCTGCCTCGCTGACCTCTCTGGGCCCCTGATAATGCCGGGCTATTTTCTGGTCCCCAGAGGAGTAGCCATCACCTCAGCCTCTGTGCTGTTGTCTCAGCCCGGCCGCTCTTTTTCACATGGGGAAGAGACACAGCCCTCTCAGCGTCTCCCTTGGACCCTTCTTCCCCTGAAGCCCTGCTTGGCTTGGCGCCCCTCCTTGGGCTTCTGAGTCTCCTCCAGGTCACGCTGGGTTGCCCTTGCTTGGAATTTATCCTTTTGTTTTGTTTTGTTTTGTTGGTGGTACTGCTATTGAACTCTAAGCCACACACCCCGGCCCCACTGTTTCAGTTTTTATCTTGGGACAAGGCCTCTCTAAGTTGCTGAGTTCCCCAGACAGGACTCAAATTCTCCTGCCTCAGCCTCCCAGAATGGCGGCATGCACAGCCACACCAGTGGCCCCATCTCCTTGCTGCAAACCCTTACACCGTGTGCAGTCACACCCGAAGCTGCTTAGCCTCTGACCAGCCTGGCCGCACCCTCTCAGACGCAATGCCTTCCCCACCCTCTGCTCTCCCCACGTCCAGCCTGAGACTCCCATCTCCGTCTCCCATGGCCTTCAGTCCCCCCTGCAGGCTGACAGCCCCCTGCACCTCAGCCTGTGTCCCCCAAACACAGGCCCTGCTCCACACCTGCCCCTGGCCGAGCCGCTGGATGTCAGAGCTCACCTCCAGCTCACCAAGCACCTAGGTCTAATCCTCCCTCTTCTGCAGGCCCATCTGGCCGGTTCAGGTGCCAGAAACCCGTGTTTTCCCCTTTCACCACCCACATCCGGTCTATCAGAAAGGCTTGTTAGCCAGGTTTGATGGTGCACACCTGTGGTCCCAGAATATGGGAGGCTGAGGCAGGAGGATTGCTGGGCTATATAGTGAGACCCTGTCTTATAAAAAGAAAGAGAGGGGGGAAAGAAAGAAAAAATTAAGGAAGGAAGGAAAGAAGGAAGGAGTGGGCCTGTGACTACCTTCAGAGTTCACAAGAGCCCCACCCTCCTTGCCACCTCTGCCTGAACTGCCTGGTCCAGGAACTCTTGGGTTAGGTGCAGAGTCCTTGACCCACCTCCCTGCTTCAGCCCTCGGCCCCCTGCAGTCTATTCCCACCATCCAGCAGCCCACCTGTGAGGTCATGTTCTTCCTCTGCCCCAAACCTTCTACAGCCCCCTTGCCACATGGAGTAACAGCTAAGCCCTCCCCTACCTACAAGACCCTCTAAGCTCTCTACCACTCCATTGGTGACCTCAGGGCCTTTGCACTGGCTACCCCCTCGGCCTTTGGCACTCTCCCCTATATGCGCACAGCTCCTCCCCTCATGCTCTCAGATATGCGTGACTCCCCAGCACTTCTTATCTTCCTCACTGGCTCACTTATCACCTCTGCTCTATGACATTTGTTTTTGTGTTCACTATCTATCTCCTCCACTAGACTGGCAGTCCAGGAAGGAAAGAACTTTTCTTTTTCTCCTATGTTTATTTCTGTAGTCTCAGGGCCTAGAACAGTATCTGGCGTGTCGTAGATTGTCCAGAAAATAGTTGCTAGAATCGTGAATGAACAAATGCACCTTCCCCAGACAGTGGAAACGAGGAAGGCAGGACCAGGACTGTGTTCACCGCCTTAGCCCGAGGATTCAGCTGGAAGCCGTGCTCTATGTGTATTTGTCGGATGGATGGAAGGATGGCTGGACAAATGGACCATGCCACTGGCTGTCCCCGAGAGTCACTACGCAGGCACCAATCCTGGCCCAAACCTGCAGCACGAGGCAGGTCTGCCCACCCCGGAGATGCCTGAGCCCCCGGGGTCTCCAGAATCACTGGAGACACCGAGGTCCCAGATTCTGACTTGCCTGGTGGGAGGGAATTCCGGGGGCCCAAAGAGAATTTGCAACACTTACTCCTGGCTCAGTTGCAAAATTACACCTCAGAATAGTCTTACGGACCAAGCCACAGGAAGCCTCCGCACACGGGTGTGCCTGTGGTGTCCCTGCCGCGTGCATCCAGGAAGGACCAGGACTCACACTGATCCTCCCCCAGGCCCTGGTCACCTCAGGGTGGGGATCACAAAGGAAACTTCCCATTCATTCACCTGTACACTTATTTACCGACCTTCAACAAAAAAGGCCGATAGGCTCTTATTACTGGACACACATTTTTTGTGTTGTTGTTTTGTTTTGTTTTTTGAGACAGGGTCTCACCACATAGTTGAGACTGACCTGGAACTCACTATGTAGCCCAGGCTGGTCTCGAACTCACAGCGATCCTCCGGCCTCAGCCTCCCGAGTGTGGGGATTACAGGCGTGCGCCACCACGTCTGGCTTGGACACACATTTTAAAAGCAAGCGTTGGTGTACGTGTCAGCACTTGAGCTAAACACACATTTTTCTAGCTTCTGAAGAACAGGCGATGGTTTGAACAGCAGATGGGTCAGAAGGAGGGACTGCGGACAGACAGTGGTGATTCATCCTCCAGGACGGTCAGTGTGGGATCTGCGGCCAGCCCCTGGCCACGTGTACCTCAAAGCCTCACTCCAGCATTCAAGGCCCCTTTCTTCTTCCTCTTCCTCTTCCTCTTTCTCTTCTTCTTCCTCTTTCCTTCGCCTCCCCTCCAGTTGAATCTAGGACCTTCCTACTGAACCATCTTCCCGGACTTTTAAAATAAAGGTTCTGTTTTGTTTTTTTCTTTTTAGACAGTTGCTAAGTTGCCCAGGCTGGACTCAAACTTGTGATCCTCCTGTCTTAGCCTCCCGGAGAGCTGGGATTGCAGGCGTGCACCACCATGCCCAGACTCAAGGCTCTTCTCTACCCACTGTTCAAATGTGGCCTTCCTGTGTTCACCCACGAATAAGTACCAGGGGTCAGGCTGTTTTTCTAAAGCCTGTGGGCTGAGTGGCTTGTGCAGTTTGACAAGGGTGGGCGGAAAAGCCAAAAGTCTACTGCTTTGTGACACAAGAGAGTGATGAGAAACTCCAGGTCTGGTGTTGACACATAAAGTTTTATTGGTCCGCAGCCACGTTCATTCATTTACAGGTTGTCTATGGCTGTTTTCCAGTTATAATGGAGCAGTGAGTAGGCCCACAAAGCCCAAAATGTTTACTGCCTGGCCTCTTCCAGAAACTTCCCCAAACCCTCATATAAAACACCTCTGACCCAAGCTAGCAAGTGGGTCAGCTCTGTGGTTTCTGTCTGGGCTTGACTCTCTGGTGTCCCTGTGCCCTGAGTTCTCGCTCTCCAGCTGGAAAACCATCTAGGCTATTGGAAAGAATCCTCTCAAGCCCTGCTGAGGTGGGCACCTCGCTCTGTGACCTTCTCCCCTGCCGGCTGAGGCCCAGAGGGCCCGTCCCTGCTCTCAGAGTGCAGCCCTCAAGGCCGACATTCGAACTGATTCATCTCTGTCTCTGGCCCTTGGCAGAGCCCCTGGCTGAAGCCTGCTGAATTGCACAGACTTCTGTCATTGCCTCCTCAGTTCTCCCAACTCCGCAGGAAGCCGGAAAACTTGCCAAGAGGGGTGGAAGGGGCAGTCAGGTGGGATGCGGGAGCGGAGCTCATGTCGGGAGGAGCCTGGGGGCTTCCCCGGGACAGAACCACTCAGCCCATCCACAGAGGACAGAGCCAGGGCTGTGGAGAGGCCATGGGATGACGGAGCCAGGAGCGGGAGATCTCACGTGGCGGGTGAAGGCGGGGGTGCGGCAAGCCGGGCATTGGTCAGGGAGGAGACGGCCCCCGTGGGAATGAGCCGGGTGGCACCTCCAGTTGCTTCCAGCCTGGGGCTTAGGATCACTGGGTCTCTCTGGGGGCTTGACGAGGGACAGGGAGTGCTACCCTTACCACACCCCTGCCTCGGAATCCTGGGGACTCTGAGGGCATTTCCACCAGGGAAAACCACGGGATTTAGCAGCCAGGACATCTCGGGTCAGAGCCCATCAGTCATCATGGCTTTGATGATTTGGGGGGAGTCGAAGGATCCCGGAGCACCACCTTTGTCCCCTTGGCTCTGGAAACCCCTACAAATCCCTGAACCCCAGGATTTCTTTCTCTCTCCCTCCTTCCCAAGGGGCTTGAGGCTGTTTAATGATAATTCGGCCTCACATTCGTGCAGCACAAGGGGCCACAGAGCTCTGTGGCCGAGAGCTGGCCCTGGGACCGGCTGGGGATGGGGACAGTTACTCCACCTGCCTGACAGCCGGCGGAGGACTCGGATTTCTCTCCTCGCCCCAGAAGTGGGGTGCATGGGGCCCACTTTTGGACCCCCCTCCTACCACTCCCTCCATGTGGGAGGTGGCTTTGCCCCTTCCTTCTCCGAGCCTTGGTTTGCTGGGGACAGCGTGACTGGGATTCCCGAAGAGGACACGGGAACTCTCAGGGCCCCACGCCCACAAACATGGCAGTCACCGAGCTCAGAGGAGCCCGGCTGTCCCGTGGCCTCGCCTGCCTTGGTGAGACACTGACACAGCCGGCCTGTGTCCTGCCCTAGAACTTGACGGAAGGTACCGGTCCCGCTTTCTTGGCCTTTGACGAGTCCAGGAAGCAGAGCCCACCCTCTTGAATCCGGAAGCTGGAGGGGATCTGCAGCATGACAGTGGGGTCCCAGGGAGCAGGACACAGGCTGACGCTTTCTCACCTCTGGCTTCCTTGGGCTCTCACCTCCACACGCTCCTGCCCTCCTTGGGTCCACAGCAGGGACATCCCGCCAGGCAAGGGCAGGTTCAAAGCCCAGCTCTGCAACTGTTCAGCCTTTATGTACCTTCCTGTTTTCCTGTCTGTGAAATGGGGTTCAGCAAACCTTTTCTGGAAGGTTACCGAATGAGGGATCAGGAGGAGCGGACTCAGGGACCTCTCCGCCCACTTCTGGCTTCTCTCCCCCTGTGCCCTGGGGCCCCAGTCCTGCGTGGGCAGCTAGAAAAGCATTAAGATGCAGAGAGAAGCTGAGTGCGGTGGTGGTGCTGGCTGCAATCCCAGCACTGAGGCAGGAGGATCCCCAAAAGTTCAAGTCCAGCTGTGTTACATGGTGAGTTCAAGCCCAGCCTGAGCTACATAGCAGGCCCCTATCTCAAGACAAAATGAAACAAAAACAAGATTCAGGGAGAGACACAGACAGGGGTATCTTCTTGGGCAATGCCCTGATGCCTCTAAAAGGGCCCCAGTGCTAGGGAGGACAGCGATCAGTGCTGACCCTTAGTCACGCATAGGCATTTCCAGCACTGTGTGCTTCCCCGGGGCCACTGCACTGGGCCCTGCCCTGGTGCTGGGGTGCAGAGTGGAGCTGGCACGGATGTGGGGCTGGTGAGGGTCCCAGCTGGGCAGTGTATGGGGACCGGAAGACAAGTTCAGCAGGGGCAGGAAGATGGCAGCTCTCAGGAGGCAGCTCAAGTCCAGGCCTGAGGCCGGGGACAGTCTGGGCGACCCCTCCAGGCAGAAGGAGCAGGGTGAGACCGGCCCAAGGCAAGTGCGGGTGGGGGGCAGGGGAAGGGCTGGGAGGGAAGGAAGGGGGAAGGGGATGCCATGGGGGTGGCTCCCGCCCTCAGGCCTTGGGAGGCTGTCAAGGGCTCTAGATTTCAGGTGTGCTGGGCACCTGCTGTGCTCATCTGGGCGGCTCTCGGTTCTACCCCTCGCAACTCACAGTTCTCCCGCCAGCCCTCCTACCCTTCTGCTCTTAAAGAGCAGGAAACAGACACTGAGAAGGGACTCGCACTACCCAGGGTCACAGTGGGAGCCTGGATTTGAACCAGGATGGGTGATACCAGTCCTCAGCTCCCAGCCACTGAGCTCAGCCACCTTTCCACACTGGGAGAAACCATCCAGGAGGGAGGTGTGGTGACAGCGGACTCCAGCCACCCCATCCGACCGCTCCAAGAGGATGTTGAGGTGGGAGCACCCGGGCCCTGGGCTGGGACTCACCAACCAGGGTCTCCGGAGGACCAGGACACTGAGCTCCTCATAGCCTTCATCAGCCCACGGATGAAAGGATCTCTTCAGCCAGAAAACCAAAACCTGGACAAGCAGACAGCTTGGAAGCACGACAGCCCGGCTGTTGGCAGTCTCTGTGCCCCGGTAGTGTGTCACATGCCCATCCTCCTCTGTCTGCTTAGCGAACTCCTCTTCATCCCTCATAGTCCAACTCTCCTAGCCCAGCTCGGCAAGGCTTTCTTGATTCTGCTCAGCTGATCATTGCCCCTTGATGTCCTGCTTTACCTTTTAACTCTCCAACCTTTTAGATCTCTGGGTTTCAGGTCTTTCTTTATGTGTCTGGCTCCTAGGGAGGACATGTGAGACAGGTGCCTTCATTTCGATGCTTGGTGCTGACTGTGTGCTTCCCAGCAGGGGAGGCCGTGAGTCCAGTGCCCAGCACCTGCCGCCCCATCCCCCGTGCCTGCTGCAGGGCTCCCATCCCCACCCTCCTGCTGCTGCCCCTCCACGCAGCTCCTGGTGACCCCCTGCTCCTTCGCTTGCCTAGAGCTCAGCTCACTGCTGCTGGAGCGGTTTTCCTGCCAGGCTGTGACGAGACCCCACCCAGCCCCTCCTCATCCCCACCACAGCCAGCTGGGGCCTCCTCCGGGCCCCCACCGGCCTGCCTGCCTTTCTCAGACCCGGGTAACCACAGGGAGCTCCCTCCCCCAGGCCACAGCCCTGTGCCTCCCTCTCCCTCAGCTCTGCTCCCGTCCTGCCCCTCTGATTGCTCTGATTGTCCTCCTGGGCACATCCCCTCTCCCACCGAGGGCTCCCCCTTGCCGGTCAGGTCAGTGCTCTGGGTCCCCACAGTGCAAACCCACACGCCAGGGACACAACCGCCACAGGCTCCAGCACAGGGCCAGGCACGAGGTCAGCACTGGTGAGCGGTCAGGGGAGTGGACGACAGAACAGGTGGGGTTGGGAGGCTGCCTTTCGCGGCCCCGGGAAGGGACAGACGGGGACGCTTGGCGACCCAGCCAGCTTGAATCCGCAGTCTTACCCTGCAGGGATCATTAGGCCGCTGCGCACAGTCAAGGTTTCCGTGGTGGCTTTTCGTGTCATCACAAATAACTGGCAGCAACCTAGGTGGCCAGCGGTGTGTGTGTGTGTGTGTGTGTGTGCAGAAACAAGGTACGGCACAGACTAAGAGAGAAGCATTGTGCAGCGTGCAGTGACTCCTCAGCAGGGTCTCCGTCTCACTGAGCCACTACATCGCCAGGAAAGGCAGTAGCCTGATGTCCAGGGCACAGCACACATTTATTGTTAACAAATCTCTGGTAGGTAGGCGCTCGGGCTGCGTATCTAAACGTATGTGATTCATAAAATAAGGGAAGTGGGGAGGCTGCCGGGCTAATCCACTCTGCCCCTTGGCTGGTGAAAAGAGAGGTACAGGGAGTAGAAAGGGGTACAAGACTGCCCAGGAGGCACAGCTGGGACGGGACCCGGTCTTCCTCCCACGGAGAGCTACTGCCCACTCTCCGCCAGCGGTTCTGGGTTCTCCGCCAGGGGCAGCTGAGGGCGGGTGCTGAGCCTTCAGACTGTGAGACGCTGAGCTTTGTTCTTAGGAAGCCTCAGCTTTCTCATCTGGGAAGTGGGCCTTTGTCCTCTGCACCTCACTTGGCAGGCTGTGGAGATGGAGCCAGGCTTGTAGGAGGGTGAGCTGTATCCTTTACAGGGTACTTCAGACACACCCAGCCCTGCCCTAAGGCTTTGAGGCTCACTGTCCCATTTAATCCTCATGAAATCCTTAAGAGGTGAGGGCTGTGAGCAGCTCCAGTGCACCAGCGAGGCTCACACACCATGCTCCTATGTGCAAAGGGCCCTCAGATGCCCCAGCGCCCTCTGGCCCTGGAGAGGCCTGCACATACCCATCGGCTGCTGGTCCAAGGCCCGGTTCCCCACACCCAGGCCTCCCTCACCCCCCACGCAGCCCGTCCCCTGCACCCACTGATTAGGAGACCAAGGGAGCCTGCGCCTGGGGAGGGCCTGGAATCCCTGTAATTAAGGCAGTGGGAGGCTGGGAGCTGGGATCCCTGTCGTCTGAGGTGGGGAGGAGGGGACAGGAGGAGCCTCTCCCGGGCTCAGCCAACCAAATCAGCAGCCTCTGGTTCTCTGGGAGTAGCTGGGCAGCAGCAGGAAGCAGGGAGGGCCCCGTCATGGCCTCCCCTCCCTGCCACTCCGGCCTGAACTCTCTGCCCTGTCTCCTTGTCTCCCATTTCCCTTCTCTTGATGTCCCCCCATCAGGGCCGTGTCTTCCAAAAACAGGTCACCCAGACTCGTTCCACCGATGTCGTGGAGACTGAGCAGTTCTCCTGCTGGGGTAGCGGAACGGAAGCTGGCAGGGGCTCCCTTGTGAGCTGAGTATTCCCTGGAAGGACAGCCACCCACCTTCTGGACTGCGTGTGGACCCCTAGAACGGGCCAGTGTCCCCAGGCCTGCTACCCAGCCCCTCCCTGCCCTGGCCCCACTGGTCATCAACCCTGACTTTCTCCAGCCATCGAGAGTTCCCTCTGTGCCTTGTACCTTGGCTCCTGCTGTCCCCTCGGCCTGGGTGCCCTCCCTGCTCAGCCCACCCATCCTGCTCCTCTGTCTGTGCTACGTCAGGCACCTCCTCACCCGGGTGACCGTCCCTGATTAGGATCCAATGAAGCTTTCCCTCCACCTCACCGTGCGTCAGCCAGTTTTCTGGTGCTGTGACAAAGAACCTGAGAAAATCAACTTAAAATACAGAACATTTATTTTGGCTCGTGGAGTCAGAGGTTTCAGTCCATGGTCAGCTGATTCCATGATTTTTTAGGCCTGTGGTGAGAGAGAAACATCATGGCGTGGTAGAAGGAATCTGTTCCTATCATGATAGCCAGGAGAGAGAGAGAGAGAGAGAGAGAGAGAGAGAGGGAGGGAGAGAGAGAGAAAGGTATAGTGGCCAAATTCATGGCCCTATGACCCATGCCCTTTGACTAGGTCCTGCCTCCTGTTTCTGTCACCTCCCAATAATGCCATTGATTATGAGTCTATCAACGGATTAACGCACTGATAATGTTAGCACCCGCATGAGCCAGTCACCTTCCAAAAGCCCCAGTTCCAAAAGCCTTTTGGGGGACACTTTAGACCCGAACCATAGCACCCCGTAAGCCCGAGAACAGGCCCGCATTCTGACTGGGCTTGTGGGACAGCAAGATGTAGAATGAATAGCTTCATTTTCCTCCTCTTCTCACCCCTACACAGAGTCTGTAACCTCCAGGGTCCAGGCCTGCCTTGGGGTCACTCACGGCAGTGGCCCCGGACAAGTCACATCACCTGGTGCACTGCCCTGCTTTGTGAAATGGGACCATTGCAAGGTCCACACGCGACAGTGGGTGAGCAGTCAAAACCATGCCACCTCTGGTGGTGCTCAGCAAACAGTCCCCAAGCCACCGCCTCCTCAGTCCAGCCCTGGCCCATCGCCCACCCTCTTCCACCCAATAACCAGGGAGGCCTTTCCAAGGGTGACTGGGACGATCCCAGAGATCAGCCTCAGGGTAGGCGTGGACCGTCCCAGGAGGCCCTGCCCGACCTGCTCCTGCCTCCCTCCCTCCCTGGTCTCTCCCCAGCCTCTCAACCTCGGCTCCAACCACTTGGAATTTAAAGCTACCGCACAGGCAATGGCTCCTCCTCCTTTACCCGTCTAATTCCTTTAGGCCCCAGTTTAGGTGCCAGTTCCTTCAGGAATCCTCCCCTGACCACCTCTCCCAGGCAGGTGAGGCTCCTTCTCTGTGCTCCTGCCGCTCTTGACCCCCACACCGCGTTGCAATGACCTGTTTACCAGCGGGTTGTTACCCCTGCGGAGGGCCGGACACTGCACCTTGCTCCCTGCTGCAGACCTAGTAGCAGGCACGGCGTCTGGCGAGCACTAGATGCTCAAAAAAATATTTAGTGACTAACTGAATGGATGGATGAGTCAGTTTGTGCATCCCCCACACTGCAGGAAATGTCTGAGAACAGATTTGCGTGGGAGGTTCCGGCAGGACCAGGGAGAAGCCCCTGGGGTTCGGGTGCCCGGTGGTGGCGAGCAGAGCGGACCCCTGTCCCCTCCCAAGAGTGGGTCAGCCTCCCCACTCCCCACAGGTCCCCGGGGCCCCAGAACCAGCTTCCAGATGCTAAGCCCTGTCTCTGCCTCACCTCCTAGCTTTCCCATCTGCACAGCCCGGCCAGATCCCTGCAGCCAGCATCGCGGGCAGCCAGGCCGAGCGTCCCCGGCGTCTTCCTATTTTAGACATCTCGCCGCCTCGGTCCCTTCTAATGTTCCCAGCCAGGCTGCGGGGGGAGGAAAAAGAGGTTACTGCTACTTTAAATGTACTGTATGAAGGCGAGGGCTGGAAAGGGGCCTGCTTGCAGGAATACCCTGTCATCTAGTTGGAAAAGCCGCCAGATGGAATACAAAAGGAGAAACCCAGACGCTCATGGAGACAGCCTCGGTTCATAAATTAGGTGGGGCCAGGGGCTGGGGGCCCACACGCCATGGAGCCCGACTCCCTCCTGGACCAAGACGACTCCTACGGTAAGGGACCGCGCTAAGTGGCAGAGTTGGGGATTTCAGCCCCGCAGCTCAGGCAGACTTTTCTCTGCTTCAGGAATTCGAGGGGGAGGGTCAGGTCTCAGGACTCTGGGCGGGCATGGGTGCCCTGGGTTATGGGGCACAGGGCTGCAAGCTTCCCCTCGGACTCAGACTGGCAGGGTCAGGGGAAGGGAGAGAGTTTCTGGGCTGCTTGTGTTTTGCTCTTGGCTGAGAAGGAAAGGAAGGAAGTTTGCAGCTCCTTGCGTGTCTGCCTCACTGGCTGTGCCCCAGGCCTGCCTGCTGCTGTGGTTGATTCAATTAGTGAGATCCTGCAGATAAATGGAGATGGAACAGGCAACAGGATCGATCCTGGTAATTAAAGGCCAGGGCTCAAATTGAGCCCAGTACCCCGTATACAGGGTCCCCAAGGCTGCCGCAGCCAGGACCGGCCTCTGGCAACCGGGAGCCCAGGGCAGCGTGTCGGGGAAAAGTTGCTTGGGACAGAGAGCCCGGGCAGAGTCCGGGTCAGGGATCTGCAAGCCTCAGAGGCTTCCTCTGTGCCAGACTGGGCAAGCTTGGGGCCCCAGGGATGCAGGTAAACGAGCTTCCTGGGCTGCTGCCCATCCTGCCAGGCTGCCTGGCACACAGCGGCTGTCTCTGGGCAACAGAGGGCAGCAGGAGGGCAGGAGTGAGGTTGGGTGTGGCGGCAGCAGGTTTTAGGGATCTTGGGGGAGATAGCCCTCTGAGCCTCTCGAGGTGAGGGGTGGAGGGCAGCCTCACCCCAGCTTGGGTCGGCCTTTTAGGGGCTCAAGTCCTCCAGGAGCTGGAATCTGCACCAAGAAAACAGAGTTCTCCCTCTGGACTTCCCCATTCCTGCCAGGCCTGTCTGCCTGGCACAGAGTCAAGGCCAAATTCCCCTCCTCCTGCGGCAGCCCAGCTCCTTCCAGGGAGAGGCCTTTGCCACGTTCAGAGCTGTGGCCCCCACAGGACTTGGGCCAGGCCCAGCCATGGACATGGCCCCTCTGGGCAGTCAGGTGGCCCGTCCCTGCTCCACGTGACCCCAGGCGCTGAGCTGTGGGTCAGGGTCAGGGGGGCAGGAAGGAGAGAAGCTAAGTCCTAGGAAACAGTGGTGTCTGGTGCCTGGAGAGGCAGGGGAGAGGGAAGGAAAGAGGGAGGCCCTTGGATGGAAAACCTCCCAGCCTGGAACAGGAGAGGGGCAAGCGATCCGAGTCTGGGGGAGGCAGGCCTGTCTGTCCCCCTGACGCTCCCCACAGGGGCACGCCTGGAAGCGGACCCTCGTCCCGGGGACAAGGGAGGGAGAACAGATCCCCGGCTTTCCATGTCCCCGCCCAGAGGTGTCTCAGGAGCCTGTGCTGCCCTTCAGGTTTGGTAGCAACAGCCTCCAGGCAGGGTGAGACTAGAAACCCAGGCGCCGGCCCTGTACACAATCAGCCCTTGTCTCCCAGCCCAGGCCCACTGTGCGGGCTGCTGCTGACCTCCCGGACGCTGCCAAGCAGTGAGGAAGAGGCTAAGAGGCATCAGAGGCTGTGGGAAGCCGACAGGCAGGAAAGGGTGGAGCCAGGCCCAGCTGGGGATGGGACTCCCCCTGGCTCTCAGGTGGCCGGCTCTGACCCACGTCTCTGTGAGGCCTTTCCTCAGTGATTGCATCTGGGCAGAGAAAGGGGGTAACCTGGGTCTTCCCTCCTACTGCATTGGGGACCCCCTCAGCTGACCTTGTTGCCTCCTCAGAGGCCCCATCTCCAGGCACAAGCACACTGGAGGTTAGGGTTGCACCATATGAATTGGGAAGGGCACGAAAATCCTCCACGTGCCTCTCCTTCTTGGAACAGCTTCTTCACCTGGCTTCCAGGACAGCTGATGTTTCCCTCTTTTCTTCTTCAGTCCTTTCTCTGGCCACTTCTCTCCCTTTCTCTGCTTCCCACAAGACCTGGTCACCGAGGTCTACCTCTCCTGCCTCTCTAAACCATCTGATTTCTCCTTCCTCTCTACACTCCAGCCATACTGACCTGGCCTTCCTCTCATCTCCAAACTATTTCTCACCCCAGGACCTTTGCACATGCTCTTTCCACTGTCTGGAGCTAACTCCTCTTTTTCATTCTTCTATCATTCAAAAAAATTCACCTGCTCAGAGGATAATTCTGTAGGCCAAATTCTTCCAGTCCATCAAATCAGACCCCACTCTTGGCTTCTCTTGTGCTTACTAGGACCTAATTCTTGTTGGAACTATACTTTATTATAGCTTACCCTGGGTAGCCCCCACTACTCCCTAGGCTCTTGGTCTCCCCACAGCATCAGCTGCCTAGTGTATAGCAAACATCTAACACGTGAGTGAGCAGGTGAAGGAGCGCAGGCTGAGAGGTAAAGAGAGGTTTCCAGGAAAAGGCATGGAAGCTGGAGAGCCTTTGGGGCACCCTCTGATGCGGGTACCTAGAAGCTAAGCAACCTGGAGGACTCAGGGGCCTTGCTGAGGTCAAAGGTGGGTGTGGCAGGGCTGGAGTGGGGAGCTCTGGGCCCTCTTGCTTCTAGGAGAGCGAGACCCAGAATTTGGAGTGCGTGTGCCAGGCACTGCAGGGCTGGTAGGGCTTGGTCCCGCAGAGGTGGGAAACCATGCCATGGGCCCGATACAGAGACAGCACACAGCCCCATCGGGTGGCCTCCAGGTGACAGCCCCTCCAGGTGACAGTCAAGGCGAAGGAGGGCTCAGAGCACAGCTAGGAGGGAGCACAGTGCAGGCGCTGGAGTTTCTTTGCGTCTGATCAGGAGCTGGAGGCCAGGAGGCCATGCACCGACCCCAGCCGAGCCTTCGTACACCGGCCTCGGTTTGTCCAACTGTAAACAGGAGTGAAGATTAGACAAACCTGCCCATCGGAAAATCAACCTCCCTGTCTGACTCGTGACTGCCTAGGACGAGGGAGCCTGAGCCTGACAGTGGGCCAGAGCGGAGGAGAGACCTTGTCCTTCAGAACCTTCTCTCCCTGGGTCTCGGGACCCTGTCCTCTCTCCCCTGTGCTGACGGAGCTCCCTATCCCAACCTCGCCGGCAGCTCTCGTCACCTCTGCTGCACGCTCAGCAGCCCGACTCCCGGGTGAGACCTCTGCATGCTCAGGGTCTCACCTGCTCCAGGTCTGAGGCCCTGAGGATGAATGATGATGAGCACATGAATGAATGAGTAGTGACAGCTGGGTCCCACCCTCGAGGCAAGCGCTGCCTCTCTGGGCTTCTGTTTCCACAGCGGTCTCTCGAGGGAGCCCCAAATGTCCTGGTTCCGACCACCTAAGATTCTGATCTGGCCGCCCTCTTCCCTCCTGTGTCCATGGGCGGCACGGAGTCTGTCCCTGCCGCTCTCTCAGACTCACCTGGCTCATCTGATAAGGGACAGAGCCAGGCCTGCCCTGTAGGCCACCACCTGGTATCTCAGGGCCCAGAGAGGTGAATGCTGGTGAGGCTGGACACCCGCTGGAGTGGGGAGCTGGGCCCGGCAGACGCTCTGGAAGGGGCCTGTTGCTTTGGAAACCCTGGGGATGGAACCTTCAGTTTCTTCCTGACAATCCCCAGCAAGGACATCTGCTCAGGGACACTGGGAGGCCCACAGGGAGGCAGACGGATGTGATTGTGTAAAGCCCCAAGCATTGCAGGTAAGTACCATAACCAGTTCCATTGATCGAGCACCTGCTGCATGCCAGGCTCCGTGAGCGATCTGTTTTGTGCATGATCTACTTGAATCCTCCCAAGCAACCTTGTGTGTAGCCCATTTTTCAGGTGAGGGAGCCGAGGCTGGAGGAGTTCAGCGATTGGCCCACCGCATACAGTCGGTGCTGCCCTGGCTGCCAAGCCTGAGATCTTTATGGGGCCGCCCTCTGAGCACCACAGTTGTGCCCAGCTGCTTGCTGGGGGCCCCTTCTAGGTAAAACCCTGCCTTCTGGGGAGCATTTGCTGAAGTGGCTCAGGGAACGGGCGCAACTACGCGGCAGGAGCCCTGTCAGCCCCGCAAGGGACAGCAAGTGGTGGAAGCAGCTGGAGTGGGATGGTCTAAAGACAGGGCTATTTTGAGCTGGAAGCCGTCGAGAGCTCGATATCCTAGTGCTCCGGACCCTCCCTCAAGAGGGTGAGGCCCTAGACGCCATCTTGGTCTCTGGCCTCAGCTGGTGAGGTACTGAGGCCGATCTCCGACACCACAGCGGCGTGCCCAGCCATGTGCCTGCTACACTCAACCTCTCGTGCCTCTTCTCACAGGAGAGATGAGGCACCCGAAGCTCAGAGAGGCTGTGAGACTTGCCCAGAGCTACACAGCTAGAGAATGGTCAAGCCAGGAATTGCATGCTTGGCCCACTGAGGAAGGAGCCTCTCTCTGCTGTGAGCCAGTGCCCGCTAGGACCCTCTCTGGGGCTGCATCTGTGAAATGGGACTTTGGAGGGACTGCCCAGGCCTGTCCTGCCCCTCAGGCCTCCTCCAGGGCCCTCATCAAACCTCAGTTTTCCAGTTCATGGTGAGGTCATAACTGCCTGGCCAGCCTGGGTTGCCAAAGGGATGCCAGAATTGGATTTCCCCCTGGTCCAGGGCCCTGTCCAGACCGAAAGGAAGGAGAGCAGCAGAGCTGCCTTCACTGAGCACTTCCTGCCTGCTGGGCTCCTGTGAAATGAACGGAGCCAGACTCATTGCAGGAAGAAGGAGCCCCTCTGCTCAGATGACACCATCGAGGTTCAAAGCCCAGGCCGCCCCACTAGTGAGGGCGCTTGTGCCCCACACCTGCGTCCCCCCAGATCCCTGCTCTCTTGCACCTCTCTGTGATGCCCCCAACCCTGGATCTCCCAGCCCCATCCCCAGCCCTCTCCCATGCCCAAGCAGCCTCTGTCTTGCGGGCCAGCCATGCCCAGGAGGCAGTTGGGTGAGGGTTGTGCCCCCACTGACCGGGGCAGAGGGAAATCAGGAAGAGCAGCCAGGAAAGGGGAGCAGTAAGGCTGCACTTGGGCGAGGGGCTTGAATCACCCATGTCCAGCTGCTGCCCAAGGCCAGGGGCTGCAACTGGGGTGGGGGTGGCAGGGATGGGGCCTTGCCTGGGGTGGGGCAGTTAGGATGATGCTCAGGGGAGAGGGGCTCAGGGGGAGGGAGGGGGCTCATTCAAGGCGTCCTGAGTGCTCAGGGTAAAGGCGTTTCCCTTTGCTGGCTTCTGGAAGGCTCCCTCCCAAAGGGTACCTAACACTCAGCCCCAGCCTCCGCTCTGGTGCCCCTGCGTGGGACCTGGATCTTGACGCCCCAGCCCGGGTGGGGACAGTGGCAGTGTCCTGGCAGGGCTCCTCCTCTCCTGAGCACTGAGCAGGATACATCACTTCTTCTTATATTGTCCTGACAGTGACTCTCATCGTGGGGCCAGGGTGGAGTCGTGGAAATTTGCTAAATCCGTCTCTGACATGGCCCTGTTCTCCTAAGCTCCCGCCTACCCAGTGCGTTTCCTGGCA
This sequence comes from Fukomys damarensis, assembly GCF_012274545.1. NCBI lineage: Eukaryota > Metazoa > Chordata > Mammalia > Rodentia > Bathyergidae > Fukomys > Fukomys damarensis. Next base: position 37,249,297 of record NW_022900948.1, read on the forward strand.
CTTGGTTCAGGGCCCATTTTGTAGGTGAAGAAACTGAGGCACTCACCCAAAGTTGCTGGATGGCTGCTCCAGCCCCCTTGTTCCAAGAAGGCCGGCGGGCCCTTCCCAGCAGGCCCTGGCTGTGCCTGGCTTCCTCTCACTGCCTGGCCTCCCTGGGCTGACTGCTGCTGCTCATGTGTGGCCCCTTTTCCCTCTGTCCAGCCCTCCTGCTGGGTGGCCTTGCTTCCAGCAGACTCCAGGCCTCTCAAAGCCACGGCTAGGCCCCTTCCAGCTGGAACCCCCACTCCTAGAAGCTGCCTCTGGAAGCCCAGGGCAAAAAGGAAGGGCCAAGGTTTGAGGGAGCCAAGGGGCAGGATCCCTCTGGGCTCTTCCGTCTGTCTCCCATTGCGTAATGGCAAGTGGAGGACAGAGAGGGGGTTCTGGACCCACTTAAGGTCCATCCTACCTCCTGAAAGGTCCACAGGTCTGCTCTGACTCTCCGACTCTCCATCCCCCAGCCCCACCCGAAGCCTGGCCCCACCTCGGATTGCTAGGCAGCTGCCTCTCCCCATCCTCCCGCTGTCCCGCACCTCACTCTGCACTGCAGCGGCATGGAGTGTAACTCCTTCACATGGCCTGAGCCGCAGGTGACCCTCCAGGTCTGGTCCCTGCCCTGCCCCCTCCCCTGCTGCCCCTCCATCCAGAACCAGCTCCTGCCCCAGTGCCCATGCTGCTGTCCCCCCCCACTCTGGAGCACCCCGTCTCTGCTGTCCCCTCCAGCCCTCTACTGGACCAATCCCTCTCATTCTGAGAGCTCAGTGGGGTCACCTCCTCCAGGAAGCCTCCCGAGTGCCCTGTTGGGCTCCCTGGGGACTTGTGCTTCCTGCTGTCCCACTGCACACTGTTCCCTGCTGGCCTCCCCCTCTCTGGGCTGGGAGCCACCTGGCCATGCAGGCTGAGACTATGGTGGCTGGTGTGTGGGGTAAAGAAAAGATCAAGAGATGGCGTCCTGGGTCTGCTGTATCTGCAGGGCCATATGACACTTGCTATAGAGAAATCTGTGACAGGCTTTCCAGGTGTGACCTTGAAAGATACCCTGAGCCCAGGCTGGCTTCAGACTCGTGGCAATCCTCCTGCCTCAGCCTCCCCAGTGCTGAGATTACAAGCGTGTGCCATTCATGCTGGCCGGGTGAATGGACAAGAGCCTTTTCTGAGGCTTCCAGTCACTTGCCCAGCCAGGTGATGCCTCGTCCCCGTGGACTCCAGCCCTGACCAGTCCAGCCGAGGCCCTGTTTCCCTCTGTTGGTCATTATTTGCCTCTAGTCCTAGGATATCTTGTGGCCTTTGAACTCTTCAACGGGGAGTCACATCTCTCCATCTCTCGGGACACCACTCCACCCTGCAGAGGGACGCAGACAGAGGGCTGGGTTGTCAGGAACTCTCTCCTCCCCTGGGCAGAGTAGGGCCCCAGCAGTCTCAGCCAGTGGGACCTGGGGAAAATAAGCCACAGCCTAGGGAACCTGGGGGTCAGTTTGCCCCTGGAGATCGGGAGCGGAGGCAGTGGGGGAGGGTGGGTTCCCATCCAATCTGGAGCCTGTGCCGGTGGCTGCATCGCCACAATCTCTGGCTTTCCAGCCGGTGACCTACATTCCCTGAGCCAGCTCTGCTGTGGCTGTGGCTGTGCGCAGAGCCCGCGGGAAGGGCTCTGTGCTTGCAGAAGGTGCACGTGAATGTGTTCCCAGGCGGGGATGCAGGGATCCCACACACCCTCCCGGCCCCACACACTCAGTGTGTGTCCACAGGGCCAGCTTGAGGGACTGCAGCCCAGAAATGGACCAGATGCCTGTCCGCAGCTGCCCCACCTCTGCCCTGACTCCACCCCCACCCAGCTGTGCTGACTGCTGAGCACTTGGGGTTGATAATGGATAGTGGTAGAGGAGGGAGGGGGCCTGGGCTGCAGCAAGAGGCTGGACCGGAAGGATGCAGGCGTGGGGGTCTGCACACAGAGCAAGCCCTGGGCTCAGGTCCCTGAACCGCGGGTCAGCTTCCTGTCGGGTGTCCGAGGCCTGTCCTGGAGGGAGGGGCTGTGTGGGCTCTGTGGCCAGAGCTCTGGGTTCTGGAACTTGCCCTGCTCTGGGACGCTCAGTCTTCCTTGGCCAGCCCTGTGTGTACCCCTGAGAACACAGGGCCCTGTGCCTTGCAGTTACTCTGCCGCTCCTCGCCTGTCTCTGTTCTCCCTACCTCTCTGACTCAGTCTATCCCCATCTCCTGCCTCCGTATCTCTTCTGTCTTTGTCTCTGTCTCAGTCTCTGCATCTCTCTGTCTGAGCCACACCTCCGAGGGCCCACTGTGCACAAGAAGACAGCAGTGGGCTCCAGCCCCGCTGGACCTTCTGCCCAGTTTTAATTTCCTTCTGGCTCCCTCGCTCCACACACACCCCAGGCCAGGCCAGGGAATGCCTCAACCATGTGCTCCAACACCTCTCCGCCTTTCCACACTGGGCTCTGGGGCAGCCCCGTCACACCTGGTGACCTTGTGGTCCTCCCGTCAATGTGTCTCTCTCTGCTGCACACATCTCTGTGCCCCCAGCGCTCTTCCCTGAACGTCTGTGGAGAGTGACTTTGCAATGACTGGATGGCCTCATGCAAGTAAAAGTACTTTGGAAGCTACAGAGGCCCCCATCAGAGCCATACAACACAAGGGGGCGCGGATTAGAAAGCACCTGAAGCCTCCCGTAGGAATCAGCCTCACCTGGCAGGGGCGGCCACTGAGCCTGGGTGGTAGGAGGGGACCTGGGCCTGTCTTCGGTCATCCAGAGAGTTCCATTCTTTGACAGCACCCAGCCTCACCCTAGAGATTGGGACTGAGTTCATGTAGAGAGGTGGAGCCCTGGAATGTTCAAATCAACCCTACCCTCCCCTAGGTCCCCAGCAGGCGGTTCCTGAGGTCAGCTGCTGGACTAGGAGGAGAACTGGCCAGTCTCTCATTCTCTGCCAACTTCACTGCTACCCACTGCCTCCACGATAGCTCCTTGTTGGGTGCTAGAGGCCCAGGAAGCACCAGGCGGGGTCCCTGCCCCAGGAGGAGCTAGAATAGGCACCCAAAACTCCATGACAGCTAGAATGGGGAGCCCTAGGAAGGGACTCCTGAGCAGAGACAGTGAGCGTAGCAGGTAGGGAGGAGGTCACCAGCAGGAAAATGGGACCTCAGGGCAAAGCCCTGGGGTTGAGCTCACACAGTGCTTCCCTGGGAACCTCAAGTAACTCAATAGGCTACACCCCCAAATCCAGGTGGGAGTGGGTGGGAAGGAGTCTGGAGAGGGCAGAGGCCTTGAATGCCGGGTCAGGGCTTGGGTTTTATGCTGTGCTTGGGGGAGACATGCATGGTTTCTAAGAGGGGAGGGACACAGCTATGCAGAGTCTCCCCTGAATTCCTATGACCCCTGCCCACATCTAGGAGGTCCTGTCCCAGCAAGAGAAGTGGAGCCCAAAGGAGGCCAGGGAGCTGGGCAGAGATGTGGGACGGGAGAGGGTTGGAGGTTGGGAGTAACAGGACAGTGGCATTCCTGTTCCCGAGCAGCCCAGCTCCAGCTCGGCTTCAGGGGTGGGAGTGACTCCAGTCTTCCTCCTGTGGCCTCGAGAAGTCAACCAAGGGATCAGGAGACGGAAACATTCCCAAGTTCTCAGAGCCCTCCCTGAGGGCCTCTCTCTGTTTTCCTGAGGAAGAAACTGAGGCAGAGGTTTGTTGACTGCCCCGAGGAATACTGCTAGGAAGTGTGTGAGAGTCAGGGTTTGAACCCCGGTTCTGCTTCCTACTGTGCATGGCTATTCTGAGCCCACACTGAGCACTGTGTGCCTAGATCCGGTCCAGGGAGAGCAAGAGGGGCCGGGTCACCCCCCACTTCTCCTGGGATAGAGGAGCAAACCGGGCAGAGAGAAGTGAGATTCAGCTCAGTGGAGCCCAGCAGGGAGGGAGCAGTGAGCTAGCAAAGGCCAGAGTCAGGAAGGAGCTTTAGGAGGCTCCGGGCCTGAAGTCCACACTGTCAGAGAAGAGGGTGCCCTGGGGGAGGAGCTCTGTCCTGGGGCAGCGCCTCTCAGCCTTCAACTAATGGAGGTCAGGAGCACTTTGTTGGGTGCGAGCCGCCGTTCTGGGCACTGTAAGATACTCAGGAACATCCTTGGTTATTGTTTTGTTTTGTTTTGTTTTGGTACCGGGGATTGAACTCAGGCCCTTGCACCTGCGAGGCAGGCGGTAGAACCACTGAGCCAAATCCCTGGCCCCCATCCTTGGTTATTGTTCACTAAGCACCGCTGTGACAAGCTGACACGCTTCCAGACGTTGCCCATTGGCCCCAGTTAAGAGAGACCGTCCTGGGGCAGGAAGGCCCCAGGAAGGTGTGAAGTCCTCCGGACCTGACCCCTGTCGATGAGGTGAAGTAGGTGAAGTAGTCAAGCGGCCCTTCCACGGGGTGAATGAATGGCAGGCAGCCCGAAGCCATTCTCTCTGTTCGTGCCCTGCGTCTCCAAGGGGACCGGGGCTGCTTGCACTGTGTCAGGAAGAGCAAAGGCTGGGGCGGAGAGAAGGGCACGGTGCAAGAAGCCCCACTTTCACAGTCCGCCCAACCTTATACAGCCAGACAGACTTCCAGGAGCAGGCCCGGCCTCTTGCCTCTCCTGCTTAAAACCTTCACTGGCTCCCCACCACCCTCAGCATCCATCCCCAGCTGTCAGACAGCCCCACTGTCTTGTGTCCCGGACAGGTCACCTCACCCCACTGCGGTGGCCACCAACACTCAGCCGCCACCCACATCAGCCAGACCCAGAACAAGTGCTGACAGCAACTCAAACTTCGGGGCTCACTAGGCCTCTAGAGTCTCCGACAGTCCCCTTCTGGACCTGACATGCCTGCTTCCTCCCCACCTACGGACCCCTGAACCTGTCTGCTCCTGCGCACACACTCACACTCGGCCTGAATGAAGCTGCCCAGCTCCCTTGAGGGTGACAGCTTGGCACCAGCCCCCTCAGGATATGGCCTCTGGGTTCAGGGCTCTGCCCGAGGGATGGCCTTCCTATAGTCTTGGGCCTGCACAGAGAGTGGTGACCAGGAGAGTTTGCTAAGAAGGCAGGAAGGAAAAAAGATAAGCATGTGGCTTTAGAAAAGGAAGAAGATGGGCCAGGGATTTAGCTCAGTGGTTCTGGTGCCTGCCTCGCAAGCAGAGGGATCTGAGTCCGATCCCCGATGCAAAAAACAAAACCAAAAAAAAAGAAAGAAAGAAGATGAGAGAAAACAAACGTGCTGCTGGGTGCAGGACTGGCCTGTCCTCCTGGAACAGTCTGCGAACTGACCCACGGCCCTGAGCATGCGCACAGACCTGGATGGCTCATCCCCCAGAGGTCGTGCCTGACCTGGCTGACGGGCTCCTCTAGGACTTGGCTCTTGATGCTGCCAACAAGGCAGGACAGGTATGCAGGGAGATGGCCTGGGGGTCCCGGGTGGGCATTTAGCTACCCACACAGTGCAGCAGGCATGGTCCCCCTCAGCAGAGCCAGCTCCTTGGATCTAGGAACCCAGGAGCAAAGAGACTCTGTCCAGTCCAGTAGTTTTCTGGCTTTGTCCAAGGCGAGGCCAGGGGGTTACCATGCAGGAAGATCCCCTTTCCCTTAACCCAGCCCCAACCTGAGTTGCTCACTTCTGTCTGATATAAACGATGGTCTTGCCAGAAAGTCTTCATTTGAAACAAGGCTTCTGTATCTCGGTGGGTTTGAAGAGCACCAGTCTTATCCACTTCCTTATAAAGACAGGAAGGTAAGGCTTAGGAGACATAGGGTGGCCCTTAAGCCCCAGGGAAGGCAGGGTGACAGGGCCAATTACAAAACTGACCTCCTGGCCCTTCCTGCCCAACCAGGCAGCCCTCTGTTGAAAGCATAAACACATGAGTGAATAAATAGGAATGTGAAAGTGGGTTTTGTTTGGTAACATGGAATGACAACAAAGGACACTTGATATCTAGGGCAAGAGGTGGAGAATGGGGAAGAGGAACTGCCCCAGAGCTAGACAGGAGAACAGAGCGGGTGGCCAGTCAGCATCATTATATACTGGTTAACTCCCCTCTGCAGCCAGCTTCTGCCCAAGCACTCTGCTGACATCTCAGCTTCGGCCAAGAAAGCACTGGGTTTAGAGTTGAAACCTTAGGATACAAATCCCATCTCTTTTACTCATCCACTGCATCGACCTTGACCAAATCAATACCCTCTTAAAACTGAAAGTTTCTTCCTCAATAGAATGAGGCCAAGGACAACTCAGGCCAAAGTTGTTGTAGGGCCTAAATAGAAGTACAGAGCAGTCATCCAGCGATTCCTGGTGGGCTCAGGATTTTTCTTTGCATGTGAGCTTGGAGCAGGTTCAACCAGCTGTTCCCCTTACTACCTGTGTGACCTGATGCAAGGCCCTTTCTTGCTTGCTTTCTTTCTTTCTCTCCTTCTCTCTCTCTCTTTCTTTCTCACCGAGGATTGAACTCAAGGCCTTGTACATGCTAAGCAAGCTCTACCACTACACTATGCCATCATCCTTTTTTTCTTTTTTCCTTTGAGACAAGGTCTTTCTAAATTACCTGGGCTGGCTGTATTTGTGATCCACCAAGTAGCTGAGATTACAGGTTTGCACCACTCTGCCAGGCTGAGGCAAATTTCCTAACTTGCTAGCTTCTGTTTTCTTATTGGTAAAATGGGCATAATAGCAGCAACCATCTTGATCACAGGATATTATGAGGTGGTAAGTGCTAAAACACCTAGAATAGAGCTGTACGCTTGTTATCATTATTTGCATTTAAATAATAGCAGAGAGAAAGTCTTGCCCAGGAGAGATCCCAGAAATAGAAAAAATGAATGAAATAATGAGTGAATGCAAGAAAAATTATGGTTCTTCTCATGAATGCCTTATGAATCTATTTTGATTCATTCTTCCTCTTCCCTGGGAGCCCACCCTGGCTCCTGGGGCCTGGGCCTTTCCCTGCCTTTTTCTGCAAACATATAGAGGTAGGATCCATTTTGCCCCTAGATGACTTGGAGTGATAAAGAAGTAACTTCAGGCACCTTGAATCGAATCTTCTCCTCACAATGTGTAACAAACCTGGAAATTGGAATTGCCCTGAAGCTGATTATTCTAGGAGGGCACCTCCTGGCATTAAAACTAAATTAGATCAAGGTACCTCTGTTATTAGCAAAATAATTCCCTATGATTACGGAATGCAGCCATGAATCCTGATGGCAGATGAACTTCAGGTGACTTACTTGAGACAAATAACTGTGCAAAAATCACAGGCTCATCTAATCGCTTCTCTATAGCGTTTCAGTCGGGTAATTATGCTAATGGGTCTCAGAAATCACCTTTTGTGGTCTGGGATTGGGAGGGTTTAAGAGAGATGTGTGTGCGGTGGATATTACTTGCTTCCATTGGCGAGGCTGGGTGGGAGCCATGTTTGATTCCAGAGGGGCCTTGTGGGAGAGCTGGCTTGACCCATCGGCACGGGGGAAGAAGCCTGTTAGACAGTCAGAATTACAGTGGCCTCATTATTCATCTCTTTTCAGGTCATCTTACTACAGGAAATCGGATTTGTCTAAGTGCCACTGTCAGACTGATAATTCTGAGAAGCAAGTTAAAGTCAGGTCCTGAGTTCGATCCCTGGTATGAAAAAAAAAAAAGGGTAAAACCTCAGGACCTTTCTGTCAGTCAATTCAATCCAGCAAATGCACATTTTTGCCCCTGGGTGTGGGCAGAGTACCAGCAAGGAGAGTACCAGCACTTAAGAGTGTGTGTGATGTTTTCTAAATACTCAGCAACCAGATGGGACAGCTGGTATCGTGCCCATTTTAGAGACAAAGTGGAGGCTGAGAGAAAAGGAAGGATTTGCCTGAAGTGCCACCGCTACTCATCAGTGGACACAACTACTTCCTGCCACTTGGGGCTGAAGCAGACTTGGGGAGAGTCACTGTAGGCACAGGAAGTGGCCAGACCAAACAGCCAGAGGCAGGAAGCTAAAGAGACAAGTTCAAGGGTGGGTGATGGGGTAAAACTGAGACTGCAGAGCAGAAAACAGGAGACCTCAAATGACCAATTGGGATTGGGGGATTGGATAGCAGTAAGTCTGGGCGGGGCTTGAGTAAAGGCCGGTCAGATAGAATCAGAGAACTTGGGCCGAAGTGCAGGGCTCACTGGTGTATGGGGCTGCTTGTATGGAGCGGGTAAGAAGGGGATGAAATAAACAGCGGATGACTTTTTCAGCATACCCCAAAATACCGCATAGGACACACTTAGACTATAAAAATATTCAGTCGGCAGTAGTGATGTGCACCTGTAGCCCCAGCTTCTTCGAAGGCTGAGGCAGGAGGATCACGTGAACCCAGGAGTTTAGTAAGACCCCAATCTCATAAATAAATATTCATTTCTTCTATAAGATTAACATTTAACCAGGCATCTTGTACTTCATCTGATAGTCCTCCCCTTATCCCCGCACATCATCCCTTGCTGGGGTCCTTGATGGGAATGGCCAGGAGTGCCACAGTGGCCGGAATCAGGTGTGAGCCCGGCGCTCCTGGGTCCTCAGTTCTGGGACCATGATACAATCATCCAGTGACCACAGGATGAAGGTAGCGTCACCAACTGGGATCAGTGCCAAGAAGGAAAACCACTGAGGCCAGGGCTGTGTAGTGTGGGAGGCCAGGGAAGACAGCCTTAAGGAAGTGACCATAAGTGGCCACTAGAAGAAGAAGTTAACTGGACCCAAGAAGTGAGAAGACAGAGGAAAGTGTTCTCCGGAAAGGAACCCGGTGTGTGCTAAGTCCTGGTGGGTCAGGGGAAGGAGGACTGCACATTTGAGGACCCTGAAGTTGGCAGGAGTTGCTGAAGGCAAAGGGGGAGTGGGAAGATGGCATACAATGAGGCTGGAGAGATGGGCAGGGGCCAGCGCCAGGGCCTGGTAGGCCACACTGAGACAGGAAGAAGTGGGAGTGCTGTGATTGAATCTGAGCTTTGAAAACCCCATGAGGACCAGTGGACAGAGACCTACAGGGGAGAGGGTGGCAGAGTCCATGCTTAGTGAAGCCTGAGCAGGAGTTGAACTGGCCTAGAAATAAACGCGTAGGGGTGATCAGCATAAGGATAGCCATTGCAGCTGGGGGCTCCATGCAGTCGAAGTTGCCTGTGGAGACAGCTGAGGGTAAGGGGGCTCAAGTAGTCTTTGCTTCCAACTCTTACCGCCCAGTGGCGTAACACGAGATAGCCAGGGAAGAGAAGAAGTGACTGGAAAACTAGAGAAAATGCCAGATGAGGGGTAGAAGTTTCCATGGGGCTGAATATTGCCAAGAGGTCATGCGAGATGATCCCAGAGTTTCCTTTGGTATTACCAACAAAGAGGTCACTGGGAGCCTTCCTGAAAGCCATTAAGAAAGATTCTGGCTTTGCACAGTAGCCATTTTCATGGGCTACATGGTCATCAATGGCTCATGTCCTTTTCCCCAGGATAATATTATGTCGTCCAGTGACATCTGGACCCAAGAGGATTGGCCCATTAGTTCAGAAAGTATTTCAGAACTCTTGAAGCACAAGGTGTTGTTCTTTTCCAGTGACCATACAGTCCTGTCAACTTAACATATTTGTTTGCATCTACAACATATAATATTGGCCAATTCATCTTCTAGTGTCTGGACTGTAAGCAATTTGTGATCCTGTGAGCTGCCTGGACGGACGCTTCCAACAAGTGGGCATATGTGGGTTTTGCATATGTAGTGCACACAACACACTTGGTAAATTGTTTCAGATGCGTCCCCGGGGAAGATGCCACAAGCTCTGTCGCCTGTACAGATGGAAGCTGACAAGGAAAAGACAGGCCCAGATTGGGACCCCTGTAATACATGTGAGAATGGAGGGGCCTGCGTTGACACAGGACAGAGAGGAGGGTCTGTGATTGCAGCCCATCATCTCGAGAGGTGCAGGTGTTGGGAGAGGCTGGGGACACGGGACAGGAGGAAGGAGCCTGAGGAATACTGACTTGCACTGTGCTTCTCCCAGATCCTGGGCTGGCCCCCAAGTGAGTACTTCTGCTCAGAACTGGTCAACACCTTGTAATTTTTAATCTTCCCACCTTTTTTTCCAGAGCAACCCAACTGTGTTCCTTCCACCCTCCTCTTCAAGCATCTTCCTCTTCACCTAATTGCTACCTGACCCAAGAAAGGGGCCATGCATTCCACTTCTGTGCTCTCACTGAGTCCTTATACATAACTCCTTGTGATAAGCCCTAGCACACCCTGGTTGTGCAGACCCCCAAACCGAGGCTTAGAGGACTATAATAGCATGTCGGGTCATGCAGCTGGCAAATGGTCCAGCCTAGATGTGAACATGGGTCTCTCTGACCCCAAAATTGACATTACCATTAAGAGCACTGAATGAAGAACAAGGATTCAGTCCAGCCCATGGTGGGGCTCTTTTCTTTTTGAGAGTCTGGAGAGGCCTCTAGCATTGGGTCTATTCAGCCCTTTTTTGTTCTTGTCCGGTCAACAAACCTTCCTAAGGCCAGGTTATGTACAGCTAACGGGGGGTGCACTGTTGGCTCAGACAAGATTTGTGACCTTGAAGATCTCACACTCTTCTCCCAGAGACAGACTTGTAATCAGGCACAGCCATCCACACCGTGATAAATATGGACAGTGGAGTGGGCAGGTGCGGAGGGAATTTCTCTGTCTGGGAAAGTGGATGAAGACCTACCAGGGGCTTTCCGTGGGCTGCAACGTCTGAGCTGGATTGTGGTAGAGAAACAGGCTCTGGGCCAGCAGAGATGGGGGTGGGGGAAGAACCTAGCTGGTTCTAGGAAGAGAATTCTGAGCAAATGCGTGAGGGCATGGAAGAGCTTGGGGGGCCTCACTGCATGGTGGTGCTTAGGTGGGGGAGTCGCCGCGGGCTGGGAGGAGAGGTGCGAAGGACTGATGGAGATGCCAGGTAGAGGTTACTGAGCACTGCAACCGGAGTCAGGCTCTGTGTTGAGCACTCAGACTCAAAGTCTTCCTGTGTTATTAAAATAAGGAAATTGAGCTGGGCGTGGTGGTGCACACCTGTAATCCCAGCACTCTGGGAGGCTGAGGGAGCAGGAGCACAAGTTCAAGCCTGGCCCGGGGGGAGGGGGAGATGACACAGAGCGCTCCCATCTCAAAATTAAAAATTCCTTTCTAAGAGGAAGGTAGCTTGATGTGAAGGCCCTGGGTTCAATCCCCCCGGTACTGGGGAAGAAAAGAAAAAGGAAACTGAAGTTTGAAGCAGGAGCAGGACTGGATTTTCAGTGGACTCCTATCATACTTGCTCCATACCTTCAAAAAAAAAAGTTTTGGGCATTTTCTTCCCATTTCCCAACATCTATTATACATTTTGGTCCTTATTTACACAGGGGAACAAAGGAGGGGGGTGGGTAAAAGGAAAGAAGGGACAAGAAAAAAAGAACAGAAAGAAAAAATGGAAACAGGCTTTTGTAGCTAAAGCGGGGGAAGGGTTGATGGGAGAGGAAGGGCATGGGGCAAAAATTGGGGGGCTGGGAGTGGTAGCTCAGTGGCAGACACACACACACACACACACACACACACACACACACACAGAGAGTTCTGAAGAATAAGACAGACACCTACATACTTACCACCTAATCTTAGACAGAACTTTACCAGAATGGAGGAAGCCTCTTTCTCCCAGCCCACTGCATCTTTATGCCCAGAAGTAGACACTGCTGGAAAGGTGCATTCATCGTGCCTCAGAATACTTTTACCACATCTGTGCACTCCTATTTTGTTTTGCCCATTTAAAAAACTACTACCAGTATGACACTGTCCAGTCTGATCTTCTACAACTTGCTCTTCCTCCCTCCTTTGGAGATTTGTAGGCAACCCCTCGTTACTCATTTTCACTACAGCGTAGAATTTTTCTGACCCCTCCACAATTTGTTCACGCATCCTTCACTGATGGACCGTGGGTGCTTTCAGACTCTTCTTCAATATACAGTGCTGCCAGGAGCAAGAGAGTCGTTAGGTATTTCTCAGAAGTGAAGGCTGAGATCCTGGGGTATACGCAGCTTCAGTATTTTGCCTTGCTGCCAGATTGTCTTTGGCTTTGGTTGTGCCCATCTCCCTCTCATCAGCAGGGCGTGAGAGTTCACGCTCCACATGTCCCACGGTCCCACTTCTTTGCTTTCGTGCTAACCTGACAGGTGTGAAATGGCGCTCTACTCCGGGGTTTTGTTTTGCATTTGCCTGATTGCTGGTGAGGATATCTTTGTATATATTTATTGGCCAGTCGCGTTTCTTCCTCTGCGGATTGCCTGTTCATCTTTTCTGCCCGATTTTCTATTGTTTCTTTTGAAAGCTGATTTGTAAAGAGCCTTTGCATATTTTGAATATTGCACTGCATGTATCTTCTTTTGATAAATAGGGGTTTTACATTTTAATTAGATGCATTCGTCTTTTTCTTGATACGTGCTTTTTGGGTCTTTAGAAATTTTTTTCTTCCGTGTGGGTGTGTTTGGTACACCTAGAATTGATCTTTCGTGTATGGTATGAGGAAGGGATTCCATTTTTTTTTTCTAATATGGGCATCCAATCACTCTAGCATTTATAGAAAAAGCCCACCCTTTCCCTACTGAACTGCAGTGCCATCCTTGCCAAATATTAAGTCTCCATACATGTGAGGGTCTATTTTTGTGGCCTCCTAGTCCACTAGCCTATTTATCTGTCCTTAATCAAGTAACAAATGGTCTAATTGTACCTGTTTAGACTCCTCCCCTGAATTAAGAAGGCTTCCAGTAGCAGAACCAGCTCTTACTTCTCTGCAACGATGTGATGCTTGGTTTACAAAAGGGTTTTTCAAATACTGTCTCTTGGGAGTTCTAAAGTTCCCTTTTGCAGAGAAAACTGAGGCACAGAGGCGAGGTGGCTTGCCAAGGTCACACAGCCAGAAAGCGATCCAGGCTTCTGTCAGATTTCAAAGCCACAGTTCCACACCGTCCAGGCCCTGAACAGGCTTCTACTGACCCTGTATCTGACCTTCCCTTCCCTCCTCCCCTCCCCCTCCCCTTTTATCCTCCCTTCCTCTTTCCCTCCCTAGTAGCTTCTGAGTGATGAGTGCGCCAGATTCCATTCTGTGCTGGGATGGATTGAGATCACATTTGGAGCCTCCTTTCACAGCGCTGGAGATCCCACAAGAGGGCGAGGGTACACTGTTGTGGGGGTTTGTTTGTTTATTTTGTGGGTTTTTTTTTTGTGGGGGGCAGGATCTCGCTATTAGTTTGGGCTGGCCTTGAACTCACTGTTTAGCACAGGCTAGCCTCGAACTCGCAGTGATCCTCTTGCCTCAGTCTTCGGAGTGCTGGGATTACAGGAGTGCACCTCCAAGCCCGGCTGCGGTGGGCAGTTTGTGGGTCATTTTCTGAAGCCTGAGGTCAGCGAGAGGAAGCTGGGCCAGGTTTCAGAGTGAGTTGAAAGAGCCGCCCCGGATTCGCCCGTGGGCCGGGCACTGACTTCAGAGAGAGCTCCGGCTTCCCTCTGGAATTAGAAGCGTCCCTCGCCCTCCCTCCTTGGGAAGCTGGAATGCGAAGGATCAGCTTTCAGCAGAGCTGCGCCTGCCTTTCCCGGGAGCTCCAGGTGCGGGCCCTTGCGGAGAGGCCGAATTAACTGGTTCTGTCTGTCGGACTGGGAGAGCAGCTCTCGCTAAAAATAGCGCTCTGCCCAGAGCTACCTGAGCCCGCAGAGTCCCGGGGAGAGTCCGAGCCCGGACGGTCCAGGGAGCCCTAGAGCCCTGCTCGGCGGCCACCCCCGGCCTCGCCTGGGCCCGATCCCCGAGGCCG
>NW_022900948.1:37263310-37263992 GCF_012274545.1 Fukomys damarensis
ACTCAGTCCGGACGCCCGCGGAGGGCGCGGGGCGGGGGCGGGACTCTGACTGCCTAGCAGGGCTCAGCCCCAGCAGCCGGGCGACCCTGCAAACTCACCTTACTTTGCAGAAGTCGCCGTCCGGCCCCCAGGTCCGAAAAGAGCGTTCGCCCCCTACTGGCCTCGGTGTTCCTACCTGAAAAATGGAACAATCAGTTGTCAAGCTTTAATATTTGGTGTGTCTGCAAGAAAAGTTAAGGGGACCCGCAGGAGCTTATCGCAAGTATGCTCCAAGTTCACCCCAGCCAACTGGGGCTTCGGGAGTTTACGGTGGTGGGAGCGCTAGGTGCCAACTTCTTCCAAACAAAGCTCGTGTCCTCGCATCAGTCCTAGGAGTCTGAGGTCGGAGACCGAAACACGAGGCACTGAAAAGTTGAAGGCATCGGCAGACACACGAAGATCCTTGTGGGAGGGAAGCTGGAGGGTGGCAGAGGGGTGAGCAAGTCAGAGTCGCATCCCGCTGCTCAGTCCATCGACCCCGGGGATAAAGCCAGGGAGGGTTTATCTTTGATCTCCTAGGACTGAGGAAGGACCTCAGGGGCGCGCAGCACCCGCCGGAGGGGTTGCTTGGCGCGGTCTGGATCTGCAGCCCCAGCCGGGGCTCGGGGGTCTGTCCTGCCCAGTCCGGCCCTGGCGGGTGGCG
>NW_022900948.1:37264227-37272824 GCF_012274545.1 Fukomys damarensis
GCTGGGGCAACGGAAACTTTCCTGCCTCGGTGGGGACCCCGCGACCCGGCGACTTGGCGTCCTGGCGTCTTGGAGATCCCGGCTCTGGGCCGCCCTGGCTCCGGCGCCTTTGGGATGGCAGCGCCCAGAGGCCAGGCCGGCGCTTAGAGGTAAAACAACAACAACAACAACAGCAACAACAAAAACTGGGGACCGCTGGTCAGGTTGAGGGGGCCCTGGAGGCTAGCAGGGACCCACTGAGCTGGGGCCCGGACTTGAGCAGATCTGGGTACCCATGCGAGGTGTTGCGTATGGGACTGCGCAGCGGACCGCACTTTGCTTTATTCACCATTTTTTCTCCGGCACCCGCGTCTCCCGAGGACCCTGAGTGCATCGGCCTCTGTCTCCCTCTGTCTCTGACCGATGGGTTCTCTGGAGAGGATGGCCCAAGGTATCACGAAGAAGGTACCGCCAGCTGGGGCCCACAGCCCACAGGAGTTGGGGTGGCCAGGGGGTCCTCCAGCCTACCAACCTACAAGGATTCCAGCGATCTGGAGAAATCTCAGACTCCTTCAACAAACCCCCGGGGCTGATGACAGAACATCGAACCCTCTCTGCCCAGAGCCAGGTACTCCCAGAACACCCAGGTTTTGGATATTTTTGTTCAGTTCTAGATAGTTTTCGGTTTTGCGGGAGGCAGGTGGTTAAAGTAAGGTCTCTTCCGTTTCCCAGCCTGCTCTGAACCCCACCCTCCAGGAAAACACCTTGAGCCACGCAGAACAGGGACAGAGAGAACAGCCATCTAACTTCAACTCCTTGCCCTGTGGGAGTGCTTGCCAAGGTTCTGGTCCCTGGAAAAGGGACTCTTTTGAGCCATCTGGTATGTGCCCTGCTCTTCCTTTGCCCCCCCTCAACCCGCTGGGGGGGGGCTTCTGCTTTAATTTTAATTATGGGCAGGTGAGTAGATATTGCCTCACCAATGAAGATCATAATCTTTAACATTATTCTTCCTCCGTGATAACTCCTTGTATTTCCTTGACTTGAAACTGTATTGCTGAAAATTTAAAACAAAGCCCCCTCTGCTCACTAGCTGTGCGTCCTTGGACAGGCTTCCTAACTTCTCTGAGCTCAGAAGCTGCACCCCAGGGAGACGTCCTGAAGTTTTATGAGGTTAGGTGTAGAAGGCACCTCGCTCATAGGACAAGCACAGCCTTGAGGACCAGTGTGCACCCTGGGACTTGAGCCATCTTGCTGCTTACCCTTTCCCTTATGTGCCACTTGGACTGCGTCTGGCCTTTCCCTGTCCTCTTTGGATGCTCAGAGGTAGCTGCTGTAAATCTCAGGGGAAAAGCAAAGGAATCCATTAAACAGCCCAGAGGGGCTGAACTGCAGAACCACCTTCAAGATCTAGGCCCCCCCACCCCCGTGCTGTGTCCCCACCTGGGGAACATCTAGTCTTTTTTGCTAGGACCCTCTAGCGACAGTGTGCTCCCTGGGCAACTGGTTAACATGCCTGGACATCTCCATTCTGTTAAAGGAGTCTTCCTGTTTAGAGCAGAAATCTCTGTTCCTGTTACTTTTACCACTGATTCTAGCCCAACCCTCTGGACATCTATGACTGGCTCTGTTATTCGCTGTGGTCCCCTAGTGCCTGGCATTCTGTTCCTTCCTTTAGGCCTTCAACACACTGGAGCTGAGTTTGGCAATGTTCGCAACGCCATTTATTGAGTGCTTCTTTTATGCCAGGCTCTGTGCTGGGGGCTTTACACATATTTCTTCACGTCTTTAAGATATCTCATGAAGCTGAGTTAATCCTTTTCTTGTCATTGTTTTGCCCATAAAGAAACAG
Organism: Fukomys damarensis; assembly: GCF_012274545.1. Taxonomy (NCBI): domain Eukaryota; kingdom Metazoa; phylum Chordata; class Mammalia; order Rodentia; family Bathyergidae; genus Fukomys; species Fukomys damarensis. Next base: position 37,266,056 of record NW_022900948.1, read on the forward strand.
GTTTAGAGATGCCAAGGGACTTACTCAAGGTCATACAACCACATGCAATCAGCCTCTCTCTGTAAAGCCCATGCTTCTAATTGTTACTTTTGTCCCATATTTGCCAGCATGCCTCTGTGTATGAGTGTGTGTGCGCGCACTTCTAATTGTTACTTTTGTCCCATATTTGCCAGCATGCCTCTGTGTATGAGTGTGTGTGCGCGCACACTGGCCTGTGGTATGTGCTGGGATGCCTTTATCACAAGCACTGGGGCAGCTGTTCATGCAAATTCCTCATCTCTACTCTGGACCTTAGGGATCTGCCTTTGAAAAACCCCTTTGGCTGTTCTTCTGCACTGCCCAGTCTGATAACCAGAGCCCTAAAGTACTCTGAGGAAGAGAACCTGAGATCAGGGCCCCAAGAGGTCCGAATTCAAGTCTTGGCTTCACTCTTTTGAGCTTGTTGCATTTTTTTTCTTGGGCTTCCTCCCCACTGGACGATAGACGAGCTGTTACAGCCACTGGCAGGGTTATTTCTCTGGCCTTTGCTTTCTACAAGGATTGACAACGCACCTTGGATGAGGCCCTTGTGTTCGGGATTCTAAGCTAGAGTGGGGATGGTCTAGCGAGATGGGCAAGAGCCCCCCATACATGCCTTTATCCTCCTCCCATGGTGGCCTTTGACCTTCCCAACCAGGAAGTGGTGGGCTCAAACCTCTGAGGGAGAGGACTGGGGTAGGCCTGCCATGTGTGCACCTGATTTTTAATCTTGTAGAAATCCACCCGTCCCATTGGAGCTCTGATCTGACCACCATGTGCAGCTTAAGGGGAAATGTCTCACTCGAGGCACGGGGCTGGCTGGAGGGGTGTGGGTGAAGGACTCACCTGCTGGACCGCCAGCTGTGCTGTAGACTGAGCGCTTGTTCTGCCTTTATCCCCTTTGATCTTGCTGAAGGCACAGAATTATTAAACGTGCATTTTATGGAAATGGTCATTGAAGTCCAGGAAGCTGTAGTGACATGTCCCAAGCCCTTATGTGTATGTGGGAAAGGTAGTGTGTATGGGGGTGCTGGAGTCTAAACTTGAACCCAGGTCCCTTGACTGTATGGTCAGGCTGTCCTTGCACTCTGTTTCACGCCTTGTTGTTTTTCTGCCCACCTGGCTGTGACTTTGGCGCCAGAGCCCTTGCCTGGAAACCCAAGGACCTGGGCCAGTACCTGGCTGTGGGATCCTGGGCAGGGCTGGTCAGGGGGTGGGGGTGGGCTGTTCAACTAAACCTCTGAGTTCTTTCCAACTTTGACCTTTGCAGGTTATATAGTCTGTATTTCTGGGGAGGAGGTGTGCATGATGGACTCCGAGCTGGGTGAGTAGTCGACTTAGAAGGTGGGATGCTGCAGTGGGAGCTGTGAAGGTAGCCAGAAGGGCTCTTATGGGAATGGTTTCAGATGGAGCCGGAGGAAAGGGTTGGGGAGCCAGGGCAGCCCAGGGAGGGAGAGGTTGCTTAGCTCGCAGGGAGTTGGCCCTTTGCAGCCTGAGCACTGAAAGAAAAGTGATGTGGGAATGACTGCGGATCCTGAGGGGAAGCCAGGAAGAGCCTGGGGGCTCCGGGGCCAACCAACTGGAGTCTCCCCGTCAAGCCAGAGTAGCTGGGCCAAGACCGGGGAGTGCGAGAGCAATGCATAGGGCCTCCTGTCTCCCCCTGGGCTCCCTCATCCACCCGTCCCTGACTCGGATGTCTCCCTGCCAGTGTCCCTGCTAGATGACCGTAAGCTCTGCCTGGAGCCAGCTGCTCCTGTGGGGACGCAGCCGCCCATTCCCCAGGCCCAGGGTGGGCCCAGCCGCCTGGCTTCCTGAAGCAGCCCCGGTTAGCTGCAGCCTGTACCAGCCTCCTGCCCTGAGCTTCCCTAGCTCCATCGGGAGCCTTGCCTTCTTCCTCCCTCAGTGTGGCTCCCTGCCACAGCCTATGGCCAACAGCCCCGCCCCCTGGGAATAAGGCCTCCACTTTCCCTCCCTGTCCTGACTCCCTCTGCTCTTCAGGCTCATGCTTTCCAGTCTCTGCCTGGACTCCCTCTGCCTTTTCTCTCTGCCGCTGCATCATTGTGCAGGTTCTTCCTCCCCACCCCCGGCCTCATGAATGTCACCTCCGTTGGGTCTCATTGCCCCATTGTAGGCAGGCTGCCCCAATTCGGCACTGGCTTCATGCTCCTCTGTGAGCTTGCCTGTCTTGCACCATGGGCTCTGAACTTCTTTTTTTTGTTTGTTTGTTTGTTTTTTGAGACAGGGTCTCACTATGTAGTTGAGACTGACCTGGAACTCACTATGTAGCCCAGGCTGGTCTCAAACTCAGTGATCCTCCTGCCTCAGCCTCCTGAGTGCTGGGATTACAGGCATGCGCCACCATGCCTGGCAGCTCTGAACTTCTTAAGGCCACAGACCTGGGCATGTGTCTCATCTCAGGGCCCACATAATGGGTGGGGCCTGACTAGGGCCTTCCTCATACTGGTAAATGCTCACTGAGCTTTTTGGCTTTGGACTGGCTTTGAATTGAACTTCGGGTCCCAAGTGAGAAGAACCAAAGCTCACCTGATTCTTTAGAATTTGTGAGAGCATGGGCAAAGTACTTAGGAAATATTTATAGGGGTGATTGTGACTGTGTTGAGGGTTCATAGTTGTGGCCTCAGCGGCATGGAGGGGGTCACATGGTTTTTCTAGGGTTGCATAGTTATTCGTGTAGGAACCACCGTGGGAAGGGTTTGTCCCTCAGTTCAGAGAGGGTGGGGTGCCCCAATGGCCAGAAGGGAAGAGAGCAAAAAACGAAGACAAAAATTCATGCTAAAGCACAAATGATTTGCCTAAAATGCCCAGGTTTGTAAAGTGCTTTCATTCACAGGTTTTTTTTTTTAACCTAAGTCTCCCTCTCAACCGCCTTGTGACTTTCTGCTGAGGACCCTAAGGCTATGAGAGGGGACCCTTGGCTAATCTCACTGAAGCAGAAAGAGGCAGCTGGTAACCTCCCCGTCTTCTCTCCCTTGGGGTGCAGAGTGCACGGCACTGCTCAGCGTGCAGCTCCTCACTCTGCCTGGAACTGTTCGAGATTCTTGGGTTGCTTCCATTTGCCCAGCCAGCATCCCTTAATGAGCGTGAACTCAGGTAGCGGCGCTGGGACAGGGGGAATCAGGGAAGAGGGAAATGTCGTGGGGATGCAGCCAACACCCCAGCAGGTGGGCCAGGTGACCAGGCAGGCGACCTCTGTCCTAGTGTAGGAAGCCCCACCTCCTTCAGGGTCGCGGTAGCTGGCTGGTACCTATTAAGAACTGTTTTGAAGTAAGGTTTGAGAGAAGCTGAGCGGACTGAGGGAGAGGGGATTGGTGCTGGCCTAGGTTTGTCTAGGTGCCCCCAGTTTCTTGGGCAGATGACTGGCAGGGTTCCTTCAAGCCCCATAGCCCCCGTTGTTGCTTTGTTCCTGAATGTCCCCTCACTGTTGCTTTCTCAGCCCACCTGACCTCACCTAGACTGAGCATCCTAGCGCAGGTGCCTGTGGTTGCCCCTCTAGGTGACCTTAACAGGATTCACAGTGTCAGAGAGGGCAGGGAGGGAATGTGGGGTAAACAGATAGGGAAATCAGCCAGTGACCTTTCTCAGAATCTGTGGTGACGCGGCCTGGCTGTCACTGGCTTCAGAATATGTGACAACTGAGTCCACCAGAAATGGCTGTTTGCTGGGGACAGTGAGGCCCCAGCCAGACATCATGGAAGCTGGCCCTGGCTGGAGCATGGAACTCAGGGCCTTTCCCGGCAGAGGGGACACCATCAAAGCTGGCCCTGCTTCCGGGAGGAGAGAATTCCCAAAAGGCCCTGTCAGCCCCCCTGATAGGGATCTGCAGGGTGTGTGAGGGATTTGTTTTTTGGCCAGGATGTGGGGAGTTAAAAATAGATGCTGTGATCCCTTGGGCTTGTGTCACACTTGACACTGGGCAGAGCCCTTTGGCTCCATTATCTCACTCGAGTGGCTCGGCTGCCGCTGCCGAAGAAGAAGCTGGACCGTCCACTGTAGAAACCGACATGTGGAGGCTGTGCCCCATGTCTGGCTGGAGACTGCACCCAACAGTTAGTAACAGGGCCTAGGTGTATCCCCCAGCCTCCTGCATCTGAGTGGGGAGCCCAATTCCAGTGGACAGGCTACAGGAGGGAAGGGGATTGGTTCAAATAATAGGGACAGGTTTTTATGCAAAGTGGAAAGGGTGGCAAGAAAGGCAATAATGAATCAAAGGCTTATGGTGGGAGTGGGGAGCAGCAGGGGTAGGAGTGCTGTAATCAGCTGGAGCAAGGAGGGGATAAGGTATGGAAAGGAGTGAGGCAGAAAAGTACCCACGGGACCCCAAACTGAGGACATCAAATGCTGCAATAAAGAGTGTGAACCTGATACTGTCGGCAGTAGGGAGCCATTGAGAATTACAGAGCACAGCATTTACCTGCTCTGTCAAGAGTGCTGTGCAATGCTGTGCTCCCTGGCTTTGCTACGGGTGTTTCTTTATGGTATTTGGCTCTGATAGAGCAGATTTCTCCCCTCCCCGCTTTTTTTTAATTCTCAGAAGACACCCTGCCTATCCTTAACACTTCTTCTGGGACCTTGCATCATAGTGATGGGAAGTCCCCATTTTCTGCTGTCTCTGGGTTCTGGGACCAGCCAGCCCTGGGGCAAAGTCTGTATCTTGGTTTCTTGGTTAAGCTGTTATTCTAGTGCCCCCCACCCCCCGCACTTCCCCTGCCCCACTCAGCACTAGGAATTGAACTCAGGGCCTTTGCACTGAACTATACTCCTAACCCTTTTCTATTTTTTCTTTTGAAACAAAGTTTAGCTAAGTTGCCAAGGCTGGGCTGGAACTTGTGATCCTTCTGCCTTAGCCTCCCAGAATGCTTGGGATGACAGGCATGGCCCACCATGCCTGAATTCTAGTTTTTAAATGAGGTAGCCTTGGTTATCTGTCTTGCCTTCTCCCTGGTGGCTGGCATTAAGAGACGAGGAGTGACCGAGGCTATGGAGGAAGGCTTTTCTCCTCTTTTCCTGATGTGTCGGAACCTGCACAGGACACCCTTCCGGTATCTGTAACACCAGGTGCCCCATCCTGACAAGCTCCCAGACTATGGGACCCCTACCCTGGGCACCCCACTCGGGCTCAGCTCTCAGCAACCCAGACCCTTGTCCTCTAACCCCAGGCCTTCATTAACTCTGCTTCTTTCTCAGTGAGGTCAAGGCCCTAATGAGCAGGACAGCAGCTTAACCAGATCTCAGCTGCCCACCCCAGTAGAGACCTCTTGGTACAAGCTGCCTGCATTAGAACTGGGCAGCCAGAGGCCTGGGGTCACCTAAAGCTTCACGCCAACTTCCGGTGGGGACTTCTGGTGGGGACTCCTACGGGGCCTCTGGACCCATCCTGACTCTTGGCCGCAGCACCCCCCTGCTCGGCAGAGCCTGGCTACTCCAAGAGTCAACAGAACCCCAGTTTTGCAGCTTGGCTCTCCCTGGGGCTGGGTGCCAGCAGCGGCAAGCCCTCAGGTTCCCAGAGAGGACCTGGCGTCCGCGTCGGCTTAGTCACCGGGATGAGGTCACCCCTCACCTCTGGCTGGGAGTGGATGCAAAAGTTTGGGAACTTTCACTGTGAGCCACTTGTTGATTTTCACATGTAAGAAAAACAAGCCTGTTGGTTGGGACTTTGTACTTGGCCCATGAACTGTAGGCCCAGGGAAGCCACTGGGAAATGATTAGTACTTGGGCTATGCAATGTACTAGCTTTCCAGGAGGGGGGCTCTGTGTCAGGGAAGAGCTGGGAGCAGAGCCAGAATCCAATGCCAGCACTTGCAGTGGCTGTGTGAGCCTCAGCAAGGCACATGACCTCTCTGGGCTGCAATAAAGATTTCCAGCAGTTCACACTGCCTGAGTTCTTCTGGTGGGCCAGGCAGCAGGCTTAAGGCTTTCCAAGCTTTAGCCCATTTGATTTGATTTTCATGACAGACAGGGAAACTGAGTATCAGGTATTCCATGTCTTTGCTGCCATGCTTGAGGGATTCTGAAAGTATGAATATGAGAAGCCAGGGGTGAGTAAGCAGGTGAGATGGGAAAGGGTCTTTTTCTCCACTGGCCTTGTTCTCAGGTCCTTGAGCTGCCAGAGGGGTCAGGACTGGCTGTATCCAGACTCCAGGAGAGGCAGGGATACTAGAAGATGGGACTTCACAGCCATCTCTTTCCATTTTCTGTAGCTTGTTGGCTTTTTTCTTTGCTTTTTTGCAGTGCTGGGATTGAACCTAAGACCCCATGTGTGCTAGGCAAGAGCTCTACCACTGTGCTACATCTCCAGCTCTGCTTGTTGGCTTTTTTTGAAGCTGATATGAATTCATCCCCTCAGCATCTAACCTCTCCCCAGGATCCCCCCCCCCGCCCATCTCCTAAACCTGTAAGGCTGGGACGGGGTGCTAACATTTTGCTTTGTGTGGAGTGACCAGAAAGGCGTTAATTCAGATTTGGAGCAGGGTGGACCCTGTTGGTGGCCCCTGGATCCTGGGCTTGGTTGGAATTAGGTGGGGAAGAGCCACGGCCTCCACCACGCATCTGGGCAGAGCAGAGAAGCTGGGGCTGGGTGCACCGACAGCCCTGATTTGAGTCCTAGCTGCTGTGTGACCTCAGGTAAAGTTGCTTCACTTCTCTGATCCTCAGTGTTCTTATCTGTCAGCTGGCAGCAACAATACCTATTTCTTTTTTTTTTTTTTTTTTTTTTTTTTTTTTTTTTTTTGGT
>NW_022900948.1:37272927-37303126 GCF_012274545.1 Fukomys damarensis
TTGCAAGGCACCACCGAACTGCTGAGCTAAATCCCCGGGCCAACAATACCTATTTCTTAGGTGAAAATTAGATGTGGGGAGGAGAGAACAGAGTATAGCGTTTGCACATTGCAAACATACAATAAATGCTGTTTTATTATTTTCATTATTGTTATTATTTAAGAAGATCACTTGGCAGTGGCCTTGGGTTACCCTGAACTTACTGCCTCTGTTGAAGGCTGTGTTTGGGGCCGGGGATTCAGCTCAGTGGTGCTGTGTCTGCCTTGCAAGCTCAAGGTCCAGAGTTCAATCCCTGGTACCAAAAAAGAAAAGAAAAGCTATTGAAGTCAGTGTTGCATAGGGAAAGATCTAAATTAGAGGAACTATGAATTATTTACTTACTTTCTTGTGAAGCAGCACAGGGATTGAAATGGGCCAAAAAAGCAGGTTTCTAAGTATGGATTTTTAAGGGGGTAACTTTGATGAGTGGAGAAAGAAGTTAATAGAGACAAAGCTTCTTTCAGGTGGTTGAAGTTTACCTTCTGGCTGGTATCCCCGTGCCCCTGCCAAGCCGTCCTGGCTGCGAGTCCCTGGGCGAGCGTATGTTGACACAGTCCTGCGCATGGAGCAGCGGGAGCAGCACTCAAACAAGCCTCGGGTTCTTTTAGCTCCTCTCTCCCCGCCAAAGGCTGCCGTCAGAGTCCCCCTGTAGAGAGACAGCGAGCCCAGCCTGTGCCAGGCGGCTTATTAGGTGCGGGGAGAGGTCAGAGGGCTTCCCAGAGAGTGTGGGGCTACAGCCTCAGACAGCTGTCCAGATGCTGCAGTCAGCACTGCAAAGTCACTTCTCGGCTCGCCAGGTTCCCCACATACCTGTACCTCCAGGTCAGCCGAGAGCTTGGCAGGCAAGACACTTAGGAGGCTGGGAGATGTTCAATGCTGCCTCGGTTTCCCCGTCTGGCCCAGACATTACTAGAGCCCCCTTTTTATCTTGGGCATGCTGCTGGGGCATGAGCACAGGGACTTGGGGGGAAGATGCGGGTCTGAGGTTCCAGTTGGCTTTGTCCCTTGCCGTCCTGTGCCCTCCAGCAGGTCATCTCCCCGCCTGCACCTCAGTTTCCATCAAATGGCGATAATAGTACCGCCTACGTCACTGAGCTGGGTTGTTTGGCGACTTCAGTGAGGTAATGCTTGTAAAGCGCTTATCACAGAGCTGGCACGGGGTAAGTGCCTATAATTATAAACCGCCCTCTTGGAGACACACCTCGACTGACCGCCCTGGCAGCCCCTTCCTCCCCCTGAGTTCCTGTTTGTTGTTGACATCCTCAGTGCAGGGATTTTAAGTATTTATATCCTTGCTGGAATTTCTCTTTGCATTGTCTTCTTAATTACCTAATTGAATTAAGGCAAACAATTTCACTTCCTTTCCAGTGCAAGGGCAGGAAGGGGCCTGGTGCCTTCTTTACTGTGATTAGGGAGATATTTGATGATGGTGATGGTGCCTCCCTCCCCTGAGAGGGCCACTCCCCCTTAGCACAGCCCCGCCAGCCCATAAATCAAGCAGCAGCCACGTGCTTGAAACATAAATCTTACTGAGGATGTTGATGGCTCTGGCCACATGTTCCTTTCAGCGCCAGCTTGAATTTTGGCACCTTGTTGCCCACTCACGGATGGATGGTTGAAAAGACTCCTTTTAAATATTTAGAACAAATGACCTGTGTATATATCTGGGACAAGCTGTCCAATGAGATATAAATAACAGATCAAGGCATGGAGAGTGGAACCAGCAGATCTGCTCTATACACTTCCACCACTGTGTTGGCGGCTTTGGGTGGGGAAACAGTGGCCACGGCCCTGGGTCTGAAATGGACGGGCTGGTGGCTTCCAGACACTTTGTAGCTGAGTGAATTGAAGCAGCCATTTCCCTTGGCTCCAAAGCAAGAGACGAAGACAACTGTGTCACAGGTGTGTTGTAAGAATCACACGTCCCACGTTGGCATGGTAGTGCATGCCTGTAATCCCAGCTCTCAGGAGGCTGAGGCAGGAGGATCACTGTGAGTTCGAGACCAGCCTGGGCTATATAGTGAGTTCCAGGTCAGTCTCAACTACATAGTGAGACCCTGTCTCAAAAAACAAAACAAAACAAAACAAAAGAATGCTTCGTTGGCACATGAGAAATACTCATAAGGAAGCCATCTTTTTACCCAAGGACCTTAAAAAAAAAAACTCAGCATGTTCTTTATCCCCAGATCCTCCCTAGCCTTCTTTCCATCCTTCCTTATTGTTGGAGGACAGCAGCCAGGACCAGCTTGCCCCAGCTCTCCACCTCGACACTCCCGCTCCAGGAAATGCCCCCCCCCCCCCCCCCCCCCCAAGCCCCTCCTCTCTCCTTCAAGACTTATCCTAAGCATGGTCCCTCGGCGGGATTTCTAAGGGCTCCCCTCATCCCCTAGACATCTTATTATGTCCTGGTCGTGTCACATGTCTGTAACCATCATCAGCCCACGTATGCTCCATAGACTGGTAGGTCGGTAAGACACTTGGTAGAAAAGGATTTTAGGAAAAGGCCGAGTGCTTCATGCTGTTTTGTATAGTCCCAATCCACGTGAGCAGTTTCAAGGCTTTGAGAAGTCTTGCTGTAAAGAAACCTGCTGGGAACTCTGCAAACCTCACTAGTAGGACACTTTCTTCTTGGAATGCCTATTGACAGGCTCTGTGACATTCTTGGAGGCAAAGCATTATGGGCATCTGTATAATGGTTGAATGTTTTTGTCCTACTTTACAGTTAAACCAAGGCCCAGAGGGCCCAGTAACCGGCTACGTATGTCCCTCTGTCACCAACTGGATCCACTGGCAGATCATTTATGAGAGTAGCCAGGACCAGGTGGTGAGGAAGGGCAGGATATGACAGCCAAGGACTACTCTCAAAGAGCTTTTGGCCTTGCTGGGGGATGAGATGGCCACACAGAGTAGAGATGACCTGCCAGCCATGCGTTCTGAGCCCATGTGTACCAGGAGCCCGAGGCCTGTCCTTATCTCTGGCCAAGGAAGGACACGGGAGTCAAATGTCCTTAGAGAACCCAGCACTCCAGATCTGTCCCCCGACCCCGGGCTTCCACCCCAGGCCCCATGATTCCTGCAGCCCTGCAGAGACACCGCTCACGAAGGATGGGAAGTAGGGAAGGGAAGGAAAGAGCCTTCTGTTTATCCATGCACATTCTTCCCCTCCTTTTCTGGGGGAAAATGCTTTCTTTTAGATTCCTCTTTTATTATCTGAAATTCTCAGGAGAGCAATTACCTGCCAGTGGGAATTATCCGCCGTCTTTATTCTAGTGCTCGTCTGCCTGAGTTACTTCTTGGAGTAATTGATTTTGGTAATTCAGAGCCACTGAATTAGGAGAGGGTGCTGGTGCGCAGGCAGGGAGGACCCACAAAGGCCTTTCTATAGGTGTTGGTGGCTGGTGGCACTGCTGTTGATGGCTGGTGATGGATGATGGGGGCCTCTCGTGCAAAAGGAATACGAGTTGCGCCGTGCTCACCTGTCTGGAAAGCTGGCAGGTTTGGGGAAGGAAATGAGGAGTTGAAAGGTAAATTGTCAGGCAGGTCAGTCCTGGGGATTGGTCCCAGCCTCACGCTGGCTGTGGCCTTACCCTCTGTCTCAGAAGGCCCAAGAGGAGGAGGAAATCCATCAGAGTCTTCCTTGCTCAGGGCAGACTCAGGTACTGCTCTGGACCTGCTGTCTCAAGCGTCATAGTTCCCTGACAGTAGGACAGGCCAGGACACCAGGCTCCCTGTGGTAGAGACGTCAAAGGTGGCCATCAGTGAGGGAGGTCCAGTGTGACCCGGGACGCTATCTGCTCTTCAGGTTAAAAAAAAAAAAAAAAAACACTAGGGGAGGTAGGTTTTGTCCAAGAAACAGTTTCCTTTTAGGGCAAATGGCCCCAATTTTAACTGGCATATGCTCTGGATATAGGAGAAAAAGCTTGGACCTGAAGCCTCCTCAGTCTCTCATCTTGGGAGTCCTGTGAAAGAGCCACTTCTGTGCAATCTCTCTCCCCCAAAAGGAGCCTTCATGCCCACAGGCACCACTGTGGTCCAGCCCCAGAGCTGGCCTGTCCTTTGTCACAGTGAGCACCCTTCCTGTGAGGCCTGGATGCTGTGACAGTTACATGAGACTGTTGGTCTGCCACAGGACTGGGGTGGCTCTGAGGGACAAGACCCTCTGTTACCCTGGGATCCCCATCCAGTGCCCAGCTCAGTGCATATAAGGGGATCAGATGGGGCTCTCACAGATATGAGAGACCCCTCAAAGCTGGCCAAAGGTTTCACGGGCTCATGTATGTAAGGAACCCCAGGAGACCAGACTGAATTTGTCAGATAAGGTATCTTTCTGTTTGTCTCTCTTCCTGTTTCTCCCAACCATTTCTGGGTTGCGTGTCTCCACGGAGCTGGGAATTGGTAAAAAAGGATCCCCAAGGAACACTGGGATGCTGGCTCCAAGGGAAGGGGAGAGCAAACACATAAAGAACGAGATCCATAAACACATAATGTGCATATCACGAGTGGGTATTCAATTCAATGAATTTTTGTAGAAATACTTTTCCCCCAAGAAGGAATTTACATTGCAGGCAGGATATCCAGGTGGGGCCACTTCATCTCCTACAAACTACACAAAGCCACCCCTGTGCTTGGAAGAGTGTGCAAGTACATAAGACAGGTGCCCTAGCTGGGACAGCAGAGCCGGAGCAAGTGCACACCGTCCCTAGTCTGGTCCGAATTTGGGTGTCACGGCAGTGTTGTCCATGCACTGGGGGTGTAGCTCAGTGGTAGAGTGCTTGCTTAGCCTGTGTGAGGCCCAGCACTGCATGTGACGATGACGGCGGCGACGACGATGATAATGATGGCGAAGATGATCCTTTCATACTTTAAAGGGCTACCTATACATGTGTAGAAGAAGCCCTTTCTGACCAGTTATGACACTGTCCTCTAGAACCAAGAGATAGATTATAAGACAAAGGCGCGTGCCAAAGGGCAACTGTGGGGAGGGTGGTGGCTCTTGGCACTCTGGGGACTCTGGGGAGGCCTTCACGTGCCTGGGCTGTGATGAGAGTGAGCTGCTGTCCAGGGTGATGGAGTCAGCACATCTTCATGGAGCGTCTGCCATGTGCCGGGAGCTGTTCCTGTGTAGACTGAGAGATTTTTCCCATGGAGCGACTGGAGGTCAAGCTTCTGAGAAAGGAAATGTTGGAGAAGGAAGCAGATCTTAGGACGTTTTCTTAGCAAGGATTTGGTGAGAAGTGAAGACAGTCTTACACTTGGGTGGGGTGCGGTATGACCCCGGTAATGATTTCATGAGCTCTCCTAGACCACCTCTGGTTCCTGAAATTCCCTTCCTGATTCATTCCTCTGAATAAAACCCTGCTCTCTCGAGCATAGGTATTAGGTACTAATGTTAGGTACTAAGTGGGGATCTCATTTATCTCCAAGCCCTCCTTCGATTGGAAGTTATCATTTGGGTCTTCTCCCTTGGCAAGGCCCTTAGAAGATAGGTTCCCCCCTTCAGGGTGGAAGTAGAAAAAGGAGTTAAACAGAGAACCAAGCTAACACGAGACTGGTGGTGTCAGTCAGTTTGCACACTTAACGTCACTGTGCCTACCCCACCCTGAGTGCTAAACTTAGCAACAGTCAAAAATTTTAGTCATCCACTCTCTTTCAGTGGTCATTGTTTTCCAAGTCTGGATTCTAAAGGCAGAAAGAGAATTAAAGGTCCTTCCGGGCTCTGAGCCCCTGCTGTAGCCTTCCAGATCCTTCTGCTCAGATGGGCGGCTCCGACTCCGGCAGCCTGGGGGGAAGTTATGGGAGCTCTGGCCAGATTCTCCTTCCTTCCACCCTGCACAGATGGGGGTGTGGTCATCCACCTCCCCCAGTTCACCCCTTCCCCATGGAAGTCAGCAAATGCTAACCACCCCAATCACATTTGGTAGCTATGGGGGTGTGTGGATCCGGAACTAGGCGTGAGTGGCTGAACGTCTGAGCCGCTCTTTGTGTTCTGTAAATGGGCCCCAGCAGGCCCTTGGAAACATCAGTAGGTAACTAATCGTGTCAGGGCCCTAGCTCAAGAGCTGGCGTGCAAAAGGATCACAGTGCGTGGGATCGTTGTCACTGTGCTATTATTGCTCTGGCCCCAGCAGCCTCCCCAGGCTGGGCACCAGCCTCCAGCTGCCCCTCTTGTCTTCTATCACTGTGCCCTGCATGCCCTTGGATGCTTCTCTGTCTGTGTCTCCTGGCTCTCCTGTCCTGGGCACCCTCTTCAACCACCAGCTCCCATCTGAAAGCCCCACTCATGCCCAGGATATCAATGACCCCTGAACCCGGACCCCTCTCAATTCTGGCTGTAAATTTCTCATCCTGGCCCACTCTCCTGAGTTCTAGATGGAGAGAGTGATTTTCAGCATGGGCACATCCTCATCCAGCATGGAAGTCCTCTTCTTCCCTCTTCTTCCCACTGCAGACCACTTCCTCTTACAGCAGCCCCGCCCTGGTCCTCAGCTTCCTTCTTGCAGTGGAAGCTGTACTGCCCAACCCGTTCTGGGAACCTCACCCAGGTGTTTTCCCTCCTTCCTAGGTCCTCTGGTTCCCACTGGGACCCCTCTGTCTCTTGCACCCTCTCCTGCCCTCCCTCACCTGAAGCCCAGCCACAGCCTCTTCTTGGGTTGCTGCTCCCCATCCTGTCCACACTGGCCCAGGGAAGCTCTCCAAACCTGAGTCTGATAGAGTCACTCTCCTGATCTTGAAGGACTCCCCATTTTCCCTGGGTATAGCCCTGGCTTCTCAGCCCAGAGTCCCAGTAGGAAACTGCTTGCCCACACCTCCCTGTGGGCCTCACAGCCTCCCATGTCCCACAGCCATGCCCTTGTTCTCTGAGTTCCTTCAGCCTTCACAAAGCCAGCGGGTATGCTGGTCCCATGCAGTCCAGCCCTTGCTTCCAGCCAGATCAACATGGCTGTTCCTCAGCCTCCCTTGGCATCTTGGGAGATGTCCCTTCTACTGAGTGCATGCCATTTGCAGCTTCATCGATTGGGGCTCAGCTTGGAAGTCTCTGGGCTCTGTGTGTGAAGGGCCTGGCCTGACTAGGAGGATCATTTCTCAGGCACAGAGAGGGGACTCAGGAAATGGGGGAGATCAGGAAGGGACACCCTGATGCCTGAGTTCTGTTCTTCTCAATCACTGCCTGGAAACTATGTGGGTTCTGTGGCTAGGGGTGCTCCGCTGCCTGTGTGCAGGCCCTCTGTACCCCCACATTACCTCTTTGTTAGGAGGTGATATTTGCCCCTCTCAGGGCTGGGGCCACTGGGTGGATTGGGCAATGGTGTGGGCGAAAGCAAAACCCAAGTGGGCAAATAATAATTAACCGACAGTTGTTAACAGCGGAAAAATGCCACCTCGCCCAACCCACCTCCCCCAGGAGGGAGGAGCCCAAATGGTCACGTGTCCCCTTGGGAGATGTTATTTCACAGCCAGCACAGGACAGCTTTGGCTGAGAGAGTGATAAGATGCCATGGGGTACGCGGGAAGAAGGAAGGGGATGATGCCATTTCGGGGCCTCTGGCTGGGATTTAGCTGGATTCCCTGGGGTTTTCTTGGGGGGAATACAGGGGCTGCTGAGCTGAAGGTGAGAGTACTTGAGGGGTATCACCAATCTGTCCCGTATCTTGTTCCCCTGAGCCATCTAGGTCCAGGGAGCTGCCTGCAGCCTGCATGGCTATACCCTGGCTGCTCCACTGCCTGGACCCCTGTCCCCCTTGGAAAGTCCATAAAATGTATGTTTCGGTTTGCCCTTCGGGAAGTCCTCTGTACCTGTGTGTCTAAAAGACAGGGACCCTGCCCAGTTAGTCTCTTCCTGAATACTTGTTTCTTCCTTTATTACATGTATCACACATGCACGCCCACACCCGGGTGGTTTTTTTTTTTTAAACCTAGAGTTTTTCCTTTTATTTACAAAGCACTAAATAAAACCCACACGTGAGTGAATATATCCCCTGTCCTGTAACATTGTGAATGCCATTTCTCCTCTCAAATGTGGCTTTAGATTTGCATACCTTTCTGATGTAGGCCCAAGTGATGTATGATGGCAAGATACCTGTGGGTTACTTTAAAATGTTTCCCCCTCCTAAAAAGGGAAATGGAAACGTCAGAGACTAAGGGGAAGGGGGAGGGAGGTGCAGTAACAGTTTTCATTGTCCTTATCTCCATCTGCAGTGTGGCTCAGGGGTGCAGAGCCTGAGCCAGTCCCCTCAGTAAATGAGGGCTCTTTTGAAACATCTTTACTTACTTACAGTTTTGTAATGCTTCTTTTTGTGTGTGTCCCATTGGACTGAAAGCCCTGGGTGGTTTCCCACCACCAGCACCTGATCCAGGTCCTCAGTAAACATCTGTCAGATGAATGCAAGAATGCACAAGAGGCCAAACCTGGCCAGGGGATCTTGGTTTGCCCAGGATGGAGGGGTTTTGGGGTGTGGCACTTTCAGTTTTAAAACCAAGAGCGTAAAGGGAGAGCAGGAGGATCTGATCAGCACAAATGTCCATCCCTCAAAGACTGGGGTTTTCAAGGTCTCCGGACTCTTTTACACTTACAGCCTTAGAAGGAGTCCAGGGTGGACACGTTCCTGAGAAGGAGTGTGTGGGTGCTTGGAAGGGTGGGCTGCTGCCCCTAACTGGGGTTCTGTCTGCCTGCTCTGAGCCTCATGTGGTCCCTGCTAGTCAGAGACCAGTTCTTGTCATCCCCATTTTATGTGTGACTTTGGCTTGATGTGCCCGAGGTCAGCTCCAGACTGCCAGGCGGGCCCTTGCTACGCCACAGCATGCCAGACCCCTCCCTGGAGCTGCGTGACTCCTTCCTCCAGATTTAACACCAGGATGGGGGTGTCTGGCCAGTGACTGCTTTACCCATGTAGAGAGGCCTCTTTGTTTTGGGAGCTGAGGAGCCCCAGGAGTAGGTTGAGTATCTCCTTTGCCTCCTTTGCCAAAACGTGTATTTTGTCTCTTGTTTCCACATCTGCACATTCTCTCGAGTGAGAAACCACCAGCCATCCTACACCTGCCAGGCCAAGCGAGGTTCATTCTATCTGGACTGCGGTCCTCAGCCTGTAGCGGAGGCTGGGTGGTGCCTTTGGTTCACTTCCGGTGCACCTGCCGGCCCTGGCTCTGGTGCCATCTCCTCCACGAAGTGGCTTTCCAAGCAAAGTGAGTGGTTCTCTGCCCCTGTGCCGCAGCCCAGCGAGGCTGCCCAGAGGCAGGAGCCACTATTGTCCCTGGTGTCCCCAGGCCTGGGCCAGTTCCCAGCACACTGAAAGAATACAGGTTTGTGGGGGTGAGTAAGGCAGCATCTGAGAAGCAGGCCAGGTGATGGCTGAGAGCACCGGGATGGACTCCGGCCACATCTAGGCAACAGCGCTTACCAGCTGACCTTGGACAAGCCAGGTCACTTCTCTGAGCCTTGGTTTACTCATCTGTAAAATAGGGAGGTGAAAAAAATCCTTACTTGCTTGGATTTCTGAGAAAGCAAGAGGAAGGAAATTATTTAAAGAATTTAGCAGAGTGCCTGGTGAGTAATATATCTCAGTAAATATTAGAACATCTCAATCAGTATTCATTTCTGCTGTGCAGGGACTGTTGGGGTTTGGGAAGAGTGTGCTCCTGTAAACAGGCCTTCCTGGGCAGGAGCTCTGTAGCTAAGCATTCTCTGCCCCTGCAGGGGCATGGATGAGGGCTGGAGAGGAGGAGGAGCCCTGCTTGAGCCCAGTCCTCTGTGACATGTCTGTATCTCTGTCCCCCACCCAGCCCAGGCCTAGCTGTGCCAGTTTGTCAAGGTAAAGATGAGTCTGTGCCGACTGTGACTCTTTTCTTGTCTCGGAGCCTCTCCCTCGTGACCACCCAAGCGCTCATATAATACCCTCAGGACCCGGGCCCTTGGTTCTTTCCCTCCCATTTTACCGCAGAGTTGACACAGCTGGCCCTTGGGTCCCTTTTGGTGTCAGGTTTGGGTTCTTTGGGAGTAGGTCTTGAGGTGTGAGCTCTGCTGGGACTGACAGGATGGCAGAATCTGGAGGAGCTCTGGCTTTTTTGCCACTTATTTATTTATCTTGCAGTGCTAGTTACTGACTGCACACATGCTAGGCAAGCACTCTACCACTGAGCTACATCCCTAGTCCTGTGTATTTATTCCTAAATGTGAATTAGTTGTCTACAATAAACAATCAGGAGGCTTTGATGTTAAAAATCTACTTAGTGGCTTCTCTTATAATTGGAGCATCTGGCTTTCCTAATGGCCATCAGTGGGACTGCAGGGGGCTGAGGTGTTCACAGTTTGTGATTTTAGCCTGGTCCAGCCTGCTTCTCCTTTGCTTCCCATCCTGGCTCCTCCCGGTGCTGCCTTTGTGATTCCTGAGCTGGTGATCAACCTGGAAGGGTAGGGGCACACATCAGAGTGTGAGACCCGGGAGTCACCTTGGAGGAGGAGCTAAGGCTGCTAGCAGGGGTTGGTGGAATTGGAATTCAAGGCCGAATGAGTGGCCCCAGAGAGATGTCTAGACAGTGGTACTTGGGGCTTTTAGAAATGTTAATGTGGTCCTAAGGGCATCCATTGCTCTGCACACTGTTAATGAGCCCCTGCTCTGTGCCAGATACTGGGTAGCCCTCAAAGCTACAAAGAGGCACTTACCATACATACTGTCCTCAGAGAGCCTGCATTTGGGGGGCGAGGTCTTCTGAAATTAGACCTCTCAGGGAGGGTAACATGAACCATCAAATGAAGGCAGGAGGCAGTTCAGGCAGATGGAAAGGCCTGAGCAAAGCTTCTGACAGGGGACCTCAGTAGACCCCCAGTTGGAGCTTCAGGGGTTGTTTCTGCCTTCCTCCTCCCCCCAGGGTGGAGCCAGGCTGGAACTGGGACCTGCCCATGAACAATGAAGGCCAGACTCAATCCAGGGCCGCTGACTCAGGGGACAAGTTCTCTGGTGTTTTCAATTTCTAAAGACTTTCAATCTATTTTGTTTTTTTTCATAGACTTTACTTTTTTAGAGTAGCTTTAGGTTCCTAGGAAAACTGAACAGGAAGTACAAAGTTCCTATATACTCCTCAGCTCCAGATACACTGCCTCTCCTTCTCGCCATCAGCGTCCTGTTCCATAATCTGTTTTTTAATACATAAAAATGACAGCTGGGGTTGGTAGTTCATGCCTGTAATCTCAGTGGTCTGGGGAGGCTGAGGCAGGGAGGCTGTACGTTCAAGCCCAGCCTGGGCAACGTAGTGATGTAGTGAGACCCTGTCTCAAAATTAAAAATAAAAAAAGGTTGGGAATGTAGCTCAATGCCAAAACCCTGAGTTCAATCCCCAGCACTGAAAGAAGGAGAAAGGGGAGGGAGAGGAGGAGGAGGAAGAGGAAGAGGAGGCAGCTCTTGATAGCCATCGCCTACTTGCCTTCCTGGTGTGTGTGACTGTGGATCACTGGGCTGGTGTACGGCTGGGGTAGCAACTGAGTGGCCCCAGAAGCAGAAAGCAGCCACTCCAGGGAGGCATTTGGAGGGTGTTTTCTCAGGACTGCCTTGCATTTTCATTTGCATAAAGAGATGTGTAGCATATAATTCTGGTTTGTTTGTTTTTTAATTTTTTGTACCCAGGATCCAATTCAGGACCTTGTGCTTGTGAGGCAGGCAGCAGAACCACTGAGCTAAATCCCCAGCCCAATATAATTCCATTTTTGAAAAGTTATCTGTCCTTCTGAAACTTGCTTCTCTCACCCAGTAAGAGAATTTGGGGATCATTTCTCGCTTGGACGTGAACTCTGCCTTGCTATTTCTATCTGCTGCTTAGAGCACTGTGTGCAGTCTAAGGTTGGTCCAGCTGTCCCTTCACGGTGCTCTGAGGCCCCTTCGGTCTTTCAGGGGGCATCTTTTTGTGGGTCTCCGTGGGCTCAGGCGCCAGCATCCCTCTGCCTGGAGGCACCGTGCTGACTAGGAAAGTGATTGTTTCTCAGAAAGCTGCTGTAGCTGGAGAAGTCTGTGGCTGGGGAAGAAGTCATGCCTGGATTTTGAACTTGAGCCTGGCCCTTCTCTCTGCCCTTTTCAAGCCCCATATGGGTGCACAGGGTCTGCTGACTTCAAGCTCCAGCTGGGTTGAAACGCTGGCTTTGGACTCCTCCAAGTTCAGGGTGATGCTCCAGCACACCCCTCCGCTATTGGAAGGTGGGCACCAGTATTGTGCCATGGGCCCCCCTGTTCAACTGCCAGCAAGATTTTCTCCAGGCTTGAAAGAGCCCCTGCGGGGCACATGGGTCTGGCTGGGGGTGTGATGGTGGTGGGTGAGTGGGGAAAAGACTCCAGAAATGTGGGTGAGCATCCCTGGGCCTGAGTGATAGCTGGGGTTGGTTGTAGGGTCTGGGTGAGGCCAGAGACTTCCAGAGTGAAGTCCTCAGGACTCAGCAGTGGACTTGACATGCTGCGGGTAGAGGGGACAGAAATGACATACATCATCCTTGTTTCTCAGGTTCCCCTCCTGAGGGGTGCACCCTGGACCCTGTCTGCAAAAATCAGTCCACTCAGGGACAACAGATGGGTGGAGGCTTTGGGGGGACCCGCTTGGATGGTGGCCCTGGGCACTAGGGACGGGGACACCCTGGCCCACCGATGCCAGGAAGGTGAGTCCTGACAGCCAGGCAGAGAGGCTCAGTATCTGGATCAGAAACGTGGCCAGATGCATCTCCCTTTGTAGCATTCGGGCGCGTCCTCATGGCGCCCTTTCTTCCTGGGTAATTAATGGTGCTTTCATTTCTCCCAGAGAACAGGCGGCAGTGGGTACAGCGGGGTGGCTGGGCAGGTGCTGGGCAGACAGTCGGAGTCCGCTGCAGTCTTCCTTGGCGATTTATTCCCTGTCAGCCCTGCTCTTGGGAGACATAAAACAAGTTCGTTGGGTGGCGGCAGGGACTGTCTGAGACACAGCAGTTCCGAGGGGTCGTTCTCAGGGGCCTCTGCCAAGCCAGAGCTCCAGAGGGGCATGGGGATCTGTTGGAATAGTCACACTACCGGCACAGGGTCTATTGCTTTGTGCAGTGGCTGAGGCCGGTGGCTGGAGATGGAACCTTCCAGAAGGTCAGGTGCATTAGCAAGCACACAGGTCACGGTTCCAGAACAAACCCTGTGTTTTTCCTTTGACTCCTGCCTGTCACCTAGGGGCTTTTACCCCACGGGGTCTCTGGTTGAATAAAAGTACATATCCCACCTTTATTTTCAGTAACCTCTGATTACAATTGCAGGTTGCAATTCCTTCCATTACAAATGTAGGCGATCAACTCCAAGTGGCACTGACTGTTCAATGACATTGTTGGAATCATAGAAATCACCAAAGTTCTTGTGTCACAGGAGTGTGGTTGTAGATATCTTGAAATGATAGTTTTGTTCATCATACAGTAGTTATTAGCCCTAGATCTTGTTATTTAAGGCATTAATAAAGGAGCACATACATGGCTGTGGCATTTTTAAAAAAGTATTCTGATAATCATATTTCAATGTAATTGGCTTTCTATGTAATCCTGGGCATTTGATTGTATGCATTTAGAAAGGATTCTGGAAAGGAGTCCTTAGGCTCTATGAGAGGCCACAGGGGTCCGTGGCACCACCAAAAAGGTAACCGAGTCCTTCCAAGGCCCAGGGTGGGGCCCCTGCTGCTGCCGGGCCCTCAGGTTGCTCTGGCCACCTACACTGAGTGACCAGGTCTCCCATTGTCATGAGCCAGGACCCTGTCTCCAAGAGCTCCAGGGAGTGGGAAGAGGAGAATGATACCTGTTTATAGACAGCGAGGGGAATTCCAAAGAGGGAGCTGTCCCTTTCACTGCACGACCTTATTGGTGATCTTGGGAGGGCTTGGTGGAAGAGGAGGCATTGGACGTGGGCCTTGAGAATTTTGAAGTAAGTGACTTGAGGAAAACAGAGGGACCCGACTAGCAAAGGAAGGGAGACCAGAGGCTGGGGGTGCAGTACATGGGCAGGAGGCAGGCTCCACCGGAGGGAAGAGAGAGAGCGTGGAGGGAGGATAGGAAGGGATCCCTGAATGGAGGAAAGAGGAGCTTGGTCTGTGCAGTGGAGTGAGGTGGAATCTCCAGAAAGCTCAGGCCTTAGGTGCTGGGGACACAGTGTCTGCGTCGGAATCGGGCTTTGCAGTGTTTTGCCATGTTTTGTAGAGTGTGCAGGGGCAATGTGCAGGGATGTCGTCTTTGCTCGGAGGGTTTATGTCCTCACTGCCCCGCAGGGCTGTTGTGAGCCTGAGATGAGACCCACATTTAGAGCTCAGCACAGTGCCTGGCCCAGAAGAAGAGCAGGCACGCCATAGCTGTGCTTCTGTTTATTACCGCGATAAACCGAATCCTGGTGACCCACTGGATGGGATGAGGATGCAGGGAGAACAGAGTCCAAGTCTGAGGTTTCGGTCAGCATCCGTCTCTGCAGCTGGACAGACCATCTCCTCCCAACAGCTCTGGTATAACTAACCCAGTTCCCTCCTTCCAGGAGACCCCAGCATCAAACACATGTGGGGACTGAGAGGGGTTCAGCGAGTGACAGAAACCGTTCCGGTTGGGTTTCCAAGTCTCAGAGCCAGAAATTTCTAGAATGTAGACCATTGTCCTGCTATGAATAAACCAGGGAGCATTTCTGAGCAGGGGCGCTCTGAGCAAGGTGGCCATGAATGAATTGAGGTCACTGAACCCAGGACTTCCAGGAGCAGGTTCATTTCGGGCCCTGCACCCACTGGGGCTGAAAATGAGTCTTGGGATTTCGCACACACCTTCCCACACGCATCCCAGGCACGCCACACTCTATGTGTCTTCCCTCCCTCCCAGGACCAGGGGCTCCAGCTTTAACTCTGTTGAGTGATCGCGTGTCCCTGGGCAAGGGGAGCTCACTGATGGCAGAGAATAAATTTGCCATGTTTTGTAGAGCATGCAGAAACATGTTGGGGGGGGGTTGGGCTGCTTAATAAATCACTCCCAGATTGTGCACGATTAAATTCATGAGCACGCTGGGAATAGAGACTTCATCGGGAAGGTTTGACATGAGCAATACAGTAAACACACTTTCTAAACTGGGCCAGGGAAGCCTCGGAGGCCCAGCGAGAGGACATCCCTGTGGCCCTCCCCAGGCCTATGGACAATCACGCACACAAAGAGGGCCTTGTGCACTCTCCCTGGCTGCTGGTGCTGTGTCTTTGCCCGCTGACCGTCCCCGCCCTCCCCACTCCCACCTGGGCTGCACACAGGTCGCCGGTGAGGAGGCATTTTCGGGTCTGTGCTTCCAGCAAGGTGGGTGTACATTTCAGCAGGAGAGATGTAGGTTAGATAGGGGGAAGAACTTCCTGACTGCCCGAGGGGTGATGTGAAGTCCCGGGAAGGGCTGCTGAGGGAATTTGAGGAGACTGGTTTCCGTAGGCATTCAGGACCTGCCAGGCTCTCCCCTTCTGTGGTACTGCCTTGTGACAGCAGAGACCGCGACACTGATCTGGGGTCTAGCTCAGGAGCTGGCCTCATTCAGGTTGATCTGGGGACATTTAGCACCCTCCAGCCTGAGAGGCCTGGTGAGTGGGGCCTACCAAGCCTAAACCCTCACTGCAGTCCGGCCCTGCAACATTTGAAAGAGAGAGGCCAGGTTAGGACTCTGCTCTGGGGCCCAGACTGCTGCCAAACCTCTGGCTCCGCCTCTCGTCCCACGCCTTCTGCCTGGTGTGCTCCTGTTCAAAGGCCTGGGCCAGATGCTTTGTCCTCTGGGAAGCCTTCCTTGATTTCCCCCTGCCCTATCAGTCAGAATCAGTCACCCCTTCTCTTGTGCTTCCTCTGTGTCTTATCTGAGCATCCCTATGTGCCACAACTCTCTGAGGACAGGGGCCGTCTTGGAGCCCTCTTGGAACCACATAATGTCCCGCCTCGTGTCATGTTGACTTGCATGCATTTTCAGATGCCAGCTCTTGGGACGTGTACTTGTGATCCCCAGGGTGGGTGCCAAAAAGCCTGACTCCTTAATGACAATTGCGAGGATCCTGGGTTACTGACTCAGGAGCAGGGCAGGGGTGGAGAAATGCAGAGGCCAACGCCCTGGCTGGTCACCGCTGGCCCTGCTCTTTTTTTTTTTTTTTAACCTTCTTGGTGTCTCCCATCTTATTCTTTTCTCTCTGGGGCTGCTAATGCTGTGTTATTCCACAGATTTTGAGGGGGTGGTTAAATGGCCATTTAGCATAACAGGTTCCCACGCCACTACCACCAGGATCCTAGCATCCCCTTGTGCACGGAAAGCAGCCCTATCCTAGCACAAGCCTGGGCAAGTGCAGCCTGGGTGAGCAGTTTGGAAGGGCTGACGTGCAGGTCTGAGGCTGCTGGCATTGTCAGCACTGAAGAAAAAGGAGCACTGTCCTGCCCTGGTGGGACCTATTATCTGAGGAGAGCACTAGGACCTTGAGGGAAGAGCTTCCATGTGGTTCAGCCTCAGGGGAAGCCAATGTGGCAACAGGAGAAGGCAGAAGACAGCCCCTCAGTCCTTCCCTACTTTAGCTCTGGAAAGGGGAAATGCTGTTCCTCACTTTCACTCTCACCCAGGCTGAGCTGTAAAGTGGGTGCACATTTCAGCAAGAAAGATGCTCTGCTGATTCTTAGAGGCTCCCCAGTCCCCTAGGCTGAGACAGCATCAGGCCCTGGCATGTCGATGGTACTCTGTGTGTGTGTGTGTACACGCTTGTACACATGTGTGTGTGCAGGGAAAGCCAGGGTGGTGACTGTAGCTGGCTGTGGTCAGGGTCTTACTGTGGTGCTGGCCAGATGCAGCAGTCAGTGCCTCCAGAAGTCAGCAGGTGGAGGAAGAGAGCCGAAAGACCTAGGGGTCAAGGAGGCTCTAGGGCCATTCATTAGATGGCACTAATTCAGGGCCTAAAAATAATCCTGAGCACCAAGCAGCACTTCAGAATTTTCCAAGCTCTTTCGTTTATTTATTTATTTTTGGTACTGGGGATCAAACTCAGGACGTTGCACTTTCAAGGCAAGCAGCAGAACCACTGAGCTAAATCTCCTGTCCTGCCAAGCTCTTTCAGACGTACAAACTCTCTCCAGCCTTCCATAGCCCACAAGGAAGTGAGTTCTACCTTTACCTCACCACCAGGGAACACTGAGTTCTAGGGTGAATTTGTGAAGGGCTCAAGCTTGCTGGCCAGGCACGGCCTTAGGGCTGCTCCTGCGGACCTCCTTTGTGTTGGCCTGGCAGGACCTGTGCTCATGGAATTGCTGTCCCTACCTCTCCCTTAGGAGCTCTTCTCTCCTTGAGGCAAAGCCAGTGCCTCCCAAGAGAGAGGTCAGGGTAAGGAGGAGCAGACAGAGAGGAAGGCAGCAGAGGCAGTGGGATATGGATGAGGTGTGCAGAGGGGGCTTAGGAGCCGGGCCTTGGAGAAGGTAGGACGTCCTGAAGGAGAAGGGTGGGGTTCCAGGTTGGAGGCTGTCCTGTGTGTGAAGACAAGATAGTGAGAAGCAGTTTAGGCTCAGCCAGCTTACAGAGCCCAGCATGCCCCGCTGGGATCTGCTGCAGGACCAGGCAGAAGCACTGTACAGGAGGGCACATTTGAGAGCCCTTCCAACAACAGTCCCTGTCTAGAGGTCTTTTGAGGTCACCACTTCCCTGACTTCACCCCAGAGGCCACCTCTCCCAGAGGCCACCTCCAGCCCTGTCGTTCACTGCCTTCTTTTTCCTGGCCAGACCCACTGTTCTACCCACTGTTACTCTTTCTTTAGCATAAGATGGCAAAACGACTGAGAAGAGGAAAACAATCACAGGAAGAGAGGTGGTTGCCACAGAAACTAAAGTGCAAGCAGAAACTTTCAGGAGCAGGAGGGAGAAGAACAGACCTGGTGTCTGGGGCTGGGTGAAGGAGAGTGGGTCAGGAAGGCCTGGCCCAGCTGGCTGGCTGGGATGCCTTATGCTCAACCCACCCAAGTGGGGCAGTGCTGGGAACAGTGCTCCTGAGCTCCCCAGCCTGGACAGGAGGGCCTGGCACCAGCCTCTTGTGATCTGATGGGGAGCCTTGTCTGTGACCCAGATTTCTGCAGGTCTCTGACCCAAGCTTGTTCTGAGCCTTGGGTCGTACTTCTGCCCAGAGCAGCCAGAGCTTCCCTGCAGGTCCTTGCACGATGGTGTCTTGATTCCACTGTTCCAGTGGGCAAGAATGACGTGACGTGGGACTGGACAGTCTGCGTGGCTGCTGCCCATGTGTTGCCCCACTGAGGTCGTATGCTGTCCTGGGAGGAAGGTCTTCATAAGATTAGAGGTGGAGTCCATGCCTGGTGAGGGTAGGACACTTGCCCCGCATCACACAACTGAGGACCCCCAGTGGTGAGCAACTGCCCGGGTGCTAGACCCTCACACCTGGAGCTCTTCCTGCCTCCTGTATAGCCTGCTTTTGACTGGGCACCTCAGCATGGAGCCTAAAGACCCTTCTCACCATTTGTTTCCTGTATAACCAACCCCAGGGAAGTTGCTTCTCTCTGAGGCTTGATTTCTCCATCTGTAAAAGTGGGTAGAGCAGTACTTTGGCCTCTGCAGGTCATTGTGAAGATGCAATGAGACAATTCAAAGCAAGCGCTAGGCATAGTGTCTGGTTCATAGAGAGTCTCAAAGTCTCTGCTGCTGTCTGAACTTGTATCCCTGGGGTAGGCAGGGCCAGGAGGCATCCTTGCCGGTTTGAGGAGGGATCCTTCCCTAGAACTGGCCTCTGGTGGGGGCTAGGATGTCTCAGCCTAGGTTCTTGCTGCTGGAGGGAGGGAGCACAGAGCAGCTGGACCCTTGTCCAGTTAGCTCCTGAGCCTGAGACTCTGACCTGCTCAGGGTTTGGGCCTTAAATGAACCTTGAATCCCACACTGGCTTGTGGGCTTGCTTCCGAATTGGAGCCAAGCCTTGGATTTCTCCAGGGAGAAGCCCACTAAGCCAAATGCATTATTAAATGGCAGCGAGGCAGTGGTGCTGCATGTGAAAGATAATGGGGGAAATTTATTTGATGGGCCATAAATCACTGCATGAGAAGCACCAAAACCTGCAGGGAGAGGGTGAGGGGTACCTAGCTTGGGCTGAGGACAGAGGCCTCTGGCCTGCTTTTGCTGAGAGCCTGAGGGCTTCATGATGCCCAGAGGCCTGGGGGTTGGAGACACTCACAAGTACGTGCATACGTACAGCGCTGTCCTGTGTACTCCACAGTGACACCACCTTATGGCAACTGCCACCTGACTGCCATGAGGTCTGGACGCCAGGGTTATGAGCTAAGCCAGGCAGATCCTCAGCGAGAGCGCAGTGTGCCAGGAGAGACAGGTGTGGGGTCATCACTGCGAGCGTCTGTCGTTGCACAATTCATGGGTGCCATGGGAGAAAAGCAGGGAGCTCGCAGAAATAGATCCAAGCATGGGGTGGGGGTTGGAGGGAGTGAGTCTGGAGAGAAAGCGGACGGCTTTTCTGGAAAGGAAGAGTGAGGGGCAGTTGGCCGGGGAGCTCAGGAGAGGAAAGCCAGGACAAGGGTCCAAAGGCCAGCTTTTTCCAAATCCCCACGCTGGTGGTGCGGCGGAGGATAGACTCTGGCGACGGGAGAGGACGCAGGGGTCAGTTAGACAGTGTGGGAGTCCCCAAGCTTGAGATGATGGTCCCTGCCCTGGGGGATATTAGTAAAGGTGGAGAGAGGTCCGTAGATAGATAAAAGCTAGATGTTGAAACTCGCAAGATTCAGAGCGTAGGAAGCCTCCTGGGTCCTGGGTCCCAAAGAGGGAAATGATGGGACCAGAGACGTGCAGAAGGATGGGATGGGGCTGGGGTGGGGTGGGAGTAGGAGTTAGGGCGTCCACTGACCGCTACCCCAGGCTAGGACCGGAAGCCGAGGCCTCCAGGACACCTTTTGCAAGTGGCTTTGTTATCTTGGCCTTTGCAGAGGAGTCCGCATTGTGAGTTGACTGGCAGAAGCCAGGCTGTGGGGAACTGAGTCCCTGCTGCTCCTCAGCACTATGCTTTATAACCAGGGAGAGTCCTGGTGCCTACCTCTTAGATCATTACGATGACTCACGAAGTCAGGTGTGGTGGTGTGTGCCTCTGATCTCAGTGCTCTGGGAGGCTGAGGCAGGAGGATTGCACATACCAGCTCAGCCTGGTCCATGTAGCGACTTTGCAAGACTCTGTCTCAAAATAAAAAGCTTAAACAAGGGTTTGGAATGTACCTCAGGGTGAAAGCCCTGGCTCAGTGCTCATTACTGCAAACAACAGAAACAAGCACTCGTGAAACAACAACACTCACTGAATTAGCACTGCCTGGCAGGGAGTGAGCACTGTTTTGGGTAAGTGTTTTCCCCGCTCCATGCCTCAGTTTCTCCTGCAGGTCTGTCGGAGCCCTCCAGGTGAAAGTTCTCTAACCTCCCTGTGCCAGTTTTGCCCAGTTCCTGAGGGTGGCCGGAGCACAGGGCCAAGCTGGCAGCGTCCTTTCAGTTGCCCCATAAGGGGACAACATGCCTGTGAGAGCCGTAAAGGAATGTTCTAATCGTCCCAGGACCTGGAGGAGTCAGGAGGCACAGAGACAGAGGGTGCCAGTCAGAGCTGCTGCCCAGCCGGACCCCCAGAATCCAGATCATAGGGAGAGTGGGGAGGGAGGCAGTTGCTGAGGGGTGCAAACTGTATCCTGGGCCTCAGTTTCTCCTTCTGACTCTGAGGCTTATAATCCCAGCCTGCTGGTAGTACCTGGGTGCTGAGAGAGAGAGCAGGCTGCAATTTGGAAACAGCAGATTCTGGCCCCTGTGGGGGGCTCCACACAGACCTTAAGAGAGCAACAGGTTGGCCAGTGCAGCTCGGCATGGCCCATAGATGTCCTGGTTCAAATCACCCCCTGAGCTGGGGGGACGGGTGGTATAAGCCTATAATCCCAGCTACTCTGGAGGTTGAAGCAGGAGGATCATAAGTTAGAGGCCAGCCTGGATAACATGGCACGACCCTCTCTCAAGTAAAAATTTAGAAAAGGGGGGATGTTGGGGAAGTGCTCAACATTCCCTGGATTCATTCCCTTGTACCCCACCCCTCCAAAAAATAAAAATAATCACCTGTGGGTCCACCTCCAGCTATGTAAAAAGTCTCTTCCCCAGGGAGCTGGGCATGGTGGTGCACACCTGTGATCCCAGCACTCAGAAGGCTGAGGCAGGAGGATCACTGTGAGTTTGAGACCAGCCTGGGCTACATAGTGAGTTCCAGTTCAGTCTCTACTATATAGTGAGACCCTGCCTCAAACAAACAAAAGTCTCTTCCCCAGACTGGCCAAACCCAACTCTCCAACTCTCCAAAATGGGCCTAAGCATATGCATTTTAATGTATTTTCACACCTGACGTTCCTTAAAGTCTGAGAACTGAGGTTCTGGGCTGTGCCCTTCTTTGCACCAGGGGGGACAGGGAACTTGGGGTAGGATGCTTGCCCAAGGCATCAGCAAACTGAGACTCAATGCTGTGCCACCCAGTAGTCCTCCCTGGGCACAATACCAGGAGACCTGGACCTGTGGGCTGAGGCTCCCCAGCCTGACTTGTGCGCGCTCCCAGTGCTGGATTTTGTCCTAGGGTGCTTCTGCCCAGTAGGGGGCAGCACTGGCCACACCTGCTGCTGGGCCCTGGGTGGGAAGGGAGGAGGGTCTGTGTTTGGCTGGAAGCAGTGTAAGCTGCTGAGTGTGACAGAGGGGCACTAGGAGGACACAATAAACTCAAGGTTGTAGAAGCCTGTCTGAAACTTCTTCCGAAAGGGCCATGGTGCCCAAGGGGTTGTGTTCATGCCTTGGTGACTGAGGCTGCCTCCCCAGGGATCTTCCTGGGCCTACAACCATTTCAGGGCCCTTGCCCACAAGGCAAGGGGTTTCCAAACACAGGCCAGCCAGAGATCGGTCCCCTGACCCCACCAGTGCAGCCTGGAAAGACATGGGGTGGGCCAGGACCCCAGATTCCAGCCCCAGCTCCCCCACTGGCTTCTCCTTTCCAGGTCTGCAATAGCTTCCTTTACTGCTGGGATCTGAGGGAGGACTCGGGGAGCCCAAGTGACCCTGGGAAAGTCCTGAGCCCTCTGGTTCAAGGGCGGGCAGTCCATCTGATCTCTTCTGAGATTCTAGTTGTGGGGGGACATAGATTCATTTTGAGCCTTTCCAAGGAAAGAGACTCATCTGGTAGTGAGTTCTCCATCACCAAAGGTATGCCAGAAGCAGCCAGGCAACTTTTACTTCCTCTTACGCCTTTGTCTGTGGTCTCGGACCATACCCCATCATATCCCCTCTGTCTCTGTTAATCATTAATCACCAAGAGAGCCTCATTTAGGGGAATGGACAAGTCCCTAGCAACTAGGGGGGTGCTGATTCCAGGACGACCTTGAGCTTGTTTTCCTTGGCCCCAAACTTTCAGCTACTTCCTGTTTGAGCAGGCACAGAAATTGTAGGGCCCCAGCCCTTCCTCCGCCCCCTGGTAGCATTTCCAGACAAAATGCTGTTCCCAGGGTGGGAGCAGGGCCTCATTGTTCTCACTCTCCAAGGGAAGAGTGAGGGCTGGGAATTTAGCTCAGTGGTTTCAGTGGTTCCGCCGCCTGCCTCTGCCTGGCAATTCCAAGGACCCAAGTTCGATCCCTGGTGCAAACAAACAAATAAAAAGCAAGGAAAGAGTGAAGGTGAAGGTGGCAGAAACTGCATTTGATTCCCCCTATGTGGCCGTAGGTGCCAACCTCGGGTGAGTGGGATCGAGGAACCAGGCTCCCACAATGCCTGCCCCTCCTCTGACACCTTCTGTGGCTTCCGCTTATATTCTGGACTGAGCATGGAAGCTCTGAGTGTCCCTGCTGAGAGGTCCTGGAAGAGCCCAGGCTAAACCCATTTTGCAGGAAGGGAGGCTGCCGGGGTTGTGCCTGGGAGGAAATTTGTTCAAAGGCGAATAGCAAAGGCATTTATACATCCATTCATTTATTCACCGAGTGTTGACTCCTGCATAGGCTCGGGAATGGCTCCCTGGCCTTCTAACCAGCCCAGGCTGCCACTTGAGTGCGCACGCGCACACACACACACACACACACACACACTCACACACAATTTTACTGCCTTTGACTTGTCACAAGGAGAAAAGCCCAGGATCAGAGAAGCATAGGACTAGCCCTCGCCCTTATTAAAGTGTGGGAGAGACCATACACCCATGAGATAGTCTCAGGAGGGGGTAGTGAAGACAATAAACCAGGGTTGGGGGATACCTGGAGAGCGAGGACAAAGGTACGTGAGATAAGTTGGCCTGTGAAGGTGTGGGAATTCTAACCAGCAGGCTGCCACTTGAGTGCGCACGCGCACACACACACACACACACACACACACTCACACACAATTTTACTGCCTTTGACTTGTCACAAGGAGAAAAGCCCAGGATCAGAGAAGCATAGGACTAGCCCTCGCCCTTATTAAAGTGTGGGAGAGACCATACACCCATGAGATAGTCTCAGGAGGGGGTAGTGAAGACAATAAACCAGGGTTGGGGGATACCTGGAGAGCGAGGACAAAGGTACGTGAGATAAGTTGGCCTGTGAAGGTGTGGGAAGGTGTGGTATTTGAGCTGAGGCAGGATCTGAGGTTACTGTGAAGGAAGGGAGGGAAGATAAAAAACAAGACCCCCTCAGGCTTGCTCAAGATGGAAAATATTCAACTCAGGCTTGAGCTGGCTTAGTCCGAGCTGCCCTGACGGAAGGCACTACCAAGCTCTTCCACAAATATAGATTATTAGCTGGGTATGGTGGTGCACACCTGTAATCCCAGCACTCAACAGGCTGAGGCAGGAGGATTGTGAGTTTAAGGCCAGCCTGGGCAACTTAGTGACCCTGTCTCAAAAAAGAGAAAAAGGGCTGGGGATTTAGCTTAGTGGTGAGGCCCTGGGTTCAATTTTCAGTAGTGTTAAACAAAACAAATGATTCCTTGGTTTTGTCCACCCAAGATTGGGATTGGGGATGCTGGGAATGGAGTCCTGAGTTCTGTGTCTAAATGCACTCAGCGTCGTTCAGGGACACCAGCTCAGCCCCATACCTGGCCCACCCTTTTATAGCTGCAGAGAGGATCAGAAAGGGGCTGTGACAGCTCCAGCTTGTCCAGCCACACAGGGTCAGATTGAAGCCTCCAGCTCCGATCACCTGCCATGCACTGACCTTACTGTTTCTCTAAGCTACTTCTGAAGGGACTGCCTGGGTCTCAACCTGGCTTGGATCCCATGCTTCATACCTGCAGGTAGCCTGCTCCCTTGTCCACACCCCATCCTTTGTTCCAGTCTTGCAGCTCTGCATTCTGTCCCTAAAATATGCTTTGCTGGCTTCCACCACAGGACCTTTGCTCATGCTGGCTCTGCCTCAAGGAATATACTCTGCTGTCTATCTAGTTAACTCCTACTCAGCCTTCTGGAGCAAGGCTGGTGACTCCTCCCCCAGGCAGTCTTCTAGAACTTCTCCCCACTTCCAGTTCCCTCCAGACCAAATAGGCTCAGCTACTCCACCAGTCTCTGCCAGTCAGTCTTGAGACTGCTCTGGACCAGGAACTGACCTGACCAGTGACTGAGAAAATAAATAGCCTCGAGGGATAGATGCTGGCCCAGCATTTACCCAAGGGTTCCATCCGCTGTGCCCTCTGACTTTCCCGCAGCACACACACTGTATATATTGTTATGCCCACTCTTCGCTTGAGGGGATAGAGGCACAGAGAGGTGAAGGCACTGATCTGGGTCGCACAGCTGAGAAGAGATGGTTCCCCGCTCCAAACCCATGCCCTGTCCACCCCTTGTGTACATGGTGGCTTCCCAGGAGCTGGCTACCGGACTGGTTCAGCTGTCCTCTTCCGAGTCCCTGCCAGGATTGAGGGAGGCTCCTCCCCCTGGAATCCAGGCCAGTGCCCATCACGAAATGGTTCACAGATGACCAAGCAGGCTCTCTGACCTCACACTGGGACCGTATGTCTCCTCTCCTGGCCGCCCAGTGGGTATGGAGCCATCTAGGGCCATTGCTGGATGAGGAGGAAGAAGCCTGGAGACCCTGACCCTCAGCCCCAGCCCGGCCAAGAGAAGGTGGGAGCGGGGATGGCCTGGCTGGGGCCTGGGGTCGTCCTGGAGCTTGGCAGTGTTTCTGGGTCAGGGCAGGGAGAGAGTGGCTCCAGGCCTGGCCATCTGGGCTGACATGCAGGCTGCAGTGCGGGAGGTGAGGGGGTGGAGCAAGAAAGGGCCAGGTGGGGGCTGCAGAGTGGATCCCAGCATCCCCTGGGCCACAGGATGGGAGCCCTGCGCTTGGGCTGGCAGACATTCTGGGAGGGGAGATCTGGGCCCCCGAAGGGAGAGCTGGCCTAAGGAGCTGCATTCCTGTCCCCAGGTGTCACCCCAGCCTGGCCCTACCCTCATGGTTGGCCTTTGGGGGCCTCTCCCTCCAAGTCTTTGGTGGGAGATGCTGCTCCTCCCTAACTGGCCCGCCCAGGGCAGCGGGCAGGCACCCCTCAGAGACGGGAATGACAAGGAATCCTGTACACGTTGGCCGTGTACGTTAGGCCCGTCCTCCAGATAAGGGCTGCCCTGTGAGGCCTCAGTGTCCCACAGTCATGGCTTACTCTCAAGTTTCCCTCTACCTCTGTGGGCCAGGATTTTACGACACAGTGTGAACACATAGGAGGGCTATTCTTCCTCTTTTCTGGCCTCCTGGAGGACAAGAGGAGCCCATAGGTGGGCTGGGGTGTGGAGGACATTAGTAGATCGTGATGGAATCCAGCAGAGCTGCCGAGCTCCACTTAGCATGTAGAAACTGGGGCCCAGAGATTTACGCACTGTTCCCCATGCTAGTGCCCACTGATTAACCTTCTACCCCCTTAGAGCCCCGGCCCCACTACCATGGTGCTTTACCCCACCAGTCCAGGGTCAGGTGATTATTTTAAAAACCACTCTACACTCCCTGAGGTTCTGTGTGTGTGTGTGTGTGTGTGTGTGTGTGTGTGTGTGTTCTGATATCCACGCTTGACTGGTCCCCCAGTTCCACCCATGATGAAAGGGGCAGAGCCATTTAAGCCTGGGGACATCTTGGCCCTGCCTTGGCCATTTTCTGCAAAGGCTGTCATTAAATTTGTGGTTGGTTTTTGGAGGAGGGAGTTGGAGGCTCTGGGTGGTTGGCTGGCCTCGATTGCTTGAGCGTGACCTCCCTGGCCTGGCCAGAGCCTTCCACCATGGGGAGATCTCTGAGTCCAGCCTTCCCCACCTCCCCAGTGAGATCCGGCTCCTGGTCCAGCCTCATTCCCGGATAGACTGGATGCAGGAAGCTGTCATTGTCCGCCAGACAGGCCACCTCCCGGGACAGAGGCTGTGACCTTACCCACAAATGCCTGGCATCCCCATTCACACCCTTTGCGGGGGGAGGTGCTGTGTAGACTCTGAGATGGAGACTGGCCTGGGAGGCGGACGTGTGCGGGGCTGCCTCGCTGGGGACTTCCCCTGGTCATTGCCGCCCACCCTCGTCCAGACAGGAAACCTGACAGGTCTGAGCCCTCCAGACATTCATTGTGTGGGCTCTATTTCCCCCGTCAGGTTCCCCCTTGACCTCCTCCTGTCGTCTGACAAAGCGGCTCTTAACGGACGTTCTAGACTGTTACCCCTTCCTGATCCCTGCATCGAATCCGGCTCAACCTTAGGACCTGTCCTCTTTCCAGTGGCCTGGGTTCAAATCCTAACTCGCAGTGAAACCTCTGTGACTTTAGGGATCCTCCCCTCCCTCTGTCTCCATATTTTTGTAAAAAGAACCATTTGCCTGCTAAAGCCATCGTGAAATTAAATGAGGTAATGTGTGTGGGGAATGCTGCGAGCAGGACGTGTCCTTAGCATAGAATCCACCCTCCACATGCAAACAAGGCCGAGGTCAAGCTCATGGCCCTCCTGGGTCCAGCAGTCTTGGACTTCTGTGTCTCCTCCACCACTGGGTGTCTCCACCTGGGTGAGTCGAGCATCTGAACATACCTGGTTGCTGATGGCGAGGTTTCTTTCCTGCACAAAAAGGTCCCTGATGAAGGCCAAGCCCTATGCTTTGTGCACAGCTATGGAAATGGATGTCTGTCCAACCTAACACTTGAGGAAGAACTGCTTTATGGGAAGTTTAAGGCTTTTCAAAGGAAATTTTGGCCATGTGCTTTTTTTTCCTCCTTCCTCACCAGCTTCAAACCTGACACCCGGCTAAGACGCAGGACTACATGGTACCCGGCCCACAGTGTACTTGGAATTTCAGCCCAGCCACCCCACCTCCTTCCCATTGCAGTGTAATTCTCCTGATTACTGTTGGTTTTCTGCCCAGAGGAGAATTCTTTGGGTCCATCCCTCCCTGGTTTCCCCTAGAGCTTGGTGGCAGCTGTTCTAGCAACAGGCAAAGGCAGAGGTGGGAAAGAGCCTTTAGAGGCTGGAGGGAGGGGGCTGGGTTGCCGTGTGACAGAGTGTGGTCCCCTGGGAATCTGCTTCAGAGACTTTGTTGAGGGGAGTGAAGAGGATGGGGTGGGACAAGATCAGATATCATGAGCCCCAGTTCCCTGCCTGGCACTTACTAAACGTGCACGTGCCAGGCCCCATCAAGAGAAACCCCCTAAATCAATGGAATATGCCAGTTTCATGAGCTTGGGGTGACTTTGAGGCTGCAGCCTTGACCCCCATCCAAGCAGCCCACGGAATGCTGGGAGCTGGGCCTATCTTGGGGGCCCCTCTGGAGGTGAGATAGGTAGGAGAACAAGCCCAGTCTTAGCCCACAGGCCCACTGGGTCAGATCAGTGAGGCCCAGGAGAGCTGATTCTGTCTGAGGCCACTGGGGAGCAGGCTTCCTGGTGCAGGGTGCACCAGAAGGAGGCAGTCTGTCCGTCAGTCACAGGGAGCATTTTCAGGAGCCCTCCCCCCACCCCAGCCCAGGCTGCTCCAGATGGGGAGCTGTTCTTGTTCTGAGGAAGGAGGCCACGGGGGTTCCTGTTCCTGTTCTTCTCCGGAGGAGCTGGGGTGGCAGGAGGGGGGATGGCTTGCTCCACAGCAGGATTGATTCCAGATGCTCTGCAGGGGCGCGTGGGGAGAAGTCTTTTGTCTGCCTGCCCACAGCTCCAGGGTTCTGGGCCAATAAGAGGGACTGGGCACCTTGGCTCCTTCTCTCTTAGCTATTCCCCTGCCCCCCTTTAGCTGAGGACCTCAGCCCTCCTCTGCCTCAGCACCCACCAAGGCTCGTCTTGAATGTTGGCAGTGGCCACTCCTGTTCTAAGGCCAGGAATGCCGAAACTTCTTTCATTCACTAGCTAATCCTCCTTCCTCCATATCCTCTCCCTGTAGGTCCAAAAACTGAGCCACAGAGAAGGATTTAGGAGAGGCCAGGATATGGAACCCAGCTGTTTACAGTGGAGGTCCTGATCCTGGGCTCTTTCTCCTCTCCCCTTCCACTCATACACATCCCCTACCACTGCCTGTCTGGAACCAAACCAAGACCCTTGTTCTCCCTAACCTGCCCCCAGAGGTAGCGTGAGCCTCCTGTTCCCTCAAGGGAGTAGGAGATTCCTGCTTTAGGAAGCAAACTGGGCTAGCTGAACCCTGGGCCTTGGGAGCAGAATTGCTGTCCTCACTCTGGGCTGGACTTTCTGAGGGTCTCCTAACTCCTAAAACTGGCTGTGGACATTATTCAGCCCCGGACGTGTCAAGGTACCATGGTGCAAGGGGGGAGTGTCTGCACCCCACCTGTGTAGGAGGTGTGCTGCTGGCTTCTGAGGTCTTGGCCAGAGGAGGATGCCTACTAAGAAAGCTCATAGCTTGGCTTGGAATGGAGCTAAGGAGACAGCTTGGAGCAGTACTAAAACCCAAAGTGGGCTGATAGTGTCCCAGGGGACTGATGTTTTCTATCTTCCTATGGGACTAGCCGGTGATTTTGGAAGAAGGGCTGGGGAGTGGAGGGCTTTGGAAATGTCTCCTTGGGTCTTGGAGGAGCAGTGTCCCCCCCCCCCAGGAAGGCGCCTAGCTGTGATCCAAGCTCCTCAGGACCTGGGGCCCTCCCTTCTGGCTGAGGAGCCTGGGAGGGGGCTTCCCCTGTGAGGAGCAAAACCTGGCCTGGATTCCCGCCCACCCCCTCTGGGGCCCTGGAGGAAGACACCCAGATGACCTGAGGCACCAGAGGTGACTAACCCACCCCACACCCCTGAGTGTTCAGACTGACAGCTCCAGGCTAAGACTCCTTGTGTATGTCTCATTCGGCATGACAGAAGCTAGACAGGCCCCCTTTCAGGGTCTCAGTTTCCCTTTCTGAACTTGAGGGAATAGAGCCAGGATGGCCTGGGAGGGATGGAGGGAGGAAGGGCCCAAAAGAATAGACTGAGGCCGGGTGGAGAAAAGGAGCCAGGATGGCTGTCCTCGCTGGATACAGAGCAAAAGAACTGAGACATCCAGGAAGCTGGAGAGGTGAGATCAGATGGGGGCTTGGTGGGGGCCGGATTATTTGGGCTCCACGTGCCAAAGGAGCCTGTCTTCGTTTGTAGTCATCATTCTCTGGGAGCCATGGAAAGTTCTTGAGGTGGGGAGTGGGTGCCTTGGAGAAAGCTTTTCCGTTGGGTGTATTAGAGGGGCTTGGCACTTTCCCCAGCCACAGTTTCTGGTCACTGCAGTCAAACAGAGGTTGCCCTCAGGCCCGCCAGAGCTGCTGAAGACTTCCCTTGGGAAGAGGTCACTCACATGTGGAGGTTTATTTGGGGAAGGGTTCAGATCAAAGGGAGCAGAAAGTCTCGGTTTGGCAAAGCTCTCCAGATTAACAGGGCTCCTCACAGTCTCTACATTGTGTGCGCTTGAAATATATGGCATAATTATAGTAATATTTGGACAAAGCGGGATGGTCTTTAAAACGTAAAGAATGGGCAGTTTCCTGAGGGAAAGAGAAGGCTTTCCTTCAACCCCTGAGGCCAGACCCTCGGAGCTGTGCTTTGGTACAGCTTTCATCCCCCTGGGGAGCTTGGGGCGGTTCGGGTCTGGGGCGATCCCCATTGAAGGTGACTGTTCCCCTGTGTGCCGCCGTGAGGGCCAAGCCTCGGGGTGCGCACGTGCATGTGGCCCGTGCCCTCCAGCCCGCCGGTTGGGGTGCCGCGGGCACCTTGAGGTCGGACGGGGAGCTCTCAGGAGCGGG
>NW_022900948.1:37303659-37323698 GCF_012274545.1 Fukomys damarensis
ATGTCCGCGGGCGGCAACGCCAGGAAGAGCACCGGGAGGTCCTCGTACTACTACCGACTGCTGAGGCGGCCCCGGCTGCAGCGACAGAGGAGCCGCTCCCGCAGCCGGACCCGGCCTGCCAGGGGTAGGCACCTCCCTGACCCCCGACCCCGTAGGCCGTCCCTAGCGCCACTTTGCCACCTGATGCCCTGGGGACCCAAGGACCGTGGCGCCTCCCTTTGACTCAGGAGCCCCTTCCTGTGTCTGCTTGACCCCTGAGCTCCAGCTTCTTTCCCATCCTCCTCCGTCTTGGGGAAGCAGAGGCCCTAGTGTCTCCCCCGCATCCAAAGCAGAAGAGGGGAGCTGGAATCCAAGTTCTCTTTCTTCCACCTCAGATCAGACCTCCTTGTGCCATGGTGCCTCATTTTACCCAGCAGCCTGGCAATAAAATAGTCCAAGCGGGTCCTGACTTCCCTCACCTCACCTTCTCTGCCCTGGCCGCTCAGACTTAGCCGCCCGCCCGGTGAACGTCTTCCCTTTCCAGGACCGCTCCCTCACCTCTTGGGTGGAGGGGCAGGTGGGTGGGCTAAAGGGAATGACGGGGCTTGCATCGATCTGCTCTGCTCGGACACCTTGCACCATCCTTGAAAAAAAGGGTTCTTTCTCTTTCAAGCCCAGGCGACCGGACTAGGCAGAGGGGGAGGTGTGCACAGCATTGCTCTTTCCAGTAACAGGATCCTCAGCTGGAAAGACTGATCCAGGGGCTGCCTTGGGTCAGGTGGGGGCTGGGACTTCCTTCCCTGGCTGGGTGATGGGAAGGCCTTCAGGTAGGCGGAGGCCTTGGAGAGGCTTGGGCCTGCTGAGGGAGCCTGTGGGATGGGACAGGAGCACCATCAGGTTGTCTGGGAAGGGGGGAGGCTGGCCCCTTGCAGAGTCACAGAGGGAAGCAAAGGCCATGCACAGGATCTGGCAGGGTCCCGGCTGTCCCTGAACTTCCGACGTAGCAGCAGGCAGTAAGCCCTGGTTTGCTTCCCTGCTTAGTGTGGGGAAGACTTTTCCCACATCTCGGCAGAGCAGAGATGTATACAGGGCTTCCTCAAGAAGTAGTGAGTTCCCCGTGCACAGGGGAATTCAGGGTTGAGGCTGATGGTGTGCACAGGTGTGTGCCGGACGTTCAGTCCTGTGGATTTCTCAGAGCCTGTGATCCCCTCACCCTTTGCCTTTCCAGAAAAGGCCTTTGGCTGCTCCAGCCCCTGGGCTTCCTCTGGGAGACCTGTGGCCTCGGGTTGTGTAAATACCCTATGGATGGGGACCTCTCCTGTACCGACCCAAAAAATGCCCTGCATGACATTTCCTGCTTTCCACCTCTAGAGGGTTCCGTCCCTGGGGGCTGTGGAGGTGCAGGGAGCACAGGAACTGCCCCTCCTGCTCAGCCAACTGGGCAAGGGGCGATCAATGTGTCAGGCTGTCCTCTCAGCTCCAGCTCCCAGGCTCACATGATCAGGAGCTCTGCTTTGTGTCTCAGTCTTAAAGGAGTTCACAGCCTGCTGGGGGTAAGTAGGAATCTGTCCCAGAATAGAAGCTCTCCTTCAGGAAACCAGGGAAGGCTTCACAGAGGAGGTGATGGCAGAGGGAGTGATTGACACTGGTCTAGGTTCAAGTCCCAACTCTGCAGAAAACTTTCAGCCTTTTACCTCTCCAGTGCATAGGCTCCGCACGTGATGAATGGAAGTCTCTGGCAACAGGCTTGTGCTGGCAGAACTAGAAGCCTGTGCCTGAGGGTTGGGCCACAGTTGAGTGTGAATTGTTGCCCTTTCCCTGGACAGAAGGAACAGTCTGTGCAGAAGAGGAGGAAGAGGAAAAGGTCTTGGGTGTTGCACACAGAGTCATCCTGCCACAGGGGAGGGTAGGGCTGGGGGAACTGGAGTAAAAGGGCTGCTGTAAAAGGGCTGTTGGTGCCGGGAGTCATGGGCAGAATGGGGCGTGAGGGTGGAGGCAGTGGCGCCTGCCCACTGCAGACCTCCTTCTCCTAAACCCACCGCACTGGCCTCAGTCCCAGCATCCTCCAGGGTCAGGCCCACCCCACGGGTTGCTACCCTGTGGCCTTGAGCCAATTCCTGTTGACCTTGGGCTTAAGGAGTTTGGTCCCATGGTGGTGGCAGCAGATCCCATAGAAAGGGGTGGTCCCCAGCACCCCAGCCTGGGTCAGGCCCTCTGCCACTAGCAAAGAAAGAGAGTGACCATAAACCCAGGCTGTGTGTTCAGAAATGGGGGGCAGTTGGCGATAGGTATCTGCAGATGATCAGCAGGCTCCCCACCCATGCCCCTGCTTCCGCTGAGCAGTGGGGAGCCAACTCTGCCTACCTGAGAGCAGGGCTTGGTCCCTTCTATGGCTGCTGCTAGAGACTGTGCCTGCAGCCTCCCAGGTTGACACTAAGTATAGGACACCAAGCAAGGTTCTAACTTTCTCTGGGCCTCAGTTTCCACATCTGAAGAGTGGGCAGAGTGAGACCTTCAGTTGGGCGCAAAGCTTGGTAATAACCAGAGGCAGGGTAGAAACAGTGAACTTTGGAAGGGGAGGGTTATCATCCATCTAAAGGTTGGGCATAGCCCACGGGTTGGGGCCTCTTGTCTCCAGAAGGGCATCACTGACCAGAGTCCTCTGCACCAGGATTAAGAAAAGCCCTGTCTTTTCCTCTATCCTTGGTAAAAGTCCTGACCCACTTGTTTGGCCGGTAAACACGTCTTGTGCACCTCCTGAGTACAGAGGCACACAGAGATGAACTGCAGGAGCTCCCAGCCCATGCCCCAGCCTCTGTTGGTTGGGGAAGCCTGCTTGTTGGGGTACATGGGGTCAAGAGCCCTTTCTGGAGGTAGAGCAGTGGTTGATGGAGACGGAGACGGGTCTGCTCCCAGCTCGGCTATGATCTAGCAGGTTCTGTGGCTCTGGGACCTTAGTCTTCCCATCTGTCAGGTGGAGCTGATTTTGCTTGGCTTTGCCT
Organism: Fukomys damarensis; assembly: GCF_012274545.1. Classification (NCBI taxonomy): domain Eukaryota; kingdom Metazoa; phylum Chordata; class Mammalia; order Rodentia; family Bathyergidae; genus Fukomys; species Fukomys damarensis. The sequence goes on from NW_022900948.1 coordinate 37,306,641, forward strand.
GTGCCAGGAGTCTCTTGGAATGCCCACACCCATTCTTTATTTTTCGAGGGTCCAGTCCATGCCAGGCTCTATCTGGTGCTGGGGATTTGGTGGGTGTTTTCTTCTGAGATGGGTAGGGCCTCCTCCTGTTCATAGTCTTCTGTCTTGCCAGTTTTGTGACCCCATCCGCACCTGGGTTTCTTTTTTTTGGGGGGTGTGTTGGAGTCTCGGGTGGTCTTCGGAGAGAGCTCCAGGAGTCCCCAGTAGATATTGAGGAATGAAGCCTGGAGGGGTGGGGTAGTGGTACCCAGAAGGGCTGGAGCTGGGCTGGAGCTGAGCTAGGTGCAGGTCTCCTCGCAAGGCACAGAACAAGGCTACCTCACAGGGCTGGGTGTGGGACCCAGGTCTGCCAGCCCCTGGGATGGCAATGTGATTGGGGGCGATGGATTGACACAGTGGGGCGCTAACTGGATCAATGGTGCGAGGAAGACTCAGTGCCACCCTAGGGAGTGCCGGGGTCCTGGCTTCCATGAGACCTGCTGAGAGGCCTCTGGGGTGACTGCACAGAGCCCCAAGCTGGGCGAGCCTGAGGACAGCCCTCAGGTTGGGGACTGGTTGTATCTTGTGGTCCTCTAGGTCTCAAATGTCCCCAAAGGGCCCACGGTGTGGTTCTGCCCATGCCTTGGTGGGGATCACTGAAATCACCTCGCCATCTTGTTCTGTTCCTGCGGAGACACAGTCCCTCCTTTGAGGCTTGGACCCACCTTCCCCAGGCCACCCTTATCCTTACATCACGTAGGGGCCAGGGAGTTCACAATGCTGCTGGCTTTGGCTTTTGTTTGTTGAGTTCCTGCTCAGGTCCTAGCTTAACTGAGAACTTGTCTCATTAAATGCTCAGAACAATGCTGTGACATACTGCTGGTATCCTCATCTTACAGCGGAGAACTCTAGTCCAGAGAGCAAGAGCCTTGCTGAGGGTCACACAGCTCAGAATCAGTGGAGCCCAGCTCTGCCCAACTCCAGGTAGTGAGCTCCGCTTGCTATCCCACAGTCAGGCAGAGCGTGACATCAGGCCTTGGCTTTGACAAGGCCTCTTTCCCTCCTCCTGTATGATTTGCACAGTCAGCGACTCCACTGTATGTTCATGGCCATCACCTTCCACAATCCTGGCTCTGACTTGGGGGGAAGCTGGGAAATGACCCTGTGGGCATCTATAGGGAGTCATTTCTCCTGGTTGGCTCCTCACCCTGCCTGGCATAGCTTCTGGGGATCTTTTTCCCCCAGAACTAGCCCCTTTCCCTGCCGATGCCTTTCCATCCTCGGCTACCACTCATATTCTGCAAAATGTGCCATTTCCCAGGGCAGGTCACAGGTCTCGGCCTCACCCTGTTTCTCCCCTAAGTCCTTGGGAGCTGACTGGCCAGCCTGAGACCCACTCTCCAGGGAAGCCAGTTAAGCTGCTGGAATGTCAGCCTCTTGACCTCTGCGTTCCTGGCCCGTTGACTTCACCTTTAACGGTAAGATAGTAGCTGCCTCTCATTCCATGCCAAGGGCTCCCCTGATCACCTTGCAGCTCTCTTGAACTCTAGGCCTCCTTGAAGGTGGCATCATCATCACTTTCCCTTTTGCCAACTGAGGCTCTGGAGCGGGGCTACAAGGTGGGCTGTGCGGCCGCCCGACTCTGGAGCTCAGAATTGCACCCAGAAGCCAGGTGCCTCTTTCTGCCTTTCAATGAACAGGGCGGCGCTCTGGACCTCAGGGTCAGGTCGCACACCGGTTCCTGGGGGCTCCATCTCTGCCACATTTAGTCCCGTTCTTCACGGAGCCTGGTGGTACAAGGAGGGGCTGGGGACGGGTTGGAGGTTGTGGTGCCTGTGGCCTCTTAGGGCTGCAATACCCAGAACTCACTGTTCCCTTTGACAGCTGGGGACACTGAGGCTTTCAGAGCCAGGGCCTGAGGTTACCTAAAGATGGGAATGAGAGACTTTGGATCGCTTTTCCTAAGATTAGCCCAATAGGGAAACTGAGGCACCTGGGCTCCCTGTGAGGTCTTCCTGGGGGAGGAAAGAATGGGGTTGTATCTCCCGGGTAATTTGACACAAATGTGCTCACATCCTGGATTGCATATGTGTTTTGCTTTAGAAACGGCATGAAGCCTTTTGGCTATTTTTAAAAGAAAAGCAACGCTGTGATATTTCCCCTGCACCTTCCTCTCGAGGCCACTTGGTTAAATGTCAGGAAAGGGAGAGTATTTCCTGGTCAGGAACATTCAGAGCTTGCTGGGAGCTGAAGTTTTGTTTTCCGTTAGGTAGGGGTTGGGGGAGCGAGCTCCCACCCCGCTGCTGTCTCTTCCCAGGAAGACAGCCGCGGGGGCCGTTGGGGGCGGGACACACACACACACACACACACACACACACACGACTCAGAACGAGCGGTGAGATGTCCACGTGTCGGGTGCCCGCTCTAGGAGTGGCGGGGCGGTTATTTTTAGCCATTCCCATCCAGTAGAGGCATTTCAGCGTTTGTTCAATATTTAATTATCCATCTGAAATTGGCCCGCGTGGCCTTGAGTTTGGAAGCATCTCCCGGTGCTGTGATTTCCTCTGATTGCATAAATAAGGAAGCAAGGGAAATCTCAGTGGCCCTCCAAATAATAATAATACTGGGAAAACAAAGTAGTCTCCGGGCCTGGAACAGACGGGCCTGGAACAGACGGGCCTGTTGCCTTGCCCTAGACCCATCCCCTGTGCTGTATGAGCAGAGCTGAGCTTGCCGAGGACGCCCACGACGCCCTTGGACTTGCAGCTTGTGTGGTCTGTGCAGCTGCCTGGGTTTATCTGGGATGGGTTCCCCGCTTCGCCCGATTTCTGTGTTCACTTTGACAGCTGCTGGGTACCCAAGCCATGGATTGGGGATTTTGCTCTTGGAAGCCTTATTAGCTTTTATTTCCCTCCTCTCTCCTGACAGATAGGTGAGAGCTGCCGGCACCTGGATTGTGTGATTTCGCTCTCTGTGGCCCTTGTAGGTGATGCGTGCACTTGACTGTGACACGAAACAGGCAGACACAGGCAGGCAGGCAGGCAGGCAGGCGGACATGGGGGAGTGGTTCTCTGCCTTTCGCCCCAAATCCCCTGGCCATAGAGGCAGCAGAGGAAAAAGAGGAGCGAGGCCCAGGGGAGCCAGGAAGTCAGATGTCTTGGGGGTCCTGCTTGGCATGGGAGGGTGTGGGGTTTAGAGGTAAGAAACAGATAAATGGGCAATGTGGAATCGTCTTAGAAAAACCTGATTTTCCATCCATTATAGCTCTATTCAGGGGACATTGTGTCTGGCCCAGCAGTGTGGCCAAGGTGAGGTCCTGACGGCCTCGAATGGTGCGTGATCTCAGACAAGGCACTGAACACCGCTGGGCTCAGAAACACACCTAACAGGTGTAACACAGTGTGGGAGGTGAACTGCCGTGATTATCTACTCATCCAGAGCCTGAGGGGCTCGTCACACAGCTATTCAGGCTGCTCTAGAAGTGCATGCAGTGTCTGTAGGGATTGGAACCAACTGGCATCCCCTTCCCCACAGGCTGCTTACAAGTGTGACTGGTACTTATTCAGCACCATGAGGCTTTAGCGAGGCACCTACTGTGCGCAAACTCTGGGCCAGATCTGCCGTGGAGGATGTAGCCAGTCCCTGTCCTGCCGAGTGCCAAATCCAAGGAAGGTCCTGGAATGGAGAGAGCAGAAGGCATGATGGGAAAGGCAGGCAAGGCCTTGGATGGTGAGCCAAGAGGTATGGACTCCGGCCCCCATCCCAGGACACAGGGAAACAGAGGAAGGATTTTGAATATATCAGTAATATAATGATGACGGCTTCTGTTTCTTGAGTACTCACGTAGTGCTGGGGTTGTGAGTCCTTTGCATGACGGTGAGTCTTTATTCTCTGACACTAGTATCAGGATCCATTTTACAGATGAGAAAACTGAGGTTCAGGCTGGCTCAGTGTGGCTGGTTTCCCATCAGCCAGCTGCAGAGTGGTAGCTGCAGGATGGTTTAGCCTTTCCTATGCTTATCAGAGTAAGCATCCAGAGGATGCTTGGCATACAGGGTGCTGAGGAGGAGGGGACAGGGAGGCCAGAAGGGGTGCCAGTGGTCACCTGTATTGGCCCACCATGTGGGAGAGGCCCTGGTTCTGAGCTGCCACAGAATTGGGGGAGTGGAGGTAGCCATGGGCCTCTGAGGATGTGTCCTGCAGGAGCCACAGGTGACAAGAAGAGCAGGTCATTTACCCTTGGGTGCTGGGAGGTGTGGATGGGAGGCAGAGAGAAGGTTGGGAAAAGCCCACATTTGAGGGGACACCTCGGGGGAGAGGCTGCATGCTTCTCCAAGGAGTAGTGTTGATGTCCTGCCGTGTTTAGTCCTCAGCCTGCTGCGGGAATGGGGAACTTGCGGCCACTGCAGAGTTTCCCATGACATGCATTTCATTCCAGAAATCCATTGCAGTCCCTCTTCCTTATTCTGAATCTGGCTGTTTGTGGGGTTAGGACATTTCTTTTATGAAAGGTAATCATTGTTTAACAGGTGCATTTGGCAGGAGAAGAGGTCAGGGCCCTCTGTCACCCACCCCTGCATTTTGCTGCCCCATAGTTTCCATTGGTAAGAATTGAACCGGTGCCTGAAATTCCCAAAGCCTAGCAACTCAACACGCAGAAGAAGCCCAATTCACTCTCATGGCAGAGGGCTAGGAGCTGGTGATTGGTGGGATCAGGCCCTTGGAAAGGTGGAGGGAGCGGGGCAGGAGCAGGGCCATTGAGAGTGGGCTGGGCTGGGAGCCTGTGAGGGTTTTGTGTTAGTGCTGTGGGGTGGCAGGAGGGAGATCTTTGGAGGCAGCAGCTTTAGAAGAGTGGTGGGAAATTTCCTGGAGGCCACAGAGGGTCCAGAAGTTAGAGCAGGGGTTTGTGCAAAAGTCCATAGTGTGGAGAAGTTGGGTGGGCGCGGGGGACCAGGTGAAGCTCGTGTTTCCCATGAGCCCCTTGCATATCTAGGACCTGCTGAAGAGTTGTTGGTTTCGTGGCACGCAGGGTGGGGCCCTGGTGGTTTCCCCCATGACCAGCAGCTTCGCAGCTCTTCTGGAACCCTGACCTTCTCAAAACTCAGTCCCTGCCCCCACAGACCTTGCTCCCTGTCAAGGGAGGGGCCAGTTTTGCCAACCAGGAGCACAGCTGTGGCTGGAGGCACTGGCACGGCCCTTCCTGGGGACATTCCCCAAGAGGATTCTGTGTGTTCTCAGCTGCCACAGAATTGGGGGAGTGTTCTGCAGGCCTCCCAGGGACAGACTACCAGACTTCCAGACTGCCTGATCCATCTCTTGTTCTTGTTTTTTTGGTACCGGGAATTGAACTCAGGACCTTGCACTTGCAAGGCAGGTGGCGGCACCACTGAGCTACATCCCGAGCCCGCCATCTCTTCTTTGCTTTTTTTTTTTTTTTTAATATCTGTTGCCCCCACATTCCCAGAGTTACAGAAATAATATCAGAAAATGAAAATCACCTTTAATACTGGGAAACACTGAGAAACTCTGGGAGGGTGTGGGGGTTATTTCCAGCCTTTTCTCATTTTTTCCATAAATCTTTGAAGACTCTAAAATATTTGAAAGTATAGAAAAGCATTGGAAATAATATTGCAGACACCCATCACCCAGACTGAACACAAGTCAGCATTGCCGTAGTTGCTTCGCTTGTTTCTGCTTTTCTTAGAAATAAAATGATTCAGGTATGGAAGAAGTCAATACAGGATGACCCACCAGCCAAACGCAGCCCCTCACTGTTTTTATATGGCTTATGAGCTCAGAATAGTTTTTACACTTTTAAATGGTTGGAACAAAAATTAAAGGAAGAATAATATTTTTAACATGTGAACATTATGTGAAATTCAAATTTTAGTGTCCATAATTAAAGATTTATGGGAACCGAACTGTATTCTTTCAGTTATGAATTATCTGTAGCTGCTTTCCCTGCTGCAAAGACAGCTTTACAGAGTCAAGACAGAGACCATATGGCCTCACAAGTCTAAAATATTTGCTCTCTGGCCTTTTATGGAAAAAAAGTTTGTTGACCCCTGATAGAGCCATAGCTGCTAGCTTTTCCCCCAGGGATAACCAGCTGCCCAAAGGTGGTGTGAATCTCACCTATGTGCTTTATGCTTTTAGTACACATGCACATGGTTCAAAATGTCTACAGTGTTTTACACGTGGAGGTAGAGAAGTTGTCTTCAGCAGAAGGAAGCAAATGCTCAATCTAAAGGTCTCCCTTATTTTCCCCAAATTCCAGCAACACAGAATAAATGCTAGTCCTGGTCCTTGGATAGGCTCTGCAGCTGCCGAGAAAAGAAGTACAGAAGAAAATTTGAGAATGAAAGTGGAGCCGGGCATGGTGGTGCATGCCTGTAATCCCAGAACTCGGGAGGCTGAGGCAGGAGGATCGCTGTGAGTTTGAGACCAGCCTGGGCTACATAGTGAACTCCAGGTCAGGCTCAACTACATAGTGAGACTCTGTCTCAAAAAACCAAAAAAACCAAAAAACAAACAAACAAAAAAGAGTCAAAGTGGAGAGGGTGACACCGCACACTGAAATTATTAGAAACCCAAGGTGGCTGTGGGGCGCACGCCTGTAATCCTTATTCTGCAAGGCTCTTTGAGTCCAGTCTGGGCGACATAATGACTGAAGTCCTATCTCAAAATTTAGAAAAATACAAACAGCAACTGGGTATGTAGCTCCGTGTGAAGGCTCTGGGTTCAATTGCCAGTACTGCAAAATAAAGCAGAACTACTAGAAGGGCTCGGAAAGTAGAGGAGCGAGAGATGTGGAAATGAAAGAAGGCGCCGGGCTGGTGAGTTAATCCTTGGAGTGGCCAGGAATTCCATGGTGTTCTAGAAGACTGGGAGTGGTTTGGAAGTGAAGATGCCCCTGGGGATGAGGAGTAGGAAGCACGTGTTGGCAAAAGCAATCGCTAAGTAGCTCAAGTGGCAGCACAGGGAGGGCTATTGCCAAAGTCTGGGGACGCTGCGAGGTTCGTAGGGTAGGTGCTGTGCCATAGCGAGGCTAGCCAGAGGTCACGAGCGAGCTGTGCCGTGTCCTTCTGAGGAGCCGTGTGCGGGGAGGTCAACGTGTCGGGCCAGCTCCTCCTTCCGCCTCCTGGGTACCGGCTCCACGCCTGGCCCCTCTGGGTCTCCTCTGAGGAGCCGCTGTCCTGGCCCCTACCAAGTGCTCTGTGTTGAGGATCCTCAGGGCAGAGATGGGTGCCCCAGACACAGCACCCTCCACGTTGTCCCCAAGTCTCTTTCCCACCAGACTTCACCCACGACCCCAGCAGTGTCCACTAATACTGAACTTGGAGGCAGCCTGAACTTTGATCCTAGTTTCGTTCAAAAGACGATGAGCTGTAATAGTTTCACGGCGTTATTCTCCTTTCTCTTTCCCAAACTCAACATCGTGAAAACAAAGGAGACGTCCCTCAGCTCTCTCAGCCTTTGTAGGTGGGGCTGGGAAGGGGATAAGGATGGCTTGGGAATGTGGAGAGGGGTGTAGGGCATGGAGGGCACTTGGCATCCTGAGTGGTTGGGGACCAGTTGTCTTCTATCTCATCTCTGCATAGTGGCTCCCTTCTCCATGTGGGGCAACCCTTGGATTAAGAGACCTCTGGGCTTGCGTCCCGCCCGCACTGTCTGCTAGCTGCACCATCATGGTCTGAACCTGAATTTCCTCTTCGGAGCTGATGTTTCTTATTTCAGGAGTCCATTTTAAGACAGCGACACACACAACACAGTCGCTGTCTCTCTAGATCTGTTTCTTTCACATTTCCTGGAGGTCCGTTTTTTTTGCATTCACTCAGCCAGTTCTTCTAGCACTATTTCTGAAAAGAACCGTTATCTGTTCCACCAGCAATTTACCTTGGCACTTTTTTTTTGAAAATCAACTGACCATATGTGTGCGGATCTATTTCTGGACTCCATATTCTGTTCCATTGATCTACATGTCTTATCCTTCTGTTAATATCACACTGTCTTATTTACATGAGCTGTATTTCTGTAAAGTACATATGACCGTAGAGTACATATGGAAACCAGTTGATATAAGTCCCCCAGCCTTTTGCTTCTTGCTCAAGTTTGATTGGCTATTCTAAATCCTTTGCTTTGCCATATAAATTTAAAATTGAGCTTGTCAGTGTCTTTGAAAAGCCTGCTAGGATTTTGAGTGGGATTGTGTTGAATTCGTAGGTCAGTTTGGGAAGAAATGTTGTCTTTACAGTACTGACTCTTCCAGCCCTTGAACAGGGTGCATCTTTCCTTTCATTGAGGTCTTTGTTAATATCTTCCAGCAGTGTTGTTTTGGGTATTAATCTTATATGTGTTAAGTTTATTAAGTATTTTTGATGGTCTTTATTAATCACTGTGGAGGGTATGAGATTTTAGCTTATTACAGGCCCACAAGTTAGCCTGGTAGTTTCATAAGTGCTGGCAAAAGGCATGAGACACCTGGGTCAGAGACAAAAGACTGTGACTCACGGCTTAGCAGGCAGCGTGAGCTTCATGTTTGCATTGGTTCCCTGCCCTCAAGTACATAGGGCTATTCTAGAATATAACATGATGATTTATTATAGAACATAAAAAGATCTGCTCTGCTATCTTCCTGATATAACCTCACGTCCTATGCAGGATCTGATATACAGTCTATGACTCAACTATTCCTCAGGCTAAAAATTTCACAAAGAACTTGAATTTCAATCTGGCTTTTAGTTTTACGTCATTAAATTAGGAGTTTGGAGATAATTTAAAATTTGAATTCCAAATTGTCAAATACAGAAAGGTAAAGAAAGTTTTAAAAGTGCATGTAAATATAAATATAAATACACTTAAAATTTTATGCCTATATTAATTTGCTAGAGACGATAAGCCTGCTATATCATAGAGTCATGTTAGTCTTATTTAACAATACAGTTTTTATACAAAAGTGCGATACATTAAGTATGGAGGTGGAAATTTGGGGGACGACAAATCATTTATAATCAATGAATGAAGTACAAAATAAGGGGAATTTAATAATAAATCCAAATTATTTAGATTTAGATAATTGTGGCTCCCTCTGGAGTGCTATAATTAGAATGTTTATGCCCTACAAAAATATTACTGTTGTAGTTTGTATCTACTCTAAGGATAAAATACATAGGGAACAGCTGAAATGTTCTCTGCGAAAATATCTTCAAGCTATATTATAAAATAAGTAACAAAGGTACTACTGTATGTATTTTTGTGTGTTTCAAGCACTTCCCTGTGTCATTTAATAATGAACAAGTGCATTACAGAGAAAGGAAGAAGTTCACATTAAGAGAGGGTGTGACTATTCTATTTCTAAAAGGAAGCTCTTCTCTTTTTTTTCAAGGCAGCTGTGGACTTGGAAGAGGAGAGATGAGAGCTCTTCAGAGTCCACAATCCTGAATCCAATGATCTGAGCATCTGTCACTCTATCTTTAATATAACTAGAATAAGTTGAGACTTTATCCGTGTGTGTATTAGTGTCCTGAGGCTGCTGTGACAAATCATCACAAACTCAGCGACTAACAACAGCATAGATTTGTTACCTTACAGATCTGGAGGTCAGGATTCTGAAATCAGTGTCACTGGGCCAATGTCAAGATGTTGGCAGAGCTTAGTTTTTTCTGGAGGCTCTAGGGGAGAGCCAACTTCCTTGCCTTCTTTTCTAGCTTCTAGATCCTCCCCAGAAGTGGACCCACATCTCTCCCACCTCTACTTCCATGATGACATTGCCTTTGCTGCCATCTCTGACCTTCCTCTTATATAAGGACCACTGTGATGACATTGGACCTGCGAGGGTAATCCAGGATTGTCTTCCCATCTTAAGACCCTTAACTGAATCACATCTGCAGATTCCCTTTTGCCACATAAAGCAGCACATTCAGAGGGTCCAGGGTTAGGCTGTAGGCTCTTTGGGAGGCATTACACTGCCTTTCACAAGGGGGTAAGCTTTAGTGAATTCGTAAGTAATCGTTATCCCAGAGATGGCTGCCCAGGGGCTGGATTGGGAAAAAACATCTATCAATACAATATTTTGACATACACTCCTCACTGGGCTGTTAAAAGCAGATAGGAAGAGCACAGATATGCTTTATTCACACACACACACACACACACACACACACACACACACACACACAGGCATCCACTCATTGGATCTCTTCAGAAAGTTCTCATAATCTGAAGATGCCATTAATCCATGGTGTTTCTTTACCCTGGATCCCCACTCAGTTCACCCATCCACCACCTTGTGGAGCGCAGGCTAGTCCAATCTCCAGGCTTAGGAGCCATGTCCCCCTGACCCACAGGTTAATTTCTAAGTCTTCTTTTCGGACTTTCTTGATCCATTTTCTCCAACTACCTGATCATTTAGGTTGTTGTTGATTTTGATGTATTGATTTTGCTTTCTGATTTTATTTTGTCTCTTGCTTCATTTTCTTTCTCTTGAGGCGTATTCAAAGAGTGTGGTTCGTATTGAATCATTACATCACCCCTTTATATTTTACAGTTAGCTTTTGGAAGTCTTAATTATTTCTCACTAAGTAAATGGCACATTACCTGTCCACACCCAAAGTCTATCCCATTCTCTGAAGAGATAACAATTTTATGGTATTTTCCTAGTTGATGGCACACCCATGCATGCAAAAATAAGATGTCACATCAGTTTTTAATCGTATAGACATCGTGTGAATTTCAGCCTAAGGGTCCATGGCAAACTTTTAATTTTGAAATAATTACAGATTTACAAGAAGTTTCTAAGACCTCCGGAGAGGTCCCACAGAGGACTTGGTTTCCACTGATGGTTGCGTCTTGCATAGCTCTATGTACCTTCCAGCTTCCTCAGTGCCCTCCAGCCAAAGCCCTACCAGGAATGCTCCCCTGGTTAGACAGGCTGTGTTTATTAGTCATTTTGAGGGAGGGGGCACCTGGGGCTTCCGAGGAATCATAGGAAGAGTGTGTTGGCAAGAACCTTTTCTATGATTTGGGCTTGGGTCAGGTGGTTTGAGGAAGCTTGAAGCGCTGGGGTTCACTCTGATCAGATCGTCTGCTGTCAGAGAGCAGAGGCAAGGCGCGGATTGTGTGTCCTGAATCTTGTCTCTGGGGAGAGGATAGTTGCTGGGGGCCAGAAACTGACCCTGGGAAAGAAGTAGCCACCTGTCCTTGTAGCTGAGAGAGGAGGATGCATGGTGGTCCATGGCTGACACAGCGACCTTGGCTTTGTGGGTTGCTCACACAGAATTAGGAAGTAGCCTTGTTTGGCATCGCTTTATCCTAGTCTGAGTCTCCTCCTCGGAGGCTGGTGTCCTGTCAGAGTGTTTATGTCCAAAAGGAGAATAATGCGGTGGACCTGTGAGCGCCTGGCTGGCTTCCAGATGTCAGAGGCTGCCCTTTGTTCCTCTCACCTTTTCTGCATGTTAACAGGATGTGTGTGCACAGCTCTCTGCCACTTTATTCCATGAACGTTGGATTCCGTCACCACCAAGACTCCCTTCTGCTGCCCTGACAGCCACACCCACCCACCCTACCCGCTACTTCTCTAACCCCTGGCAACTCCTAATCTGTTTTCCATCTCTATTACTTTGCCACCTTGAGAATGCCACAAAAATGGAATTGCGCCCGATGACCCTTTTTTATATTGACTTTCTTCATTCAGCGTAATGCCCTTGAGATCTATCCAAGTTGTGAGATCAATAGTGCCTTCCATTTTTATTGTTGAATGGTATTCTGGGGCATATGCATTTTATATGTTATTCCTATTCTCCACCCCCACCCCCCACCTTCTTCTGTACCAGGGATTGAACCCAGGGTCTTTGTAGCTGTACCCTAGCCACCCCCTTTTATTTTTTTTTAAATTTTTATTTTGAGACAGGGCCTCATTCAGTTGCTAAACCGCTCAGGGTGGACTTGAACTTGGCGATCCTCTTGGCTTAGCCTCTCAGAGTGCTGGGATTACAGGTGTGTGCCACCATGCCCAGCTCTTCTCCTTTTTCCTCCTTCCCTCCCTCCCTCCCTTCTTCCCTTTCTCTCTCTCTTTCTCCCTGCTCCTTTTTTTATGATGCTAGGGATCAAACTCAGGGACCACACAAGCTAGGCAAGTGCTCTGCCACTGATCTACAACTGCTAGTCCCTACATTTTTTTTTTTCCTGTTGCTGTTATAACAAGGTAAAATTTAGATGCTTAAACAACACAGGTTTATCTTAGAGTTCTGTAGTGAAAGGTCTGGCCTGGGTCTTGCCAGGCCAAAGTCAGGGTGTCAGCAGGCCGTAGTGTTTTCTGAACACTCTAGGGAGCAGTGCTGTTTCATTACACATCCCGGAATTCAGTTGCTTGTGATTGTAGGACTGAGTCCCTGTTTTCTTGCTGTCTGTCAGCTATTCCCAGTTCTCTAGATTGAGGCTACCCACATTCCTTGGCTCCTGGCCACCTCCACCCATGCACAGGGCCAGCAATGGCTGCGGGGATCCCCTAGTGCTTGGAAGGCCTCCTGCTTCTTGCCTCATGGTGTTTCCTCACCCTTTTGCCTTCCTGTTCTACATGTCAGGACTCATGTGATTAGATTATGCCCACCTAGATAATCCAGGATAATCTCCCCTCCCAAAGTCTTTACCCTTAATCACATCAAAGTCCCCTTTTGCTACATCAGATAGCATGTTCACAGGCTTTAGGAATTAGGATGTGGATTTCCTGTGGGGGTGGCATTATTCTGCCTCACACATTATGGATATACCACAGTTTGTTTAACCGCTCACCTATTAGAAGATATTTGCTTGTTTCCAGTGTTTGGCTATTACAAATGGAGCTGCTCCCAACATTCTTGTAAAAAAAAAGTGTATACAGTGAGTGGATCGCACTCTGTGTCCTCCTTCTACAAGTGAATTTTTTGTTACTCAGTGTCTCATTTCTGAGTCTTATGCATGTTGATCTGTATAGAAAGAGGCCTGCTGTGGTCCCACGGTGTCTCATTCCAGTAGTGTTCCTGAGCGTTGCACCCTCTTCCTTGCTGTGTTGTGCTTCACCGAGTGACTGTTCCAAGGTGCACGCGTTCACTCTGTTGGTGGACACTTGGGTTGCTTCTAACTCTTTGCTCCTCAGACAGTGCTGCAGTGAACAGCTTCGTGCAGGTCTCCATGTGCAGAGCAGGAAGCATTTTTCTAGGCTGGATGCAGAGGAGAGAAAGTCCTGGTCCTAGAGTCAATGTGCGTTATTGTTTTCAGCTAGCTGGTGTCTAATTGTTCTCGAAAACTGTCTTACTCCATCATCAGAGATAAAGAGTTCTATTACGTCTCTGCCAACATCCGGAGTCACCGATTTTCTGATTTCTGAGCTGGTTTCTTTTGACTTTCGTACTGGTCTAGAACTTATCCAAAGAGTGTGAGATGATACCCAGTAGTATCTAATTTGCATTTCCTTGATCACTGTGGAGGACACCCACACACTTCCTCCCAGCATTTCCTCTCTTCACACCTTGCTGCCCTCTTCTCTCCCTGCACAAGGACTTGAGCTTGCTGCCCCCGCCTACTTTCAAACATTAAGATCTGGGTAGTGCAACTCCACAACTGAAATTTGGCATCTTGTCTGAAATTACAGGATGTTCCTTGCGCTGCTGCGTTTCCATGGCAACAAGTAACAGTCATCCTTCATGATTAGGTGGTATCCACGGCAACCAAGCCAGCAGCATTTGAATGAAACTGATTTTATTTTATTTATTTATTTATTTGCCAACACATGAAGGTTAAAATGCATTTTTCTGGTGTGGCTTCCAAGAATGGAATGACAGCCTGGACTTACTGGTGAAGTAGAGCCTTGTTCAACTTCCTAGCAGAAAGAAGATTCAGGATCAGCTGATCCCAGGGTCCACTTTTGCAGACTCAGTACAGAGGAGGTCATGTAGAGGTCACATAATGAGTCTGAGATGAAGAAATCCACCTGGACTGCGCTTAGAGCTCTGGGGAGGACAAATAAGTGGTTGCTGGCTCTCCCTTCATGTGATCAATTCCTAGAGATGCCACCGTCAGGCTGTGAGAGCTTAGTGGGTTCACTTAACCTCTCTGGGATTCTGCTTGCACCTGCTGTGTTCTTCAGATCTTACAGCATGTGCTGCCCCATATTGGTAAACGGCAGTGCTGCTAAGCCAGAGGCCAGAGGCAGTGGTGTGGGTCTAAGTCTCTGAGGTTCCATCCCCGGAGTCAGAGGCACAGTTAGGACTCGGGCGTTCCATTCCTATGTAAAATAAATAGAGGCTATGTTGTGTTGTTTTGTTTTGTTGTGGGGTGGGGTGGTGGAGAGTGGAGATGGTCACTGCTGTCATTCCTTAGCTCACTGGATTGATGATTAATCAGGACCCCAGAGAAGGAAAGGGGTAGACCTGGAGTCACACAGCAAGGTCAGGGCTACGTCTCCTCCCTCAGTAAATGCTCCAGCCCCTCTGCCTTTCCTGAGACTCCAGGTATGGATTAGGGAGGCCCTCAACAGATATTCACTTGCAGTTCCTACTGGGAAGATTTCTGGAGGAATTAATTCATTTTTGCCTCTTGAGACCTCAGTTTCCTCATCTGGAAAATGGAGCACACTGTGGCTGTCCAGGTGTCCTGTGGAATTGTAACTGAAAGAGTCCAGAACATTGTGTTCTCACTGGGGTAATAGTGTCTTCAGCCAGGCAAAGCATTGATTCTTAAGGGATGAAAATAATCTTACTCGTTTCTGCAAAAAGCCCAAATATATATACAGAAGTGAAAATTCTGTATACTTTTGGTATGAAAATTTTGTGGACGGGGTACTAGGGAAAAAAGTGTTTTAAAAAGACTCCTTTGTGTGAGTGATAATGAGACAGGTTGAGCAGGACTGTCCTGGAATCCATCCATCCTTACGGTCATTGTTATTAACTTCATCTGGAGCATGTGGCAGGCTGTGGGGCCCTGGAGAAGCTGTTTGGTGTGTCAGGTTGGGGGAGACCCTGGCCTGGCCCAGGCTGTTTCCCTGATGGGCATCTCAGAGCTTCTCGGGGCTGTAGTAGGTAAAGGATGGCCCCGTGAGTGGGTCTTAGGAGCTGAGCTCCCACCTGCAGGAAGATTTGGGGTCCAGCTGGGAGCAGAGGGCCCTCGGGCTTGGATGATTGTGGAGGCCTCCACAGGAGTGAGCTTATGAAATGGCACTGGCTTGAGGGTGCACCAGACGAAGTGCTCAGCAGGGCTGCTCCTTAAGAGGAGTGGAGAGCCAGGGAGATGGCATCTCCACAGGCACTGAGACTCTGCTCTCTCCTCTCAGCTCCTGTCAGAGCCAGAAGCCATCCCAGAAGCTAGGTCCCTATGGTCTATAGAGCTCAGCACCCTGGAGGAGGCGGCAGGCAAAGAGGCGGGCAGTATGCACCTGGGAAGGTAGCGAGTTTCCCCTCAGGTTCCTTTGGAGTGCAGGTCCCTACCCTGGGCATGGGCTGGGAGGCTCAGGAAGGCAGGGGGAGAGCTGGCTGCCTTGTCCAGAGGAGGCCAGGCTTCTGTCTCACCTGCCTTGTAGCTGCTTTGCTGAACTAGGGGTGGAACCCAGGGTCTCTCGTGTGCAATGGAAATACTGTACCTCTGAGCTGTACCCCAGCCCCAGAGGTTTTCTCTGTGTGTGTGTGTGTGTGTGTGTGTGTGTGTGTGTGTGTGAGTTGTGTTTTTTTTCTGAGATGGAATATCTCTATGCTGCCCAGGTTGGTCTTTAACAACTGCGCTCAGGCAGTCTTCCTGCAGATCTGTTGGACTGGGAGATAGTGGACACATTCCCTTTCCTCTGGCCTCAGCTTTGTCCTCTCTGAAATGGGAGATTGTGTCAAGCAATCTAGATGCAGGAGGCAAGAGGCAGGATTCTGGTAGGCCCTGGGGATCATCGGTCTGGGCACCCGTGTCCTAGCAGGTGTCTCCATGTGCCTCGCACCTAGAGCCATAGGGACCACCTACGTGGGAAGGGGAGATGAAGGTGTGGCCAGACGTGTGTGAAAGAGTGTGTGCAGGCATCTTAGGAGAGGGAGGGAATGAGAGGCTTCTGTGAGAGGCTCCCATCATCCTCTGCAGGCCCCAATTGCCCTGGTTTTCTCCAGAGACCTGACTCTGCCACCTGGGCTCCGTGACTGTGATAGATGCTCTGTATTTGACAGCCGAATTGATGGATGAACAGATGGCCAAGTGTTGACCAAGCACTGCTGTGTGCTTGACTCAGGAGGGGTCTGGGAACACAGACACCCGTCCTCCTGCCCTGAGGAGATCCCAGTGAGTGACTCGGGGACAGGAAGAGGAGTAGCGAGGCCTCCTCGAGGCTCACTGATGTGGAATGTGGGGCCTCTCACTCTGCCCTGTGTGGTGGGGCTGCCCCCAGCAGAGGAGAAGGCAGTGCTCAGAGCTTCAAGGGTGCCTGCATTCCTAGCGGAAGCCATTCAGGCCCTGTATTAGGCAGAAGTGACAGCATGGACAACAGTGTCATGGCGGGACATTCCTGCTGTGTGGCAGACATGGTGAAGTCAGCTGGCAGAGGAAGCAGTCCAAGAGGGTGCCATTGAGCGGATTTGGGTGCCAGGGTGCCGTGTGCATTCCCTCTGAGCAGGCTGTAATGCTTGTGTATGACTGTGCCTTGCCCTGACCAGCTCCTGCCTTGAACCCTGGCCCTTAGGTCCCCAGAGAGGTGGCTGGATCCAGGCTCTGCATCAGGTTTGTATCCCAAACTGTGTCCCGAGTGCCTACTGTGTGTGGGTCCCTTGGCTGAGCATTGGGACTTGGGGAGCTTAGCGCTCCTGAAGCCAGGGACTCTGTACAAATGCACCTGGGCCTTCATTTCTGCCCTGACACTCTGGCCACATGACCTCAGGCTGGTAACCTCACCCTGAGCTTCAGTTTCTGCCCTGGCAAAGTGGGGCTCCCAATGCCTGCTTGGCTAGGCCCAGAGGTGGAGGTGACATGCATTGTCCCAGAGTGTAATCAGACCCCCTGGGTGGAGGTGACATGCATTGTCTCAAAGCACGGGGGGGGGGG
>NW_022900948.1:37323765-37331505 GCF_012274545.1 Fukomys damarensis
GGGGGGGGGGGGGGGGGAAGCCCCCCTCCCCGTGGAGGCGACATGTGCTGTCTCAGAGTACAAAGAGGATACTCCCTGGGGGGAAGTGACTTGCAGTGTCCCAGAGCCACCCCCTACTGGGGGAGGTGACGTGCTGTCACAGACCACAAGGGGACACCTCCCTGGGTGGAGGTGAAACATGCTGTCAGAGACAAGCAGGTGCTTGAAGTGTGTGGGGGAGGAGAGAAAGGCAGACAGGGGAGTGTGGGAAGAGATTTCCCAGGGAAACCTCCAGAAAGAGTGGGTGTCTCTGGAGTGTGATTAGCAGAGCCAGTGGAGGAGGGCTGAGGAGTGTTCTAAGCAGGAAACAAGGCCAGGGAAGCAGCAAGGGCCCTAGGGGGAGGCTGTCACTGGGCTAAGGAGGGCGAGCTGCCCAGGAAGGTGGCCCCCAGGGGATGGGTCCATTGCCCAAGGCTCAGCACTGGAGCCCGCCCTTCCTAGTTGGGTGAGGGGCTCAGTCTCATCCTTCCACACTCTGCAGACCCCTGTGCATCAGCTGCAAGGAGAGAATGGAACAGGAAGCACAGCCCAGGTTATTAGGCACTGCTCTGCCTCCTGTGACCCTGCTTCTGTGGTCCACCCCAAGTACAAACTGAGGCAATCAGGGCTGTACATTTAGGGGTATCAGCATGAACTGGAATGTGTGCCCATGTTTGCCTGAGCAGTGCCTCCCCCTCCATACCCTTGTGTGCCCTGTGTGCAAGGAAATCCTTAACTCTGCCCTTTTAAAACTTCCTTCTAAGTCAACAGGACTGTCCCAGGACAGGTGGGCACCAAGCTTCTTACAGGATGCTGGGGACATGGAGATGCAGTTGACTTAGGTATAGGCGGCAGGAATTTTGTGTGTGGGCAAAGACACACACAGCAAATGAGAGTATTGACAGGAGAGACTTAGGTCTGGCCGTTGTTGTAGGGGGGCTTCACACAGTGGAGGGAGGGAGGGGTCACCAAGGGTCCTCTTCAGGGCCTGCGGGACAATTAGGATGGGGGAGGGAGCCAGAGTTGGGTTCTCTGTGGGCAACCAACTGTAAGGCAGGAAAAGAAGCCAGGTGTGCTATGAGGGAACCAGGGAGGAAGTGGCCCTGTTGGACTGACTCAGGAGCTCTTAAATAGCACGTTCAGGCTGTAGCTAGTTTCCCAGGGGCTGTCACCATGTAAAGACCCAGATTTCCAGTTTTGCTTGAATATAGGAAGCCAAGGCTGCATTGCCATCCTCCTTGTACTCTCCCCAGTCCCCTGCCAACTGATTAATTCCCTTACCTTCCTGGCCTCTGCAGAGTTTAAAGCCTCTGGGAAAGGAAGTCTGGGCTAGAAGTCAGAGATCACAGGCTGTCATGATGGAAGGAACCTGGGAGGTCCTCCAGGCTCACACCTAATATGACTCTTACCTGTCTGCTTGTATACCTCCTTGGGCAAAGAACTCACTACATCACAGGATGTGGGCTTGAAGGGCTGGCTTTGGGGGACTTTCTAAAAATTATGGTAAAATACATAAAAGATGCCATTCACCCCCTGAAACTGTGTGTGTGTGTGTGTGTGTGTGTGTTTGTGTGTGCCTGCACACGATTGAACCTAGTACCTTAAGTTCTTTGACATGTCTTATTTGTCTACTTATTTATTTAGTGGTGCTGGAGACATTTTAATGATTTTTTTTTTTTTCGATAGTGGTGATCGTCAGGGCACTAGGAGTTGAACTCAGGGCCTTATGCATGCTAGGCAAGTGCTCTACCATTGAGCTACATCTCTGACCCTTTTTATTTTAAAACAAGCTCTCACTAAGATGGCCAAATTGGTCTCCAACTTTTACTCTTCTGCCTCTCTCTCCTGAGGGGCTGGGATTATAAAGTATGATTAAAAAAACAGTGAATATTTAAATCCTAAAAAATAGTATACTAAAATACATATTCCCATTTATCTCCCCTCAAAATATCCCCACTTACTTCAACACGCTGATTCCATTGTTCTTGGCATAGAGTCTTGTACTATAATAAATTTAAGAAAAAAAGAGAAAGTAGACATTCACTGTATTTTTGAGTCACCTCTTGTACAGGCGCATGCCGTATTTTATCCATTTGTAAGAGTAAGTGGGGTGGCATTGGTAGTCACAGTGTTGTGTGACCATCTCCACCATCCATTTTTAAAGCTTCTTCATCTTCCCAAACAGAAACGCTGGCCCATTCATCAGTGACTTCCACTTCCCCTCCCCATAGCCCCTTGTAACCTTCAGTCTGCTTTCTGTCTCTATGAATTTGGCTTTTCCAGGTGTGTTGTTCAGGTGGAATCATACCATATTGGTCCTGTTGTGTCCGGTTGTGTCGCTCAGTGTGATATTTTCAAGGCATGCGCAAATGTTGTAGCACACCCGGCAGTGTTACTCCTTTTAGGGTGAGGTGATTTCCACTGCACCCACACGTCACGCTGCGTTTATCGGATCATCTGTTGGCAGCCCTTGGCTTGGCTCTACGACAGTATTCGGCTGTCCTGACCAATTCTGCTTGAACATTTGCATCCCTGTTTTTGCTTCTTTGGGGTATATGGTTATGTGGTAACTCCATGGGTTATGTGGTAACTCTATGTTTAATTTTGGGGCCGATGCCACACTTTTCTACAGTGGCCACACCATTTTATAGAAACCAGTTTGTCTGTTGTCTTGGCTGGATGGGGCGGCAGGAAGACCATGGCCCGTATATCGGAGCTGTTGAATTTGCTCATGCTCTCTCTTCCCTCTGTCGACAGAGTCACCCCAAGAAAGGCCGGGCTCCCGGCGCAGCCTGCCCGGCAGCCTCTCAGAGAAGAGCCCCAGCATGGAGCCCTCGGCCGCTACGCAGTTCCGGGTCACGGTAACTATCTCTGCGCCACCACCGCCGCCACTGCCACCACCATGACCACCTCGCCCCGGGGTGCTGCTCTGCGACCCCTCGAGCCCCCTTCCTGGAGCCTCACGGACCGGGAGCGCATCCAGCCTCCCTTGCTCTAGGTATCCGATCCCTTGGCTGCTCCCCTTTCCGTGGCTCAGCCCCATTCTGAGGGCCCCTATGGGGGTCCCATCCTTGGAGGGAGGGGGTAGGTGCAGGATTGACAGCCCTGTGGGCCACCAGGACTGGAGCCATCCTGACTGGGAAGAAGAGGCTAGGCTGGATCTGGGCCCCTGTCGTGCACGCACACTGAGGTACACAGGTTTTGTTTCTGTATTGTAACATCTCTCACGGAGCACTCTGTAGCGTATCGTTGCGTCATTCTGTTTTGGTAGGAAACTAGTCTGTTTTCTCCTACTGATGATGCCTTAGAATTGACAAAGCACAGCATATAGATGGTGTGATTTTTAAGACTATGGTGAATATTTAAATTTTAAGATATTTATTATAGTAAAAGGACACACTGCCATGAATTCTCCCCAAATATACTCCCCCCCAAAAGTTGCATGGTGACAGAGCTAAGGAATAAAGCGATGAGGATTCGCTAATGTTCTTTTTTTTTTTTTTTAGATTGAGTTTATTGGTACATTTTAGGTATACAGTACAGTTACATTCATCATTGCGATCTTGTACCTTTACATGACAGGTCTTGGTTCTCATTTTTTCCCCTTGTCCCTCCCCTCCCTTCACCCCCTCTTCTTCTCCCCGCTTTACAAACACTTCATTTCCATTGTTTCATTTTCTCATATTTTTTTTCTTTTCCCTTATTAGATAGAAATTGCCAGAAAGGGTTGAACAATGAGGGAGATCATAAAATACAGTGAATGTTTAAATTAAAAAAATTTTATTACAGTAAGAGGTATACTGCCATTAATTCCCCTCCAAACACTGCCCCTGCTTTGAATAAACTTATGCTGTTCATGACAATGTGCCTTTTACTGTAATTTTTAAAATTTAATCATTCGTGCCTTTGGATCACCCCTTGAATGTCACAGCTATTAAATTTTGGCACCTCACAATATACTTTTTGTTATAAATCTGGTAGAAACAGAACTCAGGGACTCTTAACATTTGACTCCCGCGCCCCTGAGAGAGCCACGCACATGTGCCCTTGTAGACAGTTTTGGGTCCCTTCGCTCTGTTCAGCAAGTATGACTGTGTTCTTCCATCCAGACTGTGGCAGCAGGCACCAGACACACAGTGAACTGCTAGGCATGTTGTCTTCCCCCGGGGAGCTCACGCCTATATCGGACATGAAGGTTTAAAAAACTTTTTATCTTAAAAGTTGTTATTAGCACACATTTGCAGTAGACGATGCTTACATTCTTGCGGGAGAGTTGGAGATTTGACCACTGCAGCCTCAGTCCCTTCGCTCAGCAGGCTTTATGGCCTGCCTGCTGTGTGCCAGGTACCGTTCTAGGGATTGGGGATGGCTAAGCAGGAAGACTGGCTAGGTGAGCACCAGGTAGACAGAGACCCTGTTGAGCTCCCACTGTTGGGTTAGCGCTTAGGGCCACTGCCACCGGGAAGATCAGGAGGGCTTCCCTGAGGTCACCAGTGTGGTCGGGAGGTGACACTTGCACAGGGAATCCAAAGGATGAGGAGCAGAGGAAAGGGGGTGGGGGTGCAGAGTGCACAGCCCTGGCCTTTAATGTATGGGGGACTTGGGCTCCAGGGAACTGGAAGTGGCTGAGTGTCCCTGGCGGGTGGGAGAGGTGCCCTGGGAGCTGACTTTTAAGCCAGGTCCTGAAGAGTGAGTGGAAGTCAGCCAGGCAGAATGGCAAGAACTCGAGGTTGCAGAGTGGTGGAGGCACACTAGCCATGCGTGACACGCCCGTGTCGTGACACATCGGGACCTCTCTGGGACTGGCGTCGAGGCGCCTAGAAGACCTGGCAGGAGAGAAGGCTGGGGACCTGGTCAGGTTTGAGCATAGGGCTAAGGGGATGGTGTTTCCCCAGGACCACTGATCCTCTGCCTGTCCATTTGGCATAAAAGCACTCCAAAAATAGGTTTCAGGGCCTGTTTAAGATCATATTTGGGCCCAAGGGCAAGGCCTGGGCATCTGCATTCTGGCAAGCTCCCCTAAGAGCTGCTTCAGAGTCCTAGGCTGAAGCTCAGCCTCCTGCACTAAGAAGGAATCTTTGCTGAGAGGGCTCGGGATACCCCTCTGTGTGGCTAGTGGGTCCCTCAGAGTTGAACCAGGGTGACCCCAATTTCCATTGCCGGTAGCAGAGGCCAACCCCTGCTAGGGCCACAGTGGGCAGGGTGAGGCTTCAGGGCTTCGGAGAAACAATGGCTAAAGGCCTTGTAGCCACCTCCACCGTGGAGCAGTGTATGTGCCAGGCACCGCACTTGCTCTCCCAGGTCCCTCGTCTCTTCATCCTCCAGACAACATGATGCTTTGAGTGCCCCGCGAGGAAACGGAGACTCAGGAGGTAAAGTCACTCGGCCTAGTTCCAACTGCTCATAAGTGGTGGTACCACTATGCGAAGCCAGGTGTCTCTGAGCCCAGGCCATACGCACACACTGCCTGGAGCTGGGAGGACAGAGCTCATTCGCATGACTTCTCTGCCAGTTCCCTTTCTCTGCGACTATAATGAGTGAATGTCACACCTCAGAGTTGCTATAATTTGCAGCTCCGTAACCGCTAAGTTGGCTTGGCACTTTTTGTGTTGTGGCATCTTCATTTCCTTTCCTGGCGTGGAAGCCACCTGTGGATCCAAGCCAGCACTGGCCCGTGAATCGCGAGCCACCCAAGATGCCACTCCCAGGTCACCTGCCTGGATAAGGTCTGCAGGGCACAGAGCACGTTTACCAAGGTGTTTTTGCCACTCTTCAGGGCAATGTGGGAAGGTGCTATGAGTGTCGCCAATTTCCGGATGAAGACACTGAGGTTCACAGAGTTCAGTCATGTTCCTGGTGTCATATGGCTCCAGAGAGACAGGCAGACGCCCATGCTGGTACTGTCTGTGGGCACTGCAGTTCTGTGTCCTTCTCTGAGCACTTTGGTCCTTTGTGCAGCAGTTAAGGAAAAGGGTGTGAATTGAGACTCTGTCCTGGGCTGGTACTTCGAGCTAGGGGACTAGAGAGCTGTAGTGTGGGGAACTGGGTACGAATCCCAGCTCTTCTGTGAACTGTGTGACCTTGGTAGTCACTCAGCTTCTCTGGGCCCCGTGTCCCCGTCAGTGAAATGAGGAGTGACGGTCCTGCCTTGAAAGGTGTGCTGGCAGCTCATTGTGAATGTGCCAGCACAGATGTGACGCAGGTAGGTGCTTCACAGACAGAATCCACTGCTAGCATCCAAATCATGTTTCGCTTTTCGGCTCCAAACTAGTGTATATCTGAGGAGGGTAAGGGTGGAAGTCAGAGGGTGTGGCATTTATGGGAAGGCCTGGTGACCGTGGCCTTTGCTGTGGGAACAGACTTGCACCCAGACCCCGTGCAGGCCAGAAGCACAGCCTCCCTGGCCCAGGCCTGTGCTCCTCGGCTCATGCACCTCTGCAGCCGTATCCTCGTGCTCGGCAGACTCAAACTCGCTCTGTGTAGACCCGGAGGGAGCCTGAGGAACAGGGTTCTGCCTGGGGGAGGCAAGGGAAACACCGTAGAGTGTAGGTGAATTACCGCCACCATGGCTGCCATGTCATCCCTGGTGACAGGATGTCACCATCTCCTACAGAGGTGCCCCCCTGGGAGAACAGGTGTGCCAGGGTCTGTGGTCTCCTGGGCTCCTTCTGTCCACCTCTTCCATGACAGCTGAGGCCAGGGAAGGCTGGGATTTTGGATGTCACCACCCAGCTGGGAGCACTGCCCCCATGCCCCGCCCCCAGCTTCAGCATCCTCTCCTTTAGCCTCTCTGCAGGGCACAGGCGGCTTGGTGCCGGTCCCATCTCTGCTTCAGAGACCGTGGGACTCTGGGAGGACCTCAGTGTCCCTTTCTGTGAAATGAAGGGAGTGGGCTTTGTAAGGGAGTAGACTTTGTGGGGTGCTTAAGTGTTCTGGTACAGCAGCTAAGAGAGAGTGGTCTTTAGGGTTGGTCATCTTGGCTATAAGGCCCTGGGGGCATCATACCAGCCCTAGGACTTGGGGGAGATGTGGACTTGTGCCTACCTGGTGCCTCTTTCTCCCTCCTACAGGTAGCGAAGGGCTGGGACTGGGTCCCTGGGGCCAAACAGTGCCAGGAGGCTGGTTGTGCCCTGAGAGCTGCAGGGGGACCCTGGAATGAGGACAAGATCGGGGGAAGGGCTGAGAGTAGGTCACCAAAGAGACCTGCTCCTGTTTTGGGCTGCTGGGATTCAGCTCTGGCTTCTCTGGAGCATTGCTAGGGAGCGGGTAGCAGCAAAGGACCCCTGATCTGCAGACTGAACATTGGGCTGTGCTTGGGGGATCTGCCGGGGCCCAGAGGTGTGATGCCCGGGATGGGACCTGCTACTGCCCCAGGCCCAGCCTTCCCTGCTGTGGGCTGTGTCCTTCCTCTGCCCTGCCACCCGCTCCTGTTGACCTTGAGGAGCGGCAGGGTCAGGATGTGGGAGGTGGCAAAGGCTCTTGGAAACTTGACAGCCCATTGATTCCTCCTCGGGAAGTTGAAAATTGAGAGTCCTGTTTGAAGGTTTAGCTGAAATTAGGTCTCAGGAGATGGAGATGGAGAAGTGTCAGAGCGGGGCAGGCCCAAGGGGCTGGCAGAAGCTGCAGATAAACTCAGTACTAGGCTGATTGCAGATGCTTCTAGAAGCAGATCTTTGGTTCTTTTCAATAACTTTTTTTTTTTTTTTTTTTTTTTTTTTTTTT
>NW_022900948.1:37331814-37343974 GCF_012274545.1 Fukomys damarensis
GGGGATTGAACTTGAACTTGGGTCCTTGCGCTTGCGAGTGAGGCCGCCGAACCGCTGAGCTAAATCCCCGGCCCAATAACTCATTTTTAATAAGTGCTTGCTTGGGTATATCTTACATGGTTATGATGCTA
This sequence comes from Fukomys damarensis, assembly GCF_012274545.1. Taxonomy (NCBI): domain Eukaryota; kingdom Metazoa; phylum Chordata; class Mammalia; order Rodentia; family Bathyergidae; genus Fukomys; species Fukomys damarensis. Next base: position 37,331,946 of record NW_022900948.1, read on the forward strand.
TGACAGAGGTGTACCTGGGTGCTGGAACCCAGAACAAGAGATATCTGGCTAGGGGAGGGACAGGAAAGAATTCCCACAAGAAGGACTTTGGAGGCTGGGCTCTGAGGGTTGTGTAAGAGTTTGTCAGGATGAAAGGGAGAATATTCCGGTTAAAGTGGAATGTAATCAAACAGGAACAAATTAATGGCCCTGTATGATTATAGTGTGGAATGGGTTGGGGACATGCCGGAGAAAAATGGTGGGGGAATTAAATAGAACCACTGGGCTTTCTTCTACAGGACCCTGGAGCCACACGGCGTGATGGTTCATCTAAGGCTGGAAATGGGCGGTGGACTTCAGCTTTCCCAGCTTTCCCCCCTTTTCCTATTCCCATAGCCTCTCTGTGCCCTCCCATGTTTATTCTGTCTTTCTCTCTCCCAAACATAGAAACAGGCGCGTGACTAGGGACGTGCAGGCTGAGGCTGAGGAGAGAGCGAGGCTCAGAGAGGGGAGAACCTTCCCGCCCATACAGCATGTCGGGGTAGAGCTTGTGATGGAGCCCAGCTCTCTGCAGCCCCCTCCCCTAGCCTGTGCTCCTCAGGCCTGCTCCCTCCTCCCCCTCCCACAGCCCCTGTCACTTCCTGGGCAGAGGCTCCAGGAAGTGACCGTTTCCAAGCCCTGTGTCCTGGAGGCCTTGACGGCCCCCTCCTGCGCACTGCACACTGCTACCCTGGCATGGTGCGGCTGGGGACTGCCTGGTGCAGGAGATGACTCCAGGAGCTGAATGCTACTGTCCTGCCCCTGTTGTGCATCTTCCTAGATGTAACATCTCCGGGTTGGCCTTGGGGTGGGGAACAGTAGGCAGGCCAGGCTCACACGCCACTGCACACATGGAGACACTGAGACCAGAGAGGGAAGGCTTGCCCAGAACACCCGGGGGGCTCCCTCTGCCTGCCCAGGCTGCTTCTGACCCAGATGCACATCAATGTCCGTGGTCCCAGACAGGTGGAGGGACATGAGCCATCCAGCCCTGGCCAACTAGGGCAGGGTGTAGAGCTGGCTCCAGGTTGGGGCCCCATAGGAGGGACCGTTTCCCCCTTGAAATGTGAGGAATTTGCCCTTGAGGCTGAGGTCCCTTTTCAGTTCAGCATTGGCAGCTGGCATCCTCTGACCCAGTGCCTTGCAGTGTCTGGCTGATGAGTGGGTGTGGAAGAGTAGATTCCCCAGCCGCGGCCCCTCTAGCCTTGCCTTTCTGGAGCCTGCTGGCTGGGGAACTGTTCAAACCAGCAAGGAAGGTACTGTTGGCTTAGTATGGATCTGCTTTCTGTGGGAAGAGGTCCCTTTCTTGCAGAGGGAGGTGGGATGTGGGAGCTGACCAGGGTGGCCAGGGAGGAGTGTAGGGGCACAGGCCTTCCTGAATAGAAGGCCAGGCAGAGTCCGAGGCCCAGGACAGAAGTGGGACTCCAGGATGTAGTGGGGTGTGAGGCTGGTCACCCGTTAATAACAAGAAGGTGGTTTCATTAGCTCCATGGTACAGATTAGGAAACCAAGGTGTGTCAGGTATGGTGGCAGATGCTTGAAACCCCAGAATTTGGGTGGCAGAGGCAGAAGGATAACCACAAGTTTGAGGCCAACTTGGGCTACATAGTGAGTTCAAGGCCAGCCTGAACTGCATAGTGAGGCCCTGTCTCAGAAAGAAAGAGGAGAGGAGAGGAGAGGAGGGGAGCGGAGAGGAGAGGAGAGGAGAAAAGAAGAGAAGGAACCAAGATGGATTTCTTTACTGTTACTGGGACAAAATACCCACCTGCAACTTAAAGGAAGAGAGATTTATTTTGGCTCACGGTTTTGCGGGATTCAGTTCATGGCTGGTTGGCTCCAAGGCAGAAACAACATGGTAGAAGAGCCTGGCATAGGAAAACTACTCAGCATTAGGTAGCCAGGAAGCAAAAAGAAAGGGAAGGGAGCACCTTCTGGGTCACACTCCCAGCGACAAAGCCTCTTCTGATCACCTCCCAAGGGCACAATGATCAATCACTGATGAATGTAGCGCCCCCAGGGTTCAGTCACCTTCCAAAAGCCCCACCTGAGACTTTGGGAACCGTCTCAGATCTAAACCATAGCACAGGTCTCACGGAGAAGAGGGCTCTGGCCTGAGATCATACAGAGGTGAGAGTCAAACTGGTATCTGGTGTTCTGTCCTGCCACAGGCATGAGCTAACTTCTTTTCCTCCTGCCCTGCTCTACCTTCTTCTTTTTTTTTTTTTTTTTCCTTCTTCCAACACATTTTTAATCAGAACCAACTGTATGTCAGGGCCTGTACTGTACACTGAAGGTGCAAATAGGATTAAAGTGTAGTTGCTTTCTGCAGAAATATAGAGGGGTCAGCTGGGCTTGAGGAAATAATTTCCAGGCCGAAGAGGGAGAAAGGACATGCCAGGTGGCCAGAACAGACCCCACAGAGCTCAGGAGGTGGGAAATGGTAGGAGCAAATGACAGCAGGAACTGGCAACAGTCTAGGGGCTGAAATGCGAAGAAGTGGCTGGAATACAGGTGACAAGAGTTTCAGACCACTAAACAGAGTAGGTGAAGATGAGCGTGTATTAACAGGAGTACAGGGTCCCCATAAAGGGAGGGGAGGTGGCCCAGAGTAGGATAAAGCACTTCTAGGGTGCACTATGTGCCTTAGAGCAGCATCCTTGACCAGGAGAGTCAGGAGCTCGTTCAGCGAACAGAGGCCAGAACTGGGGTGAACGATTCAGGATGGGGTATAGGGACAAACTGCTGTTCTCAAGCGGATTGTCCGAAGTCCATCCCTGCCCCCAGCATCTATGCTTGGACTGTGCTTGGGGCGCGGTGTCTTTGAGGGCAGAGGGGAGCAAAAAGCCCAGAAGAGCCCTGCAATCTTCTGCCTCATCCTGGGCAGTGCTGGCTTGGCTCGAGCATCTTGTGCAAGGAGCGTGGGAAGGGAGGGACAAGGACAGCCTCTCTGCCCCTTGTGCTTCTGCCTGGGGCCTTCTGGAGACTGCCCTCCCCAACCCTTTCTCTCTGTGACTCAGGATTGCCCAACCCTGAGCTTCTCTCCCTGTCTTTAATGCTGGCTTCTGATCCTAAGAGGCAGAGAGGGGCAAGAGGGGCGAGAGGGCCCAGGGGCTGCATTCTCAGGGGTCCTACAGAGCTGGAGGTGTCTGTGCAGCTGGCTTCCCACCAGTTGGGGGCAGCAGAGGGCAGCGAGTGGACGCCTGGGTGGCTGCTCCCTGGGAGAGCCCAAGTGAGGGGCTGTGTGTGCTCAGGCCATGGACAGCCAGCTGAGCTTACTGAGCTGCTGGGCCTGCCACGGGCATGGACATAGCGCCCTCTGGGGAGCACCCGGTCAGCTGCTGATGGCAGGGCGTGGAATGGGGACTGAGCTGGCTGGACTAGGGCTCATCAGAGGGCTAGAACTCTGAAAGGGGACCCTCATCGGGGACTTTGGAGGGGACAAGATCTTGAGCCAAGACAACCTGCCATGGCAAGAAGGATCATAGGTTAAGGTGGGCAGAGTGCAGGCTGCCAGGAAGGTTGCTGCCCTCACCAGGCTGGCGTCAGTGGACTCATCCTATGGTGGTTTCCAGGTGCCTTGTGAGGGAGCAAGGTGGGTGTTTCTGGAGAGGCGGGATGGTCCCCAGAGCCAGCTCAGATCCTGTTGACCTGGGCTCCCCTCCTAGGGCCACCTCCCCTCTGCTCTTTTTGTTTTGTTTTGTTTTTTGGTACTGGGGATCCAGACCTTGCGCTTGTGAGGCAGACAGCAGAACCACTGAGCTATACCCCCGGCCCCTCCGCTCTGCTTTTGAGAGGAATCTTAAAGCCTATTTCTCGCAGGCCCCTGGGTCAGGCCGTGTGCTGGGCTGGCTCAGGTGTTGTCTCATTGTGGCTGTACAACCCCAGAGCAAGTCGCATGCATCTCACCTTCCCAGGGCGACAGAAGCTGGATGGGTAGAGAGTGCAGATCTGGCTGAGCATTACTCAGCTCCAGGCAAGGAGGCTGAGGTCCTCACAGGGCCTGGCCATCTGCACACAGCCCCAGCTCTGTCATTCTGTCCTGCTTATGGATGAGGGTGCTGAGGCCCAGAGAAGGGCGGTGCCAGGGCCTGGGCCACACAGCCCATAGGGGACAGAGCCGAGTTTCGCCTCTCTCTGCCTTACTTTGTCTGGGTCCTGCTTCTGGCAGGCCTGGTCTCATGGACCAGAAGGCAGAATTGGTCTGTTCTTTGTACCTGCTCTGTGGTCCAGCAACCCACCCCCCAGGGGACCGAGAGCCTCGATATGGGGTGCAAGGTGCAGATGCTTTCTTTTCCTCACTTTCCCCTGCTGTGAAAATAAAGCGATCAAGTGGCATTTGGGTTGGATTGCAGACAGAATTATATTTGAGTTCTTGGGTGGGAATTATTGTTTCCAAAGCCAGGAGGCCCTCTGTGGAGGTTGCAGCAGTGGCATCTGTTTCCTTCACAAGTCTTCACGTCGGGATGAGTAACTTTTCCTGTAGAATTGCTTAAAGAACATCTAAAATGAGCCATGATTGTAACTTCCCTGCCCCAGCACCTTAGATGGCACAGCCTCCATGCCTTGGGACAGGCTGGTCTTTCTGCCCACAATTCCTCCCTGCTTCTCTGCTCCAAGAGCTCCCCGATGGCCCCCTGGACTCCCCTCCCTAAAGCAGCGGGCAGGCACCCCTTCCTGAGTTCTGGAAATGCCCTCACATCACAGCCTCTCCAGGCCTCTGTCGCTTCACCATCCACCACGTGGCTGTCTCTCCCACCAGCTGGCAGTGACCTCCTTCTCAAGGGCAGGGCCTGTTGCTGATCTGCCCAAATCCTAAGCATTGGTGCAAAGCCTCACCTGTGGCAGGGAGCCGGTGGGGCTGGAGGAATGAAGGTGTGAGAGAGCGGGGCACAGAGCAGGGATGAGGTGGCTGTGACCTCCCTGCTTCTGAGAGCCCTGTCAGCCCTGCGACTGAGGACATAGTGGCCATCCTAGGGGTCAGAACAGGTTGCCTTGCCTGCCCCGGAGGCCCAGCGAGAATGCCAGCCCTTGCCTGGGCACTGGCTGTAAAGCTAGCCCAGGAGTTCCTCTCAGGTGAGCCTGGCCTGCGGGAGCTAGATTCCTCTGGAGGGAGAGAGGCCTATGGAGTGCGCCCCAGGCTGTGCTTTGTGTCCCTCAGTGAAAAGTGCTTTTTAACAGCACTGCTCACTAACAGGGCAGAATTATGGGGCTGCCTGCACCTGGCCTCCTCCTGCCAGTCCCGTTTACTGGTCCTCAGGCCAGGGCTGTCTGGGGTCCCCTTGTGCCCTAGTGACTCTTGTTAGGGAGAAATAGGACTTCCCTGCCTTGTTGCCCTAGGGCATTGGACCCAACACATACTATTAGCGTTCCCCTTCTGGCAAGCTGTTGTCCCCAAAAGGTCCCTATCATTTGTTGTCCCCAGCAATTAAGTCACCAGGGAGGCAAGCTCAAGCTGGAAAGAATTGCAGGATCAACTAGATGAACCCGTTCATTGTTCATTTGGGAACACTGAGTCACGGAGAGGCCAAGATGCTCGCTTAGCAACTCATAGTCTGGTAGAGGAATCATGCAAGAGCTGTGGCTCTGGAGCAGAAAACTGGGCTGAGCCCAGCTCTGCCACTTCCTGGCTGTGTGGCCCTTCGCAAATTGCTTGCCCTTCCTGAACCTCTGCTCTCCCACCTGCACACTGGGCTGAGAGAATTAAACAAGATAAGTCATGTAAAGCTGTCATGCAGCCCCTGAAGTGAGCTTCATGAATACCTTGGCTGATTTTATTAGTGTGCGGCAGTGGCCCTCATTGTTATTTATAAGTGGCAGGGCTGGATGTTGATCGCAGCATCCTTGACCCTGAGTGTTGTTTTCTTGCCACTCTGCCCACGGCCTCTGCTGAGAGCATTCACTCACACACAGGGCACAGAACAGGGAGGTTTTGATGGGGAAGGAGAGCTGGGGCCGGTGAGTCACCCAGGAAAAGAGTCAGGTTGTGGGACCTCAGCCATAGTTCCCGGAGGGATGCAGAGAGAGAAGAGAGGAGAGAGAGAGTTCCTGTGTCCCTGGCTAAAGAGCTGAGGAGCTGTGTGTGTCCCTCCAGACTCCTGGGGCAGGCTTTTGCTAAGGGCCAGTGTTCCTGGCCGGAGGATTTATGCCACAGCGAGTCACCGGCTGCTCAGCACTGTCACATGCCTGGCTGGGGCCTCAGAAATTTCTGAATTCTGTGCACCAGACCAATCTGCCCACCCAGATTGCGCCTAAATGAAATCCTTTCAAAAGCCCACAGAGCATTTTCTCTCTCGTTTTTTTTTTTTCTATCAGAAATATTTATTCATTAATCCAGGAAATATTTAGGGATCACCTCTCAGAATGCCACAGCCCCTGCTCGGGGACTTTATGGTCCAGGATGGTAGGCAGTAACCAGATTCTTTTTATAATTATAAACGTGATGAGTCTGCAGAGACTTCTCTGGTCCGAGAGTGCCAGCCCCAGCCTGGGAGGAGAGACCTGAAGGGTGAGCAGGGCCAGGATACAAAGGGGACATCCATTTCAGGTCCCCTCTGGCTGGTGGCCAGTCTGGGCTCTGGTTTGTCCCCATGAGCCAGTCATCCCCAAAGTCCCATTTGTGTTCACATAAAGCTTTAGGGGGACATCTGAATGTAAACCCTCTGTTCTCCCACCTCTTCAGGAAGGTTGGAGATTTGTATTTGACCTGAGGACTCCTAGGGATCGAGGTGCCTAAGAGGTGTGCCAAACGGGGATTTCAGGGGTGTGGATGGGCAGGAGGAGACAAGGTACAGACAGGGTTCTCCAGCTCTTGCCACACCCCATAAAACCACACATCCAGAGAGCCATGAAGGTGAGCTTTCAGGGCATGAGAGATGCGAACAGAGTGTCCTCAGAGTCTGCCCCAAAGGGAGGCCTGCATGCAGTGCATGGGGATTGGCAGCAGCACTGATTTGGACCCCACCTTCGGGCTCCCAGCAGCTTGAGCTTCTGGGCCACTTTCCCTTCCTGCACTTGTGACTGGCCTGTGTGTCAGTGTCACTCATGGGTGCCCTCTGACAGCTGAATGTGAGAGTGCATTGTGAGCTTGAGTGTATCTGCTAATTTGTGTGTGTGTGTGTGTGTGTTCACCTGTGCTGATCAATGTACACACATGTGTTTGTGTGTGTGTGTGATCTGTGGGTGTGCCGGAGGTGGGAGACTCATATGCATGCACATATCTTTGTGGGTATGCTCTTCCTGGGTGCATTTGCATGGATGCCTGTCCTTGAACTTGTGTTCCTGGCCCTGTGTGTTTAGGTGTGGTTTTCTGGGCAGTCTTTGAAGTCAAGTGTGGCCCTGGAATGTCCCAGCCTCTTGAGCCCTTATGCCCCATGAATTGATTTTGTTTGTGTGACTCCTTGCAGAGGGGGAGTGTGGAGGTCTTTGATGTTCAGCAGAGCAGTGGCATGAATTTGGGAGGGTTCCATGGGCATGGGGTGGCCTGAGAGTGGGTGGCCATCAGAAAGGCACCAACTTAATCCAGGCTTAAAATGCCTTCCTGCTTTCACCTGTCACAGTGCCTGACATTCCACCGTGGGCGAGTCATTCACAGTTGGGGTGCTCTCAGCTTGCTAAGGGTGCAGCCCAGGAACTGGGAAGGAGGGCAGGAGGAATGGCACATCTGAAGGACCTGGGCAAAGCCAGGAATTCCCGGGTATGGTTAGTGCCAAACACAGGAGAGCCAGGCAGCCCAGCCACAGCAGCTGTTCTAACTTTATAGGATCATCACATTGATTCTGGAAGGAGCTTGGTGATTGCCCAACCCAGCCCCTCGAGTTAGGTGGGAGGACCGAGGCCTGTGAAGGGGAAATGTGAGAAGCCTGCAGGATTGTTAAAGCAGGGGCGCTGGAGTTGCAAAAGGGAGACCTGGGTATGAATGTCTTGACACTGCCTTGCTTGCTACTCTGGATCTTGGGTGTCTCGTTTGTAGCATGGGCACTGGTCTGGCTCCTCTGTGGGTGCTCCTACCTCTCAGCCTGTGACCCAGGAGCCAGAAGCCCAGCCCCAGCCCCTTTCCGGTGACCCTGCCTGCCTGCCTGCCTGCGTACCCAGGGTCTCTTCTCTCCTGGGGCGGAGAGGTGGCACTATCTGGATGGGATCTTCCCCTCTCCCTTTCTTGTTGATTTAGATGTACTCTTGACATTTGGACAAAGCTCCAGAAAGATATTAGGAGAGATATCCATCAAAACATCCTCCCTTCTCAAAGGCTCTGTCTTTGGGAGTAGTCTTTGAAATTGTATTGGCAAAGGCTGGGCCTCAGCCATAGGAGGACCCGAGGGGGTTCTGCTTCCATCCTGAGCAACATCTCAGGGTCCATGGCAGCTGGGGGCCTAAGGGGAGACAAAGTTATATCAGGCCACCTACCCACCTGTAGTGGCCCAGGAAAGAGGCAGTGTGGGCAGGCCTGGGTAGAAGACGCACCACCAAGCAAAGGAATTTGCCTTTGATTGACCATCTACTACTTGGATGTACCACGCACAGGCTCTGGGCTTCCCCCCGAGGGAGAAACAGTGGCTAAGAGATCTGGTGACTCCAGACTCCTGAGAGTCCAGGCCACAGCTCTGTAATGCAAGCTTGTGTTTCCCTAAGAGCTGCCTCCTGGCTTGGGAGTAAGATACAGGTGAATACAGGCTTGGCCGAGGCTCTCCTCCCGGAGCGTCGTGTGACAACCCTGCACTCCTGGAGAGTGTGTGGCCCCTTCTGCCTGTGTCCCAGTGTGGGAGGCTGGTCTGGGATGTCAGTTTTGTATATGGGTAGGGTCTGACCCTTCCCGCACCAGAAGCCAGAAGCCTGTTGGTTACATTCCCTGCTCTACCAAGTACCAGCTCTATTGCTTTCAGCAGATGACTCAACTTCTCTGAGCCCCTGCTTCCCATCCTGAAAACCGAAAATATTCTGAGTTCTGAAGCCTGTGTTCTCTCTGGGACTCCTCTAATTAGAGGCAGTGGCCTTCTGGGGTGAGAGGTGTTCAGTGAGTTACCAGGGACATAGAAATGTGGCAGAAGAGGAACTCGATAACCGGTCATTTGTCATCATCATTTTCACTTGGAATTGACCGAAATGGGTGAATGAAGAAATCATGTGTCTGGATTCTGAAAGGCCTCTGGGAATGGCTGGAGAACCTCCTGGAAGATCAGGATGGTGGGGTAATGGTTAGAACTGGGCTCAGGGTGCTGGGGGAGGACTTGGGTCCTTGCAGCCAAAAAAAAAAAAAAACCAACCAACCAAACAAACAAAAACACCACGTGCCTGCATCCTACACTTTAGTCCACAATATAGAGGCAGCCCAGGGCCCCTGTGAGCCAGCTGGGAGGAATGGTATCTCGCAGAGCGATGGGCCATCCACCCAGGGGGCACAGGCTGCACAGGTGCCCACCCTCAGAAATCAGGGGATAGCCTTGTGTGAAAGCCCTGGGGCCTTCGCTAAACCAAGCACAGTGACACAGCTGCGTGACAAGTACAGGTGCACAGGGCTGTGTTAATGAAGGCAGAGGGCCCCATCTGGGGAGGAGGCAGGCTCAGTCCCCATGGACTGGGGAGGCTGCTTGCTGTGCTTTAGACATCAGTGCCTGCTCCCCTGGATGAAAGCTGAGGCCTCACCCGAGCAGCCCTGCCCGCCCCTGCATTGTGCACACAGGGTATCTCTGTGAGGTTGCTTTAGAAGCAAGTGCTGCTTAAAAGAGTTCAAAACTTCCAAACTGGATGTCACTCTGCAGCTCCAGGTTCATTTCACAAGCATATTCATTCATATCCCTGTCTCTACTGCCAGGTGGCTTTTGGGTTCTACAGAGAGCCTACTGGTAGACCCTTTGGGACAGAGAAGTGGTTGCAATGGAGCCATCTAACACCAATAATCATGATAAGAAAGCCGGTGACTCTCGAGTGTCATTTCGTCCTTCCCATAATCCTGTAAAATAGGTGTGATTGTTAGCCTGTTTTATAGTTGGGGCTATTAAGGCTCAGAGAAGTCCAACAATTTGCCCACGGATCACCTGAACTAAGAATTGAACCTAGGAGCAGTGGGAAAGCTTGAGCTGCCCCAGGTTGGTCAACACGATTTTGGGGGCAGTTTGGAGAAAATAGGATACAGTCAGGCCCTGGGAGGATGGTTAAGATGGTCAGAGTCTGTGGGCTGGGGAGAGCAAGGGAGTGATTGTAGAGAGCAACGGAGTGATTGTAGAAACCATGTCCAACCCTCGCAGATGGGCAGGACCCAACATATGCTATTGCAAAGAATGTTTTTAACAAGCCTGGGCATTTGTGTGGGAATTTGATGTGAGAACAACATTTGGCTTTTGTTGAGCACTTCACAGAGAGGTGAGGGGCCTTGCCTGTCATCTCTCAGCTAGGGGGTCTGTGCAGCCAGTTTGATTCTTGCATGCAGTCTTAGGTTCTCAGCTACTGGGCTGTCAGCAGGCTCTAGTGGAGCCCAGAAAGTGGGCGTTACGCACTCTGTTTTACTGAAAGAAGGGATGTGATTTGCCCCCTACCCCTCAGTTAAAATTAAATTAGATCTTTTTTTTTTTTTTTTTTTTTTTTTTTTTTTTTTTTTCCTGTTCGGGGAATGAAACACAAGGTCCTTTCATTTTTTTTTCATTTCAGCAGTGCTGGGAATGGAATCCAAGGTCTCATGCATGATAGGCAAACCCTCTACCACCAAGCAATATCCCCAGCCCCTTGCCTTGGGTTTAGAATAAGACTTTCTGACTTGAAGACCAGTTAGTCCCTCTTCCTGAGTTTGGCGCTTGAGCTGCTCCCCAAAAGTGGACAGGAGAAAAGGCTTGTCTTCTTCCATTCAGAGCTGAGTGAGAAGCTTCTCTGGGCCCTTCAGCCCTTGAAGGAGTCAGCAAGCTGTGAGGCTGGGCGTAACCATGAGCTGGAGTCTGAGGTCCTCAGTTAACCCTGCTATGTCCTTGAGAGAGTCCTTTCCTCTCTCTGACCTGTCAGCTTTAGTAATGCAGCCTTCTGGATCTAAATCCCCTTCCAGGATGACGAATGTGTATCATATGCAGAGCCCTGAGTCGGGCCCTTTATCTTCTAGAGAAATGTGTAGTATGATGTGTGTTGAGTCAATATGAACACTCCGTGTTCCCCTGAAGAATCAATTCTCTCCATGAGCTGAGCTCCCAAGCCCCCGGGAAATACATATAATACTTCCCACATGGTGTGTGTGGCTGTCCTGGTCACTGTGTCTGGTGCATACCACACTCTCAATAAGGCGAATGAGTGGATGTTAGAGAGGATATTGAATCCCGAGTTATTTGCTAGTTTTTTTTTGGGGGGGGTACTACTCATAGTAGGTTGACATAGGAGGTGGCTGTCAAAGGAGCATTAAAGGTCTAAGCCTTATGGGTAGGGCTGGGCAAGAGAAAGTGTCTCATGTCCCACCCACCCTCCTAGAGGGGAGAGAACTTTATATTTTAAAGCCAGAAACAGGATCAAGCTGTCAATATTGGTGCAGAACAAGCTCTATAAATTGTAAAACATGCTTCATAGTTCTTTATAGTAGAGTGTAAAAATTGTGCAATTTTCATCAGTGTAGAAAAATAAAAACCAAGAAAAAGTACAAGCCTGTTGGAGAAACTTGGTTGACATGATGACATCCATAGGCGAACCCGTGCAGGTCAGCCAGGTGTGGCTGAGGTTGGGGAGCCCAGAGTTTATGTTGGTACAGGTCCCTGCCTGCATGCTATCTCCCCAGGGCCTGGTGTTCCCCCAGTCTGCATTGCCTTGCCTGTGTGTCATTCCTCTGGATTAGGATCACTCTAATACCAAGAGATATTTGTTGAGCCATAGGTGATTTGAATACCTCAGTGGGTAATGCCAGATGCAGAAGTTAGGTGCATTTGGGCTGTGCTGCCTGGGAAGGTGTTTGGGTGATGTGGCATATCAGGTGGGTGTGACAGGTGCCCACAGGGATAGGTCTTCTATAGATGTGAGAAGTTGAGGGGAGGAGGTGGAGGAGGAGGAGG
>NW_022900948.1:37344918-37346030 GCF_012274545.1 Fukomys damarensis
GGAGGAGGAGGAGGAGGAGGAGGAGGAGAGGAAAAAGTGGAGAGAAAAAGATAAGCAAGGGGAAGTTTAAAAGCTGGGTGTCCCTGAGCAAGTCACTTTAACTAACTCTCTGTGTAAGGCTTCTTCATTTGCAAATACTGTTTTCCTGTTGTTTTCTGCCTGGGCAGACGACATGAGATACTAACATACATTGCCCTTATTTGATCTCATTGTGTCTAGGGTGCTGGGCTCACAGAGACTGTCAGATCCAGCATAGGGCATGGCCTAACACAAATGTCCACCCTTCCCCTGGACCCAGAGAGGGCTGCCAGGCCTGCCTTTTACTGAGTAATGGATGAAATTTACTATTCAGATTATGCACAACATTAACTTTATTAATATCCCACTTGCCTCTGTTGTTGGATCACCTGGAACTGAGGCAGGGGTGGGTGAATCCCAGAATCCCTCCCAGAAGCTCCTCCCTCAAGGAGTCCTTCTCCAGCTTTCCTCTCCCTCAAGCAGAGGGCAGGTTCCAAGCTTGGGGAGGACCAGGCCATGCTTGGCCTCTGGACCCCTCTCCTCCTCTGGACTCCCCACCATCCTAATGAAGCACCTTGTGACCTGCATGTGTGAACTCCCATCTCTTCCTGCTCCTGCATCAGTCCTGGAGCTCTCAGGGGCGGTGGAGCTTTAACCTAGTAGTCCAGTGCAGCCTGGCAAATGGATTCACGACCTGAATGGGTTGCACTCCATGGGGATACTCAGCAAACCCCTTCAGACCCTCGGATCCCTTCCTAGGCTGGGCACTAGGGATCCTGTCCTTAAGGTGGTTGTTCCTGCTAGGGTACAGCTGTTTCAGGCTCTACCCTAAAGCCAGCAACTGCCGCCCGGGTTAGAGATGCACGTGGTCAGTGTACTGCTAGGCGCTGGCCAGCGGACCCCTCAGAGGACCATGTGCTTGCTCTTCAGAACCTTACTTTCCCCCATCTCCACAACGACAGGCTGTGAGCATCGACCTCGCAGGTGGAGGAAGGCGCGGTGTCCTTCCCCGACCGAGAGGTCCGGGAGGCGTGGCTCCTCCAGGAGCGTGGAGGAAGGGCGGGGTGGTGAGGGGCAGCTGGCCGTCCAGGCCC
>NW_022900948.1:37346742-37384834 GCF_012274545.1 Fukomys damarensis
CGGCGTGACCAGGGTAGAACCCTACCCACTCCCAGCTGGGTGAGATGAGCGGGTGCCCGAGGCCCCGGGGCGAGGCCGGGCGAAAAGTGCCCACGCCGAGAAGTCCTGCCTTGCCTGGCCGAGGTGGGCATTGTTTCCCAGCCTTGCAGCGCCCCGGGCTGGAGACGGAAGTGATGCCTCCACCCCCTGGATCCGTCCCCTGGTCCGGGAGCCCCTGGGTGTCTGATACAAAGGGCATTTTTTGATTGGGGCTTGGCTGAGACCCGGCAGCGCTGGAGGTGAGGAAAAGGGTGAACATCTGGAGGGGAGGAGCAGGGGTCTGGGCCGCTTAGGGGGCACATCTGCTCTAAGTAGAGCACGTGCTCCGCTGGGGGCTGGGGCAAGCGGAGCGGGCAGTACCCAGGCCCCAAGTTCAGGGGCAAAGCTGAGGCTGGGAAGAAAGGCCTTCCCTCATTCGCTCCCTTACCTCTCCTCTCCCAGGGGTGTCTCCTGCTGCGTTTCCTGCTTGTGGGCAAGCCTGGAGCAGGTGTGGAAATTCCAAGAGGAGGTGGCTTGTGGGGCAGAGTAGAAGGAGGGGTGGTTCAGCCTGTGGGGAGTCTCGGGCAACCGGAGCAGGTTGTAGCTCCCAAGGGCAAGCCACCCTGTCTGTGCAGGGGGTACGGGTGGGCACAGCCTCTGGGAGAGTGCCAGCCACAGGCACCTTTCCTCTTAAGCACAGGCACAGTGATGGATTCCCGTGCCAGTTAGAACTCGTCCCTGCGCAGCTGATGGAGGTGAAAGAAACGGGCAGGCACCAAGGAGCCTTTTCAGCATTCAGCCCCAGCTTCTCAGGTTTCTGGCATCTGCCTTCACAGGACTGTGTCCGTGTGTACAGTTGGCGAGTTGGCACTCCCTTTAGGGAAGGCATAGGTAGAATGAAAATGCCTGTCCTTCCTCCTTGGTCCCATCAGGTAAAGGAGTACAAGTTATTGCCTAACTCCTGCCCAAGGTTGAGTGTTTAAATGACCCCCTAGCATTTTCTTCAAGAGTGCCCCTCTGACATCCCAGCAGAATTGCTGGACCTTTAATTTCCATCTGCCTGGAGCTGCTCTCTCCAGTGGATCCTCACTGCTGGCTGCAGCTGGCTTCCTGCCCCAGCTGCCAAGCCCAGCCTGAGGCAGGACCCTCAGCCTTTCTCTGATGGCCATGGTGCCCCAGGGGACCAGGCGTGCCCAGGCAGGAAGATGCAGCCAAGCTAGATCTCGGTGCTGGGTGCAGCCACTGCGTCTTTGAAAATCTCGATTCCCATCTTTGCTATTGTCTGGGCAGCAGGCCACCCGTTTTGCTGCCTTCCTCCCTCCGCACGGCCCCCACCTTCGGCTCTCTGCCCCAGGAACATGCCCATCTCTGCTCTTTCATTGGCAGGGGTCAGGACCCTCTGCACCCACATGCGGGGCCTTGTGTACGTACCGTTCTGTGTGCATGTGGCGGTTGTCCGGGAGCAGGAGAGACAGCAGGCGGTCCGGCCTCTGAGTGTGCCTGCCCTCCCTGGAGAAGGCAGCATGCATGTCATGTTTACCTCCCTCCAGTGGGGAGCGGGCATTGAGAAGTCCGCTAGCGAAGCTGGCAAACGGCTGCCAAGTGCTTGGCTGGCAACCCTGGCTGAGGGTCAGGGGATGGCCAAGATGACCTCCTGTGGGACCAGCCCAGCCTGGCCTCAGGTCAGCCTTGCTGCCTGCTGAGGGGGCTCAGAGTGGGGGCTGGGAGTGAACTATGAGCTCTTATCTGGAACCAGAGGTAAACGGTCGTGGTTGGAGCTAAATGTCATGGCAATGGTGTGGAATTGTCTTATTAATTTTCTATGAACAAAATCTGGCTTGATGGCTTCTCTGGCTCAGGAAGGTAGCCCAGATTTCCCATGGACAGAAAGACTGGGTTTGAAATCCTACCTAGCCTTGGAGCCCAAATAGGCTTTGCTGGGACTGGGGACTCCCAACTTGGTGTTTTGCTTAGGAATAGATTTTCGAGCTGCTGCTGGGATGGTCAGGCAGGTATTTCTCCGGGGCAGTCCCTGGAGTTGAGTGAGAAAACCAACTAGGGTGACTACCTTCCCCACCCAAGCCCATGGTCAACCTGGGTGAGTAGAGAGGAGCTGCCTCCTTCTCTTATGTGGGTGGTTGTGCTGTTGAAGGCTGGGAGGAGGGAACTGGCTGCCTTTGGCTTAGTGTAGCGGCAAGGAGGGATTGAATCCTGACTCCTTGGAAGCCCCCCCCCGCCCCGCAACGGCTGCCATGTCTCTTGCTGGGACTGGGGTAAGTGCAGGCATACCAGGTTTAGTGAGTAGATGGGGACAGAAATTAAGAGGGTGGCCTGTGTGAATCCTTATGTAGAAGAACAGTCCAGGGCACCCTGAGGTGGCCACTTGAGTCTGATTTTGTGTCATTCTCTGGTTTATATGGCTGCTGAAGAGGCTTTGTTGCATGCTGTCTGTATGTTCCACAAACTGCTGTGTTGGTGAGGTTCTTTTTTGTGCTTGAATTCTCTCATCTGGAGGTTGGAAATCAGTTGGTTCTGTGCTGGGATCTTCCGGCTCTCTGGAAAAAGAAGCCTCAGGTGGGGCTGCCTGGTTGTGAGGCTGGGGCTCGGTGGCTGTTGCTTGGAGGGCGCAAAGGCTACAGGACAGATCTGAGTCTTTACATTTATGCTCCAGAAAATGGCTTTAGGGAGGTTACCATCTGGTCTCCACAACCCTAGGCCACTCAGACCCTCCTTTCTCTCTTCGGAGGCATTAGCAGTAAGCACCAAGGACAGGTAATCATTTCTCCTGGATCACAGAAATGAATGCTGCTCGTTCCAGGTGAAAGGTGTGCTGGCAAAAAAGCATTTTCACTTTGCGGTGTGAAATGTTGCAGCTTCATTTACAGGGCTGTTTTAATGTTGGTAAAAGCAATACAGGATGTGGTGGTTCTGCCTTCCCAAAAGATGATTTCAAGTCATTCATTTATTACTCTTTCTGAAGAGCTAGGGGGGTAGGCTGGCAATATTATGCTTTCCTCATCTCTTTTTTCTTCTCATACTGTTTCTGGGTGACTCTGGCCTTCCATGTGTGCTAAAAGTATGTTCCCACTGACTGGCTATTGGTCTCTAACCCCTGCAATGGCAGTGTCCCTCTTCCTATTTTTGACAGTTGCCTTGGTATAAAGCTTAGCTCATCAAAACAGGCAACCAAGTACAGGTAGGCAAGGCTGGCGTGTGTGGACTGAGAGGGCATTACCCATCCTAAGGAAGTGTGTGTGGTTGGAGATGTACATCTGAGTTGCTAATGGTGGGATTCTAGTGGGTGTGGACTAGGGTCAGGGGAAATATTTGGGTTTGGGGGGAGGGAGAGGCTTCCGAGATCCTTCAACTGGCCAGCAGTAGGTAGGAATCAATTTTGACCCTTGGATAGTTCCCGGAGAAAGGGAGAGAGGAAGTTAGGGAAGGAATAAGGGACATGAAAATAGAGCCAGTTCTCCTGCTTTGGTCACAAACAGGAAATGCAGGAGGGGCTGGGTACCTAAGTCTGGATTCATGCCCTCTTTTTCTCCCTACTGTAGATAGGGAAGTCTGGTCCTTTTCTGCCTTCTGTTGGGACTGGTCTGTGAAGCATGGTAAAGGCAAGATGATAGTGCAGTATAGGCAATCATTGGGAGTAATGGGAGTATGTGATCCTTGGATTTGAAGCCAGCCTCACTTTACACATCTGCAAAATGGGAATGGTGATAACAATGTTGCTGGAGATGTTAATATTATTCAGAACATTAGTTGAAAGTATCCATCCTGCTCAGTGCTGTTTTCTTAGAATTTAATGTTGGGCCTTATACATTTCTTGAATGTTTCTAAAATTTTATTAAATAAAAACTAAGGTGTAAAAGAGGGTAGGCTAACAATGTAGGTTTTCAATAAGTGTAATTTAATATTACTTGGGATAAATCATTTCATCTTACAGTGTGGAAATAACAACAAGCATGCAACAAGGTACCATCCTAAGCTTAAGAGCAATAATATCTGGGAAACTGAGATAGGAGAATATTAAGGTTGTGTTGATCCAGCTGGGCTACTTAGCAAGACCCTGTCTCTAAACAAATAGAAGGCTGGGGATATAGCTCAGTGCAAAGTCTCTAGATCCAATCCCCAGTTTTCCCCCAAATAAAAATAAAAAACAATAATAGATGTTGCTGTGCATTGTAAGGTGAATTACGCTATAAAAATCATTGTTAACTTTGAACAAAAGCCACAACTGAGCAGGTTACCCATGTTCCTGTCTACACCTGGGGAAGCAAATCTTTTTGTTTTAAAAGTCTATTTGAACCAGGCATGGTGGCGCATGCCTATAATCCCAGCACTCGGGAGGCTGAGGCAGGAGGATTGCTGTGAGTTCGAGACCAGCCTGGGCTACATAGTGGGTTCTAGATCAGTCTCAACTACATAGCAAGACCCTGTCTCAAAAAACCAAAAAGAAAAAAGAAAAGGTCATTGTTCCATCTTATATTTGGGTGGGTCATTTGTGTTTTTAATCATTAGGCATTTAGGTTATGTCTAGGTTTTCTTTATTAAAAATTATCTGGGGATTTATATCTGTATATTCATCTTTGTGTACATCTCTGATTTTTCTCATAGACTAAAATCTTAGAAATTGAATGACTAAGACAAAGAATATGGAACTTAAGGTTTTTGATGAAAATGCCCATCACCAAAAGTTTAAGAGCAATAGTAATTTCTACACCCTTAATGATTTTTGAAAGTACTTACCCATTTCCTTACACACCCTTTAAAACCCTGAATGTCATCATTAAGATAGTCTTCTGTCATTTAGATAGGAAGAAAGATGGCATTTCTTTGTTATTTGTATGATTGACTGTTGCTTTCCTGAGTTTAATGACCAGTGGTACCGCTACTTTTGAGGCTTGTCTCTTCCTGCCCTTTGCCTGCTGAATGTTCTGACAAGCCCATCACAGGACTTTGGTTGCCCTATTGGGCCTTCATTAGAGCTGAGAGGCCCCATGTAGGTGGATCACATACACGAACTGCATGTTAAACAGGCCTCTGCCTTCCTAGAGGTAGGATGGGAATTTATTAACTATCTGCAAGGAGCTCTCACCTGGTTTTCCTCTCCCTTCCTTAAGGGAATCAGGTTCAGTTCGTAATCCTGTAATTGTTCTAAGGAAGCATTATCTTTGAACAGTACTTTGAGAAGTTACAGGGTAGATAGGAAGGAATTGAAAGGGTTATTAGATCCAGGGACACTAAGGTACACAGTCAAAGGCAAGGAGGTGCCATAGAAGTGTGTTACCCCTTCCATTGAGGCCAGGGCATGTGCCCAAATACCTTCCAGACTACAGCATTTTACTTGGAGCCCCAGGTACCTTTGGGGCTGGGCTGACCAGTGCCACACATGCAAGCACAGGATTCTGAGCCTTAACATTCAAAGCGGAAAGCCACAGAACATGACCTGGACACAGAGAAGACCAATTTATTTTTGCTTTCTCATTTTTATTGCCTGCTTTTTAAATCTTCGGCTCCCTTGTGTATCTTCCAGCGATCTGAGCTGGGCAATATTTTTAGGAATGGTGGAAATTAGCTGGTGAGAATGTGATCATCCCCGGGCTGAGGTTTCAGAAGCTGAAGAAGCCTTTCTTTGAACAAGTGTGTTTATCTCTGTGTACATTTTTTGTACATTTTGCAAGTACGAACCTGTTCTAGTGAGGGTGTGTGTACATGATACATAAATGTTGCTATACATATTGCACTTTAAAGGAGTTGATGCATATAAGGCATTTGGAACATACCAGTATGACATCATGTTGGGTTGGATAATATTTTTGTAGTTGAAATATAGACAAATGACTCAATGTAAATGCTCAGTAAACATTTACTACCGTCATTGATATTTTGTGTTTTCTCCTTGTTGTTTGTCTACCAGCGTGTTTTTGTGTGTTTGTGTGTGTGTGAATGTATACTCTGTTGTGCCACTGCATTCTTCGTTTTGACCCTTGTGGGCATACTTGTGTGTATTTTCTGTCTGGGCATATGTACATTGAGCTGGCCCATTACATGAACAAATTGCCAGCTTTCTTGGGAGAACTTCCCAGACAGCAGCACTCTGACTCTCCTCTCACCTTCAGGTTCTAGGCAGAGCCTAGGCCCTGGTGCCAGCCTCAGGGGTATTATGGGACCACTTTCGTTCTCCCTAAGTAGCCCTGCCTGTTTCTAGGGCCTGTGTCTGAGGATATGCAAATCAACTCTTTAATGGAATTCTTTTGCAAAATATTATTTGACTCAGAAAGTTAATTACCAGGCTCTAATTAATGGCTATTTTAGAAAGCCATAGAAGAAAGCTAGAGATCATAAGGCAACTGAAAAGGCAAGAGGGGAAAAACACCCAGCTCCCCCAGCCAGCGTGGTGACTCCTCCTCAGGTGGCAGAACATCTTAGCTTCTTCCCTACCCTGAGCTGTCAGCCCACTCCCCTAGAGGTGAGTACAAAGGCACTCATTGCTCAAAGACACTTTAGTGGTTCCAGTATTCTGGCCATCAGTCTGTCTGGGAAGAGAGGCATGGACAGCATCCCAGGCTGGGGTGGGGTGCGAGAGAAGGAATAGACAGCTGAGGATCCTACCCTGGCCTCGAGAGTAGCCAGGTGACATGCTCAAGGCCCAGCCTGGCCCTTCACTGGCCACTGTGCTCTTCATTAACCCCTTCCTACACCTTGTGGGGTTTTCTGGTTATGCCTGCAGGGGACACTTCTGGCTTCCCACAACCAGAACAGCCAAATCTCCACCATGGGCCCAGCTGCCAGCTCTCTGCTCCCCTCAGTGCCTCATGTGGAAGCACCTGTGTGCCATGTATAAAGTGAGACCTTGCTTGCAAACCCCTTCATTGGGCTCTCGTCAGGCCCTGGTGTTTGTTCTCTGTGACCATGGCAAGCCACCATTCCTCTCTGTACCACCTTCTGTCCAGCAGGTTCTTGCCTGCCACCTACTGAGTGTACCTGCTGAAGGTTCAGGAGACTGTGGTGATAGGGAAGCCTCCTCCACCCATGTGCCTGTTACCATTCCCACCTGGGTTGGAGGGTATCTGTCCTCTGTGGCATGCGACTGTGCACCTGTGTGTGTGCACACATAAGACCCTTCTTTGGCATTTGGAATCACATCCTTTGGAAGCTAACAGTTATGCAGCTGGTGTCCTGTCCTACCTGGTGTCCTAAGGTAAGGGCTCAGGAGAAGGAAGGGGAAACAGGAACCATCCCCCTCTGCAAGGATCCCTGGTACCATGCCTGAGAATTTCTTGTGCTTTCTTGGAGGAGAGTAAGTGGCAATCCCAAGGCTAGACGTCAGGTTTGATCCTGGGGCTATGCCGAGAATAGGGCCTCCCTTCTTGCCCCTCCCTGTGTTTTGTCAGAGGCCTGAATACTCCTGACTCCCAGGGTTGTCCCCTTAGTAGACCACAGCAGATGACAGTGCCTGGTGGTGGGCGGGTTGAAGATATTAACAGCACATCATGCCCTGCGCAAAGGAAGTGTTCCGAGTTTGCCAGTGAATAACTGAATATGCCTCGGTGTCCTGAGAGGGATGGGTTAGTGTCTGTCTTCAAGGCCCTGCTCTTCCGAGCTTCCCTCAGAGGCAACTTCCCTCTTCTATTACCTATTGGAATTCCCTTGACTGTCAGTCAGACTAGTACAGAGAGTGCAGGAGTTACCGGCTTGTCTTTACTGTGAGCTGAGAGTTAGAAGAGCCGTGGGGCTCTTGAGTTCAGCATTTTCAGTTGCCATTTTCCCGCATCCAATACCTGCAGGGAGCATTTCTCCTGATCTCCTACCTCCCCTTTTCAGTGGGCAGCTCCTTTGGGGCAGCACAGGGGCCCTTCTCCAGCTCCAGGCCCAGAGCTGCCACCCACCCTACCCCTGAGAGCATCTTGTCCCTGTTGCCTGGACCTTTCTCTAGCAAGCAGGGCCCTTGCTTGCCGATTTGGCTAGATTGTAAAAGAGCACACTGCCAGAGATATAGATGACACCGGGGTAGCATGGGCCCTAATTTGATGTGACATTGTCGTGGGGAGTTTTCATACTGAGGGCAGTGAATTAGTGTGGTGTCTCCCTGTGCCCACTGACTAAGAGGAAGTTAATTTCATGCTCTGTCTTTTTGACATTCATAATCAAAGCGTAGTATTGCAGCTGCAGATTGTTAGCATGAGAAGGATGTGTGCACCTCAACAATTACTGTTTCTGGCTAGGGAGGAGATTGATTAATAGATTGTTCCTAGCCCCACCCCCTCTGCTCCTTATCCCCTTCATGCCTTCTTTCTCTCCTTCCAGCCTTCCCAGATTACATCTGAAAACAGTCTTAGAATTGGTTGTGCCTAAAATTCCACTCTTGTCTTAGAAGCCTAGGACAAGGGAGGACCCATAGGCTCTGGAATTATCTGGCGCACCTGACAAAATGCAGGTTCTTGGGCCCCATCCCAAACGTTCTGCATTATTCTCTCTGAGTAGGGTAATTGTGGTCTCCCAAAGTTTGTTCTTGTTGCTGAGGGGCAAGAATTGTGTCCCAGCTGTGTGTCAGCAGCTTGTATGAGGATTTCCCATACTGTATTCTTATTGAGTCCTCAAAGCAAAAGAGTTTTTGCTTCCCATTTCACAGATGTAGACTAAAACACCATGTTATTAGCCCAGCATCACCCTTTAGGGGGAACCCCCTGTCCAGAAGTCCATACCCTGGGTGGGGCCTGAGATCGCATCTTTAGCTAGTCACACCCTTTACTTAAAAAGTTGAGATGCCCTTTGAAATAAATCTTTCTCCTCTGCCTCCAAGTAACAGGAACCCTCTCTCATGCTTGCCAATGACTCCCACTTTGATGAGCTCCTTTACATCAGTGCCTGGGTTTTCTGAGTGTTCCTAGAGAGGGCAGGGCATTGAGATGCTTACCTGCTTATGGGGGAGGGGCAGACTGGAGCTGGAACTTGTCTCCTAAGTCCAGTTCCAGCACTTTTAGCCCACCTGTGTCACTAAGGCGCACTCTTCTTGCTGACTCCCTGGTTATAGGTGGGGAAACTGAGGTACAGAGAGGTGAGATCGTGAAATCAGGGCCAAGCAAGTATCAGTAATGTGGTACAAGGTTCAGTGCACTGAGTAAAAGCCCCTAAAACATGATAAATCAATGTTTTCGGGGCAAGACCAGGGGCATTTGTCTCCCACATCTTTCAGCACAGCCAGGAGGGGGACAAGAGTAGTTGTCTATGGTGAGGCTATTCCAAATGGGGTGCACTGCACTCCCAGTGAGACCAGGCACCTGCCAAGAATGTGGACTGAGGATAGGGGTGGGAGGACCAAGAATCTGGTCTGTGAGGCAGGAACTGGAATTTGAACCATGGCTGCCTATAAACCCACCCTGCATGCTGCCAGGTGTTGGGGAGTCGATAGGCCAGAGCTGGTCCAGGCCTGGTCCAGGGCTCAGCTCCACCAACTTGTTCACTCTGAGCCCCAGAGTCCGTGACTCAATAAAGCAGAACTAGAAGGTGATTAGATTTTTTGTTTTTTTGGTACCAGGGATTGAACTCAGGTCCTTGGACTTGCAAGGCAGGCGCCAGAACCACTAAGCTAAATCCCCAGCCCTTAAAGCAGAACTAGAATCGGGTGTCTCACGCCCTGAATTCTTGGAGGGAAAGTGGGCTGGCACAGGGCAGTGTGTGGAGTCTTTCCTGGGCTTTGGTTCACTGCATTCAGGTCATGAAGCCCCCAGAGCTGTTGTAGAATGGAGCCATTCATCTTGTTGCCTTCCTGGCAGGCTTCTTTTGGTGCCGTGATGGCCCCACCCACTGCCCTTGAGTGGACACTGAGGATGGGCTGGGCTCTATGCCCGGTGTGCATTTCCTCACAGCAGAACTGTGAAGGGCAGGTGCTGTTGCTACCACACTTTCCAGAGAAGAGAGGGAGTCTCAGAGAGGCAGAGTGTCTTGCCCAGTCCTCTTGCCCCAGCTCATAAGAGGTGGAGCTGGGGTCAGAACCCAGGCAGGCTGGCTTTATTCCTAAAGCCCCTGTCATCAACTTCTCTTCTGTGTGTTCACTGTTCATATGCTCTGATCTTCTTGTTCTGTCAGTAAGAACTACAGTAAACTGCCTACCATTTGCAAAACACCTGTGCACCAGGCATTCTGTGCTGTACTCACATCATCGCCAATCCTCTGCACTTACTTCACGGGTGAGGAGCCTGGCCTCAGAGAGTAAAATAGCTGATCCAGGATTAGCCTCACAATGGATTTACAGTCTCATCTCTTTGGATCTGAGCCAGGTCTCTCTCAGGTAGCTAATGTGGTTGAGCATATCCTATTGGCCCAGCCCTCTCCTCAGCACTTTACTTAGATAAAGACATTTTATCTCTGTTAACAGTGCATGCCATGCCTACTGTGTGGTCAGAGCTAGGATCCAAACTGCAGCAGTCTGGTTCCTAGGCTGTGCTGCTCTCTATCTGTTTTACAGATGAGTAAACTGAGGTTCTGAGAGGTAAGAGTCACTTGCCCTGAAGGTAGTTGATAGAGAGGATTTACACTCATATCTCTCTAGGGTGTTTCACCGTCCCCCATGGGGGAGAAAATGGTGCCATCCAAAGGGTTTGGAAGAGTATCCCAAGGCCACTAGGGGCTTTGCAGGAAGGTGTCATGGTGCCAAAGTCCTGAGGTGGTAGAGTGACAGTGGAGGTAGCCCCATAGTAGTTTGAGACCCCAGGATGTGACGGCAGGGGCTAGCCCAGTGAGTGCTTCTTCTGTTCACAGCTTCTCAATTGCTCTCAAGTCTTTCCTGTAGGCTCTTACAAGTTTATGGGTTCCTGTGTCTCCTTTCTTTTTGACAGAGTTAATGAACAATGGCTGCTTTTGGATTCCTGATGCTGGGCAAGGTGGCAGGAGAGAGAAGAGGTGATGCTGGTTAGTTGGCCTTCCACAGCACCCGCTTCCTTCCAAGTCAGAATGTCAATAGGACTTTCTGGTTTAGGGCAGTGGCAGGGCCAGGGCCAGATGTTTTGCCAGGAGCTCCGCTCAGCCTGCCTGAAGTGGTCTTGTTCACTTGCACTGGGCTCATGAAGTGCACAGTCTTGATAATGGCTATTTACAAGGATAGTAAAAACCTACCTCACAGAGTTACAGAGTCAAGGAATAACTGTTGGCCAGGAATTTGGTGAGACTTAACAGTCATCTAAGCCAGGGCTGCACTTTGAAGGCCTTGCTTTCTTTTCTGCCTGCCCTACTCATTGTGCCCTGTGCACGCACAGGAATGCTTTCTAAACTGAGATCCAGTGAGCACTACGTTTTTGCAAGTGTTAATGTGTGCTGGGGAAGAGGGAATTCCATAATCCAAACAGGTCAAGGAAGCTGTCTGTCTAGTGGTTCTCAAAATCAGTTCCAGAGATTCCTGGTGGTAAGACTAAATGTTGTACTTCAAAGGGGTGGTGTGCTCAAAAACATTTTACATCCTCACTCCAGGAGATTAAAGGCCCTGAGAGGTCCTGCAGTAAAGAAACCAGTTTTGCTTTGTTTAATCTAGGGCTTCCTCTTCTCCCCACCCCAGAAGCAGCTGTTGGTATCTGTGGAGCAGGAGTGTTCTGGAGAACATCATTTGGTAAACATTAAGTTGAGGTGTTTCTCTTCTCAGAAACATGTTTTTTAAGAGGGAACTTTGGAAGCATTCCCTGCCTTCAGGACCTACAGGAGTAAGCCTTGTTGGCTCAAGTAGCAGGGGTATATTTTTGGAAAAAGGAATCCATGTCCTCAGGATAATTTTTCTGGTACTGGTCAGAGCCTCAGTGGGGAGGTGATCTGGCTGGAACTGGCCTGAGCCTGGGTATGGTAGGTTAATTGTCCCTTTTGTAGGCTGAGTGGCTCCCTTGTACCCAGCAGCTTGGGCTCTGGGCCTCCCATCCCCCTTAGACTCCTTCTGCACAAGACAGTAGTTGGGCAGAGGCTGCCCACAGATTTGCATAATTGCACCGTCCTCTGAATAATTAATAAAGCTCTGTCCTTGCTGGGAGCAAAGTCTGTGCCATTATAGATGGATCTGCCAAGGATGGGTTTGCTGATGCTCTCTTCCAGGGCAGCTAGTGGTTCCTGGACTCCTTGGCCTTTCCAGGCATGTCCCCCTCCCCCAGAGAGGAGAGGACACTGGGTTGCCAGGGGTCCATTAGGTGTGGTGTCCACACAGCCCCAGTAGTATCCTAGTGAACCAGGTGATAGTCATGTTCCTCCTTTCCAGGATCTGCGGATGGGATCCTTAGTTGGAATTCTCCTTGCTTTCTGTGGTCTTACAAACTCTGAAATGTGGTCAGCTGTGTGGGGACAGACTTCTGGTATCTTGAAGGGCACAGTTCTTCCTCAGAAGGTAGGAGGAATGAGGCTGAGTTTTCAGGAAAGAGTAATGGACAGGGAGGCATATCTGCTTGGCCCCTTCTTCCCATCCAGCCCCTCTGGGTTTCTGGGCATGTCAAGATCAAAGGTAACCTGAGCATGATTCTTATTTGGGGTTTCCAAATTCCTTTCATGGTGCTTCATTGAAGTCAGCGTGCCCTCTGGTACCTGGTTTTGCCTCCTGTCATGCCTCTGACATATCATTGACATCGGAAAAGACCTGTGGTCTCTCTAAGCCGAGTGTAATCTTGAAAGTCTTTCCTCTCTTCCTTACCTCCCCCACTCTTTGTCCAAAGTGCCCTCAGGAATATTTCTCAAGCTGGGTTCTGTGGAAACACCACATTCTTGCACATGTTAATAAGTACTTCGGATGAGGGAATTCTCTCAACCAAACAGGTCAGAGTAGTGTCCAGTGAGCCAAAGGAGGTAAGTTGCTTCAATGCATTACTCCTTAGTGGCTTTTTTGTGCCAGTATACATCTGAATCTGTAAGGGGGAATGCAGGATGCTCTTTTTCTGACCCACAGTAACTACTCAGTCTGTTTGCACATAGCCCATGGTGGGGCGCTCTCTACACCTGGAGTAGCTCATGCCATTGCTAGACATTACTTTTCTTGAACCTGTTCCCCTTGTTGAGCTTCCCTAGCCAACATTGGTCTGGCAGTTTATCCTTGACTCTCACACCATCAAGGGCCACGGCAGAGCATTTTATAGCTGAGCTAATGAGGGCCCAGAGAGGGTCGTTACCTCACCCAAAGTCACATAGAATTGACATTTAAACTCATGTCTGCCAGCTGGCACCTCAGTTTTCCCCCCTTGGTCACCAATAAGCCATTTGCTCCCTGGGTAGAATATCAGTTTGTTAGCTGGGGTGAGGCTGTAGGGACCTGTTGCACCTGCTGCTCCCTTACCCATTGGATTGGAGTGTCTGGTAAGTGAAAACCCTGTTTAATCATTTCTCTGCTGTGGTGCCAGCTTTGTAACCATATATAAACAGATAAAGGCACAAAACTGCCAGATGTCCCACTATCAGACCATCCTGACTTTCACCAGTTTCCTTCTCCTTCCCTGTCTTTTAATAAGAGTGGGAATGTCTGAAGTGTCCTAGGAGCTAGGTAGGTACTTGTCTTGGGTGGGTGGTTGTGTTGCAGAGGGCAGAGAGGAGGAGAATGGGGGCTCCAGCTGGCTTGTCTTTCTCTAAGCCTCTGTGAGAATCAGTGGCCAAGCTGAGGGTATGGTAAACCTGTTCTAGGCTTCGATGTGGCACTGAGGCCAAGGTGTGATTTGGGGACTTGGGCCAGCTGTTTTATTTCTTGAGCATCTCCATGGGTCCCACTGTATTATGTACCATGGTACCAAAATACTACTTTGGCATTTCATCTTGGTTTGATAGAGAGCAAACTGCACAGGGACCCCCAAATGAGGGGAACTGTGCTCTGTGGAAACAGACTTAGGTCTGGACTTGACACATCCATTTCCTGTGTGATCTGAAGCAGGTCATCTGACTTCTGAACCTGTCTCTGTTCATGGTGCCTTCCACCTGGGGTTCTGAGGTGTACGTGAGATTGGGTATGTCATATGATAATTTTCTAATATTGGCCTTTTATCACATGACCACACATAACCATGATTTTGAGCTTTCTTTTGAGACCACAGAATCCTGACAACAGATCCAGCCCAGGCCTCCTAGGGTCCAGCCCATCATGTCGCAAGACATGGCCCAAGACAGATATGAAATGATGTTTGTGCCCACATTTCTTCCACTTAGAGAATCAATATTCTGTGGTCTGCCTAATTGCTCTGTTGCTGCTAAATGAGTCATTATAGAGGGAAAATAGCAAATGCATTGTGAGATTAATGGGAGAAAATAGTTGGCAAATGACTTTGGTTTGCTTACGAAACTCTGAAAAGGTGTTACTATGAGAAATCTGGAGAGGCACAAGGGCTAGTCTCAGGCAGTAGGAGACAGGCAGCTATTGTGCTACAAGGCTCCAGCAGGTCCAGGAGAGCCCTATTAGGGCAGGGCACCAATTTTACTGTTACAGGGTAGGAATCAGGAGTTCCGAGTGGTCAAGTGGGTAGCCAAGAGCTGTGGTGACCTGGTTTCAAGGAGCAGAACACTGTTTAGTTAGAGCCCATCACTCATCAGGCGTGGGGGGATGTCATGGTGAGCAAAACCAGCCCCAGCCCCTCCCTTAGTGGAGGAGAGAAGAAAGTGTCCCACTGGTAAATGTGTAATTACAGTTGAGGTGCAAGCCCTGATGGCAGTGAAAGTCTAGACCCAGAGGGCTTAATCTGATGGGGCAGTAGGGGTGGCTTCCCCAAGGAAGAGAACGGTGAGCTGAACACTTAGAGAACTTTCTGGGCAGTTGCAAAAGCCTATATAGACCCCTTGAGTCTCACAGTCAGGGGCTGAAAGAGTACATGTGTGACCTTAACCCACAGACAGTCCTAGGAAATGGGTATTTCTTGTTTTACAAGTGAAGAAAGCAAACTGAAGATGGTGAAGGACTTGTTTTAAGGTCAAGTAGCCACTAAGTAGCAGGGTGTAGATTTGATCTGCTGCCCTGTCTCCAGTTAGTATCAAGGACTTCACTTCCATAGGGCAGAGGGCTGGCTGCAGGGTGTCTGCCTGAGAATCTTCTAAGTGAGAGGACCATGTTTGATATTAGAATACAGATACCTCTGCCCCTCAAAGACCCCACAGTCGGGCCTCTTTGCTTTATTGGGTATTTGCTGCTTCTTAATGGCAGCTAACGTGGATAGCATTATGATTATCAAAATGCCAAGTCAACCAATGACCTCTCTTTTTAAAAGTATTGTAAATAACATAGTTCTCTTCCTCTCAGCCCCATGAAGTGTGTTGATATATTCCTTGCCATTAATCCCAGCTAGACTGAAATCAGGTAGGGCCTGCCAGTTGCCTGTGCATGTGGAGTAGAGGCATGGTCGAATGAGAGTGACTGAGGACCTGTAGACTCTCCTGGGTTTCAGAAGGGGCAGCAGCAGATGAGGAGACTCCAGGCATTTCCTGTGAGCACTGGGAAGGACGCATTAGTGGCATCATAAGTCAGCCCACCTTAGTTAATGGATACAGCCAAGCATCACAGGACCACCATGGGAACCTGGTGAAAAGATTCCAGAGCCCCACCTGGATGGAGAAAGGAGCTTCATAAGACTAATAAGGTTGGCCCTGGAATCTAATTTCATAATAAGTCCTGTGTGATCCTGAGACCCACTCAAGTATTGAAATCCTTAGCTAGTACCGCTGGATTCCTCCCTTCTGGGAAGGTCCATGCCTCTGAGGAATAAGGAGGTGGGTCTGCTTTGGTCTCCCTGGGCTGGCAAGTTATCAGGCTACAGAATAACCATGTGGCTCAGTGTACCAGTGCCTGCCTCTAGCTTGGGGAATGCCCTTGGAACACTGGTAGGGTAGAGCTAGGTGAGCCACTTAGTCCCAGAAGAGTCAGGAATTTGGCCTGGAATACTTTGGTTTTCCTCCTGGCTGGAAGCTGAGTTTCAGCCCCAACTCAGGTCTGATTGGCTGCTCCCTACCCCTTGCCAAATATAAACTACACCCCTCCTGGGCTAGAAACTAAGTGTTTATGTGGGCTGGTTGAAGAGCCCAGCCAGGATTCTTTGTCCTGCTCAGATGCCATTTCCAAAAGAATTTTTGCTTAATTCTTCAAATAAACAACAGGGCATTTCCTTTGGGATTAGAGGCAAGTCTGGGATGCCCCTGAAGCTGTAGAGGGGATCCAAATGTACCCCAGTATGCTGCCACAGGGAGACCCCAGCAGTAGCCTGGGGTGATGCCTAGAGAGCAGCTGTCTGGTCTTGCACCTGCCTCTTCCAAGCCAATCCTGTCTCCCAGAGGGGAAAGCCATGCTGATCTCCTTATGGTGAGATTTTAGGGTTACTGTAGCATTCTGACTCGGGGGACCCAGTCCTCAGTCTCTCTGTAGACAGTTCTGGACCCTCCATGGTGACAGACTTGAGCCAGCCTGATTCCAGACAGATGTGAAGCAAAGGGGGCCAGGTCAAGCCTTGTCCGACACACTTTTCTACCTGGCCCATGGGAGGGTTGAGAATATTCCATCACTCAATTTCTGCCCCAGCTGGGCACCCTGGGCACTGTGTTTGTGTGAATACTCTGTCCCCAAGTCAACAGTGGGTTTTCTTTGGAGCTTGGTTCCATGGTGCCCACCTGGGAAACTTGGTTCTCCATCTCTTGTTCCTGGGCCACTCAGCAGCAGGTATGGTGAGTGGTCATCCCTGTAGCCTCTGGCTCCTAATCAAGGTGGCCACTTAGCTGTTCTTCACGAAATTGTTCTAGCCCCTAGATTAGCATTTGATGGGAACTCAGATTCCCTTGCCTGTACGTGATTTAGTGGATGAGTATTTCAGTGAAGATGTTTCAGGCAGATTCTGCTGCATACACCTTGCAGTGTGTACTCTTACAGACAGGCCTGCCACCTCCGACGAGTGGGACAGCCCTCTGCTTTGTCTTCTAGCCCTCTGAAAGTTCCCTGTGCCACAGTATACTCAAGGCAGAGACTACCAGCTTCCTTGCTGGCTAAGGGCCAGGGTCTTCTGTTAAGTGTTGGGACTCCAGGTCAAATAGGATTCTGTGCACTAAGCAGCACCAGGAAGATGTGACCCGGTGAGCTTGCCTGAGTATTAGGGCAGGGGCAGATAGGCTGGCAGTTCCCCAGGTGGTCATTTTATTCAGCCAGTGCTAAGCCAATCACTGCACTCTTGGAAACAGGTTTCTAAATGTGGGAGGAAGTGCTGCATCCTGTTGGGTGCAGTTTTACAGAAAATGATTTCATGGGCCTCCTGTAGTGAACCCCTGGCACATAGACTCCTGATCAGGGTTCCTGTGAATCTGCCCTCAGGTGGACTCTCTCTGGCCATGCACGTTTCTCACACTGCCTGGAGTTCACCTTTCTGTGTCTCAGTCTGGACTGTGTACTCCTAGCAGGGCCCTGAAGCTCTGGAGCCTCTCCCAGGGCAGCTGTTCTCCCCACTCAGTTATCCCAGTAGCTAGTCTGACCCTGCAGGATGTCCATTCAGGACCTCCCTCCTACCATTCTCCTTGTGGCTATAGACCCTCTTTTCTTCCTCTTCCCCCAGTCCCTGGACTTCCTGTTGCCCCAGGTCCCTTAGCCCCAGGGCTGAGGGTAGACACCCTACAAGAAGAGTCCAGTTCTTGGAATCTTGGCCCAGAAGCCTCAAGTCCCCAGTGGGTTCCTGTTTGAGCTGTCATGACAAAGGGCTGTTGCCGGCATGTCCAGCCTGCCCCTGCCTGTCTTGAAGGCCTTTGGGGTTGCTGGCCCTGTGCAGTCTGTGGCATCTTGTATTGAGGTTTTAGAAGGGTCAGGCACTTGGTGGGAGGGCTTGAATGGTCGTGCTGGTGGCCCAGAGAGAGCAATCCATTGTAAATCACTTTCTCTGTAAAGGCAGACTCTGGACGCCCTGGCAACAGCTCTGCACCAGCCCGTGGTGTGGCCACTGACGGCGCAGCTCCTGACTGGCTGCCTCTCCGGCTTCATTGCGAGTCATTCCTCTCTGGCCTCCTTCAGGCAGATGGTGAGGGAAGGCTCTGGCAGGGTCCCTGGGCTGTCTGCCTGCACAGCCCCTCCCTCCATGGTCTCACCTTTGTGCTAGGCTGGGCGTGGTACCTTTTGGGATCATTCTACAGGGACAGCAAAGCTGACTGCGACTGCAAGGTCTTAACAAGTCTCTTAGGAGCCTGCTGACTCTCAACCTTGCTTTGTCACCCCCTCCCCTGAGTCCCTGTGCCCAGGCCTCTCATTTACTCACACAGACACTTTCAACCAGTGCCTGGTGTCAGATTCAGCTCCATCACTCGCCAGCACTGTAAAATGGAGATAATAGCAATTCCTTCCTCACAGAGTGGTAGTCAAGAGGAAGAGGTGAGAATTACAGATTTACAGCCGAGTGCTTACAGTGCCCAGCACACATAGCAGAGGCATGGCCTTGTGCCTCTGTCTGGAACACCTCCTTGCTCTTCCTTCTTTGGTCTTACCCGCTCTTCGAGTCCCAGCTCCTCCTGCTTGAAGCCTGCCCTGACTCCCTAACCACTTCGAGACCAACCTTGGCTCATTTTGCTCCCCGTTTTCTGTTTTTCCTTATTGGATCTGTTCCCCTCCCTTCATAACAACGGGGCTTCCCGGGGCCTATGGTGAGAGCCTCTTAAGCTGAACATGTCCTGCCCCTCCCTGAGGTCCTTCCCAGTTCTCCAAAGAGCCCTCTGCCTGCACTTAGAAATGACCTTCCCTCCCTCACAATAGAGCACATGACCAAGTTCATTCTTAGGTCCTCAGTGTGAGAAGTCAGTGGTCCTTTCCAGATAGGGAAGCCGAGGCTGAGAGTGAGGAGGGACATACTCAACGGAGGAGACACAGGGGTTGGAATCTTGGCCTGCCTGCTTCTTTCTGCCCTACTCTGCTGAGGGTGAGTGGGCAGGACGGAATGGGGGCTTCCCAAAAGATACAACAGTAGTTGAAGCTTCAAAGAAGATGAGTTCATCAGGCAGCGGCTGAATCATTTGCCAACATTTGAGGATGTGAAGAAGTGGAGAAAAGGGCATTTAGACAAAGGGAACCCCGTGAATGAGTACCTGGTGTTCAGAGGACTAGAACCTTCCTGTCTGCTTGGGACTTGAGTACTGGGGAAGGCAGGAAAGGACTGGGGGCTTGTGGAGGGAGGGGAGTAGTTCTGAAGGTCCAGGGCAACAGGTCAAGAAAGGCCGAGGAGGTTAGCCTGGGAGAGGTTGGGTGGGGCGTGTATGTGCACGTGCCTGTGTCAGATTGGGCAAGGTGGTCCAAGCATGGGGATCCCTCCATGCCAGGTGCCTTGTCTTGTAGTGCTCACAATAACCTGGGAGGTGAGCTTGTCTCAGAGCTGGGAAAAATAGGTCTTGGGAGGTTTGGAGACTTGACCAAGGTCTCACAGGCTAGGAAGGGAAAGAGCCAGAGTATGCACCGTGGGTAGCACAGGTCTCGTGTGTGCTGGTGGCCACAGCCTATTTGGAACAGGTTGGCCTCTCTCTGGGGCTGGCCTACTAGTCTGTTCTCCAGCCAGGTGTGGGGACCGTAAGCGAGTGTACATAAAAGCATTGTTAGGTCCTTGACACACATGTCCAGGACACATGGCACATGGATGACTTTTATGGAACCAGCTTCTTCACCAGGCCTGGCTGTTCATTTCTTAGGCCTTTGAGAAGTGGCCAGAGGGCCAGGCAGCCAGGAATGAGAGTTCTTATAAGACCTACATCCCTCACCCCTGTCTTGGGGAGCCCAAGACCCTCTCTGGGCCCCCAGCATTCTGATCCCCCGTTCCTTATGGTATGATAGTTGTCTCTGTTCCCCATTGAAGAGCAAACATCCCATGGGCCTGGCCCAGACCCCTTCTGGCTACAGCCTGGCACAGTA
This sequence comes from Fukomys damarensis, assembly GCF_012274545.1. NCBI lineage: Eukaryota > Metazoa > Chordata > Mammalia > Rodentia > Bathyergidae > Fukomys > Fukomys damarensis. The sequence goes on from NW_022900948.1 coordinate 37,366,610, forward strand.
CAGGTGCTCAATAAACGTTTGTATCACAGACAATACATTGAGTACTTACTGTGTGCCATGTACTATGCCAGCCACTGGAATAATTAACTTTGGCATGACACTTTATGATTCCCAAAGCTCCTCTGGGTCCCATTAGAAGGTTGATTCTATCGATCAGCTTTTTATTTCTCTGCTTTCCAAATGAGGAAACTGAAGCTCAGAGAGAGGAGGAAAGTAGCCTGAGGTCACATCCTTAACCAGCCAGCCAGCCAAGGCACCTAGCCCATCCTTTGAACCCTGCCCACTGCCTGGACTATGAATACACTCTAGGGGCTGACAGTTGTTTCTTTCCAATCATTCTGAGATGGTGCTCCTAGGTAAGCAAGGAAGCCAGGCCAACAGAGAATTTGTATCCAGGGGAGCAGAGCTCCTGGGGGGCCACAGGAAGCACCTGGCTGTTCCTCCAGTGGCTCCACCCAGCAGGAGCAGGGGCTGCACCTGGTTATCAGGGACCGTTGTCTGTGTTTGGGGTAAGCCAGAGGCAGGAGAACAAAGAGAACCCTTCCTGCCAATTCACTCTGACCTTGAAAACCCTGTGGGATTTCATTTACTGGAAAGAAAGAGGGAAGAGTTGGTTACCAGCTTCAAAGAGTGGCAGGCCTCCCACAGGCGGCATCAGCATCCAGGAAGCCCTGGCTTTGTGAGTTCTTGTTGCTGAATTTCTCCTTTTCAGTTTATCAAAAGTCCTGGGGAGCACTGTCTGGGTTGGCCAGGAATCTTGTCACCTCTTTTAGAAGGCATGGAGAGGCAGGATCACTGCTCTTACTTTAGCTGGGCACTGACAGGCCCGACTTGTGAAGCAAAGATCAAATAATCAATGATTTGAGACATCTGTACACAGCCGGAAGACTTATTACCCTGTGTGTCCAGCTACAGGAGTACCCAGCTGTGGGAGGGGGACTGTAGGAATTAAGGGGACCATTCTGTCCCTGACAAGGGGGGATCTTGCAAGAAAGTGATATATCAACCAGGAAATCCTGGGTATGGGGAAGCATTGCACATTTATTCTTTATCCCATAAATATTTAGCAAATTGGGTCTTTACTATGTTCCAGGAGCTGTGCATGACCCTGGGAGAGGTTCATTGTGCTGCACATTGTGCCCATCCCCAGTGACACAGGAATCCCTCTGCTGAGGCTCTTCACAGCTCTGTGGCAACGGTGGCAATCTGAGGGTGTGTGTCCTGGTGGGGATGTGTAGCTACTGGGCCTGTGGTGGCAGGCCTTTGGGTTTAGGAGAGAAGCAGAACTATAGAGTTGTTTTTGTGACATTTGAGAATTTCACATCTTTAAATGCTGGCAATTGATTCAAAATTTAAAAATGTCAAACGCTGTGTGGGCTAATCAAAACATGAATGTTGACCAAATACAGCCATACTCTTTAGTTAAGAGTCCTTTATCCTAAAAGTTGGGTAAAGCCCAGATGGCCAGAGGGGAGAGGCAAGGCCTTCTTGGAAAGGAACCCGCCCTGGGCATTCGTTATGGTGCTGGGAATTCCAGGATGGTATGTGACTGTGGCTTGTCCATATCTGAGTGCAGTGCTGCCCTGGAGGGGCAGATAAGCTGAAGGTTCACAGGCCACCTGCAGGTCATCTGCCCTGAGCACTTCCATTGTGTCCACTGCACCTAGTCAGGTACTCCTACCCTGGATTGTCTCATCAAGCAAGAGGCTTTGGCCAGGCAAGAGCTTAGTGAGGAGAGGTGGTCAAGTGTCTAAGAGAACCCTCCCTCCCACACAGCAAGTCCTTGTGATACACACAGCCTGATCTTCACCGTGGGTGTGACTATACAACTACAGCATGGGACTCGGCTGCTGTGTGTGTCTGTATCCCTTGCCGTTGACATTAGCTCTTGGACCACGCAGGTAGCTCCTTCAAGTGCTGCTCAGGAGCCTTCTTAAAAATGGCTGGCCCTTACTCCAGTCTTCTTCCTCCTCCCTTTCCTGCCTGTCCTGCAGGGATCCTGGCTTCTTCAGCCTGTTTAGACTGCTGTGTCCACAGCGTCTGCTGTCTTCCTGTTCAGCGCTGCAGGCATAACCTTTCCCTTATTTCCTCTCTTTACTCTGTCTACCACTTCCTCTATAGTCTATCTGCTCTTGAGTTTCTTCCTAAATGATCTTCTGGCACTGTGTCCTTCAGATGGTCCTGGAGGTCTAGGACACTTGCATTGAGCCCCTGATGTATGTAAAGCCTTGAGACCAGAGCCAGCGAGGTGATTGAAGCTCAGGATACCCACTGACCGGCGGGGCTGACAGACACATAGACAGCCCAGTGGCTGCAAAGCGGGTTGAGGGGTGGTCTCAAAGTGACTGCCTTCTCCATGTGTCCTGGCTGGTCTCCCAGCCCTGCCTGTCTCCACCCTGACCTGTCCTCTCTTGAGTGTGCAGAGTAGCTGGTGGAAGTTGGCCTGAGTGAGGCCCAGGAGGAATAAGGTAGTGCTTGGCCTCTGGGAGCTCAGGGGTCATGGGAAGGACTGTAGTCAACACTGTATCACTTCCTTCTTGTTCATTTCATTTTCACTTTTAAGTCTTCTTTTAATGTAAAGATAATTAAATCCACCAGTTTTCAGTGTAAAGAAGAAAATGAATCAATTTCTATACTATGATGCTGCCATCAGACCTCCCACCCCATCAGAACCATTAGGGATTGTTTGGGTCTTTTTTGGCAGGCTTTTTCCTAGGACTCATACAAAAACATTGTTTATGTGCTTGGGCCACATTGTCCAGCTTACTTTTCCTTCTGGGCCTATAGATGGGAAGCTGTGCCCTGGGGATGGCTCTTTCTGTAGTTATGTCCATGGCAGGAAGGGAGCAGGGTAGGGTTCAGCAAATGCTCTTTTCTAGCAGCTTCATGCAGAGCCAGAAGGCGTTGAGCTGTCTAAGCCCGCTTCAGGGTGTGGGGAGGCAGGCTAGCTGTCTCGGTTTCTAGTGTAGACAGAACTTCCCAGGGGATCCCTGGGATTAAGTTATTTCTGTTTTGCTCACCTGTGCCCCAGCCCTGGGGCCAGGGGCAGGAATCAGCTGCAGTCCTTGTCTACCCTGGAGGAGCTCCTAGCCTGGGTGTAGGAGAGGTGCTCGTTGCCCTGGTGACACTTGTCTGCTTTGGCTCTCACTGGGATCTTTTACTTTTGAAAAAAGGAAGCCATGGCAGGCCTCGGAGTCTGGCCTTCTGGGAGTATTTGGGGGCTGTGGGACAGGCAGGCCCAGGGAGGACTCTGGTCTGGGCTTGGGGAATACTCTGGAAGAAGACGGTTTATAAGCTAAGATTTTTAGGAGCTCTCCAAAACCTAGTTTCATCTGAGGGGCCATTGGCCCCTCCCTCTCTGCAGAAGAAAAACTACTAAAGAGGAAGCTCTGAAGTCTCTAAAGTACATACCCTGTGCTGTTGTTTCCAAAGATCTATGTGGATTAAAACCCAGATAGTAAAGGAGGAACGGGCTGTGGGGGGAAAGGAGGGCTGCCTGGTGAAGCCCTCTAGGATAGCTTTGTCTGGGTGGGGCTGTGGCAGGGCACTGTGGCCCTGCCTGTCACTGGTAGGAGCCCTTTGTCATCTGTAAAATGGGTAAGGGATCTTGCCCACTATCAGGATTCTGCTGATTGCCATACAATCTCTTGCTTTGGGACTGGTGGAGCTGGGCCAGTGCCAGGGAGATAAGGATGTTGAGGAGAAGAGTAGGAACAATAAGAAGGTATATTTAGAGGTTTGTGTTGTTCAGGTCACTGTGCTTCATGCTCTTATGCCACCACTGCCACCATCCTTTCCCTGCTAGACCTTGCAGCTGCCCCCAGACTGATCTCCCAACTTCTCCCCTTCTAGTCCATTCTCCACAGTGAAGGAAGTCTTTAAACAGAACCATGGGGGACCTATTCACCTGTCCCCACTCCCCACTGGTCCCTATTCAGTGCCCCTTCAGTACACCAGCCTGGTCTTTGTCCTTCTTATTTGTCTTCCTGGAACATTCCACCCAAATGTCTCTGGACTTGCTTCCTTCCTGCATTCCTGGGTCAGTCCTTGCCACCTGGTCAGACAGCCTCCTTTCCACATGACCTGGAGCTTGGACTGAGCACTCTGGGTCACCTGATCTTATTACACAATGTTTGTGTATTCTCCTACACTAAACTGGAGCCTCGTGAGAGTAGGACTTTTATGTCCTGCTCCCTCATGTGTCTCCAGTGCCTAGAATAGGGCCTGACTCATGTTGGTGAATGAACACATAAACATAATTCACTTAATCTTACCCCATGAGGTGGACACATTCCTTATGCATTTTATAGATGAGGAAAATTAATTTCAGAGAGTTAGATTCCTAGCCGAAGGTCAGAGCTGTAACAGGACAGAGTAGGCTTTGAGCCTGTCTTAACCTGTGGAACTACCATCTCCCTCTGAGCTATCAGGTCTGCCTTCCTGGATAGGTCAGAATATGAGTCCATCTAAGAGGTGGGTGGGGCTTCACCTTGCAAAGAGATAAAGGGTAGGCAAGAAGGAAATGAGAAAAGAAACACCATGGGGTCTGAAAGGGCCAGGAAGCAGATCAGGGACTTCAGCAAAGATCGAGACTGGGATCCCCTGAAAATTGGTCCCTGAGAGCACCCCTGGGCACCAGCGGCTCTGAGAGACCGGCTAAATGTTCTAAATGTTCTACCTCTGGGCTCCTTGGGCCTGTGCTGGTTCCAGGTATGCTTTGCTTCCCAGGGGAGTGCAGGCTTAGCCTGGCTTCCCAGAGCAGAGGAACACATGGTGAGTTTGTGTGTGTGTGTGTGTGTGTGTGTGTGTGTGTGTGTGTGTGTGTGTCCCCAGGCTTGCTGTTTGTGTTGTTGTCACGTCTTCTTAATCAGCCTATTTCTGGGAGTGATGACTTCATCTCCTGTGATTCTCAACATAGCCATTGTCCATGGAAAGATTGGGCCTGGCACAGTCCATACTCCCCCAATGAGCTGAGTTCAGAGAGCCAGTTGGCGGCCCTGTGCTGACCTGCTTCAGAGGCTTGCAGTCATGTCTCCCTCCAAGGGACTCCACTCCCACGGGTCGCTCTTGAGACCTGACTTCACTGACCCAGGAGTCCTGTAGCAAGTTCATTCAGTGTTTCCTACACATCCACTGTGCCCACTCTGCTGGGGGTAGTGGAGTCATACCCAGGCTCTTCTCTCTGGGAATTTTATTGCCTGGAAGGGACAGGTGGATCCGTAGATGCCATGTAGACAGAGTTAGAAGAGCGGGCTTCCCTGAGGCTGCAGCTCCTGGGAGTTGTTGACTGAACTACAGGATGAAGTGAAGGCTCATGGGAGCCTCCTAGAGGGGAAGAGGGGACCGGCTAGCTGGCAGGCCAAGTGGTGTGTGTCCCAGGTTGCAGGGGCGGTGTGTTGGGCCTGGGGGTGGCTTTGGTAGGGTAGAAGGTAGTGGAAAGGCAGAGGGTGTGGGCTTGACCTTCACAGTAGCTGCAGAGGATTTTGCGGACAGAGGACACTTGATCAGACCAGGATTTTAGAAGCAGCACTTGGGCTGTTTGGGAGAGAGGGGTGAGAGCTAGAGGAAGAGGAGGGAGCTGGCAATAGAGGACCCCTTATTCTAAGGGGAATGGCTTCCTACCCCTGCCTGTCCATTGAATAGCACTAAGGAATGCTCAGGATCGGGTACTGGGCCCAGCTGGGCTCAGCAGATTGCTAGGAGCGTCAGTGCCCATACCTGAAATGCTGGTAGGCTCAGGATGGAGGTGGTGGGGATTAAGAGTCTGAGTCATCTGTGCTGGGCTTGGGTGGCTTGGGCAGGCCTGGGAGCCTCAACTTCACAAAGTGGGGCCCCAAGTCCAGGTTTTTTAGAACTTTGGCCCAGAGCTAGGGAGACAGGATGGATGACCACTGGCAGGTGCCATTTGGGACAATTATGTCTTGCTCCTAGCCATGAACCTCATTTCCCCCAACCAGTGCATTTCAGGAGATTTCCTGGGCCCCAACCGGAGTAAAGCCACTGAATGGATAGTTTAGGCTCCTGAGTTGCTCTGCCTGTGGTGAGTCCTGGCTCCCCTAGTCTTGGGCAGGTTACCTACTCCATCTGAGTTTCAGTTTCCCCTCTAGAAAATGGGTACAATGTTGTACTTTCTGCCCTGGCTAGAGGGGTTCGTAGCAGAGTGCCTGTGCACAGAGGTGCTTGCTGTGGCAGGGGTGGCAGAGGGAATGGGGGCCAAGGTGTAGGTGAGTGATCCACGTTCTCTTAGGCTCCTCAAAGCTGAGGTGGCAGTGGGGATGGTGTTGGGAGGAGCCAGATGCCTGGGTCCTGGTCTCCACCACTTTACAACTCTGGCCAAGCCACTTCTCTCTCCAAACTTCAGTTTGGGGGCCAAGGAAGTAGTGAGAGAAGGAACTAGGACTCTGAGGCCACAGGGGCCAGGTATCTGCTACCAGTAGCACTAATGTTTCCTTCTCCTCCAAAGCTGAGAGTCAGCTGCCCCAGCCTTTTGGGCAACTCTTCAGCAGAGAAATGCTTTGATGGGCCTTCGGGTGACCTAGGTTCTCTGCCATTCTGTGCTCTTCTTCTTTCTGAGCCACCATCCTCTCTCTTCACAGTTCAGCTGTTAACCATTTCGGGAAGACAACCAATGATTTCAGCAAACATTCCCAAGCATCCTATGTATGCCCAGGTTGGTGCTGTACCCAGAGGATACAGGGATGGTGAAGGGTGTGTGTAGGTGTGGGGGAGTGAGTGTTGAATGATTTTTAAAAATTAAATGCAAAGGCAGAGTCTTGGGGTGTGAAGCCCTGGATTCTAGGTTTCTGCTCTTCTGCCTGCTTGTGGAACCTTGGGCAGATTAAGGGCCTCCCTAAGCCTCTGTTTCTTAACTCTACACCCAGGTCAGTCTGATGTCTCCTGGTTCCCAGGCACCACAGCCGATTTGGGGCTTACTTTCTCTGTTTGATGATCAGAAGAGCAGTCTCCAGAGATAGGCAGTTAACCCAAGCCTGACTCAGTCCTACTATAGCTTTCTAGTTGTGCCACATTGGGGCAAATTCCTTCCTGAAATCTCCCTGAGACGGCTTTCTCAGATGTAGAGTGGGCATTGTGATGTGCCTGCCAGCGTTGGTTACTCTAATGGTGCTGAGATCCTTTTCTCCAGTACAGGGCCTGCTTCATGCCAAGAACATATATGGGTCCTCCCCACCCCTCTCAGCTCCTTGTATCAGAGGGGAGCCAGTTGGTGGCAGTCATGTGCCCCAGCTACTGGGAGAACAGGTTGGGAGGCAGTATCTGGCAGCCCCAGGCTGGCCAAGGAGCTCTAGAACCAGCCCCACAAACAACTTCAGGTAGGGTAGGCAGGGGCTCAAACATTTTGAAATCCCTTTGATTCAAACATTTATCTGTGTACAATTCTATCAATTTTATCTTGCTTTATGAAGAAAATGATTGCTAATGAGATTACTAGTGTAAACAAGAATTGAGAAGGGTGGGCAGCCAGGGGAAAGCAGTTATTTAAACACACTTCAAAGAACACCCTTCCCTAGCATCTAAGCAGCACTATTTGCATACGTAATGATTGTGCTAATTATAGGTGGCCTCATCTGTTAACAAGTCTGCCTGGTTGTGCTACTTTATTGTAATCACCCACTCAATTCTCTGGCTTGTGTTTCTCTAAAGATAACAACAACAACAACAACAATAATAATAATGCCTATCATTTTTTGACCCCTTGCTATGTGCCACGCATCCTATCAGGCACTTGGCAGTCATCAACTCATTTCACTATCACAACAGCTTTGTGCCTCAGAGATTCGTATCTCCTGTGTATACAGGTTGAGACTGAGGTACAGAGAGGTTAAGTAACTTCCTGGGCTCACACAGCCAGGAACCAGTGGGAAATGCCAGTTCACAGGCTTTTTCTGTTCCATGCACTACTATTGCTCGGAGGATACTTGACACACATTCTCATCTTTTACCTTTCTTGTTCTCCTTTGGTCTTCTCGGAAAACCCCATTTTGCAGAACACAAGGCAGAGACCAGGTGAGAGGAAGGTGAACCCAGACTCCCAGCTTCTAGGTTGAAAACAGACTTGGAATACACTCCCTTCCTACAGTCAGAGGTTGGGGGGCAGCAGCCCCTCCGTGCCCTTCCCTGGGATCTTGAAGGAGGCCATATTGAAAGGGAGGAGAGATCACCTCTCCTACTCAAACAGGGCTAGGCTTAAGCTTCTCAGCCAAAGAAAATTATAAGGCAATAAACAGGTGGGAGGATACTAGCACGTCATAAATCAATTTACACACGATGTCATTAAATTGGAGGTTGCTCATGGTGGCTGGTGGCCAGATGTAGCCCACAGATAGGTTTTCTTTGGTCTGACCAGATGCAAAGATTTCACAGTTTTGCTTGTTCTGAATTGGTTACCAATATTCAGATATCCCTGAAGCATTCACTGTAAGCAAAGTCTAGATTTCTAGACTCTCTTAAGGTTTGGCAACTTCTGGCCTGTCTTTTTGTCAGATGTCCAATTCACTCCAAACTTCTTCCTCTGAATGCTTTTCTTAACTCCTTTCAGCCTCTTTGGGAACAGCTGGGGTAAGGTTCTGCAGTGTTCCCATTCTACAGATAAGAAGCCTGGGGCCCAGAGAGGACCTGTGGTGCTACTCTGGAGATAAAGCTGCTGTTGAGGCCAAGACTTAAACTTCCATTTTTATCACACACTCGATGTGGTTCTCACTATTCTTCCCTGCTTTGACCATATCACACCCTCTCTGGCCATTGAGGAAGGAAAGGAACCTTTCACAGGCCTAATGACTCAAAAATAACCAGCAGTGAGCCTGGAGAACTGTTCCTATCTCCCCCTCTCCATTTCCACCCTCTTGAGGCCAGAGGGGACATAGGAAACCTATTCATTTAAACTCAATTATTTTCTTGAAGACAGAACGGAACTGAATTGGGTCAGCGGCTATATTTGCTGTGCTCAGCTGTTTCCCCTGCAACACTAGCACCCACAGGGTCTCTTACTGGGCTCTGTGCCACCAGACTCACCAGTTTTAGCTCCATATTGGTGACCGTTCTTTAGCAAGCCTGGCTCGGGGAAAGGAGCTGTGAGAGAAACCTGTCACCCTCCCTTATCACCCAACAGGCTGCAGGAACTGGCCTGTGGGCTGGTGTGGTTCAGACTCCAGAGCCACGTGGCCACCACTTCCAGACCGAAGCTCCAGTTCAGGGACACATAATGTCCCACACCTGCCTGCTGGGGTGGTTCTCTAGCAGTAGTTTCAGGAAAGTGAGGCACAGAAATTCAGCGGTTCCGGGCTAGGCGTGCCTCAGAGTCACATACTAGGTCCTTACTAAGTATGTGGCATGGAGTACAGACCTTGGCCACTCTGCACATCTGGAAAGGAGGTGTAACTTTCACACACCTCAGGGCTTGGGCCACCCCTATGTAAACAGGGCGCCTTGTGCCAGCAACCAGCCCAGGACTAACCCCCTGGCAGTGAGAAGTGTAGGGCATGGCAGAAACAGAACTTTGCAGGAATGGGGTTCAGGGAAGAACATATACTGGGACAGCTTCCTCTCCTTGCAGTGTTTCCAAAATCCCTGTTTCCAGACTATAGGAACCTATAGTTGTTACAGGCCTCCTTTTGGAGCAGGCCCTCCACTGGGCCCTCAGCCTGTTGCATGGATTTCTGTTTGGCTGTAATGTTTGTGTGCCTTCTCTTCTCTGCTAAACTGCCAGCTTCCTGAGGGCACAGACCGCATGACTCGTCCGCTTGTTTAGATGTTGATGTCATTCCCTTCTTAACTGTGTGGCTTTGGACCCGTTGTGTACCCCTGGCAGGCCTGTTTCCTCATCTGTAAGTAGGGGCAGTGGTCCCTCCTGACACAGATAGCAAGGAGGTCACTGGCAGCACTATGCAAGACACCTACGTGGGACAGACTTGGAAAACTGGGAGGAAATCAGACCAAAGGTTGCCTCTTCATCCTTCTGCGTCAGGAATGTCTGGCGACATGTAGCAGCAGAGATGGAGTAATGGCGTGTGGGCCCTCCCTCATCTCTTCTGTGGTCCTGCTATAGCTGGTAGGCTTTCCCCAAGGCGGACTCCTCTAGCCTCAGTTACATCTGGTGGCCAGGGGTGGGGCTGGGGTAGTTTGGGACTAACTGGCCCCTGCTGACCTCTGGGCACTAGTGCCAACATTAGGTCTTTTTTGGCATTTATGGGACCTGGGGGTGGAGGAAGATGCCCCCATAATACTCCCATAATATCGTCACTGCTCCCAAAGTTGGAGATACAGGGACAGTTTGGGGAGGCTTGAATTTTGTGGCCTTTCAGGAAGCCTTTGTATGAACTCTGGTATCAGGCCTGGCGTAGACATGCTGTGATGGTGGTAGAGTGGGGACAGGACTTGGGGACTGGGCAGCAGGTGGCCATATCAGGTGGGCAGCAGACACAGATGCAGGAGGGAGGCTCTGACAGAAGCCCATGAGTGGCGCCAAGTCTCCAATGGGCAGAGCACAGGGATGAGGAGGACACCGTAGGTGAGGAGGACTGCTGCGTGGTGTACACTGGGGCTCATGGCTGCAGCCAACCCCTCTCCCTTGTGTCTTGTTAGCATTCGGGCCTGGCATGCTGAGCAGGTGTTGCCCTGCACTCGGCACTGTGACAGCTAAAAAAGAGAAATGCTGACCATGTCTTATTGCTTCTTGGAGTAAATTTACTCTCTCTTTTTCAGAGGAGGTGTCACATGGGTGGGAATTTACTCCCACTAAATGCTTTGATGGAAACATTACATTTTGGGAGCCAACACATATCAATATCACAGTGGGGGAAAGGTTCCAGGCTTCTCTGCCAGCTGAAAACATCACAAGATACTAGTTGGGGGCCTGGCATCTTGGGGTGATGCCACTGGGCTAGTGGTGGGGTAGAGGGAGCAGAGGGGCAGGAGCCTGGCTGGCCTAATGGGAAGAGCAGGGGGTTACTGAGTGGTTGGGGACCGTGGGCTGACAGTGTACATTAACGCCCTTCACACATCACAAAGGAAGCTCCCACAAGGCAGGAACAGAGAACAGAGGCTTAGGAATGGTGAGCCCTGGCTGCTTGAGTTAGAAAGGAAGGCTGGGGTGAGATTGTTGAGGCCCTGGAATCCTAGCTCCTCCCATAACTAGCTGTGTGACTTTGAGCAGCTTTCTTACCCTTTCTGTGCTTTGGCTTCTTTTTAATCAGAGGTTGTATAGATATACAAGCCTGTGGTTCTTGGAAGTTTAAAGGAGGTAATGTATGTATTTACAGTGGGCCTGGCCCAAAGCAGGGGCCAGGACACATTTGGTGTTGGTGATGATAAAGCCACACATGCGTGGATGTGTGCTTGCGTACACATAAATTAATAATCAAGGAGCACTGAAACTACTTCCCAGAGCTGATCCTCAATCTGTTACCAAGCTTAGCCCCACCTTTAGCCAAGTATAGCAGGGATATCTTCAGAAGCCCTTGATCTTGAGCAGCCAGGCCCTGAGCCTGATCCTCTACAGCTGTCTGTCTCTGGTCCTGTCCCTGCTTCATCCTGCAGACACAATCTGAGGCAGCCAGTGGGTTAGAGCAGCACTGCCTCCAGACAGGGCTCTGTCTTCTTCCCAGCCTCTAGAAAGAAGAGAGCTGGGCTCCTGGGAAAGGTCTCACCTCCCAGGACACAAGCACATCTCTGTCTACAGGGATGTATGAGTGTGCCTGGCAGTGTCACTGGGTAGCATTAGGGCCACTCCTGTCTTCCTAGGAAAGCAAAACTCTTCAAGGGAAAGGTTCCAGAGGCCTCACTCAGTTGGTAAGGACATATTCAGAGTTGAAAGAAAACAAGACATCAGGGCCCTAAGCTCTGGGGAGGAGACTGGCTGCAGTGTTTGTGTGTCCTCAGACCCCAAGGAGCCAGAGATGAATAGACCCCAAAGAGATTTCTACAGAGCAGGCAGTGGTACCCAGGCTGCAAACTCAGGGAGAGAGACAGAGAAATGGCACACTTCCCTGTGCTTGGGGACACTTGAGGAAGGTTATTCTTAGATGGGCTGGCCCTCGGAAGGGGCAGGAGAGGAATCTAGAGGACCCAAGAGTGTGGCCACGAGAAAGGGCAGGGTGTGCTGGGGGAAGGGTAGAGGAGGAGGAGAGACTTGTGGCTGGCTGGCCCCAGTTCAGAGGTGAGGAGTGTGCAGGAGTAGGCAGGACCTGCTGATTAGGGTGCCCTGCGTGTGGGCAGCTAGGGTGGTGTGGAAAGTGCCAGAATCAGGATTGACTGGATCAGGGCAACCTCTGAAATCCTTCCAGTTTCAGGTGGCCAAGGATGGTCACTGTGCGCTCTGTACTTTTTTATATAGCCTTACAGATGTCTCTGAAAGTTGCCTGCAGGTCTCTAGCTGGGGCTGGGAGAGGATGAAGGCAGTAATGTACTCAAGGTCAGATGGTTGCTGTGTGTGGATGCCCAACCTGACCCATTTCTCATTAGCTTATCACCCTGTCCTGTGACATCATGTAGAGCCATGGAGCGAGAGGGCCCGTCATAGGGCCTTGCTTTGTTACTGTAGATCCACTTGCAGGAGAAGGCTTCCATTCTGGAGCGAATCTAGGAAGACTTCTAGGAGAAGGGAATATTTGAATTGGAAAGCGAGACAAGAAGGACTATGTGCATTCAGTTTTGGAGGTACAGATAGGTCATCATGTGTAAGTGTCTTAGCTTCTCTGGATTTGACTTTCTGTGTAAAGAAGTCACAATATCCTCCTTGTGTCCTTGTTGCCATGATCATGGGATCAGTGGAAGAGCCCTGAGTTGGAGCTTGAACCCTGGGAGTGGTGTCCAAAGATGGGCTTTGCTTCCTTTTTCCTTGTTGCCTTGGCTGCTCTGGAGTCAAATGGGCTTCTCTGGCCCTAGCACCTCTCTGACTATGTCCTCCCCCACCTGCTAGGAACTGTTGCCACGATGTTGGATAAACCGAAATGAAAGCTGGGAGGGTAACTTGGCACAGAAAGGTGAACACTGTTAAGTGAACCTCTGGTTAGCAGTCTGCAGACCAGAGGGGGTCCAGGGGAGGCCTCTGGGCTTTGGGGGATGGCAGAGGCACATATGACAGATGGGGTGGTGTTGGGCCACTTGTGGTCAGGATCACCTGTGCCCAGAAAGAGCCCATCCCTAGGAGTCTGGGGCCCAGCAAGGGATGGAGTCAGTAAGGACTCTGCAGGTTGGGTTTGCTGCTAGGGCTCTAGTAAAACTTCTTAAAGCAGTCATGAAGTTACTACAGCCTGGATCCTGCCTCCCTGTATACAGTAGAAGCCCGACATAGCCTGGTGTTTAACAGGAGTGGGCTGTAGCTGCCACAGGCTAAGCTGAGGCCTGTGGTGCCTCAGTTAAGGAGGCTAGGAAGTGGGCATTCCCCCAGGCAGGGCTCTCCTCCCACCATCTTTTTATCCATATTTCCGCGGAAGGACTGGACTCCATAAGCTGTGGCATAGTCAGCTATGCAGTAGTACCCTGCCAAAGGTCTCTAGGCGCTGGCCTCAGGGAATGGGGTTTGACTAGCTCCTCCATGTGGTGGAGGCCTGATCCTTGCAGATGGTAGAAGCTAAGTGGAAACTGGTGCTGTGGCTTGTCTAGTGGGGTGGGACAGTGTGACCCTAGGCAAACATGTCTGGTTGACTGGGTGTGCCCTTCTCAGAAGGATATGTTTTAGTGAGGGCTGTGTTGGCATGTTGGGTATGACTCTTCAGGCCAGCCACATGGTGGTATTTGGGCCCAGGGCTCTGTCTGTCCCCAGGTATCCGCTCAGCTCTCTTCCTCCCTCCCTGTGCCTTACTCTCCTTCGGCCCTGGGGACCCAGCCTAGATCTTCCTACAGAAGTTTCTTGGAGTGGAGACTTGAACCCAGGTCTGCTGCCTATATCTCAGTGTCCTTCCCAGCTACTGGACCTCTTAACTAGACCAAGTCAAGAGCCCCACTTCCCTTTGTGCCTTCACCCCTATAACAGTGGTAGGAAACCACTGTGGCCTTGTCTGGACCACAGCTTGTATAGCTTTTTAAAATGCTTGAACTAGGCATTGTGGCACACATCAGCCCTTGAGAGGCTAAGGCAGGAGGATTGCCATGAGTTCAAGGCCAACATGAACTACATAGATAGATAGAAAGAGGGAATGAATTTTGGAATGGACATGGGGGAGGGGTTGCCCTAGGTCTTCAGGTCATTGATTGATCTAAGCCCATCCCTGCCTGACTGCTGTCCTGGATATAGGGGAGGTTGCAGGACCTAGGTCCCACTCTTGCTCTGGCGGCTGAAAGTGGTTGCAGCTGGAGGCAGCTGCCTCCTGTGGGGCTTGGGAAGGGAAGGGCCCTGCTGGGCGGGCTGCTGCCTAATGGGCGGGGGCGGGGAGCCAGCTGCTAACGACCTGGGAGAGTTGGGGGTGTGGCGCAGGCCTTAGAAATCTGGAATGCACGGGAGTGGTGGGAGCGGCAGGAATGGGGCACAGGGGCCAGAGGTTACCTTGGCGCACCCCCAAGTCTTTGCCTCCCCCGTCTCCTTCACACAGCTCTGACTGGCCTGTCTCAGACCAAGGAGAGAAACCCATTCATTCTGTGCAGTGTGGAGTGCCTGCTTTGTACCAGGCACTGGCTCATGGAGTGTTGGGCTTGCCAGTGAGCAGGTAAAGTCCTCTTGGTGGGGAAGAGACACAACCATGGTGACCTCAGAACAGTGCTATGAAGAAAATGAAGCAGGTGATAACACCGCTGGGAGCAACTGTTGTCCCTTCAGAGAGAATAATCTGGGAAGGGCTCTCCCACAGCCAGAGTTTGATCTGGGAAAAGAATTGAAGCTGGTTTCCACCAGCTTCGAGGCTAGAGCTGGGACCGACCCAGGGAATGGCAAGTGCAGGGGCCTGAGGGAACACCTGACCTGGGTGGAGCCGGCGCTGGGGGAGGTGCCTGGAAGGGACTTCTGGCCCAGCTGCCTCACCTCCTTGGAGCTGTGTTCTGTGTCTGCACCCTGCTAGAGGTCCTGGGGAGGAGACTGGCCTGTGGCTAGAAGCGATTGTTTGCTTTCAAGAGTCCTTCTGAACTTCTTGGACCTGGAGGTTGTGCCTTGTGGTTACCTGCATTGAAGACTGTAATTTTCCACTTGTTCCCCGGAGAACCCGGAAATCTCTAGATGTTGTCACCACTGTTTTTTTAAGTCATTTTTGAAATTTCAACTTGGCGGACAGACACAGCAAGTGCTTTACTGTTCAGGGAAGCCCTCGCAGGCTCACCTGTTAGATGACAGCCCTGGCTTCAAGGCCGGCTCCTCAGGCCAGAAGAACCATCCTTGGATATGGGCCTCTGTGGCCTAGGACTCCTTGGTGACAATTTCAGCAAGATCCTGGGCCGGGGTGGAGGGACTGCTGTGTGGAGACCTGGCCGTCCTTGGAAGCCTGACCTGTCTCTTGGGCCTTGGGTGTCCAGAGCTAGGTCAACAGAGAAGCCTGCACCCCCAGGACCCCCACCACCAAGGTCTGTGGGTAGCTCTGAAAGAGGGAAGGAGGGAGGAGGTGGGCACAGGCAACTTCCTCCTGCCTCTAGGTCTCCAGCCAGGTGTGAGCTTGCCCAGGCTTTGGGTGGGATTGGGGCTGGAGGGTGAGGGGCTCTTTCTCCATACAGGCTTGGTTCTAGGGCCCCGCCAGCCAGTGGGTCCTGCCATCATCAGTGGGGGAGAGCTCTCTTCAGACCCCAAGTGGGACTGGGCTCGCTGGACTAACTTCTTTTCTCCAGGAGTCAAACCTTGTGGTGGCTCAGTGAGCTGCTGGAGTCCTGGGCAGCGGAATGGGGAGAATCCGTAGACTAGAGCTTGACATGGGAGGTTGAAGCTGGCAGGGTAGGCACCTAGAAGGTGGACACTGGGCAGGTTGGCTGCTGATCTTTGCCCAGGGAACTGGGTTGGAAAGGTGGACTCAGAGAAGGGACCTGACCCCCTTAGGCTGCTGAACTAATAGGTGCTCTCTCTGGGCTCCCTTGGCCTGGAGCATGCCCTGCACAGGTGAGGACTGGCAGGCTCTGGCGCCCTCAGGCTCTCCAGCCACTGCCTCTCAGAGGCAGATTTAATAATGAGTCTGTCTCTCTCAGTTAGTATTGCAGGAGAGAGACTTTACTCCTAAAACTTTCATTGATCCCAACACTAATAAAAAGTAAGGGGTTTTCGAGAAGGGTTTTTTCCTCCCCTGCTAGAGCAGTGAACATCAAAGCCCTAAAACAAATTCCGGAGTGTGGTGAGGGTTGGCTTTGTTCAAACCCTGCCTGTGCAGGAAGCCTTCCCTGATTGCTCAGGCCTGCGTTACCCCTCTGTTCTCCAGCAGTTAAAGGAAACTGCCCTGTGCCTCTCTGTCTGTTCACAGAAGGACTGAGGCTACCGGGCTGAGGCATCTCATAAGTCTACCCTGTCACCAGATGTGAGTGGTGGGAGGCAGGGAAGACCTGACTCCTGCTATCTTGTGTATTTCTGGGTTTGATTCCTTGGCTGCCCTGGTCCTTGTTTTTGTATGTTCGTTTCATAAATACCTAGCTCACACCATGCCAGACCCTCCTTCAGTATACAAATGCTATTACTGTTGGCCATGCAGAGCTTATCTTGTGGTGGGAGAAACAGATAAGAATAAGTGGAGAAACAATGTAATTCTAGATTGGTTGAAGTTCCCCTACTGAAATGTAAGCCAGGAAACTTTATTAGCTTTGTTCAGCACCTGTATTCTCAGTGCCTAAAATAGTGCCCAGTACATAGTTTGCACTTAGTAAATATTTGCTGGCTGAATGAGCAAGATGCTATGAAGGAAATAAGCCAAATGTTTCACTGGGGAGTAATGGGGGCAGGGCCTAGGCCCTGTGTTGGACAAAGCAGTCCGGGAAGTGTGAGTTCCAAGAGATGCTGGAAGCTGTATCCTGAGAATGGGTCCATCACAAACTCCTAAGTCCCTGAGGCAGGGAAGTAGAGAAGGAGGGTATGGAGGGGTCCTGAATGAGGTCATAGGTGATGCAGACCAGTCTTGCCAACTCCTTCCTCCTGGGGAGGAGTTTGAGCTGTTCAGAGTGCTCTTGGGGGAGTTGTAATTGAAGGGTTTTAAACCAAGGAGCTAAATAGTGTGTCTTACATTTCTAAAGAACTCTTCTGACTCCCTGGGAGGGAGATGTGGAAGCCATTGGCAGGGAGGCTACCTGCCCTGAGGGCTGCTGGGGCGGGTAGCTGTAGGATATGTTGAGAGTTGGATCCTGAAGACCAGTGAAGGGAGGGTTCTTGTCTTAGGACTTCTGGCTTTGCCTCTGAGAGGCTCTGCATGGATCATATGAGGTTTGAGGTTGTGTGGGGCATCTTAAGAGGAGATGTCAGGACTGTCTATAGATTAAAAAAATATGGAGCTGGGAGCAGGAGAGGCTGGAGAAAGGAATTTCGGCTTTGGGAGCACATGGAGGTATTTAAACCATGGGAGTGGATGAGATCACTAAAGGAAAGTGGTGCCTCCCAAATCACTGCCCCGAGGAATCCCAGCACCTGTAGGAAAGAGGAGAAACAGCAGGCCTGTGAGGTGCCATGATGCAAGGGCCTGGGTTTCCAGGAAGCAGCTGTTGATGGTTGGTAGTGGCATACAAAGGCCTTTGGTGACCTCGAGAACCAACGGGGTCAGAACAGACAAGTGTGTTGGAAGAGGCAAGGGCTCATGTGTCTCCCGTCAGCGTGCTTGGGTCTACTGTGGCTTGCTCCGTGACTCTTAACTAACCTGAAGCCTGGATCAGATTCTCCTGACAGGGTCCCCAGAAGACTCACTCCCTGCTCCATGTGTGTCTCGCTTTTCTGACTTGTGCTGGGTCTGCTGACCCCATCTTGCCCCTTCCATTCCTTTTCCTTGCCCTAGTCTCTTGCTGGGCCTGAGGTCACTAAGCCAGACATTACTAAGCCTTGGAGCTGCAATTGCTTCAAGGATCTTTCGGAGACCAGAGGTAGACATCTTTATGCTTATGGCTCTTTTCTGGAAGGCTTCTGGGTTTGCTTACAGACGAGTTTGAGATCTTTACCTCCTCAAGGTTCTGCTAGCTCTGGGTAGAGCTTAGAATGTGTTTGGTCTGTAGCAAGGGGTCGGAGACAGCCTAATGTCTGGTGAGTTCTTAGTGCCCACTGAATGAATGATATCCAGATATTTGAGTCTCCTGGGGTCCCACTTGCTTTATTAACCACTTTTTGGGGGGGGC
>NW_022900948.1:37385323-37415947 GCF_012274545.1 Fukomys damarensis
GATAACTATTGTGGAAGCTGGTTCCTTCATTTTATATATGAAAAAATAGAGGCTCAGGAAAGTGAAAGAATTTTCCTAGCATCCTGTCCTTCCTTACAGAATTTCAACTAGGTTATGTAAAACACTCAGCCCAGGCCTCTCCATATTGATAAGCCCAAGGGTGAGCAGTGGTAGACCTAAGGCACCTGATTCTTCCACTGCATGTCAGGAGTTACAGCTGTGTGCTCTGTCAGGACTACTGGCATTGCTCCTGCCCCTGACCACCTGTTCCTCTGGTGCTTGACACCCCGTTCCTGCATATACATCAGATACATCAGGCTCCAATAAGAAATCGTGAGACCAACCTTGGACTTTTTCATGCTTTGGAATGCCTGTGGCAGAAGGACCCCCCCCCACCCCAGCTTCAGGAGATTTTTGGTGTAGCAGCTGTGGGTGGCTTATGTGGCTGATTACAGCACTTTCCTTGGGCAAAGCCAGCTGAGCTGGGCCACATGCCATGAAAGACACCTGAGGAGTGGGGAGATGTGACCCAAAGAGTCAGGGACAGGGCTCCTCCTAGAGAAATGAAGCCTTGTGCTGCTTCCTTCCTGGCAGCTCACAGGGCTAATGGGACTCTGGGGGCTCCTACCTCCTGCCTCCTGCCCCGACTCCCACTCAGCGGACTCAGCTGGCTGGACAGGCAGGGCAACCTGCCCGTAGCTTCAGAGGATCTGGCCACAGCCCAGCCATTCTCAGCTTTATTGTCTCCTGCAGAAGCATGGATTTTAGAAGGTAGTCCTGCCTGGGAGTCACTAAAGGTCCTTTCCCAGAAGGAAAAGTGACTCGCACAGGGTCACTACTTTACAAGCTAATTTCCTGTTTTGTGCCTCCTTGAACAACCTAGGCTGTCTCCATCAGCCTGGCTGGAAGCTGGCCTTTGCTAAGTGCTCACTCCGAGCCCTGAACCCTCCCAGCAACCCTATGAGAAAAGTACTGTTAAGTAGCCCATTTGGCAGAGGAGGAAACTGAGGGAGGCCCAGAAAGGTGATTTGATTTGTCTAAGACTACATAGTCCAGAATTAAATACAGTCTTTCCAGAGAGCCCCTGTTCTTAACCACTAGCCCTAGATCCTCATGCTTATTGGATGTCAAGGTTCCATGGAAACACAGTGAGGATGCTAAGTCCTTGACAGGCTGGCCACTGTAGAGTTGAACTTGAGGCCTCCACCTGGCCTTGGCTTTTCTGGTGAAGGTTAGCTGTGCCATACCCTCTGTGGGCCTAGCCACTCCAGCCAGACCCATCTTAGGCTTTTCAGTTCTGGCGCTAAGAGCAGACAGTCAAGTCTCTTCCCTCTCCCTGTGCTCTTCCACACCTGCTTTGGCAGCTGGGCAGGCAGGAACAGGGAAAGTGTACGGGCCTTGTTTGCCTCGGAGCTTCAGGGCCCTGAGAGAACGGTACTCTCCATCCCTGCGGACAGGCTTGGTTTGCCTGAGCCTTGGGTTCTAAAGCACAGTTCCTCTCGCCTGCAGCACCTGTTAGGGAGGGATTGAGGACCTGGGTGTACAGTGCCCGCACCACCTCGCAGCTGGCAGACCTGCCCCTCTCCTTCTTATCCTCCCTCCCGACTCCTTCCTCCTCCTCTGCCTCTACCTTCTCCTGCATTTGTGTCTCTCTTCATGTTGTGCTGGAACCCGCGCTTCCCAGTCTTCTTATCTGAGATGGAGAAGTGACAGACCAGACCTCAGGATCTGGGGACTCAGCCTCAAAAGGCCTGTGTTGGGGTTTCTCTGACGAAGGACGCCCCCTTCTCACTGCCATATTTGTCTTAGGAGGGAAAACACTGGAGGATGTGCTGCAGGTGGGTGTTAGGTGGGCAGAGCCAGGCTCGGGAGGAATCAGGTAGGAGGGAGGCCAAGTCCAGCTCTGGCTGGTGTCACAACTCCACGGCCGACCTTGGTCTCTTCATGTGGAAGGTGGGTTGATTCACTGCCTGCCTTGGAAAATTGTGAGGAATAAGGAGACAGTTTTGTGAAGTTCTAAGTGCTGTGGTTGCCCATTCAAAGATGGCCTCCATTCCTACTCCTAATCTTGAGAGTGAGCCTCGTTGCTTTTGTTTTGGGGTTCTTTGGGACTTTGAGGTAAAATTTGGAATTTTACTTTGTTCATTTTGCCTGCAGTCTCTTAGAAACCCAAGACCTCTAATCTGGTAGTGACTTTTGTGGTTAGTTGTTTGTTTTGTTTTGTTTTTCCTCACTTCCTGTATAGGAAAAAGGATCTGTACCTTTAAATTCCCATCAGATCCAGTGGGACACTGGCCCTTTAAAGACACATTACAGAGAATTGGAACTTGGCCTTTGTTTAAGGAGCTGTGATTAGTCCCAGTGGACAGGGCTGGAATAGTGTGTCTGGGGCCAGAGTGGGCTCGGACTGGCTAGGGCTGGCCTGGCCGCTCTGCATTCCTGGCCCAGGGAGCCTGGTGACGGGGCTAAGGGATGGTGAGTATCCTGAGCGGAGGCTGAGATGAGGGAGGGAATCCGGGAGGGAGGCTGGGTGGGAGACCTGAATGAGCTGGGAAGAGGAGCCATGAGACCGAAAGCATAGCTGTCACAGTTGTCCCGTGTGGGGAGGGATTGGAGTTACCCCTCTGTCCAGGCACCCACTGCCTGCCCCGAAGGGGGAACTGTTAGGATGGGGCTGCCCTGTGTGGCCACCATGGAGTTTCAGATGAGGACCTCGTGCCCGTGCTGCTTTCTGCAGGCGGGGCCCTAGGAACGCTTCCTTGGGAACTGGTGACTGCTAAGTACCAGCTGTTTTCTAAGCTGAGGAGCTTGAGGAGCTCGGAGTCCTTCAGCCTGGGCTGGTCTAGTGGGGCTGCACTGAGGTTTGGGGGCCCTGTCATCTCCGCTGCAGCCCCAGTGGGGACTTTCTTCTCTTACCTTCTCTCTTTCTGCATCTGCTCCTTGATCTATCAGCCCTTTGAGTGGGGCAGAGATGTGCCGAGAAGATGTGTCAGAGCCTGGAGTGTGTTTGGGCTCCAGTTTAACCATTTGGAACAGCTGTCAGAAGTCAGGTCACTTTGGGACCCAAAGCCAGGTCAGAAGCCAGGTGCCCATTATGTGAGTCTTCTTTGGGGAAGCACCCCATTTCTGGAGAACCCAGAGGAGGGGCTTGTCTCAGTCTAGACTCAGGGCCTGTTGGTCCTTGTCATCCTCACTCACTACAGTGCCCAGATGGGTAAGGCTGGCCACCAGCTTGATGCCCTTCGCACCATTTTATAGACAGTCACTAGGTGAAAATAAAGCATCATTTGTCATGGGTACCTCTTGAAAATTGGTATATTTGATGATGTGATTTCTGTAGATTTGGTGCGGCATCAGTGGCAGTGAGAAGAGTTTGGAGTTGGAGCCCAGATGCCAGATCTTCTGCCTGGCCCTGTACCTGTGAACTGTGATGCCGAGCAACTGCTTACCTTCTCAGAGGGGCACTTCCTTGTGGGGCACTGGAGGTGGTTGTCACTTGTGCTGGGGAAGCTCATAGGTGGTGGCCTTTGATCCAGGCACAGACAGGGAAGGAGGCCTTAACTGCTGGGAGTGTCTTACCTTGAGCAAAAGTGGGCAGCCCCATATGACCGGGCTGGGTGCCCAAAGGAGGCTGGTGTGGCTGGCTTGGATCATATCTAGGAAGCTGTACTTTAAGTGTGTGACTTCATGGGCTGGAATACCTTGGGCCAGGTGGCTAGTGACAGACACTGCCAGCTTTTCTGGAATCAGTCTGTGTGGACTATGGGAAGTAAGAGGGGCCTCTGAACCTTGCACACTGTGTGCCCTTGGGGAAGCCCCTGTTCACCTCAGTTGCCTTAACTGTAGCTTAGCTACATTAGAATGATAAGTGTGGGGGCTGTAAAATGTGGAGCCAGTACCTGGCATGTGTACTTCCTCAAGTGTGGGCCAGCACCCGTGTGTGATTGGGTACATAGAAACTTGAGAGCCCCCTTGGTCTTCTTCACCATGGTCTCTCTGAGTTTTTGCCCTTGCCTGTGGTCTCGTAGCCTATGGCTTATCAGCAGCCACCCTCTCTCCTGTTCAGTGCTCTCAAATACTCTGGGTTATAGTCTGAGAAGCAGTGGCTCCGTTGGCTGCTGGGATTCCCATTCCCCGAGCTTTGAGAGCAACATGGAGCTGGGGGTTTCTAGGCCCAAGTCTCCAACCTTGAGGCTGGGGCTGAGATACTACCTCCTGGTCAGTGGATTAGCCCAGGAGCGGGTGGGGCTTTAGCATAATGACTTCAGCAGGCTCTGTAGTAGGACAGCCCATTTGACAGATGTGGGAGCCACGGTGCTGGAGAAAGGAGGCCCTTGCTCCTTTGGCTCAGTGCTCCTTTCCCTTCATGGCTTTGCCTCTTCTTTCTGCCTGAGATCAGACTGCTGACAAAGAGGGAACCCTGAGTGGTCGCAAAGCCCCTCCATCCCAGTGTAGTTAGAAATGAAGAGGGACCAGCCCAAGGATGAGCACTGGGGTTGGAGTTTTGGGTGCTTATTCTCCCATGCATCCCTTCTTAAATAGGGGTCTTTGAGTTGCCTACCCAAAATGGCCTGCATTCTTGAACCTGTTCAAGTTAGAGGCAGAGCAGGTGAGGTTACCAGGGGTCACTTGGCAGAGAAGCTTCATGAGAGATCTCCCGGCTGTGGGGACAGGTAGGAAGGATCTGCTGAACGGGTAGAGTGAGAGGGGTGTCTTGGAAATGTCAGTGGGCCGGGAAAAACTAGGAACATCAGAGAAGTACTGGGCTACTGGGCGAGGGAACAGAACACTCAGGATGAGACAGTTGCAGCACCACCTGAGCGGGGAATAGAGGCTCTGATCACAGGGGCCCCATTTGGAGACCTCAGTGCATGTCAGGTGACTGCTACACTGGGGCTGATGGTGGTGTCCTTCCTATTTTACAGATGAGAAAACTGAGACATGGGTTAATAATTTGACCAAGGTTACAGAGCTTTTTAAATTTTTATTTCATTTAGAAACAGGATTAGCTAAGTTGCCCAGGCTGACCTTGAACTTTCGATCTCCTGCTTCAGCCTCTTTGAGTAGCAGGGATTACAGCCATGCCCCACAATGTCTGGCTTTTGTGCCTATTTTTAAAGAAGTCCTCTATCCCTTCAACCAGTCATCAGCCAGTATAGTGCCAGGAGCAGGCTGATAAGTGGCTGGCCTTTTGTTGAAGCAGTAGCCCAGTTCTTAGAGGTAGGGAAAGGAGACAATCTTTAGGTCACCCCATCACTTATCTTGAACAGCCTGCCCAGTTCCAGGATTGTCACATGGCATGGCACCTGTGTTGTAGATGGAGATGAAACTGGAGAGGATGCTGTTGCCTATGTCCTTTTGGATCCAGCATAAGCTAAGGAGGGCTTCTCAGAGGGAAAAGCTGGGAGGAGTTAGGTAAGCAAGAGGAGAGAGGGAGCCACTTCCTGGGAATAGGAGTCCTTAGTTTTCAGCTAATTTCTTGTGTTTATTTCATCATTCCCCACCTTGGGTCCTGTTCTCCATGGCTCTGAGGCTGCTATAGGAAGTATTTACAGTTCTGTGCAGGGGTGGGGTGGGGGAAACCAGCCCCACATTCAGTGGTGTGATCCATCAGACCAAGGAGCGGGTGTGCCTGGATATGTTTGGGGGATGGGACCAGATTGAGCTCAAGCGGGAGGCAACACCTCTTCCAGGACGTGGAACATCTTGAGAGGGTCCAAGTGGAAAGGTCCAGCAGAAGGGTGCAGAGCGGCCGGTGGTGAGGCAGCATATGTGCAGTGGGTGCAGGAGTCTGAGTGCCCCAGATTGACAGCGTCAGGGTCACTGCAGATGCAGTTGGGGTCAGAGCCCTGAGTGTGGTGTGAGGAAGTTGGGCTCTTTTGCTGGGGCTGAGGTAGTAGGGGCTTTCCCTGGGGAGATTGCAGTAGGGACTGGGAGGTATCTCTCTCCCTGAACTTTCTGAGCATCTGGCCGCTTCGTAGTTTCTCTTGGGGACCAGGGAGAGGCCGAGAGCTGTAAGCTGGAGGGGCAGTTGGCCTGCAACTCAATTTTGATTTGCCCAAATCCCACCCTCTTCAATGAGTTTCTTTACATCCTGTCCTTTTAAAATTCAGGGCACTTCGCTGTTCTACTGAGGTTTATGAATGTTTAAAAACTGCTTTGCAGTCCCCAAAGTAATTTGACAAGTCTGACAGCTATTGATTAAAAACCTGAAATTATTCAGGCTGCAGACTTAGGGGATTAGGTAGAAAGTTTTTTGTTTCTTCTGTCTCTGCACCCCCCACCCCAAAAAGGAAATGAGATGTAGAAAGGCAAATGTGATCCCAGATGTCTTTTACAGACTCCACAGTTTTACGGGAAAGTAGGTGGGGTCTGGCCAAGGTGCTGAAGGCTGCCTGTTCTGACAGGACCAGGCCTGTGAACCAAGTGAGCACTTGGCAGCAGTGAGGTGTCACTGTTGGGTTACTGCTAGTGGTGTAGAAGTTGTGGCGGCCCCTTACGTCCATGTTGACACGAGGCTTCTGTGATTCTCTAAAGTAGCTCAGCCTGTGGAAACAGCAGCCACAGGAAGGAAGGGAATTTGCTTATGGTCTGTGGGCCCAAGGGCAAGAGGAAGAGGGCCAGGCTCACAAGTGCATTAAGGGTAGAGCCTGGCCCCATGTGATGGAGGTACCACGCTGCCTGCCTAACAGGGTGATCAGGATGCCAGGATCTCAGCTTTTTACTCTAGACTGTATAACCTGAGAAGCCACTCCCATTCTCTAAGCCTCAGTTTCCTCTTCAGCAAAGTAGACCTGTATTAAAGCTCCCTTCATTAAATATTTTGGATTCACTGGGGGTGTGTGGCAGGACTTAGCAGCCCTGGGTTTGAGGTCCTCCTCTCCTGTCCCTGAGGCAGTGCCACCTTGGGTGCAGGGTTATTGGGAGAAGGCTGTGAGATGACACCTATACTTGGATAGCAACACCTGCCCTACCATTGAGCACATAGTAGGTGTGCAGACTCCACAGTGGCTGTTAGGTCCAGGCTGCGCTGTGTCACTTATTTAGTCAGTATCTATACGGCACTATGGGTAACAGGCCTCAGGCTGCACTGAGCCATAATGGCATTGAGCCCCCAGTCCTGTTTTTTGGTTGCCAAAACAGGAGGGTATGGACCCTCCCTGCTAGCTTAGCTTTGTGGAGTAGGGATCCAGGGTTCAGGGGGTGGCACAAGGCCAAGCCTCAGCGTGTGCATGGAGACTGTCACACTGGTTCCCTCCTGCTTCTCCTGTGACCTGTCCCTGGCCTTGGACTGAGGAAACCCAGGGCTGAGAAGGACCATGCCTCTGGGTCCTGTCATCCCAGGAAACCTCAGGCTGAGTGGCCAACCTCTTTGCCTTTTTAGGACAGGCTCTGTCTTCCCTGGGGCAACCAGGCAGCTACATTCTTCTCCTCTCCTGGGATCCCAGCTGAGCCAGGAGTGAGCTCTTGCCTTCAGCCGGTTCCCAGGCCAGCAGGACAAGGCTGGGCTGGGGAGAGATGGCTCTGCTGGATGTTCCTGTGGGACATGGTTCTGTTTATGTCCCGCTGCTTGATTCCCAGAAGGTCAGCACCCTTGTCCTGACATGCTCCAGAATCATGTCCAGACAGGGTCACCTTCTGCTGTGGGCAGAGAGCTCTAGCACCACTTTCTGGGCCTGCCTGCTCTGCAGGCAAAAGTGTAGCAAGTATGCTTGGGCCTGAAGGGGCCTAGAGAGTTTGCTGGGTTTTGACTCCAGGGTCAACAGGACCTGCCAGCCTTGGGATGGCATGACTATGGAGACACAGCTTGACCAGGGTTTCTTCATACCCTTTCCCAGGCTTGGATGTTGTAACAGCCAGTGGCAGGTAACTGTGTAAGCCTTGGGGTTAAGGACCACTGACCTAGGATTCATGGGCAGAGCAGCCACCCTCAGCCATACCCTCTTTCTCCTTAATTTCAATAAGAATTTAAGAGCTTTTTAAAAATTTGAGGCATCCTGGGTGGGTTTGTTAGTTTGCTTTTTGTTGCTGTGGCAAAATACCTGAGAAAAGCAACTTCAAGGAGAAAGGTTGATTTTGGCTCACAATTTCAGCAGTTTTAGTCCATGGTCAGCTGGCTCCAAAGCAGGAATGTCATGGCAAAAGAGCCTGATCTTTTCCAGAGAGAGTAACAGCATATACTGGTGGCTTCCTCCATTATTGTTCCATCTGGTCCCTACCCTGTTGAGGCACAGCCCACATTCAGGGCAGCTCTTTCCTCAGATTTCTAACCCACATGTCAGTCATCTCTGGTAAACCCTCACACACACAGCCAGAAGTGTGCATTATGAATTTTGTAGTGTTTCTTAGTTCAGTCAAGTTGACAACCAAGATTAACTGTCACGTAGGCATTTGGGCAGATATGGTTGGTCCATGTTTTACAAATGGAGAAAGTAAGAAATTTGAGTGGTGGGGGGAAAGAGCAGTGCACACCCTGAGAAATTCGCATCCCCTCATTCCCATGTCAGAAAGTCTAACCTATCGTAGAAAGGTCAGTATTGATAAACAGCATCTCTAGCACTCTTCTTTGTTGTTCATAGTTCTGATCCAGCTCCTTGAACAGTACGTGGCCACGAAGTGGGTGAAGGAGGCTGGGATTGTCACTGGTGACTGATCGTAGTTGCTGACACAGACTGTGGCCCTGCTGGACATGCCCCTGCAATGTCTCATTTGATCCTTGGAGCAGCAGTGTGGAGATGTGTTATTGTCCTTGCTTAAGAACAAGAAACAGACCCAGAGACTTGAACACTTAAGGCCCTCAGGGTTGTATGCTGTATCAGGAACAGAGACAAGGTCGGTTCCTAACTGTATAGCCAGGCTCCTAACCCTTCAGGGCTCCTGTTTGTTTCTACCTGCTGGTGGCTTTTCTGTAGCGTGCGTTCACACCTGTACATAAGTGTGTTTACTCTAGGGCTCCCTCCACTTCCTGCCTGTGTGTGCTGCCTGCCCTGTTGCTCCAGCACCCCCTGATAGTGCACCCCCACCATGGTTCTTGGAGGTCCTGCTGGTGTATTTTCAGCCACAGTGTGCCCATTGTGAAAAACCAAATGAGCCTGGTCATTTGTAGATAGCTGGGGCTGAGCTGGCATTGGCCCTTCTTGGTCCCAGCCCTGCCTTGGGGCCTTGGGATCTTACAGAGCAGCTTCCACTGACCTTTTGAGATTTGGAGGGTGACACTGAGCCTCCCACTATCCAAGCTAAACAACCCCACTCTTACCCTACCGTCCATCCCCAGCCGTGAGCATCCTTAACTGTGTCAAGTAGAGCTTTTCAGTTATCTCAAGTTTTGTTTTTATTTTTGGGTCCCCTCCCTTCTTGAAAAAATGAGTGTTCTGGACTTTTGTGTCATTAACCTTTTAAGGGAAAACAGATCTGAGTTGAAAAACAGCTTATGGGTTGGCTGGAAGGCTATCTGATAAGGCTGTGCCCCAAGAGTTGGACAATGTCCCCTTGTTCCTGCTGCCTGGCTTCACAATGAGCTGCTGTTGGGCTGGCTCTGTTTCTAATAGTGGCCCGCCCATGCCCATGTCCATGCCCACGCCCACGTTTCCTGGGCCCTGGGAGAGGCTCCTCCCCGACCCTAAATGAGCAGGTCATGGTGAGCCGTCAGTCTGCCTGTTGACCCTTCTTTTCTTCCATGGTCTGCCGTGAAGTAGGGGACCATGGGCAGAGGCTGTGGCACATGCTGATGGAGTCCCGACTTGCATGCTGCTGAACTGAAGTCAGATCCCACTCAGCCTCTAACTGATCACTGTAGTGTGTTCTCTGACGTTACTTTCCCTTTCTGAGGCATGGTGCTTCAGCACTGATAGTCTGTGAGAATTAAGTGAGGAACATGGCAGGAGAGAGAGAGACTAGGGAGCTCAAGTGGTATGGTTTCGGCTATCTGGAAAGATCAGAGGCAGCATTGAGGTGGTGGTGCACTGGGCCAGGAAAGCAGAGAGATGGAGAGAAAGGTGGGACCAGCTGAAGAAAGTCTGGGCCAGAACTCCTGAGGGCAGCCCATGGCTAGGTCACTAACCGGAATGTCGTGTGAGGGGTCTTTCTAGGAGGGTTTTGACACTCACTTGAGGCCTCTGGAAATTGATTATCTTACATAGAGCCTGTGAAGGGAGAGAGGAGAAAGGGAGCAAGGCCATGTCAAGTAGAGGAACCTGTCCAGGGACAGAGGCTGCTGAGGTGCAGATGGTGGTGGGGAATGGAATACCCTTCCTTGCAGTCCCTGGCCAGGGACTGCTACCCTGTGGCTGGCCTCTGAGTGACCTGGGTTTCCTGGTGCCGCCTCCTTCCTGGGAGGTGTAAGAATTCCCTGCCATGGAGCTGTGGAAAGGGCCTCCTATATAGTAAACCCAGCTTGGAAATGGAAGGGCAGGAGGAACAGTGCTTAGTTCCTAGAAGGCTGTCATGGGGATAGAGAGTCTGCCATGCTTTTGGAGATCCTAAGAGGCCTGGGGAACAGGGTGTTGCTGAAGTGGATAAGATGAGTCCCTGGGATCCTCTCTTTCACTGATACTTTGGAGTGAATATTGTGGTTCTGCTCTTAGGAATTTGCTTTAAGCAGGTAGCCATCTTGATGCCCCCACCAATGGATCTTCTCTGACCCTTCTCCCAGGCAATAGCCGTGTCATCAGGGTTTGTGGACCCAAGGAAGTCTTTCCTCATCCCAGCTGACTTCCTTTCCACCCTGACCTGGGCTGGTGACGTATTAAGGTTTCACCCAGGAAGTCTGAGGCTCTGAATTTTAGAGCTGAGCCAGGCCCGGCCCTTCTTTCAAGGAGCACCCCCACCTTGGCAGAGGGACAGCTCTGTGGGATAGTTTCCCAGCACAGCATGGTGAATGGCACTGTCTGGCCAGGGAGTCTGAGAAGACTTCATGGAAGAAAGGGCACTGATGAGAACTGGATGGGACCCAGGGAAGGGGACTTCTTGGCAGGAGGATGGCATGTGCTTGGAGGCCTGCCTGAGAGACGTAGGTCCTGGGGTGCCCAGCTACAAGTGGAAGAAGCAGGTGGGCCTCTGGCCAGCAGCCCTAAGAACCAAGACCTGGGCTCTTTAGAGGTCTTTGGCGGGGGGGATCCCCATCACAAACCCAATGGCCTGGGAAGTGTCTCACCCTGAAAATCTCATCTCTTAGTGCAGTTTGATATCATTGTTTTCATTTGAGGCAAGAGTCTATTTTCCTTTTTCCTATAGGGAAATAGACCCAAGTGTGACAGCAACACCAGGAGAAGGATGGGACCCTGGGTCTCGCTTCCTCTGCTTAATGTGGGGTGAGGTTAGCATCTGTCTCTTGGGCTGTTGAAGATTCCATGAGGTGAAGCATGTGACAGTACCATGGTGACTGGCTCAAGGGTGCTGGCTCTGCCCTGGTAAGAAGTGGCACGTGTGTGGTGTTGTCTCTCTGAGGCATAGCTACACTGTATTCTTGGCAGAGTTGTTGTGAGAACTGGTTCACACCTGGACCGTGGAGGTGATCTGCAGGGGTAGAGGCCCCTAGCTGAAGGCCTTTTGCTCTCCTTGGCTTGTTTTTTAATTTTATGAGATAGGATCTCACTGTATAGTTCTCTGACCTTGAACTCACTATATAGCCCAGGCTGGCCTAGAACTCAAGGCAGTCCTCCTGCCTCAGCCTCCCAAGTGCTGGGATTGCAGGTGTGTATCACCGCACCTGACTTGTTTTCCTTTTTATCACCTTGCCAGGGGGATCAGGCTCTTGTTTCAAAGGACCACAGAATGTCAGAGGGGAAAGTGGTCATGACAGTGGACAGTGGGAGAAGCCATGCAGTTGGGCCACCTTCTATCCCTCCTATCCTTGGCAAGCAGGGAGGGACCTAACCCAGGGACTAGTGGATTTCAGAGGCCCTTCATATAGTGGCACCAGACCCAGACTCCACATCTGTGGAGTGGTCGGCAGGGCCTACACGTGGGTTGCATCCTAGAAGGGAATCTCCAGCAGATGAAGTAATTCTCCCTTCCTGAGCCCAACTTACCTTTCTGTAAAATTGGGTAGATGAATGCTTCTGGCAGAGTTGTGTGCAACTGAAATGAGAAACAGAATGTACAGCGAGCTGGCTTGTGTGTGATTGGTACCTCCGAGTGCCCTTCTCCTGGGAGTGGAATGAGAGCAAGAGAGGGTCCAGCGCTTTTTCACTCTTCTGCCTAACTTCCCAAGTCGGGAGGTTGTGCGTCATTCCCCACTTGGAACCTGGGCAGTCTGGGGTGCCCGTCTTCCTCTGTGCCTCAGGTGGCTGCTTGCTCAGTCTAGCAAGGCGCAGACTGGAGGTGAGAAGGAAGTGATCCAGCCATACTTTGCATAAGCTGAAGGCCGGGTGGGGTAAAGGCCTGCCTTGGCTGACTCATGGGGCTGGCAATCCTTGGTGTGGAGTAGTGAGGAGCTGCAGACATGTGGCAGGCTGGCTTCCTGGAGAGTTGCTTTTTAAACCATGAGATGGCCCTGCTGTGTCCAGGAAGTGATCTAATAACCACCCTTTTATTTTTGAGCCCTCAGTCCTCTTATCAGCTAGCTGCCAGACACACCCTGGCCGGTTGTAGCACCCAGAGCACCCTGGCTCCCTCTGGGCCAGGGGGTTGAGAACCAAGGTTGCTGTGTATCAGGGCCCAGAGAGATGCTGAGTGACAAAGAAATGCAGATACAGGAGCCCACATGCCCTGCCACCACCCACCTGAGGCCCAGGGGCATCCTGGGAGACCTTGGAGGAGCCCCCTTCCCGGGCTGGGTGCAGCCTCTCATGTCCACCCTCCTGGAGAAGCCCTTGGGGAGGTGGGTAGAGTTGGGGCTGTCCAGCTGCAGTCAGCTGAGCTGGGGTAGTCCAGGGTGCCTTAAGGGCTGGGCCCTGAGCTACCTTCAGACTTCTGTTCTGCCAGGAACTTTCCCAGCAAGTCCTGGGCCAGCTGGAACATGTTTGTGGGACAGGACGGTGAGGAAGGAAGGGGGGGAGGGTTCTGCAGCCACAGGCTCTGAGCTGTGACTGTTTTGGGATCTGGCTCAGGCCTGCTGGGTGCTTGGGGCTGTCAAGGCTCTTGGATCTCCCTAGACAGGCCCAGTGTGCTGAACCATGCCTCCCATTCCTCTCTCCAGCCAGTGAGCACGCTCAGGCGTCTTAGGCAGGAGGTGGCCTGGTTCACCAGCTCCTCCCTGAGTACTTCCTGGGCCCTGCCAGACCCGCTTGGGCTCCCAGTATCCTGATCAGGCTGGGCTAGAGAACAGTCTGAGCCAGGCTGTGGACTATTTGAGGACGTGGATATCGGAGCCTAGGGTCTGCAGGCCCAGGCTCTTCCTAGGTGAGGTGACTTCCCCAGTGTCTGAGATAGGGCATCTTCCAGGGAGGTATGAGGCCCATCTGGAGGGAGGGAAGCCTGTAGTCAGAGAGATAGGCTGCCCAGTGCCATGGCCAGTGCCAGCCGCTGCTGGGTTCCCAGCCAAGCAGAAGGCAGACCTCCCCCCAGCATTGGTCTGTGCTCTGATGGGAAGGAGGCCGGGCTTTTTGAGAGGTTGTCAGGGTGAAAGCCTTTCCGAACACCTAGAATGGTAATGGCATGGTAGGCAGGCCGCTGTGTGCCTTTGTGAGCTGGGGCATCTCAGAGAGGGTTCTGGAGGAGCCAGGTGTGTGTGCTGGTGGACTTGGGCCATGGGCAGGAGCTCCACAGGGAGTGTGTTTGGATGGGTTCCAGGCTGACTTCAGCAGCCTCATAGCTTTCCTCTGGTCCTGTCCGTTTCCTCAGGGCTTTCAGAGGCCAGCTCATGCTGTGTATGGGGAGGCAGTGGGAGAAGGCTGACTGGGTATCTGTGGGTGGGCCGTGTAGGGTGTCCAAGGGCTAGGGGTCCTGCGTGAAGCTCTAATACCTTTCAGTGCCTAGACTTGGTTTTGGGAGAAGGTTCATGTACATACAGGGCTGTTACCAAGGAGATGTAGAGTTTGGGGTGGGAAGGTGGCCTCTTTGAGCCTAGAGCTTTCAAGCCCTTCTCTGAATCCTGAGGCCATACATCATAAACCTCAGCCCATGGTGATCATGGAACTGGGTGTGCAGGATGTGTGCCCTGCATGGAGGTCTCAGGAGACTCTGTCAGGCTCCGAGTCTCTGCAGGTCAGGGCCCAACCCCCCACCTGACTAAGGTAGGGAGAGAATGATGGGCTAAGCCTTCAGAGCATTGGAGCCAGGACAGCGGTCAGAAGGTGATGGGGATGGCCTGTGTGGCTAAGCCCAGGAAGGGAAATTTTTCCAGGGGTTTGAGCCACAGACAGGTGCAGGCAAGACCTGCCCAGCTTCCATATCAGGAATGGTATTTCTGGGCCCAGCCAGGCCTCAGGCTTTTCCTCTGCCCCTGTTGTGGGAGGAGGTGCCAGTTGCACAGATGCTGTGCTGTGGCTCAGGAAGGGGCTCTTGACCTCTCTGAGGTGCTTATTTCCAAGCACCAGAACAGGTACTCCCTTGGTTTTTTCGACATGGTACACTTGAGAAAACTGAAGTATAAAGGCTAGGGCTAGTGAGGGGTGACATGCCTAGGACCACATAGTAGGTGAATAGTGGGCTCAGGTCCAGAGCTAGATGATCTGTCAGAGCCAGTCCAGGTGTCTGTGCCTTGTGCCAAGGCCTGTTAGGCCCACGGACCTTACCTGGGTCTGAGTCCTGGTATGTGGGCCCCAACTGCAGATTAACATCCTTTCCCCATGGAGCCATATTGTCCTCATGTGTTCCATCCACCCTTATACTGGGGAGATTGAACCCAAGGCCTCATGCATGCCAAGCAAGCATTCTACCACTGAGCCACAGTCAAGCCCTTCTTATTTTGAGATAGCATTTCGGTAAGTTGCCTAGCCTGGCCTTAAACTTGAGACTTTCTTACCTCATCATCCTGCATAGTAGCTAGGATTATAAACTCTTCATCTATAAAATGGACCAGTGAAAGTTCCTGGGTCTCCTACCTCATGGAGGTTGGTGGAGTGGCACAGTGTATGGAAAAGGTTCTGCTGGTAGTGGCATTCTGCATGAATGTTGGAACAAGGAGACTACTTTGGTCTTAGACAGGGACCCAGGGGAGTGGGGAAGGCCCCAGAACCCTAGAAAGCTGTCTGGGCCTAGGCACCTCTTTCCTGGGGATCTCAGGGCCAGGCCACACCCTGCCCTGCAGACGGAAAAGCTCACTTAAACCCAGGTGGTCATAGAATCTTCAGTTTCTTGCTCTCTGAGAGTCTGCGCTCCTTGCCCAGACCCCCATAGTGGAGAAGACGGACTGGTGGGTCTCTGTGAAACCCCTCTCCCCACACGTGCATGAAAACAAAGGAGAGGTGGGTGTTTGGGAGGGGGAGTGACTGCCTCAAAAGGGAAGTAGGGGCAGGGGCAGAGCAGATGAGTGGGTGGGGAGCTGGCAGCCAGCTTGGCTGTGGCACCGCAGGCCCCATCTGACACTTGTATTGCCCACCTCCTCAGGTCCCATCTGATGCCAAGGCTGAAGGAGTCTCGCTCCCACGAGTCCCTGCTCAGCCCCAGCAGTGCAGTGGAGGCACTGGACCTCAGCATGGAGGAGGAGGTGGTCATCAAGCCGGTGCACAGTAGCATCCTGGGCCAGGACTACTGCTTCGAGGTGGGTCCCATCACAGGCTGGGGTGCGGCACCAGTGTCCTTCTCTGGCCAGGTCTCCAGGCCTCCTCTTGGATTGCTCTGGCTTCAGCAAGGAGCAGGCTCTTCGGAAATGGCCAGAATCTGCTCATAGCTTTTGGCTTCCGGGAGGCAGGTAGACCTGGGAGTGGAGGGGGCTTACTCTTGCTAGAGGGCTCTTTGGAAGTGACCCAAAGCCTGCTCTCCATGCTACTAAAGGAAGTTGCTGGGCCTCCAGCGGGTGAAAGTGAGTAACAAAAAGCCTGTGTGGAATTGCATAAGCTTCAGGCCCCATATGGGAGCCTGCTCACTCTCCAACACAATGAGGATTATGGGGAGCCCCCCCACCAAATCTGGGCCTGTTTCCCCATCTGTTCAGTGAGAGCACAGACGTTTCCTGCCCAGCATTCTATGGACCCAGGATTCGAGAGCAGAGGCCCAGTGACCCAGCCTGCACACAGCCATTGCCCAGGGGTTACCTGTGAAGTCCCACTTGGTAGCTGGGAATCATGGCCCGGAGAAAGCAGGATGTCAGAATTCATACCACCAGGCTGAGAGACCAAGCCAGTACCATGTTACTAATGCTGCCAGTATTCCTGGGAGTTCCTCATTATTTCTCCAATTATTCCCATTGTCTTTTTGCTTCTGTTTCTGGGAAGATTCCTACCCCACATCCACTCTCACCCCCAGCAATCATGCATAATTAGGGAGCTCTTTGATAGAGGAATGAGCCTGATAATGACAAGCTGCCATTTAGGAACTAGTGTGACAACCTCCTGGCATCTGCCCACCGCCTGTGCCTCCTGTGTGCTGTTTCTGGTTTAAGACTCCCAGCTGAGTCAGGTTGGATCTGGGCTAGGACTTCCTTGTCTAGGATAGCTGAGGTGGTCCATTCCTGTCCACTTGTTCGTAGCAAGGGCTGCTGGGCAACTTGCAGGCCCTCAGGTGCTTGGATAAGGCGTCTAGCATCCTGCTGGGGATTTTGTGGGCAGAGTGCGAGCATCTTGGGCCACGGTCTCTTGCTTGGAGGAAATATCTAAGGTGTAACCAGGGGATGAGCAGAAGCGAGGCAGGCAGGGCAAGGTAAAGGTTCTAGGCAAGAGGCCCTTGTAGTCCTGGCACAAGTTGTTAGGCTTCTGTGTCTGTCACTGTCGCAGTTGCTGAGCAAGAGAACCCTCAGAAGGCGTCGGCTAGGGACTGAGGTGATTCTTGTGCTTGCCCTTGCTTTTCTCCTTGGAGTTTGTGGTTCTGCTTTTAAGAAGGCTTTGATTGCTGTGAGCATTACCCTCTGTCCTGGGCAGGGTGCCCCATACTCTCTTCTCCCTTGGGAAGAGGGAGTCAGAGTGAAGAAGTGCTTCCCTGTCTGGACAGGAGGACTGTGAGGCAGGGATGAGGAGCCAGGCCACTGCCAGCTGCTGAGCTGCTCGGGGACAGTGGGTCTCAGTGTATCTCTGTGGAACGTGAGGTGCCTGGGTAATTCTGCTCCTTGTCCTGCCTTCTTCCAGAGGCTGTGTGCAGATCCAGTGGCCATGCAGGCCTTTCATCATTGCCCAGTCTTACCACCATCCTTCCCCCATAACACTGTTGTCTGCCCCCTGCAGGTGACAACATCATCGGGGAGCAAGTGCTTTTCCTGCAGGTCTGCAGCAGAGCGGGATAAGTGGATGGAGAACCTGCGGCGAGCAGTGCACCCCAACAAGGTAGGCCTGCCGCTCCTCTCACTGGAGCATTGGGATTGAGACGAGCCTCCTACATGAGGGAGCAGGGGCAGGACGCCCATGAAGGACAGGGTTGGAGTGAATCCAGAGCCCGAGTAAACTGTACCAGGGTTCGAGTGGGCCAGTACAGCTGCTGAGCACCTCTCACCAGAGCTACACAGCGAGGAGGCTGGGCCGGAGAAGTGGCGAGTTGGGCACTGTGACCTTCTGCCTACAGCTTTTGTCCCCATTTCCCCCACCTGACTCTGGCTCATCTGTTCCCATCCACCTTAGACATCTGCTTCCTCCTGCAGGTGGGCAACCCTGACACAGCTTAGTGCCCTCCTCTGTATTCCCACAGTTCCTGGGTTCCCGCAATTGGTAGGGATCCTGACTGTAATCTCTCCTCGTATGTCTGCTTCCCCAGCGATGTGCCAGGCGTTGTGCTCTCCTCTTTCCTCAGTCTCCCCTCTGAGCCAGGAATTACTTTGTCCTGTTTTATGGAGAGCAGACTGAGGCCCAGATTGTGTTACTCACCCAAATGAGCTTGTGTGAGGTAGAGCAGACATGGAACCGTGGCCATTGGACCCCATCCAGTGCTGGGATCTGAGTCCTTACCACCACTACCACCTTCAGGTCCCCTCCCAGATACCCCAGGACTCCGGGCTCTAAGCTGGGCAGCTGGCAGCCCAGCTGACCACCCTGGGCCCCTGTGCACATGCAGGACAACAGCCGGCGTGTGGAGCACGTTCTGAAGCTATGGGTGATTGAGGCCAAGGACCTGCCGGCCAAGAAGAAGTACCTGTGTGAGCTGTGCCTGGATGACGTGCTCTACGCCCGCACCACGGGCAAGCTCAAGACGGACAATGTGTTCTGGGGTGAGCACTTCGAGTTCCACAACCTGCCGCCTCTGCGCACAGTCACCGTCCACCTGTACCGGGAGACCGACAAGAAGAAGAAGAAGGAACGCAACAGTTACCTGGGCCTGGTGAGCCTGCCCGCTGCCTCGGTGGCTGGGCGGCAGTTTGTGGAGAAGTGGTACCCGGTGGTGACGCCCAACCCCAAGGGCGGCAAGGGCCCCGGGCCTATGATCCGCATCAAGGCGCGCTACCAGACCATCACCATCCTGCCCATGGAGATGTACAAGGAGTTTGCCGAGCACATCACCAACCACTACCTGGGGCTGTGCGCAGCCCTTGAGCCCATCCTCAGTGCCAAGACCAAGGAGGAGATGGCGTCTGCCCTGGTGCACATTCTGCAGAGCACGGGCAAGGTGAAGGTGCGTGTGGGCGCCGCTGGTAGGGAGGCCTGGTCACAGGTGTGGGACTGCCCGCCCTTCCTGTGTCTTTATTAAGTACCCAGCTTCATGCAGACCTTGGGGACACCAGTCACAGCCAGGTGGGATCTTTAAAGCCAAGAATTTGCTCATGAGGTGTGAAGGTTCACGCTCCTTCTTGGTGGGGCCGTTCTGTGAGGGCTTCAGGACCAGGGCGTGGAGCTGAGCCCTCCCAGCACACATGGATTCTAGGCACACATACCCAGTGGGTGCTAGACTGGACAGACATCCCCAGAGGTGATGTACCAGGTGAGCCACAGCCTCTGCCCGCTGTGGCAGCTCAGGCACAGATTTCATACACAGGCGGACCGTCAGCCAGCCTCGGCCCCAAGCCCCACCTTCTCCTGTTACTTGCCACTCCCGAAGATGGGCCCACCGTGCTGTGTCTCAGAGCCTCTCCCACCTGGTTTAGGGGACTTGCCAGCCTAGTGGAGCACATGGGCCTCACCTGTGTGACATCCTCCCCTCTTCACTGTGCCACCTCCGCTGGGCCGAGCTGCCCGAAGGGGAAGAAGAGGGAGGGCTAGACTTGGGCTGGACTGGCCCGTGACATGGATAGACCCCAAGTGCTAGGTCAAGAAACTGGCTTCAGTGGTTTGAGAGCATATATGGCTTGTGTGGTGGGGGTGGGAAACTGCCCTTGGTCACGGTCCTGAGGCCTCAACCAGGGGTGGAGGAGGCCCAGGTAGGGAGCTGTGCATGATTCAGAGACCCCTTGTCCTCTTACCTGTGCCCAAAAGCCCTGGCAGGAGGCTTGGGCTGGAAGTCCCTTGGCCCCTACGGGCCCTCTGTAGCCCCCTCCTCTGTTGGCACTGTGCAGCAAGGCCAGCTCTCGGGAGAGAAACTTGCCTACTTGGCAGGGCGGTGCCTTCCTCCACTTTGTCAGGCGACTGCTTCACTCTCCCCAGCCTTCAGACGTGCTAGGTGAGGCTGCTGGAAGGGCCCGCTAATTCACCGGGCAGTGGTGGGCTGTGGGTGCTGGGAACCAATGAGTGAGGAAGCCTGTGGCCCAGAAAGGGTTTGAGGGAGGCAGCAGGGCCTGAGCCTTTCCTGCTGCTAAATCTGACCTTTCAGTCCCTGGTCCTGAGGGCTGCAGTGATTGGGGAAGCAGACTTAAAAGGTGCCACTGTGGAGGGCAGTGAGAGCCGGGTCTCCAGCTAGCTTCAGCAGCCCTCAGCAGGGTGAGGAGGCAGTGGATGGAAGGAAGAAAAGTGACCGATGCAGCAGGGTGCTGTGTTCTCTGGAACACTTGGAAACTACTGAGGCTTCCTTGTGCGAGGGAGCAAACCTGGTGAGGGAAGTTTGTGCGACAAGGGGCAGGCCTGGGTAGCAGGAGACTTGGGCTGGATCTGGCCCCAGGTAACTCTGCAGCCTTGGACAAGTCATTTACCTCTCTGTGCCTTGCTTTCCCCTCCCTGGGACCTGGCACCTACTGCAGGAGGTGCGGGAGGCTGTGGGCTTGAGTGGGAGCCCTAGGAGAGATGGTCTTACCTCTGTTCAGAGGACAGGACTCTAGAACCACCTGCAGCTCAGGAAGTGGTCCTTGGGCTGCATGACCCCTAGGAAGGCCACAACAGCTTCATGTCAGCTTCTGTCTCTGTCGGCCAGCCTAGTCTCCAAGGTTTGAGTCTCATTTCTGTGTTTGAAAGAGCCCCATAGTTGGCCCGTTGGATTGAGGAATTTCTAGAGCATCAGAAACCCTGGTCCACACTGGCTCAACCTTCCCTGAGTCACGGCCCTACCTGCCTCTCTTCTCCCACTGCCTGAAGTTACAGGTTGTGTGTGGATGCAAGGAGCCAGGACTCCAGAGGGAAGGGGTTGCTGTCTGTGTGGGTGCTGTTAAGCAGAGGGATGGCTAAGGCTCCTCATCTGGGTGCTTACCAGCCACCCTCCAAGGCAGCTGTGGAACTATGGCAGTGAGGGGCTGTGGTGCCACCATCTGCCTCCCAAGCCAGGGCCCTGCTAGGTGGACACCAGTCCCCACTCTCAGCCATCTGAGCACAGGAGCGCACTGCCACCCAGGGCAGCTGACCTTCTGTCCTCTTGTCCTGCTCTGTACCTGGTGGATACACGCACACCCTGCCTTCCATGGCTCAGGGGTGCATCCTAGCAGCTGTTGGTACCAGAAGGCGGTCGAACTCCTCCTCTGGCTTGCCTGAGGTGGCAAGCTGTCCTGTGACTGCCACTCAGGGCTGAATAGAGAGCATTGAATCCAGCCAGTCTGAACATAATGTGGAGGCTGTGGCTCCATGTGGCAAGCTTTCATCTAGGCCGCCTTCCTATCCATGTCTCCAGCTCCAGGCTCCTCCCTCACCAGGCCGTCCTGCCGAGCCTGCCCTCCAAGCAGCCTCTGAGGTGGCATTCCATTTCTCCCTGGGTCCCCAGCAGCATGGAATGAGCAGCCTGAGAGCAAGGGCTTCCTCTCTGGCTGGCACTATAGTCCTACTAGGCCAGTTCAGCTCTTTGCTCACCTCCTCTCTCCCCAGGATTTCCTGACAGACCTGATGATGTCAGAGGTGGACCGCTGTGGGGACAACGAGCACCTCATTTTCCGGGAGAACACGCTGGCCACCAAGGCCATAGAGGAGTACCTCAAGCTTGTGGGCCAGAAGTATTTGCAAGATGCCCTAGGTAGGGAGGGTGCTGACCAGAGGTGGGCAGAGGGCTTGACAGTTCCCACCCAGCCCTCATGCCCCCTCCCTGCCCCTGGCCACAGGTGAGTTCATCAAAGCTCTGTATGAGTCAGACGAGAACTGTGAGGTGGATCCGAGCAAGTGCTCAGCCGCTGACCTCCCTGAGCACCAGGGCAACCTCAAGATGTGCTGCGAACTGGCCTTCTGCAAGATCATCAACTCCTACTGGTCAGTGCCCATGATCCCCTGAGGACCCTGCCCTGTGTCTTGCCTGTCCTGATCTGTGTCATTTTGTCCACAGTGTGCCAGACACAGGTCAGAATCCACCTGCTGCTTGACCCCACTGAGTAACTGGATTTCCAGGCTCCTGTCGTGGTCCTTTTGGGTTCTCGAATTCGGGAGGGTGTTTCAGCCTGTCACATGCATGGATGGTGTAGTTCTTAACATAGGAGGAATCTGGGCACAGCAATATGTCTGCATCTGTGACTAGTTAGCACCCTGCGTGGTGCCCAGGGTGTGTGTGGCACAGGACTGATGAGACCTGCTTGGGCACTCACTTTGGAGATGCCCCTCCTTCCATAGAAGTTATGGTGCTCACAACACAGGCTGCAGTCAGCCCAGCAGGGGAATGTGTGGGTGCCAAAGCATAGGGCAGGCCTCTAGCTGGGAGGAGAGAACAAGAAAGGAGTGGGCAGGCCGAGATAGGAGGATCTTAATTCCAAGTGACTTTGCCAGACCCTATCTTAAAATAAAAAACAGGGCTAGGGATGTAGCTCAGTGTGAAGGCCCTGGATTTGCTCTCCAGCACTACCAGACAGACAGACAGCTCTCTGTCCAGGAGGGCTTTGCTGCCACCCCTGGGTTTATTTACACACTGAAGGAATTGCCTCAGGCAGCTCCAGTTCAAGGCTGTTCCCTTCTGCCTGAGCCCCATTGCAGCTATGCTTCCCTCTTTTGCTTTGTGGTTCTTTTATTTCACTGCCTCTGACCTGCACACACTCCTGCTGTAAGGCCTCACCCTTGCCAGCACTGCAGCCCTTCATCTTTCCAGACTCATGCCTCTTGGGTCCTTGCTGTCACAGCTCTGTCCCATCAGAGTGGGGCTGTGTGTCTGAATGTGTTTCCTGCCATGTCGAGGCCTACCTCGTGCAGGTGTCTCTACCAACTCAGGGCCGGGCATGCAGGAGGACCAGGGAGTGTTTGCTGCTTCCAAAGAGCAGACAGAGGCAGGTCTGCAGGATGAGCAGTGGGCACGGGAAGGGGGCAGGCAGAGGGAATGGCCTGGGTCAGCGGGGTGGGTGCCCAGCTACCCAGCCTGTGTTGTGCAGGGTGCTTTCCTGGAGCTGGTAGGCACCTTGGGCTTCAAGAGCCTTGAACTCTCTGGGAACATACTCTCTGGGCAGGGCTTTTACCCTCCATCCCCATTCCAGGGCAGCTGGGTGTGGGACATGGGAAACATTCCTGTGTGGACAAGGATTTTCCATTTCCTCTTTCTGGTGTCTGTCAGATTCTTCTTTTTCTGAGTAAGGCCATTACTGATCTACTGATGACACTGCTCTATGCCTGCCCCTGTTCAGTTTTGTGCCAGGCGCTACAAGGCTGGGACTAAGACCTTCCCCTTTGCTTCCTCACCAGCAGCCTTTGGCAGTTCTACCTGCAGTCCTTGCAGGAGAGCCTGCTGGGCCTGGGGGGTGGCATTTCAGGCTGGTTAGACCCTCCATGGTCTTCGTGCCTCAGCCTAGAGAGGCCTCTGTGAGCTCATCGGGGCAGGCCTTGTTCTCAATTTAAGGGACAGGAGACTAGCTCAGGAAGGACCAGGGTCTCGGTCAGGTCACCCTGAGCTTATCACGTAGCCAGGCACAGACAGATTGGGAGTTACCAGGGCCTGGTCCACCCCAGGGTGGGAGGTGCATCTTTTAGGGTGGGAAGTTAAGAAAGTCACTTAAAGATTGGCAAGATAGACCCTGACTGTAGCAGGTTAGGGTGCCCACAGAGCCAGCTAGCATCCCTGTGTTCTAGGGCCAGCTCTGCCCTCTTACCATGTCACCCTGGGAGATCACTGCTTCCTCTTCCTTACCTATCCAAAGCATAGAGAGCTATGTTCTCACTCTGTAGTTAAGGGTGCTCCCTCTTCTTCATCATCTCGAGCTCCCCAGCAAATCTTAGGTTCCTATGACATTATTCAGGCAAACAATGAATCTCAAAGCCAGTGATGAGAATCCAAGGAACAGCAGTCTTTTCCTGTTGTTTTCCTCACTCCCCCAGACACCCATACCTGCTGTTTGGGTAGAAAGCTGTGTCACCCCCAGGGGAGGTGGAGGATGGTTTGGAACTCCCTTTGCTGTGGCTGTGGTGAGAGCACAGAGCCAGCCCCACTGCCTGTCCCTGGCCCGCTCAGCCTTTGGTGAGAGCCTGCTCAGATGGAGCTTTGTCTGCTACAGAGGCAGCGCTCTTCTGCACTGTCCCCTACCTGCTGGGTGGGCAACTTGCTGAGGAATGGAAGTGCAGAGGGTTTGTTAGGAGGCAGAACCAGATCCTGCCCTCCACCCAGCTGGCTTGAGCCCCTGCCTGACCACCGCGCCTATCCTTGTCTGTTTCTATGCAGTGTTTTCCCTCGGGAGCTGAAAGAGGTGTTTGCCTCCTGGCGACAAGAGTGCAGCAGCCGAGGCCGGCCGGATATCAGCGAGCGGCTCATCAGTGCCTCTCTCTTTCTGCGCTTCCTCTGCCCTGCCATCATGTCGCCCTCACTCTTCAACCTGCTGCAGGAGTACCCAGATGACCGCACTGCCCGCACCCTCACGCTAATTGCCAAGGTCACCCAGAACCTGGCCAACTTCGCCAAGTGAGTGCTGCAGTCCTGGTTCTGGGTGAGAGTAACAGGCCCTGCCTTTGTCCCTATAGTTCCCTCCCCTTATTTCAGAACAACACCTCGTCCAGAGTCCCTCCTCCTAGTAAAAGTTACCCACCTTTTTGGTGGAAAAGAGCCCATATCTGGTCTTTCCCCTTTCAGCTACCCTGAAGAATAAAAATCTCTTCCTCCCCCCTGCTGCTTCACAGATACATCTGCTCTATCTGGATAGCTACCCCTACTGAACAAGCACACTTGAGGGGGAAAGTGGTTAGTTTCCCTACCCCTGTCCCAACTAATGCATTAGAAAGTTTCCGTGATAGGGACAGAGGGGGTGGGTGAGAACCTGACCCCTCTTATCCTGGCCAAAGAAAGCAAAATTAACTGAGCATGAGGAGTGAAAAGACCTTGATATTACACCCTTTGAGTTACAATGGGGGCAAGTAGGACAACTGGAAGATGGGGAAGAGCTGGAGGAAGGCAAAGAACTAGGAGGGGCTTGATGGCTGCATGTCTAGTCCACTTAGTTTTTGTACCGGAAGGGCTCATCGCCAGTCTCATTGAGAAGACATGTGCAGATGAGGGCTTCTGTCACAGCAAAGGGGTCACAATTGGCAGAAGGGCGACCTTCAAAGTAACCCTTCTTCTCCTGGCCAAAAGTCCGAGGAATGCGGATGCTGGCACCGTGGTTGGCTACATCAGCAGAAAAGTCGTTGATGTTGGAGGTCTCAAGGAATCCAGTTAGGCGCCGGGCATTATCCAGGCCCCCCTTGGGATCATAGGCACGAATGTGGTGCTGGTGCCGCTTGCTTAGCTTCTCGATAGCCTCCTCAATGTACTTCAGTCCTTTCTTTTCAAAGGCAAGAAGGTGTTATTTTTTCCTTCTGCTTTTGAATTAATATTAATCATAAGGATTCTCCCATATACCTTAACATGCCTAATCTCCGTTTTGAAATGAATGACTAATCCTCCTCTAAGGGAGCAGCCTGTGCCTCCTCACTGTGTCCCCCGAGTGGCTGGGGGAACTCGGGTTGTTTCAGATGGATGTCTCTGCTCAAAGCAGATAGTGTCTTTGGCTGCATTCTCAGTGCAAGTGAAGGGCTGGGTCATCTTGTTGTTGTTGTTGTTGTTGTTCATTCACAAAGTATGGACTCTGCCTGGGTCCAGGGCTGTCTGTGTGCTGGGCCTGACTGTGCAGAGATGAGTCAGCCTTGGCTCCAGACTCCAAGAGCTTAGCCCATTAGTCCGGAAACCTGTGGGATAAATAACAGAGCAGTGGCCAAGACACACTCCAGTGTCTCAGGAGGACCCCAGGCTGGTGGAGACAAGACAGAGAGGCCTCTGAGGTGGCATGACTCCCAGCTGTGTCTCAGGATGAGGCATTCATCTGGCTTCAGAAAGGGCAGCAGGACGGCTGGTGTGCCAGGGAGGCCTGTGGTTCAGCAAAATTTGGAGCATCAAGTGCCAGGCCAGGAGAAGCCGGAGATAAGGCTCAAGAGGACAGCAGGGACCTGAAGGTCACCCTAGGCATGGGAAGTCATCGGATTGATGGTCATCTTTATCTGTTCTAGATCTTGAATAGACCTAGTCAGCATGGATGCAGGACTGGAAGCTGGGAGAGTCAGAAGGAGAGAATGGCCATGTTTCCAGCAGAAGTATTAGGAAAAGGAGGTGGTGCAGAGGCAGTGGCTGCAAAGGATGCAGTCAGAGTGATTAGAAGATAAAGTCAGCAAGCTTTGCCACTGGGGAAATGAGGAAGAGGAAGAAGTTGACAAGTGCTAGGCTTCTGGC
Source organism: Fukomys damarensis (assembly GCF_012274545.1). Taxonomy (NCBI): domain Eukaryota; kingdom Metazoa; phylum Chordata; class Mammalia; order Rodentia; family Bathyergidae; genus Fukomys; species Fukomys damarensis. Next base: position 37,411,286 of record NW_022900948.1, read on the forward strand.
TTAGGCATCTGGGTAGATGGTGGTATCTCCACTTAGGATGGAAAGCTTAGGAGTACAGCATGAGCTTGAGGTGCCGCTGATGACTCTGGATTTGACCAGGATGAGTGAAGGCACTTCCAGGGGAGACCTGAAAGCCTAGCAGAAAGACCTGGGAATCATCTGTGCACTAGGCATTGTAACTTGGAAGTGAGAGAAAGTAGATTGCAGTGGATAGGATGGGGACATTGGAACATTCCGGGTCCTGTGAGTGAAGTCAGGAAGAGAATCATTGGTCTTGGCCTTGAGGAAGAATGGCCCAGAAGACTCAATTGTTGGAGAGCAAGTGCTGTGGGAGCCAGCCACGTGGGGGAGAAGGGGGGAGATGCAGCCAAGGATGTTGACAGGTAGCTTAGAGTAAAGGCACTCACCTGATGCACACCCTTTCTAGGTTTGGCAGCAAAGAAGAGTACATGTCATTCATGAACCAGTTCCTGGAGCATGAATGGACCAACATGCAGCGCTTCCTGCTGGAGATCTCCAACCCCGAGACCATCTCCAACACAGCTGGCTTTGAGGGCTACATTGACCTGGGCCGTGAACTCTCTAGCCTGCACTCACTGCTCTGGGAGGCTGTCAGCCAGTTGGAGCAGGTACCTGTGGCAGTGGGTCAGAGGGTGGGGGTGAGGCCACTGTAGAGCTCACCTCAGTGCTCTTCTTTCCAAAACAGTGAAGTCAGAGTGCTTACTCGTGTCGCATGCATCATCAGCGTGCCAGCAGCTCTGGGTTCCAGCCCAGGCCCTATAGAATGCACCAGGGATTTCTGGGCTCCTTTTTTTTTTTTTTTTTTTTTAATGTGAGAGGGCTGTGTTCCTCACCAGCATTGGCTGGGGCGATGCATCACATATGCTCAGCCTCTGGTAGCTGAGTTCCATGTCTGAAGACTCACTTAGCCGAGTGCCTGAGAATGATGGGCTGAGACTTAGCCTTGTCACCCAAGATGTCTTTGCTCTGAGTGTTAAAACCTTGGGCCACATGATGAGCAGTTCCTTGACATTAAGGGCTGGCCCTGTAAGGAACACTTCTCAAATGTTCCTTGCTTTCCAGAGCTCCAGGGGATCACCTTAAAAAAGTAATTAATCCTGAAACCCATCTTTGCCTCCCAGTCCCATCCCGGGAGGTGACCACTCAGAGTACTCTGGTGTGTAGCCTTCTATATACATTTTGTATGTGCAGGAACACACACATACAGGCACAAACATGAACATTCCTCGCCATTTCTAAGTTTGTTTTCAGGTGAGAGCTTGCTGTGTACATTGCCATGTGTCTCTCACCCATGTTGTAGGCCTCTTTCCACTCAGTGTTTCCTACACCACCTGCACCACCTCTGCCCTGTTTAGCAGCCACATACTGTGCTGTCACATGAACACAGTTATCTCACCAGTCCCCTAGCAATGGACTCTTGGGTGTCCCAGCTTTTCACTGAAAGCCCTCTGTTGCAGTCGCAGGCAGTCAAGTTTGCTCATTCATACTCACTTGCCTTTGGCTGAAAGAAACATGGGAGGAGTGGATAATGGAAACAAAGGACAAGCCCCTCCCTTCCTCAGGCAAAGCCCTGCCCTGCATCCTATACCACTGTCACCACTTGCTGAGTGCCTGTGCTCTCCCTCTCCCATGGATCTCACAGCCAGGCAGGAAGAATGGAGAGTGAGCAGCATTATTACACAGGGGATTGAGTGCAAGGAGGATTTGCCTAAGTGCCTCTTCAAAACTATTGTGTTGACTGCAAGTTTTCATACTTTGCCTTCACCTGTTTATACAGAGGACTTCATGTAAAAGCAGTGTCCTCCCCTTGCTCAGCTTCTTGTTTTCTGCCCATGTTTGAACCATGACAGCAAGGTCCAGAAGGGCCCAGACACTCCCTCTGAGCAGTGCCCAGAGGGCTTGCTCTGCCTGGGCAATCCCCATTGGGGCTCAGGTGTCAGAGGGCCAAGCACCAGCCCACTTTATGGAGTAGGTAGTGGGAAGGGAAGGGGCTGCCACAGAAGCCTCTTGGCCAAGGCGGTATAGGGTGGAATTCTGGGATTCCAAGTGGGCTTTCTTCTCTCTAGGGTCATCAGGATAGGGTAAAGTGGCATGGCACTTGGGCTAGGTCATCATCTCTCCCTGCGGCCTTGCATCTCTGCCCAGAAATAGCTGGGGAATGAGTAACAAATACAGATTACAGATCGCTGAGCTCACCCCTTGCAAGACCTGCTGGATCTGACTGGTGAAGGCCAACAGTCTGCATTTCTGACGGGCTTCTTGATAGTTTTGAACCACTGTGGCTACAGCACTCTTAGCCTCACCAGGTGACCCAAGTAGGTCACACTTGCCTTGTACCATGTCTTTTAGAATATTGTATCCAAACTGGGACCCCTGCCTCGGATCCTGAGGGACGTCCACACAGCACTGAGCGCCCCAGGCAGTGGGCCACTCCCAGGGACCAACGATCTGGCGTCCACACCAGGCTCTGGCAGTAGCAGCATCTCTGCTGGGCTGCAGAAGATGGTGATCGAGAATGATCTCTCTGGGTAAGAGCTGCCAGGGATGCTGGGTGTAGTGGGTTGCAGTGCACTCTGGGCAGCCTAGACACAGCATATCTGTGGTCTAAAGATAGGGCAGAGAACACCCATGTGAACATTTATGAGACAAGCCTGGTGAGCCTCAAAATGTGTGGTGCAGGCCCTAAGCAGTGCCACCTCCATTGAGAAAAATCAGGGAAGGTACCTCACTTTTGAGCTTTTAGGAAAAGTAGCATTTCCACTTGGAAAAGACCTTCTAGGCAAAAGGCCAAGCACAAGCAGAGGTCTGGAGAGAGCCTGTGTTCAGGACCTCCAGGACTTGCAGATCCGTTGTGTATTTCCTGAGCCAGTAAGAGTTCAGGTGACTGCCAGGGAGCTGGAGAACATAGAAGTGCTAAGCCCAGCCTCACTGAGCCCACAGCCCAGGCTGCTCATCATGCTTAACACATGCACCTGTCCATCCTGAGGCAGGAGACGAGGCAGGTGTTCTAGAAGGTTTAAATCAAAATGGAAACATTTCATTAGGAAATTTGGCATTTGTGTTCCACTCCTCACCCCTGCCCCCAAACCCACCAGGGGCTCTGCTTAGACCAGCGTGTGAGGATGGGGCACAGCAGTGTGGCAGAAATGTGATCTCAATCCAAGATGGGCGTGGGGCACCTTAGAGGCAGAGGAGGGTGTGCAAGCTGATGGGGGGGAGGTGTCCAAGGAGGCTGTGGGACCTGTCTCTGAATGTTGTGTTGGGGTTCTGCTCACTAACCTGCCAGGTGAGGCAGAGAGGGGCATGAGGCAGGTCCGGCAGGGGTACACCTTAGAGGCTGTGTGGGGGCCATGAGTGTGGGTGTTGAGAAAGTCTGACTGGGTGGGCGTCATGGGCAATTCAGACCCTGGCTGGCTGTGCTTTCCCTTGGCGCTATCTATAGCCATTGTCCAGCTCTTTCCTGCCATGAGTGCTGTGGCTCCAGGTGCCTGCAGCTGCCCTGTCTTAGAGCCTTGGTGTCTGCCCTCCCTGAGGCAAGCTGACCCCAGTTCCCCATTCTAAGTCCATGTCAAACTGCCTGTGTCAAGCACATTGTTGCTGCCTCTCACCCACTCAGTTCTGTTCGCCCCTACATTCTTCCTTCCACAGCCCAGCTGGTCCCTCCACAGTTATGCTTGGCCTCTGGGGAAGGTCAGACAGGTATTGCACTTGGGGAACTGGAGGGTGTGGTGGTCCAAAGGCGAGTGCAGCCCTCTGCGCAGGCTCAGACCCATCCACCTGCCTCCTGCCCTTAATTGATCCTCCTCTGATTCCTTATTTTTCCCAGAACACCAGCCTCCGCCTGCCACTCAACTTGGGAGTGGCGGCAGGAGGCTGGGCAGGCGGAGGTTTCACCAGGCCCCCACATGCAATAATGTTCTGATTGGGAACAAGCAGGAAGAGGCAGAGGGAGCCCCTGCGATTTTGAAATTAGGGCTGGTGATGCAGGGCCTGTGGATAGCAGAGCTACTGAGCTGAGGGCTTGGGTTCAGGTGTGAGGAGTTTCCAGAGCCCGCCAAGCCCCAGCGCCCATTGTCCCACAGTGCAGCTGAGTAGGGAAGGGACCTTCAGGGAATCCTGGCCTGGAACAGCAGAGCTGGCCTCTAGAGGTTCTGCGCAGGAGCAGCCGTCTCAGCCACCAGTCCCTGGAACTCCCCCTTCTGCCTCCCCAGCCCTGGCTTGGGCTGCCAGATCCTGGCAGGTTGGCAGGTGCTATTGACTTGGACCCGTGTGGCTGCTCTCACAGTTCTTCTCTTCCCCTTTTTTCCCTGTGTGTGCTTGTCTCCCTGCAGTCTGATAGATTTCACCCGGTTACCGTCTCCAACCCCCGAAAACAAGGACTTGTTTTTTGTCACAAGGTCCTCCGGGGTCCAGCCCTCACCTGCCCGCAGCTCGAGCTACTCGGAAGCCAACGAGCCTGATCTCCAGATGGCCAACGGCGGCAAGAGCCTGTCCATGGTGGACCTCCAAGACGCCCGTGTGCTGGACGGGGAAGCAGGCTCCCCAGCAGGCCCCGACGTCCTTCCCCCCGACGGGCAGACACCTGCAGCTCAGCTGGTGGCTGGGTGGCCGTCCCGGGCAGCACCAGGGAGCCTGGCAGGG
>NW_022900948.1:37415957-37426223 GCF_012274545.1 Fukomys damarensis
AGGCCAGACACCCACCACGCCGGGCACCTCCGAGGGCGCACCAGGCCGGCCCCAGCTGTTGGCACCTCTGTCCTTCCAGAACCCTGTGTACCAGATGGCTGCTGGCCTGCCACTGTCACCCCGTGGCCTTGGAGACTCGGGCTCTGAGGGCCACAGCTCCCTGAGCTCTCACAGCAACAGTGAAGAGCTGGCAGCTGCTGCCAAGCTGGGAAGTTTCAGCACTGCTGCAGAGGAGCTGGCGCGGCGGCCTGGTGAGCTGGCGCGGCGGCAGATGTCACTGACTGAGAAAGGTGGGCAGCCCACAGTGCCACGGCAGAACAGCGCTGGTCCCCAGCGGAGGATTGACCAGCCGCCGCCTCCGCCACCGCCACCGCCTCCTGCTCCCCGGGGCCGGACGCCTCCCACCCTGCTGAGCACTCTCCAGTACCCACGGCCCTCAAGTGGGACCCTAGCGTCAGCCTCGCCCGACTGGGCTGGCCCTGGGGCCCGGCTGCGGCAGCAGTCCTCCTCCTCCAAGGGGGACAGCCCAGAGCTGAAGCCTCGCGCAGTGCACAAGCAGGTCAGTGCTGTGGGTGGTGGGCAGGGCGGGGCTCTTGGCACCCGGGAGTCGCACCCATGTCATGCTCCTCCTCAGTCATTTCACCTCACTCTCACCCAGCTGCCATCCCATGCTGAGTGACGCTACAACCACCCCATCCACTGGCCTGCCACATGCACTGCCCTCCCCCGGGAACGAACCAGGGACACTGTGGCTTTAAGGAACACCAGTGCCCTCTGCCCACTCCAGGACAGCTTGGGATCAGGGAGTGAGGAGTAGGGGGTCCATTCATCTCTAGTTTCTTGTGTGGCTCAGACTCTGCCCCTCTTGGCTAACACTGCCTCCCCAAATGCTTATACAGGCTGAGCTGGCCCTTGGCACAGCTGCCAGGAGGATGGGCCATCCCTGCCACCTACGCACTGCAGGCGGGATGGGTGGATATGCTTGGGTTGGCTGTCCAGCCCAGCACTGACCTCTCAGCCTGGCCTGCCATGGTGACCTCTGTGGCAGCAGAGTACAGTGCACATGCACGCGGCTCCTGGGCTGTTGGCTGCCTCTGGCTGCCATCCGGGAGACGTCTTCCTGTGGAGCTGCTCAGACAGCTAGAGGTCCCCTCCCTTGCCACTGTCCTCCAGGTCCCTATGGCTCACCCGGTACCAGTCCCACCCATCTCCTCCACACTCTGCCTCTCTGCAGCCCCTCACAGGTGTGTTTCATTGTAGGGCCCTTCACCCGTGAGCCCCAATGCCCTGGACCGCACAGCTGCTTGGCTCTTGACCATGAACGCACAGTTGTTAGAAGACGAGGGCCTGGGCCCAGACCCCCCCCACAGGGATAGGCTCAGGAGTAAGGAGGAGCTCAGCCAAGCAGAAAAGGTAACGCTGCACCCGGGCAGGGAGGGCAGGGCGGGCCTGCTGGATCCTGCCAATGGCCAGTCCCCTTCTGCCCCTTGTTCCATGTGAGGACAGCAGTCTAAGGGGTCTGGAAGAGAGCAGCAAGAGGGACATAGCTTAGACTTGAGGTTTTCAGTACAGGCTGCACATTAGAGTCACTAGGAAGTGCTGTTGGTCCAAATTGGGGACCTGATCTGATGGTCAGAACAGGGAGGACCCCTTAGCCTGGGACTGCCGAGCCGCTGAATATCTGGGGCTCAAGGATAGGGTGCCAAAGGGTGGCCTTCATGCATGAGGAGGCAGAGGAAGAGGTCAGAACAGTCGGGAGCCCCCTCTCCCAGGCCCTTGTCCCGCCAAGTTGATGCCTGCCTAAGGCCTGGACCTTGTCAGTTCGGGTCTCCCCCAGGGTGGAGGGAAGAGCAGAGTTACCAAGGTGGGGGTGGAGTCAGATTGCCACTGGGATGTTTTCTAAACCCCACGTGCACTTCCAGCGTTTGGTGGACTGTTGAACACTTCGACCATCCTCCCAGACCTTCCACAGTGCCAGCTGTCTGGGATCTGTGGGTTGTCGTGGTCCTCCTGGGAGCCCACAACCCAAGTTGATGTAGGAGCCAGTGCAAGCTCCCCAGAAAGATAGCCACCTCCCCACTCACCCTGGTGCTCTCTCCCCAGGAGAGCCTGTAGTGGCTCTCAAACAGGCTATGGGTCAGGGTGGTAGTGCTGCCTCTCCCGGGACTCGGGTGCAGTCCATCTCCATGCTGCGTTTGCCACCCTCTGCCACCCCTTGATCCACTCATGCTTTCTCCATAGTTATGTGAAGGGGGTCAGGGGACATGACCCACAGTGCTCCTAGAGCCAGAGCCTGGTGGGGAGTGAGGAAGCCTCACCCAGGCTCCCTGCCTCCTATAGCCCCATGTCCTTAGGTGTCTGGTCTCTCTTGCTTCATGGGCTACCCCTGCACCCTCTACAGCCAGAGCAGCTTCCTGGTGTGGCTCCTTTTGCCCCCCGCCCATGCCTCCCTTCTCCTGAGAGGCTGAGTCAGATATGGAGAGCCCAGACCACTTTGCTCCTCAACTCTCTGCTGTCCTCTCCCCATCCTTTAGTCCCCATCACCCCAAGTCCCACGGTGCTAGGATCATGAAGAAAGAGAATCACTCCGTGTGACCTGATTACCCCATCTTGGCCTCAGTTTCCCCTCCACAAAGGTCCCACAACTTGGCACCTTCGTTTATTTCAAAAACTTCGAGACCCTCATTCCTGAGCTTTGGGTTTGAGTCTTCATCCGCCTTATGGCCCAGTGGAGAGACACTGTATGGGGACAGGCTACAGTCTCATTCCAGCTGCTGGTCCATTTCCCATTGGGCTCCCTCCCACCCAGTGCCCCGCTCAGGCTGACAGGCTATGCTCTCTGTCTGGGTGCTGTGCCCATGGCACGCTGCCCCCCTGGCAGGACCTGGCAGTGCTACAAGACAAGCTGCGAATTTCCACCAAGAAGCTGGAGGAGTATGAGACCCTGTTCAAGTGCCAGGAGGAGACGACACAGAAGCTGGTGCTAGAGTACCAGGCACGGCTGGAGGAGGGTGAGGAGCGGCTGCGGCGGCAGCAAGAAGACAAGGACATCCAGATGAAGGGCATCATCAGCAGGTGAGGCGGCCTGCCCACTGCCTGCAAGGCTCCTAGCCTGGGGCATGGCTGGTCTGTTGAAGGAGAAGAGGGGGTCTTGGGCTCTGGGACAGTGATACCGCGTCCAGTGTTTGCTGATGCTGGGGTGCAGAGCTGTGGGTGGCACTAGTCAGGGCCAGCTTCCTGAGGACCTGAGGCAGAGTCAGGGTGTCTTACTAAATTCTCAGGGGAGTTGAGCAGATGGATTTGAGGTACCAGGAAAGACAAGACCCCATTTTGGGCAGGAAAAGTGGGAATATCAGTTACATTCCACAGGTGAAGGTGGGGGGAGGGGAGAAGGGTGCAGCCTGACCCCCAGATTTCTCCCAAGAGCGTCTGGGTGGGGCTGTGGAGGAGAAGTAATGTGGGTGGGGACGGAACGAGGTGACGATGCTGGTTTGCGATGTGCAGTGTGATAAAAATACACAATGAATGTTTTAAAAATTTAATTATAGTAAAAACCACATTGCCATTAATCCTCCTTGCTTGGAACACACTTATCCCTCGTTCCTTCTACTCTCTGAAGCAGTTCTGCAAGTCCTCTTTGCTCAGCGTCTTTATGAGCTAGGACCCAAAATATGGTGGCCTCTGTTGCCATCCAGACGAAAAGCAGGCTCATAAAAACATGAGTGAGTCCTCATCCACTTTATTCACCAGACAGACCTGGAACTGGCGCTTCCTCAAAGTCAAAATGACCATGAAAGGCAAATGTTGCGAATTGATTCAGGTCCTCAAGTCAGCCACAGCACAACCGAAGACACCCGCAGAAGAGGACTTCTAGCACTGCTTCAGAAAGTGGCAAGAACGATGGGACACGTGTTTGCAAAGCAAGGGGGAGTATTTCAGGGGGATTAATGGCAGTGTGTCTTTCACCGTGAGACTTCTTTTTCTCATTGAGTTTATTGGTACTTTTTAGATACATGGTATGGTTACATTCATCATAGGGATCTGGTACCTTTACGTGATGTATCTTAGTTCTTATTTTTTTCCCCATTCCCCTGCCCTTCCTTCACCCCCTCCACCTTTCCCTATTTACAAAGATTTTGTTTCCATTTTTTTCCTTTTCTCGTATTTTTCTTTCCCTTATTTCCTTTCCCCTACCCTTCCCACTTCCCCTACTCCTTTAGCCCTTTTCTTCCTATTTCACACTATCAGTTATACAGTTTGAACCTTATTTAAACTTTTAGTTTTTCACACTAGAGAAACTATTCAGTATTTACACGTGTGTCCTATTTATTTCACTTAATACTATAAACTTTAAGTATTTTTCAGTTATACCTTGTATGTTTGGTTTCACGGTGTCCAGGTTGTTGCGGGGTGGGGAGGACTGTTGGTTTTAAAGGTGACTCACCTTCTTTGAAGCCTTACCCAGGTCCTGTGTTGACTCCCCTGTGTCCCTCTGTCTCCCCCTGAGGTGGGGTTGATATGAGTCGTCTTTGTGTGTACAGAAAGGGAGTGCGGCACAGGTGTAGCTTCCAAGCCCGCACACGACTAGCGTGAGAGGAGAGGTGCTGTGGATTCCAGCTTATTTATCTGCACTGTCTAAGACCCCCTCACCTGGACATGCTGAGCAGGTGTGTGGTAGCCAGAGTTACCCTGTCTGGCTTCATTCTTTGTCCACGGTATAAACCCTTTCCAAATTCCTCCTGTGTAGATCACCTGCTGTTTCTTCCTGACCATTGTTTGCTTCATATACCTGTGCTTTTGTTCATTATAAAATGGTTAGCATGAGCAGAAGGGAGGTGACTAGAAACCTGCTGTTCACCCAACCTCCCGCTCTGCCCTTGGCTCCCCTGTGTGTGGTTTGTTCTAAGACAGTTTGCAACCTCCCCCTCCCCATTGTGTCTGTTCTCTGAAAGGCGCATGCCCTCCTGAATTCGGTGGCTAACTTTACGCGTTTATTTCTACTAACCAATCCTGATATGTTTCCTCCCTAGTGTAAAGGCCAGTTTAGTTAATAATGTTCAGTTTTCTGTATCCTTATTCCTTTTGCTGTCTGCCTTTTTGTGTCGTTCTGTTAATTATTGAGGAAAGGATATTGAGCTGTCTAATCATACTTAGCTCTCCTTTCGTTTCTATTGGTTTTTGCCTCACTTGCCCTGATATCCTATTCTTAGTTCCCTGAATGTTTAGGATTTTTATGTGCTCTTGATGAGGTGACCCCTTTATCATTATAAAGATCTTTTTCTCTTCTTTTTTGAGGTACTGTGGATTGAACCCAGGACCTTCTCACAGAGCTACATCCCCAGCGCTCTTCAGATTTGTTTGTTTTGAGACAGGGTCTCATTAAGTTGCCTAGGCTGGGCTTCTTGAGATTCTTTTGCCTTAGCCTTCCAGAGTACTGGGATTACAAGCTTGTGCTCCCACACCTGGCTAAACTTTCCTTTATCCCTTGTATGTCCCTTGCTCTGAAATCTGTGGTGTCTTTTATTAACATAGTCACTTCAGTTTTCTTTTGACTTGAGTTAGTATGATACATCCTTTTCTATCCTTATATTTTTAACCCATTGTCTTATTCCATTCAAATGACCGCGGTGTTTGACTGTGTAATTTATATGCAGCAAAAGTTTTTTGCATACTGTTTGGAAAGCTGGGTGTCCAAGATCGCCACACACTGATTTGGTGCCTGGTGAGGGCTTTCTCTTTTAGATGGTGCCTTATTGCTGTGTCCTCACATGGCAGAAGGGGTAAGCAAGCTCCTTCTGGCCGGTCTTGTAAAGGCATTTATCCCAATCATGAGGGCAGACTTCAGCACCTAATTACCTCCTAGAGCCCCACCTATTAATACCATCACTTTGGGGTTTATGTTTCAATGTATAAATTTGTTAGGGAACAAATATTCACACCATAACGCCCATTTATATATATAAAAAGTTTTCTTTATAGATACCTTATTGCTGTTTCTGCTTTTTAGTCAATCTAATAGTTTCTTCCTTTTATTTGGAGTATTTAGACCATTTATTTATTTATTTTTGGGGGGGGGGTACCTGGGGATTGAACTCTGGACCTTGCACTTGTGAGACAGGCAGTGGCACCACTGAGCTAAATCCCCAGCTCTAGACCATTTACATTTCATGTAGTTATCAATATGATTTTTAAATGTTTTGCTATTTGTTTCCTATTTGTAGCACTTCTTTCTTTTTTTATTTCTGCTTTGTTTTGGATGGAATATTTACTGATTCCATCATATCACCTTTCTTGGCTTACCAGCTCAATCTCCCCAGTGCTGTAGGACAGGGGCTGAAAGGCTTCCTGTAAAGAGCAGATAGTAAGAGTCTTCTGGCTTTGCAGACCATATGGTCTCACTGCAGTGTTTCAACTCTGCTGTTACAGCTGAACTATTTCTGTGGTATCAACCATACAGAAGCAAGCAGTGGGCTCGGTTTGGCTTCACCCTCAGGATCTCGTGACAGGGACTGTCATTCTCTTTATTTTCTGTACTTATTGTATCTTTTCTCTGGCAGTGTTCATGGTATTTTTCTTAGGGTCAGGTGTAGCTCAGTGATGGAGCACTTGCCTAGCATGTACAAGGCCTTGGGTTTGATTCCCAGCACCACAAAAATAATAATCTGTCTTCATCACTATCACCAGTCTGATTATTGCTTACCTTGGTAGGGTGTTCTTTGTGTTTCTTGAGTTTCGAGGTATATGGCCCTGTCTCCCATTTCTTTTTCTGGGTCTCCTATAACAACTATGTTAAGCTGCTTTATATGGTCCCACACACATCTGATGCTCTGTTTTCCTTGTTTTGTTTTGTGTGTGTGTGCTTTAACTTGCTTTCTACAAATTTGCTACTTATATCATCTTACCCTGTAGTTTTTACCTCTGACATTATATTTTTCACCTGTAGAATTTCATTATGGCTTAAATTCCATTCGTTTTTTTTTCTCATCCTGTTTGTATTTTCATCAACATGTAGAACATATATATAATAGTTGTTTTAATATGTTTGCCTTTTAATGCTGTCATCTGTGACATTTGAGTCTGCTTATACTTAAAAGTTTTTCTCCTAGGACCAGGGATTTAGCTCAGTGGGGCTGTCACCTGCCTCGCAAGTGCAAGGTTTTGAGTTCATTCCCTGGTTCCAAACAAAAAAAGTTTTTCTCCTGGCTGTAGGTTTTATTTTCCTGCCTCTCTGTATACTTGGTAATTTTGGTTGCGTACCAAATGTGTTAATTTTAGTTAGGTACCGGATGTTTCTGTGTTGGTTTGAATACATTTGGAATCTCTTCTGGGACAGAGTGAGGCTGCTTGGAATCAGTGTGGTCCTTTCGAGGTTCACTTTGAAGCTTTGTTGGGGTGGGGATTTGTTAGGGCCTTAGTCTAGGCCTACTCTGGGCACACCACTGAGTCTCCTCAGGGTTCCCCTCAATGCCCCATGCCCCTGTGCCTTTCCACTCTAGCCGGTAGGAAGGAACTTGACCTATTCCTGGGATTGTTCCTTGTACTTCTTTCCAGTGGTTCTTGTCCAGCTTGCTGGTAATTTTCTCACATGCTTGCAGGTATGTATTAGAATGCATCCCAAGACTCAGGGGATCTCCTGGAAAATAAGTCGTTGTGTACCATCTCTGTGTGGTGCTCTCTCCCCCAAACCCTACAACTGAACCTTCCTGGACTCCCCATGTGTTCAGTGCTGTGAAGCTGCCCTTCCTCCTCCTCTGACCCCAGGCTGTGGGCTCAGCTCACCTTAAAGGATTCCCTTGTTAGGTGTCATTGTACCACGCACGCTGCCTGGCCAGTGTGAAACTTGGTTCAGGTATTATCTCCGGTTTTCTAGTCTGTCTGCTTGTTTTCAAGGTAGGAGTGTAAATCTAACCTATCGGAGCAGGGCATCTGACAGACTTTTCTCATTGTCTTACCTTCATGGTGCGTGGCCCACGCCTCTTCCTTGTGCCCAGCACTGCTGACCCCTGTGCACTGCTGAGGGCAGGCTGGGCTGGAGGAAGTGGGACGGTCAGGTGGAAATCAGGCCTTAGGAGCAGACAAGCTCCTCTGAGGAAAGTGTGGTAAGCAAGTGAGTGGAACAGAGGCTGAGGCCAGAGCCCGGGGAACCTGCACACCCTGGAGCAGGCAGGACCAGATGTCTGCAGAGCAATAGCCTGGGAGGCAGGCAGACCCAGGGAGTGGGGTTGGAAGTCCATCATGAGCCAGAGTGGTGCCACCTCAGAGTCTGGCACAATGAGGCCAGGGGGCCACTAGGAAGGGCATCTAGAGAAGTACTGCTCCTCCCTGCCTGCTCACCTGCCTGCACACCATACTCTACTCCCCCAGGAGAAGTAACTGCTTCTTGCTCTCTGCTTCAGGGACCCAAGCTCCCACCAGCTTGATAGCCATGCAGCGTGCAGTTATACACCTGCATATGGTGTCTTTGACTCCTGTAAGGTGGAGGGGAGTCTGTGCTTCACTTACCTCAGCACTGGGGGTACCCAGCACAGAGCCCAAACAACCTCAGTGAATATGGGTACAAACAGAGGACGCTTTAAAGCTTTTCAGGATCTTTATCCTCCCTCTGCACCCTGTGTCCTATGACAGCACCACCTGCCTCACCCCCACCCTACCCACCTTGGTTCCTGGAAAAATCATCAGGAAGGGGACAGCCCCAGGGTCATCTGGGGATTCGGGAACAGAGCTGGGGGTGGAGAGTGGAGGTAAGGAAGGAGCAGGCCGAGACATGTCTGTTGCTGGGGTAGCTGGTGTCCTCTGTCCTAGCAAGTGTGGGGGGCTTCTGGCTCAAGAAGGGGACTCTCCTGGTGTGTCCCCTCCATGCAGGTGTGATGGGATTTCCCACAACCCACCCCTTCCTTATGTGTTCCATCCAGTGCCAGCCTGACTATCTCTGTCTCTGTGTCGTAGGCTGATGTCCGTAGAGGAGGAGCTGAAGAAGGACCATGCAGAGATGCAAGCAGCCGTGGACTCCAAACAGAAGATCATTGATGCCCAGGTGGGGTCGGGCTCTGGCCCTTTGGTGGGCCACAGGTTTTAGAGGACTTGGGACGAGGCAGGAGTGACTTTGGGATGACGTTCTCAGTTGTACCTCGTTGTAGAAGCTGAGGAGGTCCCTGTTCTGAGACGGCAAACCTGTGGTCTCCGTAGACCACAGCCTCATAGAGCAGGCTGTGACAGGGGAGGGGCAGCTCCTGCCCTGTCGGAGAACTAGGTGGGTGCTGTCTTTTCTAAGAAATTCTGAGAAAGAAGCAGAAGCTGCTGCGTGGGAGTGGACAGGGGCTGGACAGCAGCTGGGCAGAAGCAACAAGGGGCTCTCGTTCAGCTCTGTGGCTTCCAGACTACATCAGGAAGGTGGCGTGCACGGGACTCGTCCCAAGCCCTGCACTTGGGGCTGTGCCTCTTTCTGGAGTAGGTGAGACCTTGTCTGGAAGGAGCTGTGGCCTCTGTGAGTGTCACATGTGCATCCCAGCGGCAGTGCCAACCTTTAGGGCTTCAGGTAGACTGCACCACTAGGGTTACTTCTTCAGGGATAAGAAGCAGGTGGCTGGGTCTCGGCCACGATGATGCGAGTCTCCTCCCTGGAGTGCTGGCTGTCCCTCAGGCCGGTGTCCCTCCTGCTCTGGGTGCACGGTGCCCTGGCCCCAGCTCTGGCCCAGTGCCTCTCAGAGACTGTGGCTCCAGGAGGGGTGGTCCTCCCTGCGGCCCAGGAGTCCACCCCGTATCCCACTGACGCCCTCCTTGCTCACAGGAGAAGCGCATCGCCTCCCTGGATGCCGCCAACGCCCGCCTCATGAGCGCCCTGACGCAGCTGAAAGAGAGGTACAGCATGCAGGCCCGTAACGGCATCTCCCCCACCAACCCCACCAAATTGCAGATTACTGAGAACGGCGAGTTCAGAAACAGCAGCAATTGTTAACCTGCCCAAGGAGTGGGGGACTGCAGTGGCCCAGGGCAGGGTCTCGGCCGGGGAGGCACCCCACAGTCGCAGCCCCAGCTCGGGTGGCCAGAGGCCGAGGTGCTCCCTTTCCCCACCTGCTGTCTGCTGTCCGGGAGGCAGCCACAGAGGGAGCCGGAGAGACTGCTGCAGCAGCGCAGGGCGGGTGGCCTGCACGCCCTGCTCCTCCGCCCAGGAAGCGCGTGTGCGGTGCGGTGCGGTGTGGTGCGGTGCGGTGTTGTGCCGTGCGGTGCGGGCAGAAGAGACTGCACACCGGGGAGCAGGGGGCCTGG
>NW_022900948.1:37426369-37543605 GCF_012274545.1 Fukomys damarensis
CTCCTCCGCCCAGGAAGCGCGTGTGCGGTGCGGTGCGGTGTGGTGCGGTGCGGTGTTGTGCCGTGCGGTGCGGGCAGAAGAGACTGCACACCGGGGAGCAGGGGGCCTGGTGGGAGTGGGAGGGCCCGCCACGCTCATGTGTTTGGTCGTTGAATTTGGTGTGTCACCTCTTCTCCTTGACCCAGCCAAGTGCACGTACCCCCTCCTTGTGGGGAAGGGAGCTGCTTGGAGGCTTGACCACTGGGGGCCAGGGGCCACTTCTGTGGCTCCCCCTGGCCTCTGGGGCTGGAAGTTGATGGGTGGTGGGCGTGCAGGAGGCAGTGGGGGGACATGAAGTCAGGGTTTGTGTCTCCTGCCCCAAGACCTGCACTGCATGCAGCCCCCTGGGCTCCCTGGGCCCCCCGGCTGTGAGGAACTGAGGTCCGCCTGCCCTTGTAACTGCCAGCCTCACCTTTCCACCTCCTTCCCTTCCTTCTTTGCATTGCCAAATAAACCAGTGAGGATCATGGCTTTTCTCCCGGGACCCCAACCTGTAGGGAGGACCAAAGCCTCCCACGCTTGCCACATGGGCCCTGCTGACAGTCTGGGGCTCCCAGAGCCAAACACCTGGGCAGAGCTGGCCACGTGGCACTGTGCATTGTTGCTGCCTGCTCCAGGCCCCAGTGCACCCAGGGCACAGTGGCCCTGTGGGGAATGGCGAGCTCGTGCTCACCCTAAAGAGGTGATCTTTCCTGTGCTGGTTTAAAAGAAAAATTCTGATGCCCGCAGGCCCTGAGGTGGTGGATAACTGTGATTTTTTTTCCTTTCACAGTATGCATTAGAAACAAAAGCCCGCTTGCTCGCTTGCTGGAACACAGGGGCCTTTTAAATTGAGCGTGCGCACTGCATGGGAAATAGCGGCCCTGGAGGATGTTAGACTTGCTCCCTCTCCAAGACAGCAGCAGCCTGCACCAGGCCCCGTGTGTGCAGCCGCCTCCTCCTCACCCTTCCCGGCCCCCAGCCAAGGACCAGGCGCTGCAGACAGGGGAGGGGCACCCCCACAGCTGGGGCTGGCTTTCCTCAGCTCTAGGCTGTTCTGTAGCATATCTGCCCCTCCCCCCTTGTGGGACATAGATGGGCAGCGGTTTGGGGCTCTCCTAGCCCCCTCTAGTCCCATGCACTACAGATTCCAAGCCTTGCCCCTGGATTACCTAGGGAAGGAGCTGGGGCCTTTCTTTGCCCAGGCAGCAGAGCCAGGGCTAGGTGAGCTGCAAGAGCTGCCACCTCTACCCCTGGGGCTGGCAGGTGCCAGCATCCCCTCCAGGAAGGCAGAAGTGCTGAATGGGAGGCCCGCACTGTACCCCACCCTGGGCCCGTGAATAGGCAAAGACAGCTGATCTGTAAAGGCTGTTAGATGTAGCCTACAGTCCGGTTAGGCTAGAGGCAGGAGCTGGTGGGGAGCCTGGGTTATTACGGGTCAGAGGCCTGAGGAACAAAGGAGGCAGGGCTGGGGTCCTGCCACCCCCCTCACCCCCCATCTCCGCTCCTGTCCTCTCCTTGAAACTTGTGTGTTCAGACCAAGTGGTCACAATGGTGAGGCCTGGCTCCAGCCCTGTCCTCTTCTGGTCCAGTGTCGTCCTCCCTTAGGCCCAAGAGCCCTGCTCCCCCTGCCCCCACTGAAGCCTAGTAGAGCGACCTCGGACTGAGCACCTCTTAGCAATACAGGGAGGTCCCCAGGGCCTGGACAGGAGGGTGTGGGTGCCAGCTGCTGCGGTGATGCTGGCTGCCCTTGGTGGGGTTGTGAGCTCTCAGGCTGAGAGCCTTATTTACCTAGTGCAAAAACTGTAAAAGTGTACAGACTCTTCACAAATTTTTATCTTAATTGCAAGTCTGATGATTTTTGTAAATGTTCTTGGTGTTTGACTGTAATGTAACTATTTCACCCAAGGGTTGTACATAGTCCTTAAGTCCTGGTGCTGCGAGGGCTTACCGGGACTGCTGCTCTCCCGATGGTTTGTATTGCAGTTTGTAATCTAGAGGATGGTGCTGGGCAAGACGAAAAGCATTGAGATCTGCCTGTTTGTGTCTTTCCCTGCCTGTGGCGTTTATTTGTTGGCTTTGCTGCGTACTGTTCGATAAAGGCAGGGCAAGTAAAGAGGTCACCTGCCTGAGGCCACAGAGACCCTGCATCCCCAGGGCTGGGCCCTGCCTGCTGCAGGTTGTGAGAGGTCCCTGAGGGAGGGACAGTCCCTGCTCAGGGAAGACCAAGCCCAGGGCCCCTGGCCACTAAGACCCAGATTCTGCTGGAGAAAGCTACCCCCCTTCCCTGCCAACACAGTATCCTGACTGTTTTTGCTCAACTTATATGTTCAGGGTGAAGGAAACTGCCAAACTTCCAATATGAAGACTTTTTCCGACTGCCGGGAAGGGCGGTGTGGACCCAGGGCCAAAGCTCCACACAGACCCCTCTCCCCAGAGCACCTGCCCCAAGGGGCCCTGCTCCCTTGCACCTGTCTGTCTGGGGAGCCAGACTGTCCAGGGAAACAGCCCCTCTTTTCTACACACTCAGCAACAAAGCCACCCCAGTCCCCTACGGTGTCCCAGCTCCCCCTTTTGTAAGTATGTGAAAAAGAAAAACGCAAACGTTGGGGTTTGGCTGGAGCTCCTCCCTCCGGCCATGACTTTTAACCATGTAATAATGTACAGAGAAAGTTGTTGGTGTTCTAAGACTCTGTGTGGCTGTGCAATTTCTGTACATTTGCAATTAGAAATATTAAAGATTTATTTAGCTATTTTAAGCCTGAGTCGCCTCTCCATTAAGCTGTGTCATGGATGACTTCATAGGGATCACTCCGAGTCCTGGGACAATCCTGTACTTTACCACTGGGCCCCACATGTGGTTCACCCTGGAGCTGTGGGAAGGAATGGCCTGGGATTGTCGCCGCCTCTGGTTGAGGTCTCCTCCAGAAGGTGAAGCAGATGATCCCTTTCCATCCCCTGGCTCCCATGTCTGACAGCATGGTCTCTGCTGGGCTTCTGGGACAGCAGATGAGAGACACCAGGTCCTGCCGTGCTCTGCACGAAATAACGCTTCCATCCACTGAGATCAGGCTCTGAGGAAAGCGACCAGACAATAGTTGGTCCGAGATCACCCGCAAGTCTTTGCTTGAGCTGGACTAAACATTTCCAACACCTATAAAGGCCACCATGGGCTCTCCTGAGCCAGAGACCCCTAAAAGGTAGAAGCCGGGGCCCTCCTTGCAAGCAAACCAGCCCCTGGGATCCTTTAGCTGCCTTGCACCCCCAAGTCCTGCTCACTGTTGGTCAGTCTCTGGGTTCCTGTCTTTTAATGAATGCATTGTAGCCTGCAGAGTGAGCACAGCTCACAGAGTCTGGCTCCAAGGAGCCAAGGTCAGGCCCAACCCAGACTGTCAAAAACTAGATGTATTCGTGGCTGAGGGTCTGCTGGGGGCAGGGATGTATGTGCTCATCAATATTTGAAACTTCTGCACAAGGACTCTGGCTCTAGCTGGAGACTGGGGCCCTGATGTCTAGCATCTGGGACAAGCCCCAGGGTTTCTGTCCTTGCTCATGCAGCCAATGAGAGGCAAGGTGCCATGGAGCCTTAGTCCACCCTCACCAGCCTGGCCCTGCGCCTTGGGTGACTACAGCCATTTGTTCAACACCCTGGCCTTTCCTGTGAGGACCCCTCCCTCTACTCCAACCAGCTGCTCTTGGTTGCTGTCACCCGCAGTTTAGAACCAGCTACTGGGCCTTCCCCCTCCTCAGGCCCTTCTTTTGCAGCCCCTCCTTGCCAGGAGGCCTGTGGTGTCCTTGCTACCTTTCACACCAGCCCGAGCCCTGTGTCGACACTTCCAGGTCTTCCTTTGGCATCCTTGGAGCATATCAGCAATGGATCCAGCCTACGTCTGTGCTGAGCACTGTGAAAAAAACGAAATCATGCCACAATTCACACAGTGTTTCTCCAGAGGTCTTTCTCCATTTTCTTCCCTGGTTAATCCAAACTTCAGCCTCTCCTTCCTGAACCAGGCATCCTCCCACATGGGGACCCCTGCCTCCCCAAACCAACACTAACCTGACTACCCCATCCCTCCACAGCACAGGAGAGATGTGGCCTGCCCCTTCCCAGGCGGCCCCTAGCTCCCTGCCTGGAGTTGCCTCAGTTATTGGGCCTTCAGCCTCTGCCCTTTGCCCCCACCTTTTCTCCATCTACTCCTAAAGTGCCACGCCTAGCTCCTCTTCTCCCTCAGCTGTGTTGTCTTTTCCCTCCAGCTAGGCTTCTTACAGTGTCCCATCTACAGATACCTGCCACCTCCACATCCTCACCTCCCTCTAACCCAGCCCATCAAAGCCTGGTTTCACCTCCCACCCTCAGCCCCTCACTGCCAAGCCTGTATACCCCTCCATGCCTCTATACTGCTGTCACCAGCCCAGGAGCCCAGGGACTGCCATCCCTTTATTAGGGCTGTACCACACAAGTGACCCAGAACTCAAGGAAATCACAGTGAATGGGACCAAGAGAAATCTTTTCCTTTCACAGATACAGGACATGTATAATGAAGGTAAAACGGCCTTGAACCTCTGTGGATAAAAGTGGTGAACAGAAGGCAAGAACTACTGAAAACACGAAGGAAAAATAGAACTAAATTTGAGACAAACACTGAGGATTTGAATGAATAATAAGGTCTATAAGCAGGGATATATCAAGTACCAAGAGAACATAGCTTTTTTATGATTATAACTTGGGACATTACTCAGAGGTTACTATACACTGAGAAAAGGAACTTCAGTCAGTAGCCCAGAGAACCAGTTCTGGCCACAGCCTGGTCCTTGAAGCAGTGACCCTAAAGATTGGGTAATAAAAAACTCAAAAGTTTCAAAAAGAAATACTGAATCAACAGAATTAGCCTTAAAAGAACTTAGTCTTCCAATTAAACAAGGTATATTGACCACGTGCGCTTATTTTTTGTCCTCCCCCAAACATCACTCCTGACAGAAAAGAATACAAGGGCTATGTCTAAGGACAATATTAATGGGGCAGGAGGTATGAAGAGATAAGAGAACATGAGAAACTCACGGAAACTGAGGGAGTCCTGACTTAAAACAGTGGACGGAGAGACTGGCTAGAATGTGCTCCTTAGCCCAAGGACCCTGCTGAATTCACATAGCCTGGTGTTGTGAGGCAGAGCCAGGGCACCAGGCTGGAAATGGGAGCCAGTCCCCTTCCCCTGCTTTACAGAGCTAGGAAACTACTCCTTCCTCATCTTGTAAGGGGCTGGACGCTTACTCACTGGAGAAACTGGACCAGGCAGATTTGCTCTGGACTTGGGGACACCAGACAAAGCAGAGGGCTCTGAGGCACAGGGTCGATAGTAGGTGAGGGGAGAGTGAGCCCCTGCCCTCTCAGTGACACCTCATCCCATCCTCCACACCCCCTTTGCACCTCCCCATTCCACAAGCTACGTACCCATTCTATAGACAGCTGACTGGAACATTCTTTCCCAAAACTAGCTTTTGAGAAATTTGCAGATGCTTCCTCAATGAAGAGACTGTCACTGTCCCAGCATCACAGACTAGCACCCACTTGTCAAGATACCCGTGTGAATATGGGTGCACATAAACTCTCAGAATGTAAACAGCTAACAGCCCCTAATGCTTGAGGAACATTTGCCTTGTGAGAGGGATTTGTTAAAATCGTCTAACCTGAAAGAAGAAATGAGACAATTTGGAGAAGATGATTAAACTACAATATCCTTAGGGTGTTATAGTTTAGATCTAGACTGCCCCCCAAAAGGCTCATGTGTTCAGAGGTGGGACTTGTTTGTAGAAGGTGATTGGATTCTGGGGCCACTGTATTCATCAGTGGGTTCATCTGTTGATGAGTTCGTAGCTGAATGTGCTGTTAGGTGGGATCCTCTGTATGTGAAGGATATCTTCTTGTCCCTGGCTCCTCCCTTCTCTCTGCTTCCTGGCTGTCATGGGATAGCAGCTGTCCTCTGTCCAGGTCCTTCCACCATGCCGTTTCTGCCTCGGAGCCAGCCAACCATAGGCAAAATTATGAGCCAAAGTAAACCTCTTTAAATCGTAGGTGTCTAAGTAGTGTGTCTAAGTGATGAGAAAATGACTAAGACGTATTTTTGTTCCAGGTAAGTGGAGTCGTTGCCATTCCTACTTGACCATAGAATACTTTGGAAGTGATTTGTGGGTGGAGTTTGGAGGAGAGATGCCTGCTAGATATGCCCTAGAATGCCGTAAGCAGAGCCTGATGCTGGTCAGACCTCTGAAGACCAGAATGCTGCTAGAAAGGCAGACAGTGAAGGCAAGGCTCAGGAGTTTTCAGTTCAGATCAAAAACTCCATTGGCAGGTGGACTACATACCATGTGTGTCACACTCTGGCATAAAATTTATCGTTGTTTTGCTCATATTCTGACATTTTGTGAGACACTGAGGTTAAGGAAATTTCAAAGCATCCATGTGTCCAAACTGTAACATGAATGTTGCTGGCTATTTTTAACTAGATTTACAGTGAAAATCAGGAGTAGAAAGCATATTAAACATTTCCAGTTTTATTAGAAAGGAAGCACTTGCAAAATTGGGGCCATGGAGAGCATGGTTGCCAAAAAGATTAGCATTAACATGTCAAATACTTTGCATAGGGACAATAGGGAACATGATTTGAGGGCATCTCAGGAATCTGCAAGGCTCCATCCTTGGAAGGCTCAAGGGCACAAAACTATTAAAGTAGGCTCCCTCTCCAGAAGGGCTGCCTATGGAATTGGTTTTCTCGGATTCATTTCACAGTGTTCGCCCATTCAGGCACTGAGAGCCATGGCTCAAAGGAGCCAGACTATTGCTCAAACTGACGGCAGACCTTGGCATCACCTACATGATGCTCGTTTTACAGGCATGCAGAATGCAACAGTTGTAGACTTAAGGAAACTTGCATGTGATTTGCAAAGGAAGGCCTGAGAGGCCAGGCTGTGTACCCTTGAGAGGGCAATGCATGAAGCTGTGAGTGTGAAGCTGAAAGCACAGCGGAGATGCTGGGAATGTGGAATATCTGCTGAGGAGAGCCAACAAGTAGTGAGTAGAGACAATGCAGGATAGACCATGAGGGCTGCAGCTGGCAATGCCAAAGGATTGGGGTCACCCAAGCCCTTTGGAGCTCACATTTTTCCACAACTTGTCATGGGTGCTGGACATGGAACTATAGGATTTATTGTTTGTTCTGAGTTTCAGCTTTGCTCCAATTCCTTTCTATCCCCGTGTTTCTCCCTTTTGGAATGGGAATGTTACCCTGTGCCATTGTATTTTGGAAGTATTTAACTTTCTTTTTTTATTTTTACAGGGTCTCACAGCAAAGAGTTTGCCTTGAATCTCAGAGGAGGCTTTAGACTTTGAGTTTCTAGCAATGCTGTAACTGTTAAGACTTTGGTGACTCTTAGAGGAGGACTAAGTGCAGTTTGCATAATAAGATGGATAAGAGCCTCTTGGGGCCAGTGGTGGGATGTCAGGATTTAGATCTAGAATACCCTCCAAAAGTGTCATGTTCAGAGGTGAGGCTTTTGGAAGGTGATTGGGGGTACTATATTTACCAGTGGGAAGCCACTGGTTATTTCAGAGCTATATATGCTCCTAAGGGGTGGGCCTGGTTAGAAGTGGATCACTGGGGGCATGACCTGGAAGGGTATGTCTTCCCTGATTAGATCTTTCCTTCACTCTGCTTACTGGCTGTCATGTTCAGCACCTTTTCGTCCACAATGTCCTATCACCATGCCGTTTCTGCCTCAGACCCAGCCAACCATGGATGGAAACAATGAGTCAAACCTCTCCTCCTTTAAGTTACGAGCATTGGGTATTTTGTCCCAGTGATACAAAAGTGACATAAGACAGCCAGGCATGGTGGCACATGCCTGTAATCCCAGCACTCGGGAGGCTGAGGCAGGAGGATCGCTGTGAGTTCAAGACCAGCCTGAGCTACATAGTGAGTTCCAGGTCAGTCTCAACTACATAGTGAGACCCTGTCTCAAAAAAACAAAACAAAACAAAAAAAAGGTGACATGAGAAAAAAACAAGAATGGGATGTTGTGAAAAAAAAGACATGATTATGAAAGAGCTTCTCACTATTTCAACAAAAATCTCAGCACCATAGATGGGAAAAGTCCTACTCCAAGGCACAAGACTATGAAATTCCTGTATATAGCCAGACCTGTGCTGATTCATGCTGGGTAGAGTTAGCTAGTAGGCCAGAGAAAGGAAAGGGGCGCTGAGGACTTAGGTCAGAACCGGGGGATGTTGTGAGACAGTGATCCAAAGACAGTAGAAGGACTAACGGTCTTGAGAATTTCTGTTGAATCTCAGTGAGAGATCCTGGTAAGAAATTGTAGTTATGTTGAGACCAGTCGGCATAATCATGTGCTTCCATCTTGCCATAGTCAAAAGTAGTTAATGTCCTACATGGAGATAAAACATAACCAATGGATACGTCACTTTACCTCACACAGATCTGCAGGTTACCGTGCAAATGCAGAGAATCTGGGCTTTCCATCTACAGAATATAGCAGGTCAAAGAAGATGCTTTCCCTTATGATGGCATAACCCTTGGGCAGGCCTCATGAACAATCCTGCATGAGGATCCTGGGAAAATAGGCTGCCTTCCTTTTGCCTTAACTGCAAGTTTTAAATAGTTTTTCTTAATGCCTTTTGACAATATACTGCAGTCACAAAGCCCAGCGTCTCAGTGGCCTGGCAGGAGATGAGTGACTTGAGTCAGACCCCCTGCTGGTGCTCTCCACCCCCAACATCCTGACCTGCTATTGGGAAACAGTAGGGAGAGGTAGAGACTTGGGTGAACTGAAGAGCACGTTCCCTTTAAAAACAGCAGGGTGATTTGTCATGGATTTACCATCCATCCATTCTCTGTTGGCTCCTATATTTTTATTCCTAGCCCCACCATTCCCTGAGTGCCACATTCACATGGCCAAGTACTTGGCATTGTCACTTGAGTATTTTACAGGCATCAGTTTGATAAGTCTGAAACAGAGCTCTTGACTTCTATGACCCCCAGACTTGTTTCTATTCTCATTTTCCAATCCTTCTTCCCCCTAAAAACAAAAAACTGCTCTATTGTTCTTCCTAGCCAAGTGCTAAGTGTGACTTCTTGAGTCTTGTGTGTTAAAAGGGGCATACAGTTTTGGAACATTGTGGATAAACTGCGGGCAGTCAATCAGTATGCCCTCGTTCCTTGAAAGAAAAATAAGCTCCATTGCATATAATAAATTAAGTAGAAGAACTATGTGGAGGCAAACACATTGCACTGTTAATGGCAATTTCCTCTGGGGAGTGGGACTTAGCAGGATAGGGGCAGAGGACTAGTGCTTTCTGCTTTATATTCTTTTGCATTTGAATATTTTACAGCCAGTTTTTATTTCTTATTTTGATATGGAGCCATTTAAAAATAAATAAAACATATCCATATAATGAAACACTATGCAGCCATTAAATTTGTAGAAGAATAATAAATGGCATTGAAAGATATTAATTATATATTGAGTAAAAGCTGATAACCGAATTATATGTCCAGGAGGGTTCTAGTGTAGTTTTTAAACTGTATTTGTAAAAAGACATTTGGATGAGGAGACAGAGTATTAGACAAGAGCTTGAGCTTGGGCATGAGGGAGACCCAGGTCTTAATGGCTATTGATTAACACTATGGTCTAAGGTACACTGGGAAAGCCTCCTCACTCTCAGTTTCCTCTATGATCAAATAGGGATACCTATACCACAGAGAAGTCTTTGATAAGATTTGCCGACATACTTGTTCACGTGTACTTAGTTACTGACTCATAAATAAATGTTGCTGCCTATGGGAGGAATAATACTTTTTCAATAGCATCTTAATAATTACTACTATTAAGGATATATACCTAGGCATTAACAAAAAGCATTTACCTGTTGATAATGAATAATGAATGACTCTTCTCTCTCTCCCTCTTTTCTTCTTATCTGAATTTTCTAAATTTTTTCTTAGCATATTTGTGCTTTTGTAATAAAAACTGACTTTTAAAAAAAAGGAATAGTTTGGGATAGAGCTCAGTGATCGAGTGCTTTCCTAGCATGCACGGGGTCCTGGGTTCCATCCCAGACTGTCTCAAGCCAAGAACCAACATGATTCTTAAAAGCAGAGCAGGAATGATGTTCCCAAAGGGATCAGAAACAGTACTTGGTTTCAGGAATCTGCCACATTTCAACACAAAAAGACAAGAAAGAAACCAATTATAATTACTGGGAAAGAAGCCCTGGGAAACAACTGAATAGTCCTTGTTCAGTAAAGTGGCTGAATACACAATAAATATACAAAATCAAGGGTTCTTTCTCAGATACCAGTCAGTGGCAGCTAGTGGAGTAAGAGATAAAGGGGGTTGTTCCCTGGAAAGGTAGTGTACAGGGGCCCTGAAATCTGGAAAACCCAATGAAGTTGAACATACACAATTGACAGTTTTAGGCCCCTGGCCAGGGCAGAGAGTCAGTGTCCTGAGCATCCTCCACAGTGCCCCAAGGTCTCCATCTTATTATCTGATGGGCAATAAGGTTGTGCTGTGCAGCTCGTTGATTCTTTTATATTAAGACATCTGTGTATTCAATATGAATGTTTAAAATTTATTGCCATCTTTGTTACTTTCCTTTGGCATTTATCGCTACATATCCTTGAAATATCCAGAAACCGATGCAACCCTCTGAAAGCCCCAGCCCGTCAGAAGCAGAGGATGGTGGTCTGATGTTACCATGTCCTTATCACCAGCCAGTGATGAGCTCAGGCGGGAATCCTGGGGGCTATGCTCGGTGGTGTCCATACTTTCCCAACGTGTGAAGTCTGGCTCTCTGTCCATTGGAATGGGAGTCCACACTACAGAATGGCGAAGGAGGGGCTCCCCGGGAGCTCAGATTGAGGAGTACTGCAGAGACTCTAGAAATACTTTCACCTTTAATGACCAATAACCATAAATGCTTCTGGGATAAGATACATTTTTTTAAAAAAATGATCCAACTGAGACACAAATAAACAAATGAACATATGTGTATCACTTTTTAAACTTAAATTACTGAGGAAACCAGTCAGTTGTCATAATCAATTCAAAGAAGAACTCAAAAATTTACAAATACACACAAAGTCTATCCACATGCAATAAACAAGGGCATTCCACACGACCCAACTTGTTTGCATTTCTGCGCATGAGGATTGTGTGCACTCTGTTCATTTTTTTCATCCTTACAGAGCTATAAAGTAGCTCTAGGATGAAGAAAGGCAAGTTATGGGTTTGGGAGACTTAGTAATCCTCTTTTGCCCATTTTGAAATTTTCCTGAAAATTATTTTTAAAAGAAAAGAAACATATATGATTAAAAGAGATTACCTTATCCACAAATCGCTCTGTGTAGATAATCTGTTGCTCACACTTCATCAGGATTCTCACAGATTTTATTCCTGCCCATCCAAACGAATACTTTTAAAGACAAAAATAGAATCACATCATTGTATTTTGATCAATAATAGTTTTCTTTTTTCACTTGGCAATAGATTATATCCACAATACAGATAAAATTCTACATTTTTAAACTGTCCTTTCAATATTTTTCTTTTTAATGATTATACTTGCACAGAGTCTAAAATATCAAGCCTTGATTGTTTTTCTTTTTTTAACTTTTGATTTAGAAATCATTTAAAACTTGTAGGTGACTAAAAATCAACATCCATGTGCCTTTTACCCAGAATCTTCCATTTGCTTTATCTTTGCAGTCTTTCTACTTACACACACACACACACACACACACACACACACACACACACACACTTTTTTTTGAAATCTTGAAGAACAGTTGCATATATCATGACCCTCTACCCCTAAACATTTCAGTACTGTGTATTTACTAATTTAGGGATTTAAGGATAATCTCTTACCACCCAGTCACAGTGCAGTTATTAATGTCAGTTTAGCAGTGATACTTTGATCTCCTTTAACATTCACATTGTAATTTTCCCAGTTGAGCCAATAATGTCATTTTATAGCATTTTTCCCCCTCTAGTACAGGACCCTCAGCCTAGGGTCAGGAATTGCATTTGGTTGTCATGTCTCTTAAGCCTCTTTTAATCTGGAGCATTTCCATACCCTCTTTTGGTCTTCCACGGTACTGACATTTAGGAAGAATACAGCCAACTACACCACCTTTTTCCTTTTTAAAATAGATGTCGGATTTTGCATTTATCGGTGCTTCCTTGTGACTAGTTTCTGATTATTCATTCTTGGCCCGAACACCACATAGAGTATAGGAGGTCTCTCTTAGATGCATTTGGAAGCATCAGATACCCACTTGTCCTTTGTTGGAGGTTGATTTTGATCACCTCATCACAACATTGTCCAATTTCTCTACTGCATAATTAGTGCTTTTTTGTTTTGCTTGTGTCTTCCTCGAAACTAACAAGCAGTTTATGGGGATGCCCTTGGAGACCATGAAAACATATTGTTCCTCATCAAAATGCCCCTTGGGTTTAGCAACCATGAGTGATTCTTGATTGATCTTTCCTTACTTACTATGATGGTTGGAAAAGATGATTTTCCAGCTCTGACCCTCCCTCCACTTCTGCAGCTGATCCTCACAATTCTACTGTCAGCAATGGTCCTTTTCCCTATAGGCTGATTTATTTATCTACTGTTGGTATGGACTTTAAAATTCCCATTGGTAAGGCTTTATACTTTGGTACTGCACTCAGTTATTTTGGCACTTCTGCTGTTCCAGATGTGGCCCCTGGGAGCCCCTTCCAGCTGGTGCCTGTGTCCTACTGACATGCTCCAATATGTTTGGACACTTTCTTACTTTCTGGCCTAACAAGATGTCATGAGGTCACCTTAGACCTATCCTTCCACTGCTTTGGGATCAGTTGTTTCTCTGAGGAACCCTGGGGAACGGTATTGCAGGCTAAGATCTTAGAGGTACCAGAATGTCTTTTCTTCTTGACCTTTTTATCAGGTAGAACTAGTGAATAAATGCACAAATGCACACATATGCACAATGAATACCGACCCATGTACATAGTGCCGCACATCAACAGCACACAGCCATGCTAGGCTTCGTGAACTGGCACTTAATGCCTCCAATCCCGTAGGCCCAAGATACAACAGCACCCCAGGCAGCTCCCACGTCGAGGAAGGAAGAGAAAGCTTCGTAGGCTCAGGGGAACTGTGGCCTGAAGGAGGGAGAGTGGGCTGCTCCCTCCCCTCTGCTGCTCCACGCAGAGCAGGGCACTCTCCCATAGGAACAGACGTGCCCTGCAACCTTCAGTGAAAATTCGCGGGGAGATTGCTTCGTGGACCGTCACCTTCACAGAGCAGCAGTGAGTCTTGCTTTGCTTCTATTGCAGAGTCACAGCATGTTCAAGATGCCCGAGCCTCTCCGTGGGTCCTGAATGAATGCTGGAGAGGTGGTTCAAATGGCATTCTACCATTAAATTGGACAGTGTTGCTCAAGGAGAGGAGCCATCTTCAAAATGTCTTTCGCCATTGCAGGTCGAAAAACAGCGCGTGTGCAAGGGCAGGATCCATTCCCACTCAAGCGCGTCAGCTTGAAGAATTATCCAGGGAAATGCCAAAGACAAATAATTGGAACTTTGAAAAATTAGATAATCATCTCAGCAGAAAAACAGGCCGAGGATATGAAATGGCAAGTTGAAAAATAAGAAATACAAACGGATGATAAATAAATGAGAATATGCTCATCTACATTAATAATTCAAGAAGAGCATATGAAAATAACAATTAAATATTTGGGGGGGGCAGCCGCGTTTGTATAACAGAAACAGATAAAGAATCAACCTAAGTGGAGAAAAATATATGAGATACATTAAACTGAGAGCAGGCGCTGGGATTCCCTCCGCAGCAAGGTCAAGGAAGATTGTGAATGTTGACGTCTTTCCCCATTGTTAGGCTGAGCCACCAAAGTTTATTCAGCTTTGCATACTTAACGTGAAGCACGATCCTTGCCACAGTAGGCTCAATACAGGAAAGGCCGTCTTTCCTAGTCACAGAACAGTCAACTTAGAAATTAATAGCAATGATTTATCTACTTCTTGGAAATTCAAAACACATGTACCCATGAGTGCATGTATGTGAATACGTCAGTGAGTATTGTGTATACAGTTGGTCACACATATTTAAGGGTTGTGCATTCATAGGTTCAACCATAAACACTGAATATATTTGAAAAGAATGCGCTCATACCGAACGTGTACAGACCTTTTCCTCCTATTGTTCCCTTAGCAGTACAGTATAACAGTCACTGCCACAGTATTTGTATTGCATTAGGTATTAGAAGTAATCTCAGGGTGATTTAAAGAATGCAGGAAGATGTGGACAGGATGTGTGCAGATAGTATGCCGTTTATATAAGGAATTTGAACATCCTCAGATTTTGTTATCTGCAGCAGGTCTCGGAACCAATCCATCTTGAACACCAAGAGAGGGCCGTACCAGCTGTGACGGTGTCCTGTGCGTTGGTGTGGGGAGGCACAGCCTGCCCCTTGGATACGAGTCTGGATCCGCGAGTGTGTTTCTGTGTGTGCTGTTTATACCGATGTGGGCACTTGTCCCAGTTCAGGTTGTGAGGAGGTGTGGCAGGTGTGCCATGTAGCATGGTGAAGGCAGAAGCCCACGCCTGTGGTTCCTGGGAGGAGGGACAGAGCCAGCTGCAGGTCTGTGTGCCTGGCTGGCCAGTCCACAGGTCTTGCTGCAGCAGGTGGCTGTGCGATGGGGAAGGGGCCAAGGGGACCTTGGGACAGCAGGAACAACAGACAGAGAGACACGGAGGGCAGTGGATGGGGAGGCGGGAAGACTGTGCAATGCCTTGGGACCATCCCTCTGCAAGCGGCACCCATTTTCAAGCCCCAGGCTCCGACTGCCTGCCCCTCCCATCTCCTTCCCCCATCACCTCCTTTTCCTTGGAGCTTCTGCACGGAGTGCATTCAAGATCCTTGTGCTCCTATTGCCCTAGTGGAGGTTTGTGTGTGGTGGGGGGGCGGGGAGGGAGTAAGAGGGAACAACGTGTTCATTATAGGAAATTATAGGAGCACAATTGCATTCTAATAAATCAGCACAGATTTCAGAGCAGCACGGGGTCTCGAGGGCTCTAAGGGCCGTGGAATTCAATATGATATGCTTCAGCCTGTCGGCTAATGGGCTGCGGCTGAATGCCACGTGATCTAGCCTTCCCAGAGATGTGATACATGCTGAAAAGTGGCCCAGATTTATCTGTTGGGACGGTGTGTGTTTCTGCCCACGGGTGTGTAGGGAAATGCCAAGTTATGAAAACAGGTATTTGTGAGCAAGGTGGGAGGAGGTGGGGATCTCAAGTGGCCTCAAGGCCTGAGCAGAAGCCTCAGGCTGCGCTCCTGGCCCTGTTGCTAGGCTGTGATCACCCCACCCGAGAGATCAACTGCCCCCTCCCTGCCTGGAGTGTCACCGTGCCCCATCTGTCAGAGGCATCCATGATTCACTATTCTCTGTCTTCCCTGGCGTTCATTCATCCGTTCGTGGGCTTCCCACCTACCCCGTGCTGAGCCACGTTAGTGCTGCTGTTAGTGCGCACAGCTGCCCACAGGCCAGACCGGCTCTGCGCTTCCCGGAGGCTGCACTCTCAGGAGGCCGGATGGCAGTTGAGCAGCTCCCACAAGAAGCTGCTCCGCTTTAGTCCCTAAAGAAGCCTCTAGAGTCTGTATGCTTTGTCTCTAGAGCCACAGCTGGGCCCCGTACCCCTCTGTGCTCACTCTTGTTCCACCCGAACTGTAAGCTCAGCTATCTTTCAGAACACAACTGTGACGCGACTGTCCTCGGAACTCTCTCCCTTGGCAGGGAGGAAACCTCCCATGTGGGCTTTGGGCCCCAGATGACCCCTGCCCATCCTTCAGCAAGACTTGCCTTGACCTTTGACTCTGGGCACACAGGGGCCACACCTGGTAGTGTCCACACCATTGTGGCACCAGGGCCGGCACAGGCTGGCACCAAGGCCCTTAGAGCTTATTGAAGAGGGACAGGTCGGCAGGTGGGGAGGGGGCTGCAGAGGCCCTGGAGGAGGTGGTGGCAGGAACCTGTGCAGGGGCAGAGACCGCAGCCTTGGGGAAGTCAGAGGGGCCCTCGGGGGCCAGTTGAGGACCTGGTCTCACTCCTCAGAGGCGGGGGAAGCTGCAGAGAACAGTGAAGTCGGGACGGCCCTCAGCCCACTTACTGTTTTAAGGGTGCTCAGGATGCAGGGGAGGGACTGATGGCGGGTCCAGGAGCAGAGGTGGGCAGAGCAGCAGGAGGACCTGCCTGTGCCCCAAAGGGTAATGGCGACAGGGAGAGCTGCCAACACGTTCTCAGTTTGACAGGTAGACTGGGGCGAGGGAGCCTGCACCTGCGGAGAGAGGGCTGGCCTAGGGCCTACATCCCACTGGCTCCTACCAACCCAGAAGGTCCCTCGGGGTCGTGAACACCTGATGGGTCCCCATGCTGGAAGTGTTTGTGCCGCAGGGTGGGGTCCTCCTGTGATGGCTGGGTGAAGAGGGGGAGCAAAGAATCCACTCCCTGGAAGGCCTTCATCTGCAATCTGTCAAGGACAGCGGCTCCCCTAAATCAAAAGGCCTTCACGGCAGCTGGCAGGGCAGGCCACAATTACCCAGGGAAGGAACGGTCTGCTGCACTTCTTAAATTTGCGTTTTACAAAGTGTTCAGTGCATGTTTTTTTGTGAACAAACAGCCTTTTGGGCAAATCTACACGTTTAAGTTGGGCTGGGAAGGCCAAGGGAGGCTCTGGACCTTCACTCCTCACCCCCGTGCGCTCTGAGCCCTGCCATCAGGACTGCATTTATTCATTTCTCCATGTGCTCCTCCACCCATTCTTTCTGTTTTCTCTCAGCCCCTCTATGCCGAGAGTGGGATCAGGACACAAGGAGAGTGTCCAGTAGACAGAGTCGCATGAAGTGGTTCAAGGGACACAGAGGGATGTGGGACGGTGGCAGCCAGCCCAGGAGAGCAGAGGGCGTGACCCTAAACTGAGGGGCCCACTGGAGACAGGAACATTAGCAGCCAGGAGAAACACACCACAGGCCTGCCCTGGAGATGGAAAAGAAAGACATTTCTGGGAGAGTGAGGTTGTGGGAGCTCGGCAGTGGGGAGGAGGAGGGGGTGTCCCCTGCAAGGGGTGCCACCTGGGTTCTTCCTGGCTTTTGATGGTGGTACTGTCCGAGTGGTGATCAAAAATGCAGGGAAGGCTTCCATTTAAACATTTTATCCCAGTAAAAGATACACTGTCGCTTACGTCCCTCAAAATACCCCTGCCTTGCTCCTTTATCTCATCCTTCTTTGCCTTCCCAAAACAGTTCTTAAAGTCCTCTTTTGTGAATGTCTTTATGAGGTGTGATAAAAAATACAGTGGAAGGGCCAGGGATTTAGCTCAGCGGTTCTGCCGCCTGCCTCACAAGCACAAGGACCCGAGTTCGATCCCTGGCAGCCCCCCCCCAAAGAAAAGAAAGCAAGAAAAAAATACAGTGGATGCTGCTGCCGGGTGCCATCCCACAGAAAGGCAGACTGATAAAAGCACTACAGGGTGTCCCTTTTATTTACCAGACAGACCCTGCACCATGCAATTTCTGACTCCTCCCCAAAGTCCAGATGACCAGGAAAAGTTAAAAAATGATTCAGAACCCTGAGGCAGCCATGGCAGTGCAAACAGACACTCACGAAAGAGGACTTCCAGACCTACTTCAGAAAGTGGCAGAAGCAACGGGGTAAGCGTATTTGAAGTGAAGAAAGATATTTGGAGGGGGAGCTTAACGACAATGTATCTTTTACCGTACTACTTCTTAAAAGTTGGAGCCAACATTGTATTTTTCATGGACCATGGATCATGGCAGGGGAAGCTGGTCCCAAAATGGGAAGGATCCCAAAAATCAGGTGAGGAGTTGAGCTGCATCCTGGTGGTCAGAAGCCTTTAAAAAGAATCGTCACGGGGGTGACGTGACCAGTCCCCCAGTTTAGAAAGGCCAGCCCGAGTGACTGCAGAGAAGGCTTGAGGCGGAGTGTCAGCTGGCTGCCAGAAAATGGCCCACACAGAGTACAGATCTTGCAGAAATATGACAAAAGGCCGATTCTTTTCATTTGCAAAGAGATGCTACAAATCAACAAGGAGATCAGTCAAAATATGAATGAGGAGTGTGAACAGCCGGTTGGTAGAAAAAGAAACGTGAATGGCTTTTAAACACACACAAAAGAGTCTCGGCTACACTCACAACATGAGAAGTGGAAATTAAATCTATAATGAGACGATGCCGTGTTTTGCATGCATCAATTGGCAAAACTCATTGTTCTGACAACATGCTGCACTGGGCAGGGCAGGGACCCGGCGTGCTTGTGCATTGTTGGCGGGGGTGAAAATTGGTTCGACTTCTCTGCAGGACAATTGAGTTACACTCATTGTGATTTAAAACACATGCGCTCTCTGGCCGAGTAATTCGTGTCTGTGTGACACGTGGTACATATATATAAGGACAGGGGCAATGGCCCCCATAACACTTTTGTGGTAAGAAAAACCTAGAAATAACCTAAACTACAGATTTGGCCAAGTATCATGTCAGAAGTAATTGCAAGACATTGTAGAATGGAGGTCCATGGTGTCATGAAAAAAAAGAAGGCTCACTTCCATGGGTGTGCCGTGAAACTGTCCAAGATGGTGTCTAGGTGATAATAATAATACTACTACTAATAATAATGATAAAGCAGAGTGCAGATCATCTCAGAAAGGGTACACAAACCCACAAACTATAGATGCCTCTGGGGACAGCACTGGAGAACCAGGGATGGGGGTGGGAGTTAGCGTACTTGTCACCGTAAGCCTCTTTGTGCCACTGTTACATTGTTTTAGCCATATCTATGCATTGGCGCCACACGTGCGTTTGTGTGTGTGCACCCACGGGCATATTCAGTGCGTATTTTATAAAATAGCAACAAAGGTTCAGATGGTGGGGCATCTTCTAGTTCCCATAGAAGTGAATTAATACCCACCCATGTGTGTGTGTGTGTGTGTGTGTGTGTAGGGAATTGAGCTCAGGGCCTTCATACTGAGTTACATCCTCAGGCCATTTTATAATTTTTTTGTTTTGAGGCAAGTTCTCACAAAGTCACTAAGTTGCCCAGATTGGGCTTGGGTTTGAATTGCGATCCTCCTGCCTCAGCCTCCCCAATTGCTGGGATTACAGGCTTGTGCCACCGTGCTGGATTAAAAGCTTTTTAAAAAGGAAATCCATGTGACACATATAACATTCATCCATATTTCATCAAAAGAATATGGAATGAGACGAACATTTTCTGGGTGGCCTGAAGCCAAGGGCTCTTGGCCCTACACCTGAGACCCTTTCTTAATGAAGCTTTTGTTCCCTGCCCTCCTGTCAGACACCATTTCACATACAGCCTGTGAGGAAAAACTAAACAGGGGTGGCATTTCAGGACCCTGAGTTGAAGCCGCAGCCCGATGGGTGGGCAGCCTCTCTCTTGGCCACAGGGGTTGGGGCAGATGTTCCTTGCTGGCTCTGGATGCTGTCTCCCCCTACATGGGCCGCCCTGGGGGCTTGAGGCAGGGGCCTTTCCGACCTCCGCAGACACGGAGCCGTTTCCTTCCGCTGTCCCACAGAGCTCTGCACCTGCCAGGCCCAGAGCTTCAGAGCTGGCTGCACAGCAGGGGAAGGGCAGCTGTCTGTGGCCTCGGGCCAGGAACCTGCTCTTTGGACCTCAGGTTCCTCGGCTATAAAAGCAGAGCAATGCCACCACCTAGCCACGAGGAGTGGGTGACTCTAGTGCCCAGGAGAAACATATATAGTCATGCTTTTCCTTAGTGGCCTCCACGCCCCCACAGCCTAGCACAGTCAGGCTAGAGGCAGGCACCTCAGTTAGTAAAGCACCAATTTTCTTTGGACTTATCCATCACTTCACTGCCAAGTAGCCCTCCTGGGTGCAGGGTGACCCCCGGGAAGCTGGTGGCATCTCCTCAACAACCTTATTAGGCTTATTAGACACATTTGCTGACATGTCACCAAGCCAGGACCTCCCCTTGGAACTCCCACCCCTCATCCTCCAGGCCTCACCCCACCTTGACAGATCCCCCCCCCCGCGAGGCTCAAGGGTCAGCACAGAGCAGCCGGTTGGAGTGCGGGCTCCAGAGGCCAGATTCTAAGACCAGCCATGGCATTTACAGGGTGTTACCTTCAACACACGCTTTCAACTCACCTTTGAGCCTGTTTATTTACTATAGACTGGTGTGATAAGATGGTACCATTGGCCTCTATATCCACAAGGTTCCACATCTGACCAATGGAGGGTCAGAAATATTTGCAAAAGCCAAGTGTTGTGGAACACACCGGTAATCCTAGCCCTCTAGGAGGCTGAGGCAGGAGAGTCATAGATGTAAGAGGGTCCCGGGGTGGGTTTCTGTGCGTCCTTCAGGTGTGGTCTGTGTCCTACTCTAGCTTATAAAGAGGTAGGGCAGAGGATTCTGGTACTCTTGGGGAGCCCTAGAATCAGCCCCAGAGGTGGCTGTGTGTAGGTGTGGGGTGTTCTCCGTGGCCGTGAGATCAACGTGGTCATTTTCTTGGAGCAGCCATTGTACTTAAAGATGGCAGGAAGAGAAAAATGTGTATATAAAACATATTTTCACTGCAAATATGTCTTGTAGTAAAAAAAGTAACACTGTGTTCCCCAAGTCCCACTTCATCCTCTCTTCTTGGGGGACAGGAGAGCTGTTCCCAGCATGTGGGGCCACGGTCCCATGCTGGAGGTAGAGTTGGCTGTGCACTGAACAGCACATCCCTCACTGTCCTGCCTGTTCTTCCCTGAGGCAACGGGAGGCCACCGTGGAGCAGCAACAGGAGCCACGTGGAGGGGCTCGTCCTGGACCACTTCACCCATGGCAGACTCTGCATGAGGGAAAAGAAACTGCTGCTGGGTAAAGCTGCTGAGACCCGCCTGGGAGTTTATTAGTTATCTCAGTACTTATAGGACTTTTAAAGCTAAAACACAAGGCTTTACCTAAGCGGGTCCTTCAGCTGGCCTCTTTGGGCTGCACCCTCAGGTTTCTGACCTGTCCTTGTGGGGCTGATTTTCCCAGCACAGCTAGTGATAAACCCACTGACCCCCCGTGGCTCCAGCCGCTGGCTCTGGAGATGGCTCAACGCGGATGCATTTCAGTGAGGAGAGAGGAGCTATTGACTGGAGTGCTGCACCAGATCACGTCTCAGGCATCAAGAGTCTGATGATTACAGCCAAAGAGAGGAGGAGCTCAGCTGGCTGCCGAGTCCTCAACACCACTCTACCAGGGGCTGGGGGATTAGCGGTGTACAACCTAGAAGAGGACCCTCCCTGGCAAAGCTGGCACCCTGAGCTTGGACCTGAAGCCTTCAGAACCAGGAGACATAAATTTCCATTGTTTATAAGCCCCCGAGTTTATGATACTTTGTTATAATAGCTCTAGTAGACTAAGACAGCAACCCAGCTCTTTCCTTGGGCCCCAGAGTGGGCCAGCCCAATAGTCAATTGCATGCCACAGTCAGCATATGCACATATCTTTCAGGTGCCCACTGTGGCTGGGGCAGTGCCAGGGGTCACAGCTAGGCTCAGGAGGCTGGGAGATGCTCTTGCAGTCACACATTCGATGAGTTACTTCTCTTGCTGCCCGCCCCCCCAGCTCTGTACGATGGCTGGAATATAAACTGTACTGGAATTCACCCCAGGGCGTTAAAAGTTGGAAGGACAGCGAGAACCTTGCTTGCAGCCCCAAATGTTCAAAATAAGTAACAGCCGAGCTACGAGGTTTTCTGGCTCCAGCTGTGAACCACTGTGCTCGGTACACCCTCCGGGCTCTCTGCATGGTACGTATAGCCAGGGGTTGAGGGCTTCTGCTGGCTTCTGCTCTATTTCTCTGACCAATCATAGCAAAATGCCCTCACTGCAGAGGCTTAACTCACTGCTCTAACTTGCTGGGCAGAGGGGCAAGATGCCTCCTCCTCTGAGCCTTGGATCATTCACAGAATTGAAAGGTTGGGCTGTGGTGGCCACGGATGCAGCGCTGTAACAAAGCCGCTTGTATGGGAGGTGAAGCTGTAGCTGCTTGGGTTAAAGACAGAGGTGGGCCTGAGTCCAGGGATCCTGGGGGGTGTGGAAGAGGGGGATGCCCCTCTGGACTCGACAGTCCCCACTCTGTCCCCCAAAATCCCCCTGGCTGGAGGCAGAGGGCCAGGGCAGGAGTAACCTCATAGCTTGCCAGAGCCACTTCCCGGCTCGGCTGGGGGGCATCTGGTGGGCAAACCTGGGTGGTGACAGCCCACAGGGTGGTGACAGCCCACAGGGTGGTGACAGCTGTATTGCATGCAGGACCACGACCTGTGACGCAGAAGCCTGGGACCAAGAGGCTGCCGCACACTGGGGACGTGAAGCAGGTATAGAATCTGATCGTTTTGTTAAATGGCAGCCCTGAGGGGGCCTAGGACCTGAGCGTTGGCAGCCGTCACATCCTGCCTACGTGGCTTCCCTCTCTGCAGAGGGGCGGTGTGGCATGAATGCTTCTCTCATCCTTCTTAGAGGAGGGGGAGGGGGAGATTTCCAGGGAGCTGGGGTCTTACTTTATTTTTAACTCAAGGCCATCTGCTTTCCACTTTCCACCGGGTGGCCGAGAGTCTGGGAAGTATTCAGAGTGAACATATGTCTCTCCCCCAGGGCCTAGGGGAGGCGGAGCTGGGAGGTGGTGAGGGCCCCTGTCCCCAGGGACGGAGCCACAGGACCAGGTGTGCCAGCAGCACCGGGAATGGCTTCTTTGGTGTGGCTTCAGCCATTCTGCTCTCTGGGGACCAGCCCTGCTCCCCAGGAGTGCCTGGGACTTACCCTACCCACCTGCTCCATGAATATGGCTGGGGGCTGCTGCTGGCCCACAGAGCTGTCCCTTCTCCTGGGGCAGATGTCCCTGCTACAGAGCTTCTGCCAGGTGGCTGAACTCTAGGGACAGGGCCCTCATTCCTAGAAGAGACAGTCTCCAGGTTGGAGGATCCCCCAAACTCTTCCCTCTGCAAGCCCACCCCCAGGATCTCAGTTTCCTGGAGGCAGTAATTAGCTTCCCAAGCAAACATTAACTGCAAGGGGAGAGAAAAATTAAAAGGTGCCCTTTTCCTACCAATTGATCCAAAATGAACAACATTGCCCACCCTGGTGGGTTTGCTGTCAAAAATTATCACGCAGAAAAAACTGTCAATACTCGGTAGCCCATTATACAATGAGCCTGTGGTTAGCAACTCTAAGCTTTGTTTTATTATTGCATTTTAAGAAGTTACCAAGACAACTGAGGCCAAGTAACAGAACCTTGACTTCATGCGCCATGAAAATTTAATAAAGAATTTTTAAAGGCTTTTAAGAGGCACGAGCAGCAGCTTCTTAAAGGTGGTGCTGGGCACAGAGGGAGGAAGGCTGGGACCTGCAGGGGTCTCACAAGACCTCCTGGAGCTCTGCCAGGGCTGACGAGGTGGCACCATTGTTCCTTGGCATGTGACAGTTTCAGCACATGGAGACCGTGGCTTCTCTCAGCACACATTTTTGAAGACACCTCCTAGGGGCCAAGCCCCTCACCAGACTCTTTGCATTCATTTGACATGATTTCCGCTGTACAGGTGAGGAATAGGCGTGAGAGAAATCAGTGGCCCACGATCACTTGGAGCAAAATCCAGACCCAAGTCCATCTGATTTCAAAGCCCTGGGTCTTTCCAGAGCAGCTCAGATCTCTTCTGGAATTCCCCCATTCTGATGTAACATATTGCCAAGGGGAAAAATCCCCGCAGCCTGGGCCAGGCCCAAGAGAGCTGCAGTAAGGAGCAAGGTCCTTGTAGCCCAGGGCCACAGTCCTGTTTAGAATCAGAGTGAATGCCTTCCTTCTGGTTGGAGAAGGTGTTTCCCCTATCCCAGGGTTGCAAAGAGCCCTTCTTCCTCTGCTCTCTGAATTGGACTCAGAAGCAAATTGTAAGAAATGAGGAAAACATCTGAGTGGTTTTACCACCTCACAGCAATGCTCAGTGGTGTTCGGCGTGTGCGTGTGTGTGTGTGTGTGTGTGTGTGTGCAAGCGGGAAGTATATGCGTTATGCTGCATGATTTTTCTAAGTTTTATAGAAATCAAGACTGGGCTGGGGATTTAGTTCAGTGGTTCTGCCACCTGCCTCACAAGCGCAAGGACCCGAGTTGGATCCCTGGTACCAAAATAAAAATAAATAAATAAATAAATAAAGACTTTGAGTTATAAGGGATGAAGGCGATTGAATATGTTGCCTATTCTGAAGAGCTCCTTTGTGTCCCAGAACAGAAAAACAAAACAAAAACAGAAACAAAAGATTTGACTTACTTTGTGAGGGAGAAATTCATATGCCATGTGGGAAAATCTATCTTGCATTCACCAAACCAAGTAGGAGACTGGCAAAAATATTGCCAAGGCAAGGTGGACTGTAGGTTAGTGCGCACTGTGGGGAGTCCCCTTGCTGAGCAGGGACAGCTCCCGGATGGGAGTCTGTTATTTCTGAGCTTCCAGAGAAGGTGCTCGAATGCTGAATGTTGCAAGCCCAGTTTTCAGTTATAGGGCTGAGGCACATAGGACATTAATCAAGAAACGAAAGAAAAAAAAAATCAAGCTCATTTAGAGTAACACTGCCAATCACAAGGCGTATTCCGGACGTCAGAGGAGCAGGCAGGGACGTTTTTTCAGCCTGCAAATGTCTTTACATAAGTGAGGAGGAAAAGGACTGGGGAGGGAGAAGAGCTGACCAGTTGGGCTTCATCTGTCTTGGCCGGCAACATTATTCACGAGAGCTTTACCTTCATCCGTTTACACTTTATAGGAAGCCAGAAGACCCTTGGAATGTGACACTGTAGCTCAGTA
The DNA here is from genome assembly GCF_012274545.1 of Fukomys damarensis. Lineage (NCBI taxonomy): Eukaryota > Metazoa > Chordata > Mammalia > Rodentia > Bathyergidae > Fukomys > Fukomys damarensis. The sequence goes on from NW_022900948.1 coordinate 37,451,347, forward strand.
GTACCTTGGTTTACAAGACACTTGCGTATTCATTATGTTTTCCATGGTCTCGCCTAATGTTCCTAAGGTTGAGGTATGAAATCACCCCAGGACGGGTGAGTCCAGTCTCCTTATAGTCTCCATAGCCTGCAGAGCCTTCCTGGGGTGCTTTCAACATCTTAGAGTGGGAGAAAAGCAGTTCCTCAAAAACCCATGTCTGTAGAATGGGGTCAAGATCCACATGGTGCCAAGGAAAGAGGAGAGGGTTCTGCAGCCAGGGGCCTTGCTGGGTAAATCATGGCTCTGCCCTTCACTGGCCAAGACACCTAGCACAAGCAGTATAGCCTCCTGGGCATCAGAAAAGACAGTGATGATCATCAGCGGCCTTCAGTGGGTGGGTTGAGAGGATCAAGATGAGAAGACAAACTTCTAAGTGCTTCATAAACCGTGAGCACAGGTTGTAAGGGAATTCGTCCTTGGACTGTCGATTCCTTCCCAGTCTCAGCCAGTGCCATTCCCTGGCTGTACATGGCCACAGCAGGGCTTCCTTCTCCGAGTGAGGCACTGGACACAGACACAGCTGATGTAGAGTTGGAGGGACAGGCTGCGTACCCCACTGAGGAACAGTGTGGGAGCCATCAGTGGGGATGGGGGTCCTCCTCAGTCTCCAGGACAGAAAGAGAGGGAGTTCCCTGGTGGACACGGCCAAGGCCTGAGCCTGGGCACCTGCAGCTTGGCCAGTTAGAGGTTCCCAGTGTCAGAAAAGCCATTGTCACTGGGATGGGGTGGGTGGGTAATGGCTGCTCTGCTTGGAGAGAGGATGAGCCAGGCTGGAATCTGGAGGTGCCTGGAGAATCAGCTTGGCAAGGCCTACAGTGCATGGTCTGCAAGGGCATCTGCAGGCTCTGGGGAGAGAGGGTGTGGTGACGTGGTCCCCTCACCAGGACTGCCCAATACCTCATGATCTCAGGAAGGCCTCTCGGCCCCTGCTCTGTGCTTTGGGGTTACATGGATCCAACACCAGCCTGGCCTTGAAGGAAGTCATGCCTGAGCAGGAGCAAATGCTGCGGTCCCAGGGAAACACAGGGAGAAAGAAAGTTTCTACAGAGGAAGCCGTTCATTCTGTGCTGGGGCTGTACCTGAGCTGGACCCTGAGAGAGGCGTGGGTCCTGCTATTGCCCAGAGGGAGCAGCAAGGGCAGGGGCACAGTGTCTTCCTGTCTGATGACAGATAGATAGATAGATAGACAGACAGACAGAGCCCTGGGAGCCTTGCAGGAGACAGGCCCAAGAAGGGCGGGGGCCAGCTGTGGAGAGAGAGGGACTTGGTTATGAGGGCCCAGCCGAGGGCAGCCCTCATCATCGTGTCCAATCCAGGGCTCTCCAGTTCCCCCCTGGCTGATGTAGATGATGGGGTCAGAGAGGGTGGCAGGGCTGAGAGGCAGGGATGCTGTGGAACCCAGGGGAGCGATGGTGAGTCTGAGCTGGGGAGCGTGGACGGAGGAGCTGAGGAGGCCGGCTTGGCAGTGTGGACTCTGTCTCCAGGGGGCCCTGCCTCTTCCCACGGCGAGGGTCCTGTTATGTATGACCCATGCTGGCCACCAGCTGCCCTGGACCTGGGGCTTTTCTGCAGCTCCCTCTGGCCAGGGCAGTGAGGACAACGCTCCTCTTGAAGAGCAGAAAAGCTGAGCCCAGTGCCCTGGGGGCTGGAGGAAGGCAGCAGGCAAGGGCAGTGTGAAGGCGCGAGGAAGCTGGCTGTGCTCACCCTAGGGGCCAGAGTGGCACCCAGGAAAGGCTGGCTGGGGCCCATTTGGGTTGGTCAGCCTGATCTCCAGAAGAAGCTGCCGTCCTGGAGTTGCCCCTGACTTACATACTCAGGGCGCACACCCCAGACGGAGCCCCAGCCGAGCCTGATCTGCGTATACATTCTTTCCATCCCCTCGGGAGGGACTAGCTCTCTGGGAACTCAGCCTGCGTGCCCATTCAAGCGTCAGTGTGGCATCAGCAGGAAGGGGAAAAGGGCAGGCAAGAGTGGGAGAGAGAAGGGCTGGGATGGACCCTAAGGAAGCTTCCAAAGGATGGGCTCATGTCACAGTCAAGCACAGTCTCTGAGTCCCAACACAGAGAGGCATCGGAGCCAGGCCAGGCTCCCTGTCTCTGTCTCCCTCTGCCAGGAAGAAGGAACCATCTGTTTTTGCTCTCATTTCAATCCCACCCTGCAAATAAGTGGCTGGTTACCAAGGGGCAAACTCGATGAGACTTCCCACGGGGGCCAAGGGTGGGAGGAGTCTCATAACACTGGATCTGACAATGGAGAGCCCTCAAAATTCTTCCTGACCAGCAGTATTGGGGAACAGGGGCCCAGCTCGTCACTGACAGGCCGCTCTTCAGACAGCGGCCTCATGTGTCTGATAATCACTGCGGGGGCTGTGTCCTCCAGGGTGTTGGGCTCTCCCAGGGCCCTGTCCATAGGACAGGGGGGCCCTGTAACTGACGGTGACCTGCCTCTAGATGAGAGGCGCGGGGTGGAGTGGACATTGCTCGCCCTGGGTGCTGACATTTTTATATCACTCCACACAGTGCGGCTGGAATTCAGCCTCTTGATCTTCCCCCTGTCCCACCAGTGTGCTTGGTTGGGATTCAGGCCTGAAGACGGTGCTCCATTTTGGCAAGCAAGCACTTTCCACAGAGCCACTTCAAGAAGTGAGCTATTGAAAAAGACTCCGCAGCCCCCAGCTGGTAGTGAATCTCCTGGCACATCCTCTGGGGCCTTTCATGGTGAAATCCTTGCATTCTGCAGGTGAGGGGTCTCCCTACTCTGCTTCTCACAGGGGACCCCTGGGGAACACCAAATGCTCTGGCCCAGGCCACCATACTTTCAACACGCACACTTCTGGTTACCTCAGATCTTATCTGGGCCTCAAGTCCTCTCTGAAGCCAACAACACAGTGCTGGGCACACAGGGACCCCTGACCATTCGGTTGCTGCCCCACCCTTGCAGAGGTCCACTCAGAGCCACAGAAAAGCCAGGCTGAAGATGGGATCCTTGCTTTGGGGGTCAAGATTAAACAAAATCAAACAAAATGACCACTGAAGCTCCCACCAGCTCTCAGGCTGCAGGAGTCTCCGTTACACCTTAATTATTTCTTAATTAGTAACAAACCAAACATCGCAGCAACAGGTGAGGTAATGAAATAAATGAGGCTGATCTGTTAACCACACCTGTGTAGTACATGACTGGGTACGGGGCTTCACACCTGCCTTCTTGAGCTTTCCACTTCATTTTTGCAGGGTAGGAAATGAGCATGATGCTGGTTGGAGTTAACCAGCAGCTCTCGGGGGCCCCAGCAGATCCAGGGCTCGGCTTCTTCTCTATAGCGCTCAGTTTGGGGATTGTTTGTGCCTTCCCACCCCAAACACAATAGACGTGCTGCAGTTGGTCTTCCTGTGAGCCCAGAATAGAAGGTGCCATCTGTCACGTTTCAGATGTCATGTGTCCACTGATGACTGGCAAACAGGCTGTGTCACTGAGAGGTGCCGGGAGGAAGGTGGCAGGAATCAGCCTTGCAAAGCAGGAGCTCAGCAGAACACAGAGGCGATGAACGACGGGAGTCACAGACGGGGACCCTGGCAGCCTGCCTGCCGTCCTTTCTCCGGCAGAATCCCAGGGCTATCCTCAGCCCTGAAGGGCACTGTCTTCTTCTGGGAGGACAGAGGGGCCTTCAGGGGACAGTGGGTCTGGGATGGGAGAACTTGTCAGCACCATTTGCGCAGGGTGGGGGGCAGGTGTCCTGGTGGGGGAGGTGGGGGGGGGACCGTCCCCCCACCGTGCCGCTCCGGCCACACACCAGGCGCTTTTCGTCCAGCAGGGACAGGTGGTATTCACACAGGTCGATCAGCGAGGCCACCTGCTCGTGGAGTGGCAGCATCTTGAACTTCCTCTGGGCCAGGAAAAAGAAGGCTTCGATGAACGCCTGCAGACACATCCCTGAGGAGAGAGAGAAGGCGTCCAGATATCACTGCTGCCTCGGGGGAATGCTCAACCCCCACCTCAAGGCCATCAGCAAAAGCGGACCTCACCCTACCACCCTTTCTTCTGGAAACTCCCAAAAGGGCAACTCCCTAGAATGCCTACAATGCATTTCCAGCCATTTGCAAGTTCCATCCCTTAAACCTCCCAGCAAAAGTAGGCTTCATTACCCCTCTTTCACAGGGTAAGGAAATTAAGTCGCATAGGAATGGAGAGACTTGGGCAGAAAGCAGTTGGGTCTGAATTTAAATCCAGCCAAAACCCCTAGTTGGCCCCTAGAACTCAGCTTCCTAACTCCTATAACAAGTAAGGAAAGTTACTGAGACAGACCCAATCTGACAGCAATGTTCTATGTACCAGTAGGAATGTAGGCTACATGTCAAGACATATCTAGTTGGTTTATGTGTTTTGCTCCATGTCAATTTTACTTCAAAAAGTAAAATAAACCCAACTCTAACTCTCTGGCCAAACTTCTGGAACAGATGATGTGTAACCCTCACAGCCTCTGGAACACCCATCTTTAGGATCTGAGCTCGGATTTATTGGTTTGGTGAAACATTCTCCATCCCAAGGTTAGATGGGGCCCTAACACAGGCTTCTTGTACTGTTTTTTGTTGCTTTGTTTGCTTCTGCAGTGCTGGGGATTGAACCCAGAGCTCATACATGCTGCTGAGCTCCACCCCCAGCCCTCTTCTGGCACTTTTTTTTTTTTTTTTTTTTTTTTTTTGGTAGCACCTACAAGAGCAAGCAGCTTGCTTGGGTGGTGTTTGGTTCTTGAAACTGTCTCCATCTTCCCTGCTGTGCTCCAATGCCTCCTTGAATTCCCACCACCAGCACCCGGAGAGTGCTCAGTACAGACGAAAAGAGTACACAAGTGAGCGAAGGGATGAATGAACAAGTGCATGAGTCAGTGCTAGGTACTTCACAGACATCGCTGTGGCCCTGACCATATCCTTGGTGAGGTCAATATTATGTCCCATTTTACAGATGAGGAAACTGACATTCAGAGAGACGAACTTCTCCAAGGTCACACAGCCAGAGAATAGTGTCCTGGAAACTCAAAAATTTTAAGCTAAACTGTGCCGCATGAAGGGTTCTGAGTCTTTTCAACAACTGCGTACATAAGAACCCTGGGGTCTAGATCTATGGGACTTCCTGGATGCCTTGGGAAAGGGGACGCTGAGGCTGGACTGCATGTCACAGATTGTTTTAGCTGGGGCTGGCTCTGACTCTGCTAATCCATGCCTTCCCAGGGGCTGATGTGTTATTCACCTGCCCATCAGCACAGGCATAAGCCCGGCCTAGAGTTTGTGGATACAGCATAAGACGTGGATGCTGGGATCTGAGAGGACAGTACGCCTTGCCAACTTGCACTGATCAAAACAGTTGTTTCTCTGTCTCCTTCCAAGCCCATCAGCCTTTGGGCTCTGCCTCTCTTGATTCCAGAGGCCCTGCGAGTTTGGCTCTGACAGGAGTTGATAAAGAGATCCTAATCCTCATGGGAAATGCTTTCAGTGTAAACAGAGGCCTTGTATGAACACACAGGGCAAGCGGGGCTTCGTCTAAGTCAGATGCAAGTGATTCTCAATTACCATCTCTGGAACAGTGTGAGTGTAAGTGTGTAAGTGTAAGTGTAAGTGTGTGTGTGTGTGTGTGTGTGTGTGTGTACAAGCATTGCCTGTTGTGTGTATGCATGTGCCTGCACATCACAGTTAGGTGGAAGAGGCCAGGATCTAAAGCCAGAGCAACTCAGTCCCAGCCCCCACTTCCCAAATGTGTGATCTATGCTGCTCTAAGTGTGGCCGGCCAAGGATGCCAAGCCCACAAACTGCACGTCCCTGGTCCCTGACAAGATAAGGAGCTTGGGCCAGAATGTAAATCACCCACCTCATCAATCACATTGTTTAGCTCAGCTGACAGTGTTTTGCAGCAAGTCTTTCCCTATAAAGGAAGCAGTGTGCTGTTTACACTGGCTCAGATCTCTTGGCCAGGACTGTACCAAATAGTTCGCGGGTTGCGACTTTGAGTAGCTCTGACCTACAAGGCCCTTTGCAGTGTCGGTGGGCTGTCCAGTCGCCACAGCTTTTGCAAGATGAGGATGAGGGAAGGTTGAAGATGTTGCTATGGTTAGCTTTTGCATGGGTGGTGCCCCAGCCGCTGGTCTCTGGATCATACCTGGGGTACCAAGAGCAACTCACTGTCCCTTTTTCACTCAACAAACATCACTTTTGTTCCCTTCATTAAAGGCAGACTACGATTAGAGATATAATGTGCAGGAGAGAATACAATAAGGACTTGCTTGGAGAAAAACTATGTGCTACATTACCTGGAAGAAGACATTTTCAAATGGAAAGTTGGATTTGAAATGTTCTACTTGGGTTTCTTTTGCTTGACTGCACTTTCTGATTTTCTGTAGTAAAAGTGTGTGATTTCAGAGTATGCAGTGGAAAATTCCAGTGGGAGGAAGGAGGTGATACAGGGGCAGCTGCTTTTAATTCTGAACTCTGCTACTATTTGAATCTGAAGCCAGGTACATACATATATCACTTTGGAAAAAAAATGTAAACTTTCAGTATATGTGCATAAACCACACATGAAATTTATATATTTCATTTTGATAAAATGCCTAAACAACACATCCACACAGAGTCCCCCAGGCTCCCTTATCTTTAGGAGTACACTTCAAATGTTCAGCAAATGGTTGACACTACAGAAAGCACCAAACCACATTCCGTGCATTCTTTTTTCCCTATGTGCCCTGCAGCATCACCACGCCACACCAGAGTCCACCTGTCCTGCCTTGTTTTATGCCCCGGTCCCCCTTCTGCATCACTGTTATGCTTTGGGTCCATTATTAAGTACATAAGGGTTCCCTGAACACAAGCATTGTGATACTGTGACAGTTGATCTGGTAACAGAGACAGCTATTGAGTGACTCATGGGCTGGCAGCATGCATGGGTGGATACACTGAGTAGGCTGGGTGGGATAGAGCAGGACAGTCTGAGATTTCAGCATACCACTGGGATGCGCAATTTATATCTTACTAATTGTTTATTTCTGGAACTTTCCATTTGATATTTTCAGACAGATGCTGACAGTGAGTAACTGAAACTATGGAAAGCAAAACCAGATAAGGGGACCATTGTAAAGATAAAAGAGGAGATAAAGTGAAAGGTAACAGACATTAATGACTGTTACACAAACCAGACACAAGGACAGGTGTCCTGATTCTCACTAATGCTTCCTTGTGCAGATGAGAAAACTGAGACCCACAGCAATAAGAACTTGTTCTCAGGCTCCACACCGGTAGGTGGCAGGGCTGGGATTTGAACCCAGGCCTCACACAAACATCCCTACCAAGAGCACTCTGTGGGTAAGACACAGCTTATGTGGAACACAGACCGTGACTGTGGAGTGCTGAGGGTGGAAGATCGAAGCAGCCTTGGGTGACATTCCAGCTGTGCCTTGAAAGGGCAGAGGGCCATAGCAGTGGAGAGGAGCCAGGTGGTGGAGTGAGCTGCACATGAATCCCACAGGGCACTCACGGCAGAAGAGCTGGGCCAGCTGCACTGACTACAAGAGGGCTGGGTGCCACTCAGGGGCTGGAGTTAAAGCTGGAGGAAGTGAGTCGGAGCCATGAGGGTGTGGAGTCTCACAGCCCAATACACCGGCAGGAGATTCTCTGTGTCCTGCCCACACAGGCCCTGCACCACCTTAGGACCCGTGGGTCTCCACAGCCATTCATTTTACCCAAGGTCTGGTGGCACACAAGTCAGTCAGTGACTGACAGCAGGACCAGACCCCAGGCATCCCGGTGAGACCTTCAAACTGCAAGACACCTAGCCATAAACACTAAAAGAAAAAATCACATTGAACACTTCCCAGGCCAGGGGCTGGGGAAGAGGTCATCTCTACTTCTCAGAAGCCCCGAGAGCTCCACTCAGCCCGACTGGAGGCTCCAGCCTCTCCCCACATGTCAGTGTTTTCTACCAGATGGATCTGAGTCTTTATCCTTCCTTGTTGATATTTATTCTCAAAGGCGTGGGAACATTAGCAGAGTGCGGTAAGGCTCGGCGGACCCTGTTCTCCCTCTAGAAGCCATGTGACTCTAGACTGACCTTCCACGCTTTTTCTGTCTATAGGAAGATGCGTTTCCACTCAACTGTATCAACACAGGTGAAACTTCACTTTACTTAGAATTATAAACATTTCTGTAGGTGCCTATGCAGACTTCATAACCATGATTGTAAGGGATGCATATTCATTCTATAGAAGCCAGGAACAGTGGCACACGGCTGTAGCCCCAGCACTCAGGACACAGAGGCAGGAGGATGGCTCGAGCCTAAGAGCTGGAGACCAGCCCCGGCAACACTGCTAGATCCTCTCTCAAAATAACAAACAAAATTTCATCAAATTTTGGCCTTGTATGTCATCTTCTCCACCCCCTCTCGGTCAAACACTAACACTGTTTATATTTGTTGGCTCTTATTGAGGGTATTATAATAAACAGTTGATATGTCATTGCTTTTATTTCTGACTCACTTATTTCCTAACAGTAAAACTCCAGGAAGCTGGGCTGTTGTTTTAAAATAAATGTTAGATTGCTTTGGTAATTCATTGCATGTTAAAAATACTGCCAACCTGATAGGGCACCCACATGGACAAAGCTTGAGAAGCGACAAGTGAGAGAGAAAACATCGGTGTCACCCAGGCTGCAGGGGTGACTGCTCACTCACTGGACTCCCAAAAGGGTGAGACAAGGCTGACGCCGGTGAAGTGGTAGCACGATTGCTGTAGACTTTTAAAAAGCAATTTGGCAAAAGTCGAAGAGCCGTTCGAGTGTTTATATAATTTAACGCAGTGATCATAATCCTAGGAATTTTACTTAACAAATTATTCCCTGCAAAGGGAAACACTATCTAAGCAAAGGCTTTCATTGCCAAGTTACAGTACAGTGGGGAGGGGGGCAGGGGCAGCGCCAGACTTCTAGGGTATGTGGAGGTGGAGGACTTGTCGCTGCAGGTTGAACCCAAGGAGCTCTGAGCTACATCCTCAGCCCTTTCTTGTTTTAAGACAGGGTCTCACTAAAGTGCCTGGGGTGGCTGTGAGCCCCTGATCTTCTTGCTTCAGGCTACAGGGTAACTGGGATGATAGTTGTATACCATTGCTCCTAGCTCTAGGGCATTATAAAAATCCTTCTTTTTCCATTCCGTATTTCCCAAGTAAGATAATGCATGCTCATTGTTGACAGTAATTAGAAAAAAATACATATTATTTTAAAGATACCCCAATCCAAGCCCTCTGAGGCCAGTGCTTCTGTGAAGCTCACAGGCAAGGTGGAACTTCTTGCCCACCCCTCGCACTTGCTCTTGGTTCTTGCTCTACATTGGTGCAAGCCCAGGGGTACATGGCCAGTTGTCCAGTGAGAATATGTCCCTGCAGGAGGCCCTGTCCCCCCATCATCTCTCTATTTCCAGCCTCCAGGTTGGCCGGGCACATGACAGGTACCAATAAAGAGCCACTTAATACGGCTTGAGCAGCCCGTGGGCTCTGAACACCCTTGTGAGGCAGGTGTGATTATGGTAGCTGTGGAACTGGGGTAAACCAGGGCCAAGGGAAAAGAGCAACTTAGGAAAATGCTTCCCCAAGAGCTGTAGACTTTGGAAATCACAAGGACACAGACCAGAGGCTCTTGAACTTTTAGAATCCTCCGCAATTCCCCAGGGCAGAGGAGGTTGTTAAAATGGTGCCACCCCTCCAGATCCTGAGGCGGGGCCAGAGAGTTTGCATTTCTAACAGATCTCTGAGCTGAGGCTCAGGGACCAGGAACCTTACTTTGAGAACCGCCCCCTCCTGTTGGTGTGTACTTTATTCAGAACCAAACTGCAAAAAGAGGCCTTTTTGCAAAAAGGCCTGCCCTACACTGAGAGAAGCTTGACTTTGGGCTAAAAATATCTACATTTTTAAAAAGACATTGATTGAGAGGAAACCCAACCAGTTATTTTTAAAAGACTAATGATGGAGCTGAAAAACCATGAAATTGTTCCAACTGTGCATTAAACCCACTCTTGGAGTCTGAGGAACCACACATCCTTGGTTTCCTCCAGAGTCGTTGCTGGCCCACCAGCTGGGGAGAGCTCTATCCATGGCCCTTCCCAGGCCCTGACCTCCTTGCTGTTACCGAGGGTGCATAGATGGAAAGGTTCTGGAGGTCAAGGCCACAGATGGCTCTGCAGACTTTGGATTTAAGGCTGAAGATGGGGGCCCCTGGCAGTTTTGCAGTGACGTCACTGTGACGAGTGGGGGGCACGTGTGAAAGAAAGCAAGGCATTTCCCAGGAGACTGGCTACTGCACTGGTCCAAGCAACAGCTGATAGTGGTGGCATGGTCCATGGTGGGTTAGGTGGAGGCCTATTAGAGTCTGGGTATAGTCTGAGGGTGATGTCAGTGAGACCCAAGACCGGCTTGCAGATCGGATCTGGGTGTGAAGGCAAGACAGTCCTTAGGAAGGAGGATACCTGACACCATGCCAAAAAGACTTGTCTCCCTGTTGAGGCCAGTGGTGTTCATTTTTTATTTTACTTTTTGATTTTATGGTACTGGAGATTGAACCCAGGGTCTTTGCACTGGAGTTACACATCCTCAGCTCTTTTTATTTTTTATTTTGAGACAGAGTCTCACTGAGTTGCCCAGGCTGGGTTCATACTTGGGATTTCCCCTGCCTCGGTCTCCCACAGATGCTGGGATTACAGATGTGTGCCTCAGGCCTGGCTGGTTTTCAAACATCTGACACTTAAAATAATCCGAAGACTTTCCAGAAATGCAGATTCCTTTTCCCTCCCCCTGGAGAGTCTGGTGGCAATGGGGCTCAGAAATGAGCACTTTGATGTGGCTGCTTCTTACAGAGCTCTCAAGAAGGCATGGTGAAGAAGCCAAGAGCGTGGCCTGTGAGAAAATCAGCACTGGCCCAGACGTCCTATGGGTGCTCAAGACTGGGGATGCCTGGAAAAGCCTTCCCCTCTGAAGCCACTGCCCACTCCTGCGCCAGTCGTCCTCTGCTTGGCCTGCCGTAACAGAATTCCACGGACTGGTGGCCTAAGGCAGTAGAAATGGACTTCCCATACTTAGAGGCTGGAAAATATGAGAGCAAGGCGCCAACATGGCTGGTTCTTACGGACAGCTACCTTCTCACTGTGTCCCCACCTGGCAGAGAGTGACTGGGCTTTCTGGTGTCTCTTCTGAGGAGGATACTAATCCCATTGATCAGGACCTCACCCCTTCTGACATCATTTAATGCTAACATATTTCTTTAGAGGCTCTGTATGCAAATAGTGTCACCTGTGGGATTAGTTTCAACATATGAATAGGAGCATAATTCAGTCCATACTACTCTCAAACTCTCAGTTCTGCTGAGGTGCCTCCAGTGCTCTCCCACTCTGAGATTACTGGATCCATTTAGAAAAAAAATCAGAGAAGCCACATCCCATTCCCTGTTTATTCATCAGCCACTTGGGAAAGCCTGTGTGGCTGGGATTTGGAGTTGAAAGCATTTCATGGTAACACTGGTTTACTGACCATTACTATTACTAGTGACAGTAATGAACAATCAAAATAATAGAGCATAGTTACTGAGCCCTTGTTATGTGAAAGGTTTTGGGCTTACACACACATTCAGTGTAATCATACCGAAACATTATGAAGCAAGTGTTATCTTTGATCCCATTTTCCATTCAAGAGACATGCCAAAGTCACAGAGCTGGTCCATGGTACACCCAACAACAGTGCGCTTAATTTTACTCCGCAGCTGCTCTGAGAGTTTTCCAAGGTGGGAGTTTTCAAAGTTGGAGTTATACCAGTACCCCAAAAAGAAAAAAAAAATTTTTTTTTTTTGGTACCAGGGATCGAACTCAGGTCCTTGTGCTTGCGAGGCAGGTGGCAGAACCACTGAGCTAAATCCCCAGCCCCCAAAGAGATTTTTTTTTTAAAAAAGGAAATTCCAGAAACCACACTGCAAATAAGACCTGGGCCTCCTCTATCTCTGTTGGATGTCAACAAGGAGGTACAGTGGGATCTGTGGGTCTTTGCAAACAGGCGTGCTCTACCTGCCTCCCACGCCTGAAAATAAGCTGTTGAATATTTTTTCGAAACTTCATTTGGCTTGACGGATGTCACTGGAGAAAGCAGACTTTGAAACGTGCCAGTTGCAGCCAGACTCACACCTCTCACTGAGGCGGCCACTGGGATATTGAGATGAGGCCCCTGACAAGCCTTGGCCTCATTCTGTCAATCAGCTGGGGAGGGCGGGCCCACTGGTTCCTTCCGGCCCAAGCCCTCCTCTCCCTCTCACGGAGTCTTCCTAGCCCGCAGACTTAATGCCAGCATGGTAGCTGCTCTCCAGTAATCCCATCATCTACTCTGGGGCTTAAGGATGGAAACAAGAATAATACTATGTGAACAGCGCTTTCCAATGTATAAAGAATGTCTGTCTTCTTACCTAGTTCGCAGAGTAATGTTCGGGGGAGGACATTAGCACGAGAATTGTCCATTTATGGTTCAGGAGCACAGGCCCAGAGAGGCCAAGTAGCTTGGCAAGGTCACCCCTGAGTGGACGAGGCCCATGCTGACCTCACCCTCGAACCCACATTCTTTTCCCTACATTATTAGGCGTTCTTTATGTCTGACATTTATGTATTATCTTACAGTTTACAGAGCACATTTGCATATATGATATAATTAAATCCAAATCATTGTTGACAGCCAGGGATATTATCCCAGACTGAATGTGAGATTTTTTTTTTTCCTCTCAAAAATACCTAAGCTTCTCAGCTAGTCATTCTATTTCAAGTTATTGGTATGTGAGGACAGTCCTTGCCAATTCGGTTTCTCTCCCCAACCTTTAAATCTCTTGCTTATTACTGACCTAGAATAGACATTTGAGTCTCACAGTGAAATCCTAAATGTATACATGTACAAGTTTTCTGTCTGGAATTATTGCTGGGAAATAAAGCGGGGTGATGGGGACTGGAATTAGCCTAGTGATCTCTCTTTGCAGAGAGTGGCCCCAGAAGAGTCCCTTGCAGGCTGAGCCAGCCCTGAGATGGTTCTCCACCAGAACCTCAGTCTTCCAGTCATTCCCAGGCCCCCGGGCACCCTGGCTTCCAGTCTGTGGCTGCAAGGGTCCCCCAGGGATTGCCAACATCTCCCCAGGCCTGGGGCCGGGGTCTCAGAGGACGCCATGGGCAGGAGATCACACCTGAGCCGATCCCATGAGATGACACCAGGCTCTATGAATGGTGACTGGGACTCAGCGGAGCTGGTTCAGGACCAGCTGTTCCACTTAGCAGCTGTCCGTGTGTTCTGTGACTCTGGGCCTCAGTGTCTCCGCCTGAAGAGCAAGGACAGTTATGTCTGCTCTGAGTGGCTTTCACACAGTATCACACAGAAGAGGCCCAAAACAGCGCTTGAGAACCCGCAATACAGTGCCTCTCGCTACTGCATCATTTGCTCCAGTTTTTTTCTTTTATGGCCTTTGCGGGATTGCTGGTCTCCTCAGCAGCTTGAGTTTCACAAGATCAGTCAGCCAGGTGGCTGGTTTCTTTGGAGGTCTCTGTCCCTATGTACTGTATGGCTTTGGGCTGGTCACTTCCCCTCTATAAGCCTCACTTTTCCCTCTGTAAAATGGGATTCTGACTGGGTAATCTCTCAAGATTCTAGGATTACTGGTTAGCAAGTATGATGGCAAATTGTGAATTTTTAAAACAGTAGCAACTAAAACCACAAACTGCACTTGTTAAGGACCTTCCCCTTTTCACGACTCCCAGCCTTCCCTGAGTACTTTCTGTGTCACATGGTAGCCCTGAGAAGCTGGCATTGCTAAACTTCATAAAAACAGAGAGGGCTGAACTGTCAAAGACCCAGGCTCGTGCCTGAGGTCATGTGCACTTGCTCATAGTCCCACGTCAGCAGTTTACCACTGCCCTAGTGTGTTTTCTCCCTGACAAGGAAGATGCCCTCAAGGTCCAGCCTTCAGGGAAGAAGGGAGCAAAGTCTTGCTCCTGCCACTCCAGTGGCCTGTGTGATCACTACATATGCGTCACAGCTGCGATGAGCCACTGTCACTCTTGTCCTTGGCTGGACGGAGAAATGAGTGTCCGTACAGAACCATAAGTAGACCATGTAGAAAAACTGTTACCCCTAGAAGTCTGCAGCATCCAAATAAACACAATGAAGGTGAAGCGACTGCTTCTTCTGTCCTTAATCACAGCTCATACTCTGGCCAGCACAGAGGTCAAAGTCCCAGTCCCATCCAATATCACCTCCGATCTCATCACAACAGACGCAAGTTCCCGAGTCACCCTCTGTGGAGACGGGGCCACAGTACTGGTCACCAATTCCTGCGACGGCTTCGTGCCATTCCAGACATTTCTCATGAGATTATTGGCTCCAGTGGAACCTTCCAAGGCTTGATACTCATTTCTCAGCAAGCGGTCAAGTCTCCGGCTGGGAAAGGACTTCAGTAATAACACAGTCCAGGCCCTCAAAGAAATACAGTAAGGGGAATCGCTAAGAGCAGTCAGCACACACAGCATGTGCCCAGTGTGTGTCAGGCACTAGGGTGAATGCGTAATTTATGGGTACCTCTCATTTAAGCTTTCAAAATAAAAATCTGGGTGATAGATGCTTTTATGAACTCAGCTTCTCCCCATGGTTGTTTGTGTGTGTTTGGTGACATGGCAAAATTTTGCTTTGGTGTGGGGTCCTCCTGTGTGTTCGTTGGGTGCAGGGTAGCAAAGACAGAGCCCCACAGGCTGGAGCTAGTGCAGGGATTTGAACTCAGGCTCAGTGAATCCAATCTCTTATCAGGCTGTTCCTGAGCTCACACAGAGATGCCAAGAGGAGCCTCAGCTCATGCAAGCCCCACTGGGTTGTCTCTAGCAATGGGGTGCTCACTCAGTAATACTCCAGGAGGCTCCCTCTGCTCTCAGCCAGGCCCCCACTTTAACACAGCCAATCTGACTCTTCCCTCGCGACAGCCTGGCTGAGCCAGGATCTGCAGGCAGCACCTACAGCAGTCCAGTTCCATCAACACATACCCACCACCCAGGAGGGGGACACAGAGATGGGATGGGAGGCACGGGACAGATGGGCTTGAGAGGGGTGCAGAGCAGGGAAGGGGGAGAGTGGCGGTGTGTGAAGTGGAAAGTGAGAGCCAGCTTTCCTCTCCTGCTGGCTTTCCACAAATTCCTGAGCTCCAGAAGTGTGCGTGGTTAGTGATCGATACAGAAAATGGAAGACACAGGGCCGGGAATGCAGCTCAGCTGCACAACACCTGCCTGGCAAGTGCAGGACCCTGAGTTCAATTCCCCGTACCAAAAATAGATAAATAAATAAATAAAAAATAAAACGGAATATATGCAACTCCACGTGCATCTCGGCCCCTCACTTGTACTTCTGGCACATAGACATTATGTGTACTTTCCCTTTTCCCTCCCTTTTCTTCTCTCTGCACCTTTTTCTTTTTCTGTTTCCTTCCTTTCCTTTGTCTTCCTTCCTTTTCTTTTTCTTTCTCTCTTTCTCTTATGGTACTGGAAATTGCACCCAGAGTTTAGGCAAATGCTATACCACTGAGCTACATGCCCAATCCCAATCTTCTAAAATTTATTTTTAAAATTAATTCATTAATTAATCAATTTATTTATTGGTACTGGGAATCAAACTCAGGCCCTTGTGCTTGCAAAGCAGGCGGCGAAAACCACTGAACTAAATCCCGGGCCCCAACTTTTATTTTGAGACAAGGTCTTGCTATGTAGCCCAGGTTGACCTTGAACTGTTGATCCTCCTGCCTCAGCTTCCTGAGTAGCTGGGATTACAGGTGTGTGCCACTGAACCCGGCTCCCTCTACTTTTTGATCATGCATCCTGATGTTTCTCCGTATCAGCATATGAAGATCTACTCTATTTTTCACAGACTATATAGAATCCATAGTGTGTACATAACATGGTTTTAGAAAAAAATCCTTCCCCTACTGATGGACACTTTTCTTTTCTTCTCTTTCCTTATTTCAATATTATGAATAATGTTGCAGTGAACATCTTTGTCAAGCTCAAGATATTTTTTCTTTTCTTCTCTTTCCTTATTTCAATATTATGAATAATGTTGCAGTGAACATCTTTGTCATTCTGCACTTGGATGCAGGATCATTCCTTTCCAGTGGAACTTTGGGGTCAAATGGTAGGTGCGTTTCAATAGCTCTGGTCAAAGCACCTTGGGGCTGGGTTCTCAAAAGGGCAGCAGGGTGAGCTATGCAGAGTTGGGGAGGGAGCTATCTGAGCAGCAGAGCCAGGCCACTTAAGACCTTAGTGCCTGGAAGGGCGCTTCTCTAGGTGTTGGCAAGCAGAGCAGGAGCTCCTGGGCTGGCCCAGCAGGGAGGCCTCGGGATGGGGCCCTGAAGGGAGGAAAGGCAGGTGGCTCGCAGGTTCAGGTTCGCAGTTCACCCGGTGAGTGCGGCCACCTGTCAGTCGCACCCCTGCTCCTGAAAGGTGCTGGTCAGGCACACAACAGCTCTGGCTCTTGCATTGCGGGAAGGGCTGGCTGCCTGACTGAATCTCTCCCACCCTTCTCTCTCCCCGCTCTGTTAAGCTGGCCCTTGGCACTGCCTGCACAGCCTCCCCTCCAGCTCAGGAGAGAACTTCCCTCCCTGCCTTTCAGCTGAACACTCTTGCCAGGTGACTGAGGGGGGCCCTCAAAGCTCTGCCTCTGTGGCATTTGCCAACGTGACAGCCTCCCTCCCTCCAGAAAATGCTCCCTTCCCACTCATGCCCCACCCCCTCCCACTTTTCTTTGCCGACTCCAGGCCGAGGCTGTGTCTCTCCTGGCTCCCCTGCTTTCCCCTGCCGTAGGTCCTACTGGGCACTAGCCCAGCTTCTCTGCTCTCTTCTTCCTGTCATTCATTTCCTAGGCTTTAAATATCTTCAATGAATCCTTGCCTTCCAAGATCCACCTTAGTTATCTCCAGGCCAGACTGCTTTTTGCCACTGGGACACCTCATTAACATCTCAAAGAGCCCGTTAGAATGAACTCTCATCCTGCTTCCCAACCCTGCTTTTCTTAGTCTTACCCATGGCAATAAAGGGAATCTCCACTCACCCAGCTGGCTGCTAAGAAGCCTGGGGTCATTTTGGAAACTTTTCTCTCACAGCCCCACCTTCCCTCAATGCCTCTACACCCTGCTCTCCATCTGCCAGCCCCCAGCCCGAGTGGCCCTCTGTCTTCGGTTCTCAGACTTCCTGCTCACTGGTCTTCCTGCTTCTGTTACAGCTTCCAGGGTGACTTTCAGAGATGGGTTGCCCACACCTTCCTCTGCTTTAAACTCTTTGGAAACTTTGCCAAAGGAGTCCACAATACTCAGCCTGCTTCAAGGAGCTGCAAGGGCTGGTCCCCACCACCCTCTCCTGCTGCCAGGCATGCCAGTGGCCCTTGTTTTTGTCACCCTGCTCTCTTTTTCCTCTTATTGCAGTGCTGGGGATGGAACCCAGCGCCTCCTGCATGCTGGGGGCTCCGCCACTCAGCCACACCCCAGCCTACCCAGAACCTGCCGCACACCTGACACCTGTGCACCCTGGTCACTGGCCTCTCTGCCTTTTCCCTCTGTCTCACCTGTCTGACCCTGGCATCTCAGCTCAAATGTTACTTTGACTGATAGATCCCTAACCCATTTCCGAATACAAATTAGGTCCTCACTGTTATTAAAACTTCATTGTTGTTTTCACATGACCCCTTGCACCCCTAATTGCAGGTGCGTATCTGCCTTTCTGTGCCACACATCAGGACACAAGGGCTGGGCCCTGTCCTTGCCCTGCCTGGCATGTGGCTGGCGCTCATGGCATATGAGCTGATCCATATGAGCTGAGTGGGCTGGGTATCAGACACGCCTAGGAGAGGCTCTGCTTCCTGAATGCTGCTGGTGACCTTGGCTAATTTACTGCAAGCCTGAGCTTCTACCCACCCTCCTGGCTTTTTTTTTCTTTTTTTGGTATGGGGGCGGGATTGAATTTGGGCCCTTATGTTTGCGAGGCAGGCAGCAGAACCACTGAGCCAAATCCCAGGCCCCTTCCTGGCTTTTGGTGGTGGTGGTGCAGGACAATGTGTCACAGCCCCACTAGGCTGTGAAAGATGCCTTGCAAATGTGACCTTCTTTCCTGTCTTTAAATGGTCAGGGCCTAGTGGAATAAATGGTTGGCAGTGTCTCCAAATCCCCAGCCCATTTTAGTGGCCTTTGTTTCCCAAAGATGGGCAGTTTGGGGAGAGTTGACCACCCTGACTCAAGGCCACCCACCAACGCCACCTCTTCCCCGCTCCCCTGTCTGTCCCCCTGCCTGGGCCTTCTGGTGTGTACAGAAGAGGTGGAGCCAGCTCACATGAGGGACTGAACCCCATCATCTGGGAGAGACCCCTCTAAGGAGCTCTTTAGAGCCTGCCAGTCACTTGGAGCAGTGACAGGAGGCAGATCAGTGTCAGAAATAAGACAGAGCAGTGGGTTGCAACTTGACTCCCATTAAGAATGTCACGGTAGAGCACAAATGAGAGAGAAGAAAGATGCTCTTTTCTGCGAGAGTTTATTTTTGTCACTTTGTCAGAGAGAAATTGCAGCCCTGAGGGCACTGGAGCTGCACAGAATTACCCAAAACATTAACATGCAAATTGCCTTCTTTAGAGAAGGTAATTTTATTAGTGCGCGAAAATGTTTCTGTCACTGTACTCAAGCCTAGAAGCAGTGCTGTCTGGGGGCCAGTTAGGGCCACAGTGCAGCGAGAATTAGGGAGTCTTGAGCCCGACTAGGATCTGATTATCTCCTCTGACCGGCCATCGTGTACACTTCACTGTGAGGAACACACCTTGCCCGGTTACAGCTGCCAGCCGGTGGTTGTGTCGGGTGCAGAGGGCAAGTGACTTCCTTCCTTAAGATCATGCAGCTTCCCTTGCCCTTGGAAGCAGTAGGGCTGTCCCAGGGCCTACGTCTCAGATAACAGAGTGAGCAGCAGGGAACCATTACAGGTGCTGGCAGTAGCCCAGGAGAATTGAGAATCGGGAGCCCAGAGAGAGAAGAGAGTCCTTCCATGAGAGCACACACATTCATTCACTTACTGATTCAATAAGCCTTCACTGTGCTCGGCCCTGGGCCCCAAACCCAAATCAGACACTGCATGGAGGTGCTCGGCAGTGAAGAGTGGCAGATAAAGAGGGGTTACAGACACAGCAGCAAGGGTGCCTGCTGGCGGATGTGCCCAGAACCCACCCAGCACTGGGGAGAACAGGACTGTTTGGCAGGGAGAGTCTAGAAGCTTCACAAAGGAGGGTCTCATAGGTAGGTAGGTCCAGGTAACCAAGGTAGGGAGGGGCACTCCAGGCAGGGCTCAGTGAGAAGGTACAGTGGCCTGGCCCTGCAGCCCACAGTGGCTGGTCCTGGGTGTGGAGAGGAGTGAGCCGGAACAGGCACCAGGGTTGCAGAGGTTGGAGCCGGGACAGCAAGGCCTATCTCAGAGGCCGCAGATCTTGGATGCTGCCCTGCGTGTCTTGTAAGGCTCCTTCAGAACAGAACCTCGTTCCCCTGGAGATTTGAGGAGGGAGGGGTTTCCCAGCCCTGGGGTGCCAAAATGACAGAAGGTTGTCTGAGGCTGTGCTTGCATAAGGCCTCCTCCTCCCTCTGCAGACGTGATGGGGGAAGCGTGGGCAGAGACACCCACCGCTACCGAAAAGAAAGTGCCTCAGTCATGTCAGGTCGAACTGAGCAGGCAGGGTGCATACCCTTCCTCATGGACCACCTGGGTCTCTGAGGCGGAGGAAACCTTGTTTTGCCCTCAGCTGGTGGGCAGGCAGCTGTGTCATATGCCCATGGTGGGGTACAGGGAGCAGCCCCAGGAGCTGTCTTTTAGGGAAGCCTGGGGGAACACGGTTACTGATCACATTCTGGGCCAGGTGATGCTTCCTTGGGGGGCTGTGCTGTGATTTATGGGGTGCTTTGCTGCACCTGGCCTCTTCCCACTAGATGCCAGTAGAGCAATTCCCCTCCCCCAGGGGTGACCACCAAACTTGTCTCTGGCTGTGGCCAAGTATCCCCTGGGGCATTGAGGGGACTGGTTTTAAAGACTTTGGTACTATGGCAGGAAGATGAATGAATGCACATTGGTGATCGTGACCAGAGGAGAGTTTCGAAGTTGTGCTTGGTGAGCCCTGAAGGGAAGAAGCTGTCCCAGCTCGCTCAGGTGTTTTCTTGACTACAAACCCATAGCATGGCTCTTAAGATTCTTGCTTCACTCTCAGGTTAAGTGACTCAGCCTAGATTTGACCAAGGATGGCACAGAAAGTCTCTGGAGGGGCCTTTAAGGAAAGGCTCCTGGAATGCTCAAGAGTGAGATGGTTTGTCAAATACCATTCTATTTTGGAGAAAGAATTTGGTTCTAGTACTCACTAGCTGGGTTACCATGGGCATATTACTTAACCTCTCAGCCTCTCTCTCTCTCTGTAACCAGGAGTTAAAGCTTCCCTCTCAGGATTGGTGGGCAGTGTGTAACATGCTCATGCCCTGTCCTTAGTTCCAACATGTACAGAGCTCAAAAGCCCTCACTCTGGTCCTTACAACAAGAAATAAAGCTAGGCAAACTGAAAATCAATGACTCTTCTTAGATCCGCCAGAGAATTGAGGTCACAGGGCAGGCTGCTGCACTGAAAGCTGGAGAGATGGGTGAAAAAAGAAAATCAGCAGCTGAGACAGCTTAGGAAGGGCAGGAGCTGCCCAGCATGAGTTGGGAAGAATTGACCTAACTGACAACCACTGGAGGCCAAGTGTGGACTAGGTTGAAGGGAGTTGAAAACTCTTGAAGGTACCTCTACGCTCCCTGTCCCATGTACAGGGAGAAAAAAAGGGCCAGGAAACACTTCTGAATACCACAGTCCAGAGAAACAGAATTAATCTTAAAATTCTAGAATGTTCTATCTCCTCAGCACTTCACTGCTACCTCAGTAGGGATCTGGTATTGTAACAATGGATTACAGCTGTAGAGACAGAGGCTCCATTTAAGGAGTTTTTAGGGGAGCCCGAAGGCAATGCGATAAGAACACAACCAAGGAAATGAGAGGGAACCCAAGCCTCTGGTACCCAGAGCTACGGCAAACATTCAGGGAATTTCGGCTCCTGGCAAGATAAATATAAAACCTCTCAAAAAAGAAGGCTTGAGAAAAAGTTAAAAATATTTTAAACTAAGTGAAAATGAAAGTAGAGCTTATTGAAATGTGTGGGACACAGTGAAAGCAGTGGTTAGAAGGAAACATAGCATAGAATGCATATATCAGAAAAGAAAGTGAACTAAAATCAGCAATTTAAGCTTTTATTTTGGGAAATTAGGAGAAGAGTAAGTTAAATCCAAAATTAGCAAAAGAAAGAAAAACAACAAAAACTAGAAAACAAGTCAATGAAATAAAAAGCAGGAAAACAGTAGAGAAAAATCAGTAAAACCAAAAGCTGGTTCTTTGAAAAGATCTTATCCATAAAATCAATAAACCTCTAGCCAGGCTAACCATGAAAAAAAAAAAAGAGAGAGAACATTGCTATATTACTAATGAGTAATTACAAATTAGTAATATCAGAAGTGAAAGGGGGGATTATCACCACTGCTCTCAGGTTCATGAAAAGAATAATAAAGAAATATGAATGCATTTATGCCCCCAAATTTAGTAATTTCGATGAAGTAGCTCAATTGCTTGAAAGACACAATTTTCCAAAACTCACACAAGGAAAAACATAATCTGCATAAATTATTATCTATTAGAGAAATTGAACAAATAATTAACAATTTCACCAATGAGAAAGCACCAGACCAGATGGGTCCCCTGGTGAATTCTACCAAACATTTAAGAAAGAAATGAGACCAATTTTCTGCAATCACTTCCAGAATACAGCAGCAGAGGAAACATATGTGGTTTAGACTTGTGTTATTTTATCTTCAATCATGTTGGGACCTCCTAGCTATCTCTCTGTTTTTTATGTTTAGTTTAATTCTAGTGTGCTCTGAAAGCATACTCGGTGTGATTTCTATTCCTTTAAATTTGCTAAAATGTGTTTTATGGCTTAGAATGTACACTATTTTTGTGAATCTTCCGTGTGAACCGGGAAGAATGTATATTTTGCTGTTGGTGGATGAAATACTTTAAATATATCAATGAGACCCAGTTGAGTGATGGTGCTGTTCAGTTCAAATGCATCCTTACCAATTTTCTGCCTGCCGGATCTGTCACTTACTGATGGGGGAGTGTTTATGTCTGCAGCTAGTCAAAGATTTGTCTTCTCTTTTCTGTGGTTTTACCGCACATATTTCTATTCTCTGCTGGCACATATGTGCCCAGGATTTGTTTACCTCCCTGGAGAACCAATCCCTTTGTCTCTGATAATTTTATCACACCTTTATCTCTGATAATTTTATTTTGCAGCCTGCTTTGTCAAATAATTAATATAGCTACTCCAACTTTATTTTGGTTGTGTGAATATGGTGTAACTTTCTTCATCTCTGTACTTTTCATCTATGCTTTCATGTTTAAAATGTAAACAACATCTAGTTGGGTCTTGTGTTTTATCTGCTCAGTGGTCTCATGATAATTGATATATTTAAACCATTCACATTTGAAACAATTACTATATAATTGGATGAATAGCCACCATCATTGTGAGTGCTATTTATTATATTTTTTCTTTTTAAATTCTCCCCCTCTCTCTTTTTCTCTTTCTCTCTGCGTTTTTGGGTTTTAATAGAACATTTTATATGATTAAATTTTATGTCTTCTTTTAGAATATTTCTCCTTCCTCCTCCTCCTTCCCTTCTTCTTTCTTCTTTTTTCCTCTCCATCTCCCTCTCCCCCTTCCCCTCCTCCCCTTCAGAGTTGGGGCCTCAGTACATTACCTAGACTGGCCTTCCAACTCCTGGGCTCAAATGATCATCTTGCCTCAACTTTCTAAGTAGCTGGGATAAATAGCCACATGCCATATTCAACTTATACTTTTTTTTAGAGTAAGTCATCATCTTAGAGTTTGCAATATATATTTCTAACTAATACATCCATTTTCAAATAACATTTTATTACTTCACAGAGAAATGAAGACAATATAGGTGATCTTGGGTTTGGCTATGAAGTCTAAGATACAACACCAAAAAGCAAGACCCATGGAAGAAAAAATTTGATAAACTGGGCCTAATTAAAATTAAAAACTTCTGAGAAAGATTTTTTTAAGAAAATGGGGTTGGGCACTTGCCTAACCCACTTGAGGCAAAGTTTACTCCCCAGTACCTCACCCCAGAGGGGTGAGGGATTAAAAAAGGAAACAAAGAGATAAGCTACAGATTGAGAAAAAAACTTGTGGCACATACATGTGATAAATAACTTATCTCCCTCCAAAATATATATAAGGAAATCATAGAACTCAACAACAGGAAAACAAATATCCCAATTTCAAAAAAAAAAATGGGCCTAGGATCTGAATAACCTCACCAAAGAAGATAGGTGACCAGAAAGCATATGAAAATAGGCTTCTCATGAAACATCTTTAGGGAATCTCAAGTTAAACATCTACTAGAAGGGCTGTACTCTAAGATGGACTATACTAAGTTAACAAGGGTGCAGAGCATTGGAAACACCAATCAGTTCTGGTGGGAGGGCAACATGTGGAAATCAGGAGTTTAAGGTCAGAGAGCTTGCAGTTCTGATGTCCAAGGGCAGGCGAAGGTGTCCCCGTCCCTGCAGAGGGGCAGGAGGAAATCGATTTTCCTCTGCCTTTTGGGCTCCATCTGGGTCCCGGGGGGGGCGGTGACTGAGAGGTGCCTACCCACACTGAGGGAGGGTTGTCCCCTCAGTCCACCAATCTCCTCTGAACATCCCTCCTGGACACAGCTAGAAACAGTGAGTTTCCAGTCCCCTGGGAATTCCTCAGGCCAGTCCAGTCAGGGTGACACCTCAAAGTAACCATAGTACCACATGGTCCAAAACTCCCTAGTTATTTGTCTAACTGAGTCAAAACTTATGCTTGCACAAAATCCACACGCGAATATTTAAAGCAGCTTTACTCATGACTGCCGAACCTGGAGGCATCTAAGACGCCTTTCAGGAAAATTTAATATTTAAAGCAATATTTAAAGCAGCTTTACTCATGACTGCCGAACCTGGAGGCATCTAAGACGCCTTTCAGGAAGTGACCTGAGACCTGGGGCTAACAAATTGCGGTATGCCCATTCCTCGGACTATTATCCAGAGGTAAAAGGGAATGAACTATCAAGCCACAGAAAAGACACGCAGGAACTTAAATGCATGTTGCCAAGTGAAAGAATGCAGTCTGATCCCAACAATATGACATTCTAGAAAAGGCCGAACTAGAGAGAAAAAAGGTCAGCAGTTGCCAGGGGCACCGGGGCAGTGACAAACAGGTGGAGCACAGGGGATTTTTAGGCAGTGAGGCTATTCTGTCTGATGCTCTGTGAATACATGTCATTATGTGTTTGTCAAAACCCATGGGACTGTACAGTAGGAAGAGTGAACTTTAACAGAAACTAGATTTTGGTGATAATAACAAGTCTTTGTTAATTGCACCACAATAATACAAGATGGTATTTTAGGGGTAACTATGGATTGGGAAGGGAGGATGCTCTGTATTATTTGCTCTGTGCCCTAATAAAATGAAGCCTGTTGATTAAAAAGGGGCTTCCAGAGCAACTGGCCCACATTGGGTGGCTCCATAAGCATACCTCGCATTGGTGCCAACCTCTGGCAGTCACCTTAGGAGGCAGCCTGTGAGCCGATTCAGTTGGGAGAGCTGGTTCCTGGTCCAAACACTTCCCCTCATGGGCTGGGTGCTCTTGGAATGGCCCCTTGTTTGTCTAGCACTCATTGTTGCAGCTAACGTAGGAGATAAGACAGATCCTTCGGTGCAGCAGAGTGAGGACAATCCAGAGAGGTGCTTTGCACTGTGCAAACCATATGGCGACTCCTCCACGGGGTGAGGAAGGAACCCCCCAAACGCAGTGCTTCCTGGATGCGACCATCACCTCATGGCCACCCTACGGCCAGCTCAGGGACCAGAGTGCTGCCCAGCTCCTGGACCTGGGGACATTTGGGGACTGGCGCAGTGCTCATGTTTTCATGGGCTTGAGTGTTGTCACTACAAGGAGCAGCCCAGACCTGAGACCTGGGGCTGAGACCTGAGACCTTCCCTTCCTGTCCCCAACTACCTGCATGAGTGCTCTCTTTGCCCCTCCAATCCTTGGCTCTTCCTTTGTAATGACCAAGACACCAAGCTCTCCGGGAGAGGGTGACTTCAGTGGAAAGCATGTGACAACCTGTAAAGCACACACACATCAGGGGCGATGGCAATGGGCGAGAAGCATCGTTCAATCCAGGCACACACTTCCTTCCTAAATCCCGACCGCAGGCCCAGGACGTGTCCTCTCAGAGGGCGCTCGGGTTCCCAGCGGTGCAGCACCGGCCCATGGCAGGTAGGGCAGTCCAGCCTGACTCTGCGGCCTGGCCTTGTTCTTTGGTGTTTAGAACTGCTGAGCTGCTGCTCCCCCAGATCTGAGGATGAGATGCAGTAGGTGCGAGGCGTGAGGAGGCCCTCATGTAAAAGAGCTCTGCTTTTCTCTCTTCTGTTTCTAGGGGCGGAGCCCAGCTATGGGCAGACACCACCCTTGGCGGGGAGAGGGGATGAGGAAGGATGGGCGCTCTGTTGGCCCTGGGTGGTGGGTGTGAATGCACCTCTCTGAGCACAGCCTGCATTTACCAGGCCCCAAGACCAGTGTCGGGGTGGGGCAGGGTGGGCTGGCATTTCTATTGGCCCCCTCGCTTCTATTAAAAATAATTCTGACACCGACTATTTTGTAAATGCGTGTAGGGCACGCATCCAGAGAGGCCCATCTGATTGCAAGATAATTTCAAGGCTGAAGAACGCGGTCGGTGCCAGATACCTCCACATGGCGCTGCGCAAGACCAGCTTACTTCTGTGGGCCCTGTCTCCCACCGGGGCGGGGGCACCCATGTATATGTATAAGGGAGGCTTCGCTAAACATTCCAAGTAAAAATACTTTTAAATATTTCAGTACATCGGCAACCAAATGCATTTCAATTGAGGCTCATTCCAGCGGATGCAAGTACAGGCGTCACATGATTTGCATAAGTCGACTGAGGAAATTCGGTGAGAGACGGTAACAAGATTCAGACACCCACAGGACCGGCTGACTGGCGTGGTCTGGCATCTGATCTCTCTGAGGAGTGTTTCTGAAGCGCCTACTATGTGCCAGGCTTCTTGTTCACCTGGCAGTCCTGGGCACCAATGAGAAGGGTTAGGATTCTGCCTGGGACGGAGGAGGACAGTGCTTGTGGAAGCTGGCACAGGCCACAGCGCCCAAGGTGGAAGGATTTCCATCAGAGGCCAGAGCCCAACTGGAGGGCTCAGAGATTGCCAGCCACTCTGAGTGGAGTGAGGGAGAATGTAGTTGGTGACAGGATTGGGTGGCCACAGAGAGGGCAGGGGTCCAGTCTGTGAGACCCTCTATCACTCGGAGGTTCTCTCTGGGGTTGGAATTGTGAAACCAGTTGCTACAGGCAGCTGGTGGTGGACTCTAGGTAGAAATAGGATTCAGATAGATAGGTGTGGTGGTCCATGTCTGTAATCCCAGCACTCTGGGAGGCTGAGGTACGAGGATTGCAAGTTTGAGCCCAATCTGGGCAGAGTAGTGACTTAGGAAGACCCAGTCTCAAAATAAAAAAGGGGTAGGGCTGTAGCTCCCCAGGACTGACAAAATAAATTCAGAGAGAGAAAGACAGGGGGAGAGAGAGAGAGAGAGAGAGAGAGAGAGAGAGAGAGAGGAGCTGGAATCAGTCACAACCCTCAACAGTGTGCTAAAATAAACAGGAGAGGGTAGGATGAGGAGGCCTGGATTCTGTGCAGCACCAAGGGACAGCCCATTGCAACCAAGTCCACCCTCTGGCTACACAGCGAGGTGGCCCTCTCTTCCTGATTCTGCCCCCAGAACCTGCAGTGACCTGGCAGGAACAGGTGCCCAGGGAAGAACTCCTGAGAATGGTATACAGGGAGACCCATGTGATCACAGTCTTCGCCTGCTTTGCTGAACAGATGGGGCAGACACTGCTCTGAGCACTTTGCACACGGTTTCACTCCTTCTATGTCAGTGTTTCTGTGAGATGGGCACCATTACTATCTCCGCTTCCCAGCTAATGAAAAGGGGGCTCAGAGAAAGCCATACAACTGCTTGAGGTCACCTAACTACCAGATGATTGAGCCCAGGTTCAAAGGCAGGCTTGTCTGAATCCAGAGCCCATGGCTTTAAGCACATTGCTAGTCAAACCAAGGCACCTCCAAAACGGGGATATGTAGCTCAGGGGTTCAGCAAGCAGTGAAAGAAACGGTTCCTATTCTGGTCAAAAGGTCTAGCCTGTATCAAACATTATACTATGTGCTTTTAAATATCCCAGTCCAACCAAGGTGTGTGCATGTGTGTGTGTGTGTACTTTCACAGGACAGGCAGGGGTGGGAAGGATCCAATCCATCTGTTCCCCCTCAGATTGGTTACTGGGAGGGACCTTTCACTACTTTCTTAACCATCAAAACATCTGGCTGCAAAGTGAGCAGAGATTCAGGCCCCCGGATGTTGGGACTATCGATGGACCAGACATCTAGGTGCTGGGCTCAAATGTAACCTTTGTAGGCGAAATGTTTGTCCTAGCTGATATGAGTGACAGCTCCTTTCATTGTCTGACCATGATGCCGTCTTCATCTCTCTGCTCACAGAAACTTTCCACTTCACTCTGGAAGGAGTTGGGAGCAAAGTGTCTGTGATAAGAAGCAACTCGTGAGTAAAATTTACATGAAATAACTGCATCTCACAGCCAAATCATTTTCTCATTTGATTCTGGCCCAGGAGAGGGCTGTGACACACGTTTTGCTGATAACACCCTCATTTAGATTTCTGTGTTCTGCTGGAAATTCTAGAAAATGAAATTAAAATCCTTAATTTTTTAAAAAATGACAATTACATTGGCATGCTGGAGAGCGTGAGACTATACGTTACTAAATTCCATCAAACTCTGAGCAGTCTTTGACATTCTAGGGAGATGAAGATGGCCTATTTAGGGAAGATGAGAGGAGGGAGCAGATGAGGGTCCTTGGGTGGGGAGCCAGATGTTAGATGCAAGTTATTGTCAAGTCCTAGCTTTTTTTGGGGGGGCTACTTATTCCATTATTCAAAGTGCAAAATTTAAAAAGCAAAGTACACAAGAGCAGGCTGGATATGGACCATGACAGAAGTGTCTCATGAACCAAGGATGGTGATTAATCTGATTCTGTGTACATGAGGTTGAAGAGGAAACAAAACAAATGATCAAAACCAAGGCTGGGGATGTGGTTTAAGGGAAGAGTGACCAGCATGCAGGAGGTCCTGGGTCCTGCAAAACAAGGAACGAGGCTATTCAGAAGGATGCTCCTTGAGGTTTCATCACATGCATGCAATTTCTTATTGGTTTTCATGTTTTTTCCTCACTGACCTTTTTAGAACATTGTTTCCTTCTCCATTTCAACAGCAAGGTCTCTTCATACAGGTTTTTTTGTGTTCCCAACAGCTTCAAGCACCAGGAATCTGATTAGCCTCTTTGGTAGGCATCAGAGTCTCACTGGAGCAGAAGGAAGGGCTGGGTGGGCTTGGGGCAGGGAAGGATGCATTAGCACTTTGACACAGCTGGTGCTGGGAGTGGGCAGCCACCCTGTGTGAGGTGTCTTACCCTTGGCATGCAGGGGTGGGAAGGGAGGCCCTGTCTAAGACATCTCTACTGTAAGACATGGTTCTCACACTCTGAACTTCCAGCTTTGAAGATGTGGGTGTTTTAATTTTGGTGCTTGTCCACTGATCGAGTGCTTACTGGGCGCTGAGGGACGTGCTTTTGTGTTCCAGGTACAGGCATGCTTTTGTGTGCAGGGTACTGTCACACAGTGGGTGTCTTTTTTGGGTTGCCTACCACGCTAAGTGCTGTGTGTGCGTGTGTATGTGTGTGTGCACCCATGCATGCCCCACATTGTTTTAACCCTTTCAGCAGCCCCCCTCCCTAGACTTCATGATACCTCTGGTCATGGCCTACCATGATTATCAACTGGCAGAGCCATTCGTGTGACCAAGAGACCATAGCTACAGTGCAAAGGGAAAATGGGCTCAAAGTGATTGCGCTTCTGATCCCACGGTCCCTGCTGTAGGCACCTGCTTAATCTCACCCCCGTGAGCTTCATGTTTCTTATTTTTCAAATGGCAATAACAACCCTTATAAGATTGTGTGAGAATTAAATGAGATAATGCATACAAACATATGTTATTGGTATCACATAGCAGATTTTCAGTGAATGGCCTCTCTTATGACTCCTGAGGAAGGATAGGATCTGTGAGTAATTTATCTTTATATTCCCACAGGGCCCAATTGCAGGTGACATGTTCATTACCTGTTATCTTTTGTTTTGGTGCTTTGGATCAAAGCTAGAATCTCTTGTATGTTTAGCATGGGCTTTTCCACTAAGCCACACCCCCAGGCCCAAAGACTTCTTTTTTGTCAACCCACAGCAGCTCTGGGATAGGCAGAGCTGTCTTCCTCGGCAGTGTCCACTGCGCTAGCCAGTACTTAACTGGAATCCCGGGCCTGAGAATCCTTTGGCCCCAAACACGGAGGGAAGGAAGGACAAAAGCAAGGACCACCCTGCAGCCACAGAATTCTACTCTGTAAGAGCTTGCTGAATGGGTCTGAAAAGGTGGCTGGCTCCAGGGGCCCCCTTCTCCCTGAGAGTCACGGGTGTGGGACCAGCCTTGAGAAGGAGGAGAGAAATGGGCCCTGCCTGTACCAGCTGCAAGACCGTGGGCACAGAGAGGCTCCCATTTCAGGCTTTACTGCTCAGAACTTCCTAGCCCCTCTCCTGTTATTTCCTTTCAGTAGCAGTGGAAAGAGAGGCGCAACCTCTGAGAATGAAAGAAGGGAGACAGAAGCTTTTGACAACCCCAACACCAAGTTCCATCCTCCCAGTAGGCCCTGTGCAGGGTAAGCTGGCTTAAAAAATCATTTTCTTGCCATACAGAATTTGTACATGTCGATGGAAGATAGTGTGATGTTTCAGTAGATATATATACTGTGTAATCGTCAAAGCAGACTAATTACCACGTCCATCACCTTGAACAAGCACCATTTCAACATCTGAAATCCCCTATCTGCTCTTTCAAACACACAGAGCATCACTGTCAGATCTCTCTGCTGCTGCGGGCTCTCGGTCCCTGGCTCGCAACCTCACCCCTCTGCGGTCACTCAGGTGAACGAGCCGGGCCAGGGTGCCCCCAGACTGTGGCCCTGGGGCCAGGCGGTAGGAGTTTGGGGTTCCGATCTCACCTTTGCTTTGCATGGGCTATCAGAGTACAGACAAATCACTCTTGCTCCGGGAACCTCGGAATCCTCATCTGCAAGATTCGGTGCTGTTCTGCACTTCAGGGGCCTGGTCTGAGTGACAGCGATACAGGCATAGGAGATCATCTCAAAATTGCCCTGCTGCCCAACTCCACACATTCAGGGGCTGAGGGGTACAAAAGGTCTGGGATTCCTGGCCCCAGATTTGCTCATGCTAAAAATAAATATTTGTCTTCTTTTCTTATCATGATCAGCAGAGTGGAGAGACCCTGGCAGACCCCTAAAGGCCCCCCGGGAGCCTGTGCTGTGGACAGAGCCCCCATGGATTCTGCTTACAGGGAGCAATTTGAGAGACAAACAAAACATGAGAAGCTACCCGGAATTAACAATGGGCCAGATGGTAATGCGAGTTTGAAGCAATAAAACATGATAAATAGCTTCCTGCTGCTGCTCCTGATCAATTTCAATATTTAATAATTTCACTGCCACCACCACCCCCTCATCTGGCCCCCTCCACAAGATCCTGTGATGTCGCCCCGTATTCCGCTCGCAGAGCAAACACCTCACTTTCTGAAGGTGTCAGCAAAAAGTGACGCCGCTCAGTTGTCACATGAGCGCTCTTGGTCCCCGAAACAATAATTAACCTGCCTAATTCTGCAGGCACTCCATCGCACGCCTCTCCTCTTTGCCAGGGGAGGTTGTAAGAGTGCTGCCAACTGCAGATGCGAAAGTTATTGTCGATCCAATGACTCTTGGTATCCCCTGACTTTTGCTGTTGAATTAAGGAAAGAACAGCAGGGAACGCTGTGGTTTTCTTACTTAAGGACCAATTAATAGGAGGAAGCAACCCAGAACGGGAGGCCAGGTAGATTGGTGTTTGAGTTTTGTCCATCAGTTATGCTCCCGAACCTCAGTTTCTTCCTCTGTACAATGGACACGATCACATCTACCTCCAGGAGAATTCTAGCCAGTGACACACATGGGAAATGCCTGGCAGAGTGCTCGGCATGTCGGAAACAGCCAGCAACTGGCAGCCAGTAGCACCATGCCAAATAGCATTAGCCAACACAAAGCCACTCAGAAAATCAGCCCTGCTGTATCCCTGTGGTCGGGAGCTTTCTAGTCCACACGGGCATGGGAAAGCAAGGGCAGCACCAACGGGCAGATGCTCTTCACGTAGGACTGTCCCTGAGCGACGTTTACTAAGAGGATTAACTGCTGGGCTGGGGACGCGGCACCGTGGCAGAGTACCTGTCTGGTGTGCTCACGGCTCTGGGTTGGACCAATCCCCAGCACTGCGAAAAACAAAAACTGCCTGGCATGGTCAGCAACTGCCCCAAATACTTTCATCTTCCTTGACACCTGGCAAGCAGGCAGTATCAGTGCCCTGAAAAAGAACTTGACTAGGAGGTGCAATGGCTTTCAAGCCGAGACTGGCAGGAAATGGCCAAGCCAGTTCCAACCTGGACCTCTCAACGTCTGACTGCACCTCTTTCCCACCAAGTCACCGGTCAAGCCGCTCCGGGGTCTCTTCCTTGGTGCATCCCTTCTACTGGGAGGCAGCCAGGTGGGACGGGAGGGTGGTGCCTCTGGCTCACAGTCACTGTGGGACCTTGGTCACCAGAGCTGCAATTTGCCCGTCCGTGAAATGGGGCTCATGAGGCCTTTGGCATTGGGTGGTGGGGATACTTAATGAAGGAATATGCAGTTTGAGATGAACTGTACAAATGTCAGTTAGGGTTATTTTGTCCTTTTAGAAAATATCTCTGTGAGAAAAAAGACCTTAAACTTGTTGACCCAAAGATAGATTCTTCTCCTAATAGAATCCTTCACCACAGAATTTACTGGGTCAAGGCCTTCTGTGGTGTGTCATTCAAGGCTTTCCACGACTCCATGCACTCCTTCTGCCTTTCTTTTTTTTTGCTCCAGCCCAGTGGAGCTAGTTGGGGTGGCGTGAAGCTCAATGGCCTCTCACCTAGGCTGGGCAACATCCCTGCCGGTGTGCCCGTCTCTAGCCTGTTCGCTGGCTCACACCCTTCTGCGAAACGTCTTCCTTGGCCCTCCCTGAATAAAGAGCTCCCTGATAGCCTCCCTGAGTGTCTCTCCTTCCCATCCCTGCACCAGCATCCTTTCCTCGGCTGCTGCCACCCTACCGTGCTTCACTCTGGTCAGCCCATGGCTTAGCCAGCAAGTGCTCAGCAAATGTGTATTTCAGGGTAAATGGATGGACGCAGAGCAGGGCGTCCTGTCCCCAGTACAGACGGAGCGAAAGCCTTAAGCAGAGAAGAGGACAGCTAACGGTGGAATTCACACGCGGGGTGTGAGTTCAGCTCAATTCCTGGGATGAAGTCTCCAGTGGATAGGATCCTCCTCATCCTTCCCCCTTGATAAGAAGGAACAAAAAACTGCACCCGCCTCCTACCCCAAACTCCCAGCTTTCATTTCCCCGTGCCGTGCACGTGGGGCCTCCACAGGACCCGGCAGAGCCAGTCGTCAGGTACCTGAGTCCCGCTGGTCCAGCGTCATGGAGCTCCACCTCCTCGTGATGTCGATGTACAGGATGTCCACGGCGGCCATGGACAGGCTGCTGCTGCTGAGTCTGCAGTTCCTGCCGAAGACAGGAAGGCAAACGGCAAATGTGTCACTGCTTGGCTGAAACCAGTCCTGCCCCATCTGTCGTCCGGGCCTGCTCTGGGCTGCCCAAGTGTGTCCCCTCCAAGTGCATAGGCCATAATCCTGCGCCCCGGTGTGTGGTATAAGGAAGTGGAGCCTTTGGGGGCATTGAGGTCATGAGAGTGGAGCCCTTCTGGGTGGGATCAGTGACCCTGTACGAAGTGACACAGGAGGGTGAAGATTTCCTCACCTAGGAAATGTATAGGCAGACACAGGACCAGCCTGACCTTATACAGCCATGGAACCCCCTCCCGGGAACTCCACATTTCAAAAAACAGCCTTCCTATTGATTTGTCCCTGGGCAATACAGTTTCCTCCTGCCAACATCCAGGCAGTGGCTGGTGTCATGCTCAGAAGACCCATTCATGACAGCCGTTATCGGCACAGGCTGAAGCCATCACTCCTGTCCAGGAGCAATCTCCCGCTCTCCAGGTGCTCCCCAGATGGGTCCCCAAGGCCACATCTACAGACAGAGGCTCCATGTTTCTGTACTTCACCCGCCCTAATCCGTCCTCTGAAGATTACACATAAGTCCTGAATCAGCCACACCAAGCCCCAGATTTACAAAGCAGGACGACATAGACATAGCAGGGCCAGGCCCCTTCGTGTGGGTTGAGTCAGTGTGGGCGTGGCTGGCGGCCATGTTGGTCCTGACTTTCCAGGAGCCACCGCCTAGAAACACCAGGAGGAGGGCGTGACCCTTTAGCTCCAAACATTCTTCTTGTTTAGATGCAAGGAGGCCAAAGTCCCCGGGCTTTCAGTCTGATGTCAGCAGCTGTACTCCCTATCCAAGCCACAGAAGGAGTGTTTAGAATCGCACATCCTTTTTGAAAGATGAATATGGGAAGGGACACTCTGGCTTACTGAAAAAGCCTGCAGTGATTGTTAGTTCTTTTCGGGGGATCTCTCCTCCCCTTTCCCTTTTCCTCTCCCAGAGCCAGAACTCTCTGGGACCTGCAGGCTGCCTGAGCCCAGCATTTTAGTGAGGGAGCATCCTGGCCCATTGGAGCAGAATCTCTCCTCCCCTTTCCCTTTTCCTCTCCCAGAGCCAGAACTCTCTGGGACCTGCAGGCTGCCTGAGCCCAGCATTTTAGTGAGGGAGCATCCTGGCCCATTGGAGCAGGGGAGCTCCCAGCCGGAGTCTGGGTCCCAGGGTTCTGGCCCTCTGTGCAGATGGGAGGTGGCCTCTGGCTTGCCAGTGCCCTGCTGGACAGGATCATGCTGGGAGATGAGTCCCCAGGCGGGCTGGCTTTGCCTGGGAGTCCTCGAAGCTTGACTAGGGCTAGATGTCATGCTGAGTGAAGTATATTCAGTGCTGCTTTCAACTTCTCAAATGTATCCACATCCATTGTGCCCACTAATGATAAAGTGCTTCTTTGACTCTGCATTTGTCATTATCCCTCATGTGGACAGTTCCCTTAGGAAGCAGACAGGTGAGGCCTTGATTGGCAGCAGGACTGGGTATCCAGGAACCCCTCCCCAGGCCTATGCAGACCCCTAAGGATGGGTGGTGCCCGGATGTGGCAGGTACTCCCTGTGTCCTGGCGCACTTGCTGCCTCCCTTCCTTCCTCCCTCCCCTCTTTTCTTCCTTCTCATCCACATTTCTCAGACCATCAATTCACATCCTGCTTCCTCCTGGGGCTCCTGCTCCATATTTCAATCACAAGTCACTGTGGCAGACTTCAAAGCACATCAGTGCACAGTTATTGAGAGCCAGTAACAACATGTCAGTGGACGCCAAGCTTTTCACATCACCTGTCACCGAGATGGCTATCTTTATTGGCTTCTGCTGGGGACAAGGCTCTGGTCTCTCCAGGGGCATCCTGACACCCTTTACTGATAATTTCCAAAGTTTCATTAGAAAGGGCCACAGGATTGCTCTAATTACCAGATCGGTGTCTTCTGGACTACCTGCATCCCCCAGGACCGAGCACTGCCTGGCTTGCTCTCCAGGTTAATGGAGTATGAAAAAAGGAAACCAAACTGACCACCAGTATATAGTTATTTTTTTCTGACAGGAAGAAAATAGAAGTGTCAAACCTTTAGCAGGAGCCGTAATTTACCAAGGAGAATTCTCCATTTATCCCCTTCCAAGGTAACTCATCCTCCCTGGCAATGCTGCCGATACAGTTGATTGCAACTTCTGCTGCCAGGACAGAGGAAGGAGGGATCCATGCTGGCTGCTGTAGCCAGATGTTTTAAAGGAATATTGACCCTGTAGGCTTTTCTTGGGCACCATCTGTATGCTCTTGAGCTCTTGGAATCTCTATGACCGCTCCTAGTCCCATTTCAGTGAAGGGTAAGCTGAGGTGTAGGAGAAGGGACAGGACTTTCCTGGGATCCACGTGCACGTTTCCTCCTGAGGATGGAGTAGTGGGCTTGGGACCTGTGGGGAGGGGGCCTAGACCAGAGCCAGAGCAGAAACTCAGAAATAAAGTCTCAGGGACCAGTAGGCGAGAGCCACCAGAGCTCTCCTGTTGGGAAGCAGTGCAACAGAAGACTGGGGGAAGAAAACCAGGGCCTCAGGGTGGCGCACTTTTGTACATTTGTCCCCGTGGTCACCAAACATTCTCAATGGACTCAAAGAGGGAAGGAATGAAGCTAAGGTCAAGATATCAAAATTCTGGAAAAAATTTTTTTCATCCATCTAATCCACTCAAGGTAGAATTTATTTTTTGCCTGTAGTGTGGGCAGTATTCTGGACCCAGGGGCCAGGACAGAGTTGAAGGAGTCTCAGATTCTGCCCTCAGAAGGTGTATTTCAGAGTCTGGATTTTCTTAAAAAAGCTGGGTAGCTCCTAATCATTGACAACAATTTCCCCTTATGCTCTGGGATAGAGATGTTCAAATGACTCATGAGTAGAAGAATAAATTCCTCAGCAGAAGCTCAAGAAATACAGTAACACAAGAAGCCAGAGGTGGGCGTGGTGGCACACGCCTGTAATCCCAGCATTTAGGAGGCTGAGGCAGGAGGATCTCTGTGAGTTTGAGACCAGCCTGGGCTACATAGTGAGTTCCAGAGCAGTCTCAACTACATAGTGAGACCCTATCTCAAAACAACAAACAAACAAACAAAACAAGAAGCCAGAACAATTTCCAGGGAAGGATTAGCCAAATGTGAAACTGGAAATCACCCCCTTTGGAGTCAAGGGCATGCAAGTCTGAGGCACTTTCATTTGTACACTGAGGACAAGGCTGCTCCCCATCCCAGGCCCTCACAAGGACTTTTTCACACATGGGAAACCTGACAGTTCACATCCTTCCTCCGTGATGTAGAACCAGTTTGAAGAAATGACGTTTGTTAGCTGGCTTGGTTTTTGTTTTTTGGGGATCAAAGGAGAGAATCCCAAATCATTCATGTTCATTAGGAGCTCACATATAGAGAGATTTGAAATGATCATCATCTCCATTTCCTCTTAACTGCTGACGTCTCATGGGAAATTTAGGAACCAACTTTCCTACTCCATAAAATCCCATGTATAGAATTTCTTTTGTGTTCATCCTTCTCTGCATCAGCAAGAAGCTTATTTCTTTTTTCTTTTTCTGGAGAGGCTTCTAAAATATAAAAGCTAACAAATGATCAATATATTTTTTTAAAAGACAAAAGCACATTTCTAAACATCTGGCAAGAGGAGGCATAAGACAAGGTTGGTTTAAAATGTACGCATTGTTAAGAGTCACGGTGGATATCCTAGGCATAAAATCCTGGTATTGGTGGAAAGGGATTAGCAGGGCACGGGAATATTTTCAAAGTCACTCAGCAGTTAGTGGCCAAGGGGGAAGCAAGGCCCCTTACATTTCAATTCTAGAATGTGCTGGCCTACCATGCTGCCTCTCGGAGAATAAAACCCCTTACGGCTCCCCATTATGAAGCATATTAATATCTCCTTATGATAAAAGAGACTGGAAAGGGAAAAGGGAAAGAGAAAAAAAAGGTCCTCTAATTCAAAAGAAGACCAGGATCAGAAGCCACAGCGGTGAGGGCAGGGATTTCAAAGTGGAACGGCCCCGAGTGAAGTGCAGGGGACCTCTGCATCTCCTAGAAATAAACCCAACTGTCGAATTCCCAGGCTGCCTTCAAGGAAAACGCAACAAATGCAAATTGAGGTCAACTTCCACTGTGGGTTGCAGTACGTTCAGCAAAGGCGTCCTGTATGAGTTACATCGGTGCTCTCCCAAATTAGTAATCTGATAGAAGAAGAATAACAAGGACACATTTTCCCCAAAGAAAGCTGTCAAGCTGAAGAATCAATTAGATAATTTCTCTTTCCCAGAGAGAGAAGCATCCATACCCCAGCAATTATTATAAGACAAATTTTTAAAAAGAAAGAAAAAAGAGGTGCTTAATTCCTGGTGATATGTACCGCGGTTATGCGCCTCCTGAGGAAATGACACGAGAGCTGGTTCGATAAGACTTAAGTCTAGACAAGAGAGTGACAGTTCATTATTTCTCATTTCTTGGTGAAAAAGAAGGATAGAATACGGCCAGCCTGGCATTAGCATAATTCACTCGGAAAACTGCTGATCTATGCATCACATGGTGAAACATGGACCCTGCAAACATATTCGGTCGGGCTGTTGTTATTTTTTTTCTCTCTTTCTCTTCAAGAGACCTGGAGAGAAGGTGGGTAGTAGACATGAAAGCCAAGTTCAACTTCTGCCCTGTGCGTGGGAGGTAGAAGAGGCGCATATGTACTTCGCCAGTGAGTCTTTTTCAAAGTGCTCCTGAGAAGGGCACTTGGTTCAACTTAACATATGGCATAAATATTATTAATTGATAATGAGGCAAAATTTAAACCGAAGTGGAAAGGCGGGGGGAGAATAGTTGTTAGCAAGAGAAACTGCTTGCTGTTAAATTTAACTAGCAAGACCAAACCTATCCAGATAAATTTGAGAGCGGAGAATATCATCATTTCCCATTAAGTTGCTATTGGGATTTCTTGGCACATTTTAAAAGGAAAAGTCTATTAGTGGCTGTGTGATATTTTGTCCATTTCTGCCTGCATCCTTAATTATGACAGACATTTGTCGAGTGGAGAGGGAGGCTCGTCGTCTCGGGTGGCCTATTCCCCACCTGAAGATGGTGTTCCTTCTCCAATGTCAAGGTCACCAAGGCTTCACCGACAGCTCGGCCACAGCCTGGGAACATGGCCACAGAGACGGAATAGTCTCTAGCATCACAAAAATTGGTTTCTCATGCAAATGCCCTTACTTATAGAGAACAAAGGGATGGGAAATCAGAAAGCCCATCACATAGAGACAGATTGGTAGCAATATCTTTGACATTACCCTGTTCCAGCGTGAGAGCACTTTTTAAAAGAAATCTTCTTTCCTGGGCCGAATCTCAGTTCGGTTTTTTCTTCTAGGTTTGGATAAACATCACAGATCTCTGAATGGGCGCCTCCTTGGCTGTCACACCAGAAGTTACCCTCCACCCCCGTCATGGCCACCACAGGCAGCCAAGCGATGGTAGAACCTACAGAGAAGTTAGAATTCACTTGAATTGCCAGCCTTAACCTTTATATACATTTTACATAAAAATCAGAGAATCTGGCTTCTTTTGAAGAATCCCAACCAGGGAGTAGCCCTTCCCATACACAGGATAGGGCTGAATGTCCCCCAGCCTGCCCCCTGCTTTTTCCTGGGAGATCCCTGTGTTGGTTTAAGCTGCCAGGGGCTCAGGAAGAGGCAGAGGCCGGGTGGGTCTCACAGGGTCAAGGTGCCTTGTCGCCCCTAAGAAGTCCACAGGGAGCCTGGCTGCCTCCTTGGTCCTTCTGTCCTGAATTGAGACAGTGGTGCACAGTGCTGCCCAGAAAGCTCCTGCCTTGCTCCAGAAGGTCTGGACCCGTGGATTCATCATGCCACAGTGCCCTACTCGCTCAGCTGCGCCATTCTCCTGGGTCTCTGTGCGCTTTCAGAGTATCTCAAGTACCCTCCTGAGCTGTGTCCAATGTCACTGGCTATACCTTTCCATTCTAAGGCTCAAGAATCACAAAGCAGAGCAGAGACTGCCTACCAACCTGTTCTCTTCCTCTGTAATGGAACAGCACATACACAGAAAGAATATCTATTTCCTAGCTTCCCATGTTACTGGCCAATAAGCCGGAAGTGGATAGAGCTTCCAGGAAAGATTTGAAGGGGACCTAATTTATCTGTTAGAGACCTTTGCTCTTCTTCCCTTCTTCCTACTGGGAGCTCAGCCATGTTGGCTGTCTTGAGACCACAAGACAACTCCGAAACTGGGAGCCCATGCTTAGAAAGGGTGAGCAGAAAGACAGAAAGTGGGACCTTGTATTTTGGAGTCATTAGCCAGCCCTAAAATATCTTGTTAAATAAGAGAAAAATTCACTATTTAAGACATTTCTGAATAAGACTTTTATTAGCGAAAGTCAAATGCAGTTCCTACATGAGTCAGAGCTTATAAAGGCAAATAATAACATGTCCCTGCTGACTTCCTTGAAAATTCCCACTGCCTAATGGAGACAGTAATCACAAGACTCCTATGAACCAGGCAATAGGCCAGGTGCTTTATGCAGTGTTAAATCCCAACTCATAGCAACTGCACAAGGCAGGAATGATCATCCTCATTTTGTGGGTAAAGGAACTGAGACTCAGAGAATATCAGGGATGTGCCCCAAGCCACACCATCATTAAGCGGTACGCTTGAACCTGAAGCCAAATCGGATCCAACCCCAAACCTGTGCTCTTTGGCTTTCCTTCCCCCGAGCCTCTCACCCTGAAACAAACATAACGCCCTTCTCAAAAATCACCTCGCACACACCTTATGGTTTGCTCAGATGCCGGAAATTCCTGCCAGTACTTCTGTTTTACCATCCTATGTGGTATTCATACATGAGGGAGTCCACTCTGCCATAAAGACAGATAGAATTGAGTCATCTGTAGGAAAATGGATGCACCTTAACTACAGCGAGAGTGAAATCAGACACACAAGCTTAGATATCGCACGAAACCCAAGAATGTAAATAAAGAGCAAAACAGAAGATATATAATGGGAAATAGGGAGACTGATCTTTTTCAAACGGGGCAGGGATGAAGAAATGGCAGGGGGAGGAAGGGAGAGGGGTTAAAACAAGAATTGCGATGTATGAGGTACATGTCCTAACTCCACACGAGGGATATCCTGCAAACAGGTACTAATAGTAAAAACTGAAAGAAGACTATCTGAAAGCTAGAGTTAGAATTTATACACTTTCTCTGAAGAAAAGTCTATGACAAGAATGGTTTTCAAATCAAGATTTCTAATTATTTGCTTTAGTGAATAAAACTGTGAAGAGTGTGGTTTTGAGGAGGAAGGCAGAAGTATTAAAACCAGCAACAAGGAAAACAGCAGCACTGAGGGGTGGCGGAGACTTTTTTGAGGTGTACATGCTACAGTTAGCTGCTAAGGGGCAATCCACTGTGATACCCATTCGTGTTTGTTGAAGGGGTCTAGAGTCATTTACCTTGTTCCATACTCTGTACAGGACCCTTTGCACATGTTTTATATAAATATATATTCTTTGAACATGGTAGGAAGAAACTAACATTCATTGATCACCAGTACACGCTAGATGTTCCTATCCAGTCTTAACTAATCTCACTCACACACACGATCCTAGGCCATAGGTGCCTTTGTCCGCTTCACAGAAGAAAGTCCCTGAGGTTCAGGGTGATCATGAGGTTGCCCACAGGGTAGAAGCAAAGTAATGATTAATTTAGGAAGCTCCTCACTTTGTAGGCTGCAGCAAATGTCCCACTTCTTTATTATCTCATGTTTTATCTTTAGAATTCATGCAAATTTTGTGTTATTCCCTATAATATGACCATGTTATTTTTATATTAGAATAAACGTATTAAATTATTTATCAGTTGAATTATTTAACTTTCCCTTCCTGAAATTGACACGTTGGAAAGTTGTGCCTTGTTGTTCTGTGGTGGCCCCATAAACACTCAGCCCACGACTGCACACCACTGTGAGACCCCCGGATTGAGGAGCATGAGGTCTGTCATTCACTTATTCGTGCAGCAAACAAGCATCAACTACATGCCAGAGCCAGTGCCCACCACGAGGCCAACCCAACCTCAGACAGTGTCCTCATCCAGCATCATAGAGTTTCCCAAGAGCAGTCAGGGAGATCTGGCCAGCCAGTTAGGGGACAGGAGGCTCGCCACACTGACCTTATGAAGGTACGGAAACCGGTTGGTCCCAACTTCATCGTCCCCTTGATTCCCAGGAACCGGATGAACAAATTTGCCATCCTGTCCACCAGGCGCAGGTAGTTGAACTGTTTTGCGTACTTGGGGAACACCTGCTTGAGGCAAATGGAGGGCAACTGGGCTTCGGGGTTGGTGTCAGGGACGCCAGCCAGCTCACTGTCCAGAGGGTCTTCCTTCTCGACTGAGGCTTTCTCCAGCTGCTGAGACCTGAAAGATACGAGGAAGTCGCGATGCATCATTCCTCCGGCACCCGCTCCTTCCCCTGAGATCTGTAGCAAGCTCAGTGGGTGAGTCTTATCCCTGTTTTTGCTTTACAGTCCTCAAAACGGACCTCTGGGAAGCGATCCATCCAGGGTTACACAGCTGGGGTGCAGCAAATCCAGGAATTGAACCAAGGGCAGAGCTCTGTATGACTGGAAACTTATGCCTCCTCCATTCTACCAGCCTGGTTTCCCAATATGGAAAACCTCCCTTTCTCTAGTCATGGTCTAAGAGAATACTCTATTATGGAGCAGTCTGGGTTTGATTTCAAACTCCTACTTATGGGTAGTAATTGAATAATTAAGAAATATAAAAATCTCATTGAAGGCTGGCAAGGAGCCACAGGCACAGTTCAGTGAACAATTTGCAAAGATGCATCAGTTACCCGATTCTGGGAATAGGAACAATTACATTTTCTGGCTTAACTGTTTTCTTATTTGGAACTCATACAAAAAATGATCATAGTGTTGTGATTCCGTAGTCTGGAGATTTTATTCTAAAATTAATCTGATAGTTAAGAAAATCAGTAGCTAATAACTCACACCCATTTCTAGTTTGGAAGGCCCTTCTCACCTTCAGACCCACATGTCATTTCCACCCACCCTAAACCAGAGTCAACGTCAACTCTTCCTCTTCCTCCATTTCCACAGCTAGTTTCACCTCCTTAGTCCTTCAACCCACACCCAGTCTGCCTCTGCCTGGGCTTTGACAGCTCCCACATAGGCTGCAGACCAGGTCCTCCTGCCTCCAGCCTTCCTTCTACTGAACAAAATATCTCACAACTGCAACTTAAAAGGGAGAGAGGTTTAATTTGGCTCATGGTTTCTGAGGATTCAGTCCATGGTCTACTGGTTCCAAAGCAGGAGTCTCATGGCAGAAAGGTGTTGTCGAGCAAAGCTATTTAGTTCATGGTGGCCAGAGCAGGGGAGCAGGGCTAGAGAGGAGGAGGCCAAGGACCATGTATAGTACCCAAAGTTACACCTCCATGACCCACCTGACACCCCCAACAGCACGCTTCACTCTAGGTGATTCTCAAGCCAGTCAAGTTGACACAATTAAGCTTACCCGCCATACAATCCCTGATTCATCTGCCAGGCTGGCATCTGAAGCAGCCTCTGTCAAAGCACACTTGGCTGGGCCATTTATTCATTAACAATCCAGGATTCCCAAGACTGTGGTCCTCATACTGGCACTCAAGGACTTTCCTGGCTTCATCCCAGGCCTCCTCATTTTCAGCTCCTGCCCGGGAAGGTATACCATTCCTGCCAGGTCTTGAATACTGCCTAGAGTCGCAGACCAAGAGCCACTACACTCCTGGCCCCTCTTTACACCCAGTATCTCTTTATGTACCTTCTGCTTGGCTCCTTTTCCTGTTCCTGGCTCAATCAGAGGTGGGACTATAGAGACCTTTTCTCACCCGTTGTGTCCACTCCTGAGAGAGGACACTGAGCAAGTTAGACATGGCCAATGAATACTATCCAGCTGATGAGCTGATCCAGGAGAATTAGAGCAGTCTCATGGTACTGAGATCACCACCACTGCCATTCTTTACTCCTTCTCTTTATGCAATGCCCTTGTGCCCTATGTTCCCATCCAAGCCAGCTTGCAATTGGTTCCCAGGTTGGGCCATATCAGTGACTTTACCTGATTTCCCTGGTCCTAGCTACCTGGCACACTTTTGCTCCATTTTTAAAACATGCCAGGGTATCTCCTTTTCCATACAGGTGGTCTTAGACTTGGGTGCCATTCCCCTTGTCACATCCGCACTGCATTGGTTTCTGTGCCAGTCTCTGCCACTATTTTGTGAGCTCCTTAGAGGCACAGGTCACATCTTATTCAATCTTATATCTGTAGGACCTGGCACGTGTCAGGTGCTATTTCACTGAATTTTTGAATTGGGAAACTTCACTTTTAACAGCAATGTGAGCACCAATGAAAGTATCAGCATTGTGATGCTTGGCGCCTCATAAAACCCCTTTAAATGGCAAAGAAGTTCAACAGAGAAACACCTTGCTTGACAACCCTGCGCAAATGGTCCTCTCCTCATGCAAGTCCTAGGAGCCAACCTCTGGGACACAGTGCTCCCTCATGTGACTAGCGAGCCGCAGAAGTCCTGTTCACAGTTCCTTCTAAGTAAATCTTAACACTAGTCTCAAAGCAAGGACAGGCAGAGGACAGACCAGAGCAGCATGAGGAAAAATCTTTTTTTAAAGGTCACAGTCAGGAGGGTTTGGGGAAACAAATGCTCTCTCTGACAGAGGAAAGCCCTCCTTCCTTAGAGGAGGCAGATGTTTCCAGGGCTGCGCAGTTTTCCTCCAGCAAAAATGGTTTTGTCATCCTCACCTTGAACTTCAGCCAGTAAATAAAAGTCAGGTGGTTACTTTTCAGATGAAATGAAGTGTTTTCCCAGTAAGGTTGTAGGAAGAAAAATGAGGGGGAAAAGTGACACTTTTGCTGGAAATTAGCTCTTAAATTACTGGATAAGTGGCAGTCAGTGACACGAGTAGCAGTCAGGAAGTTTTGTTGAAGGGAAGACTAGGAAATGCACAGTTTGAACACTCCAGGTGACAATGAGAATAGCTCAGACCTGCCCCACATTTGTGATCTCATTTGCTCGTCCTGCAACTCCATGGAGGAGACTTTGATTATGCCCCTGTTCCAGATGGGGAAGCTCAGGCTCAGGAAGGTGTAGCTCCGCTTTGCTCTGGCTGAACTGGGATTACGAATAAATTCTTCTAATCCAGCATTCTTTCTGTTCTGTTTTTTAACCGCCATTCTAGTTTAAAACACATCATGATTCACATTGGGGGTTACAAGATCCTAAATACTACTATTTATTTTTATATTTTAAAGAGTCTTATTTATTTATTTATTTATTTTTAAGATGGCAAGAGTAATTCATGCTCTCTGTAGGCATTTTGAGAAATATATAAGGGAATCAAAACCATTGGTAATCCCACAACTCAAAGATAAACATTAATGC
This sequence comes from Fukomys damarensis, assembly GCF_012274545.1. Lineage (NCBI taxonomy): Eukaryota > Metazoa > Chordata > Mammalia > Rodentia > Bathyergidae > Fukomys > Fukomys damarensis. The sequence goes on from NW_022900948.1 coordinate 37,495,968, forward strand.
TGATATCCATATTTATAATTAGTATAACAATTTGTGTAGTTTAAATCCTCCTTTTTGTGCTTTACATTACATCATAAGTATCTTCCCAGAGCACTTATATTCTCATAAGCATGTTTCCTGTGGACTTGTAACATTCTGTATTGAGCCTGAACCACAATGTAATAACCATTTCTCCTCTGCTAGTGTCCACATGGTCTGTTATTTGACTAAATAGAGCCTAGCGATCAGTCCCCTGGGTGCTGTGCTCCCTCTAAGGAGCATCAGATGTTACCGCTAGGAGTGGCTTTGGAGATCATTCTGTCTACTGGTATCATTTTGTTGTTATTGTGTAAAAATTTCAATAGCATAAAATCTACCATTTCAACTACCTTAAAGTGGTCAACTCAGTGGCATTTGGTACCTTCATAATATGTGACCATTACTCTTCTCTATAACAAGGTGGAGAGAAGAAATTTAAATGCAGGCAGACAGTGACATTAGCACTGGCAGGTGGGTCATTTAAACAGCGCATCATTCAGGGTGGTGGTCTTAGCTTGGGTTGCCCTAGTGATGAGGACCCTGTCATCACCCTCAGACTGGACAGGTTTTCCCACTGTCATAGCGGGGGATGTCTCTGTCCACCTTCTGCTTGCCCCGGCCCCAGGGCTGTGCAGAATGACTCTGTTTTCTCTTCTATGTGACAGCCTTTCACATTCCTTTCAAGGGTTTCTGCATCCATTGGATGACTACTATTCTCCATCCTCCTGAAACCCAATTAGTAACCTCAAGATAAAAAGGGCCCTAACAGCCACAGATAACATTTTCATGGACTCTGAACCACAAATTCAAAGGAAGTAGTTTTATTCAACTTGGAGAGGGCACTAAAAACATAGCTGATATATAAGAGGAAATAAAACAATGAGAAATGGTATCTTTGCTAGAGATAATTGCAATGATCACATTGAGATCCAAGCCATCACAAATACTGTAAAATCTTGTTTTTACTTAATAGCATTTTAATGGAAATGTTATGCTTATGAAACAAAAGTGACTGGTAAAGAAAATATAAAGCAGGCTTACTAGTCCTTTGTGTTCATTCTTTAAAAATTGAATTTGGTATATCCTTAATTCATTATAATAAAGGAAAGAATCTTGGCATGTTTTATCTATTATCTTTTTTCCAATAGAATTGAATTATTTTTCATTTAAATTCTCATAAAAAATACATCTCTATTTTGTCTGGAAAACTGTTAAAAAACCACTGCCATTTACTGTGGGCCTACTGTACATCAAGCATTGTATTAAGCAGTTTACTATCTCATTTGTTTCTCATAACAGTTCTATGGGGTAGGTGGAAATAATGCCTATTTTACTGATTAGAAATCCAAAGCTCAGAGATACTGAATAGTTGCCCAAACTTACATGATTGGCTATGGAACCAGGATTTATACTTAGGACTGTCTCATTCCATACTCCATGTTAAGTTCACCATATCATTCTTATATGTATTTGATATTTAATCAAGCCAGAGATATTTCTTCTAATCTATAAATTGTATGTATTCCCAGAAACTAACAAGATAGGGATATAAATGTGGCATGGTCCATCTTAATTATTTTTCTCATTGCTAAGACAAAATACCCAACACCCAAAGTTAAAAGAGGAAAGGTTTATTTTTCCTCACAGTTTGTAGAGGTCTCAGTCCATAATTGGCTAGTTCCCAGGCAGGTTGCACGGCAAAAGGGCATGAGAAACAGTTCATGGCAGGCAGAAGGAAGCATAAGCAGCGAACAGCAAGCAACAACAGTGGCCCTCTTTCTGTCCCTTCTAGTTTATCCAGGCTGCATGACCTTAGGATGTAGCACTCACACCCAGAACTATGCCAAACCAATCAGTGGACTAATTTAGCAACCTCATGCCCTCAATCCCAGCATTATACAATTTGATCCAAGAAGCACTCACTGTAGATCTAGTCACCTCTAAAAACCCCACCTATGACTGCCTGAAGCTTTGGGGGGACATCTAGACATAAGCCATAACAGGTCAAATTCTAATTTCAGAGGAGTTGCTTGAATTATCTCTGGAGAAATTTTCTATTTCTAGTTAAGCTTATGTCAACCAGTTGTCCATTCATGAAACATTTCCTAAGCACTCACATGTCCCGTGGGCCTTAGATACAAAGTGAGCAAGATAGTTCCTAGTATCCAGTAGCATGTGAGAGGCCCATACATAAGCAATGATTTGGTGGTGTTATCGCCAGATAGCAGTGTGTGTCTTGGTCTTAATCTTGACTTCTAGTGAGAGATTCTTAGATTTGGTCATGCAGGAAATGAGAATGTGGTAGTTTTTTCCTTTTAAAAAGTTTTTATTAGTACATGTTTGCAGTACATAGTGATAGTATTCATTGTGGGGAGTTGCTATATGTGTATCACATGTATGTTCCCTTCCCTGCCTCCTTCCATCTTTTGGTCTCCTTCTCAGTTTCAAAAGATCTATCTCCCTGTTTCTTACTATCTGTCTTTCATTTTGCTCTTAACTTATCTTTTAGTTTTCGCATATAAGAAAAGTTATGTGCTATGTAAGCTTGTGTGTCTGATTTATTTCACTTAACATTATGCTGCATTCATTTTCCTACAAATGACTCAAGTATATCTTTTTTCATAACAGAGTAGTACTCTGTTGTGTATAAATACCATATTTTTAAAATCCATTCATCTGTGGATGGATATATAGCTGCTTCTAAGATTTAGCTATTATGAGTCATGCTGCTATAATCATGGGTATGCATGTAACACTGAAATATGACATCTTTAACTCTTTCAGGAAGATACCTAGAAGGGGAGTAGCTGAGTCAAAAATTTTGTTTTAATTTTTTGAGAAATCACCATACTAATTTCCACTGTGGTCATACTAGTTTACATTCCCACCAACAGTGTAGAAGTTTCCTTTTTTCCTGCCTCACCAGCATTTGTTATTATTTGAGTCCTTTATTATTATTATTATTATTATTATTATTATTATCATTATTATTTGATAGCTGAGAACATGGAAGACTTCGAGGAGAGGAGTGGCAAGATGGGAATTATGGTGACGAGAAATGAATCTATCGTCAGTGTGCATCTTGAGTCGAGTCTGAAGAGGTTATTAGGGAGTTACTGGAACAGACTAGATCAACTGTCCTGAAAGGGCAATGCCTTGACCAGCTGCTCAGGGTCTCTTGAGAACTTGTTACAAGCACACACTTGCAGATCCCAGCCCAGAACTATCGACTCAGAAACTCTGCATGAGCTGGGCAGTCTGGTTTAGCGAACCCTGCAGGTGGCTTACATGCAGCCTGGAATCAAAGAATCTCTGGTCTAGGTCAAAGAAGATAAGTCCTGATGGAGGGCAGTTGCAGTGGGCATCGAGCCAGGAAGCCAATGTATGTGAAAAAGATCCGGCACTCACTGCTTGGACATGGGGGATGAAAAGTCTGAGAACACCCCGGATCATGTTTCTGGTGGCCTCATGGTTTGGGCAGGAGAGCCTGGTGGGCAGTGGGGCTGTGTGCAGAGGAGTATCAGTGGAAATCTTTCCCTGTTGTTTAACCAAGACAGTCTCTTCTGTCACTTGGAGATTTCAAGTACACACGTATTGAGTCGACATTCCTGAAGAAAATGCTAACCAAGCACCAGAGAAGTCCCTTAAATTAGGCCTGCCGCTAATTTAAAGACTTGGAGGATGAAGTTACTAAAAATAAACATAATTATCATGTAGCCCAGCTCGGTCGCTTGATAAATCTCTGCCATGACAGAGGCCCCATTTGCTTGACGGGTGATATTGTACAACTTGAAAAGAAGGCGATAGACTGCAAAATGGGTGAGAACTCGGTTTCCAAACTGATGAGGAAAAGAACCTAGTGAAGATCTTAGTCTGACATTCAAGTCCCTTTAAGACCCAGACCCATCCTGGGGCTATGCCCCTTGGGTCCTCTTCCTGCCATGACCTGGTCTTCCCCTGAATACCAACCTGGCCACTTGCACCACACTTGACCAGTTTCTTGCATAGCCTGGTGTGACATCAACAGCAGCAAAACGCAGTGATGACAATAGTGTGAGTACTTACTGTGTGCCAGGAACTACAAGTCATAAAATTTAACACTGATAAAAATCCCTATGAGGTAGATGTTATCATTATTCCCATTTTACAGAGGAGGGAACCAAGGCCCAAGAATATAAATTAATATGCTGTGGGTCCAGGATAGGAACACAGGCAGGCAGGCTCCAGAGGTCTTGCCTCTAATGACTGCATTATGTGGCTTCCACACAAGTGGCACTGTGTACCTTGAGGATCAGGAAGCTGCCTTGTTACATTTCCTTTTGGCCCTGGCAATGATCTATGAATTAGGTTGTATAGGTTGAATATTCTTAATTCAAAAATCCAAAATCAAAATTGTTCCAAAATCCAAAATTTTGTGCATTGATATGAACCTACAAGTGGAAAATTCCATATCATGGAGCTTTGTTTCATGTACAGAACTATTTAAAATAATGTATAAAATCACCTTCATGTAATTTCATATAAGGCATACATGAAACGAGGAGCTCATGTTTAGAATTGGCTCCCATCCCCAAGATATTTCATTATCATTTGTAAATATTCCAAAATCTGAAACACCCTGGTCCCAAGCACCTTGGATAAGGGATACTCAATCTTCATAAGAGGTCCCATTATGGTCATGAGAAACACAAGTTCAAGAGGTGCAGCTACTTTCCAAGGTCATTCAGTTATTAAATATGAACCCGGGTCTGTTTGAGTTCAAGACCCAGGCATTTTTTGCTCTATCATCTCAACTTCATATAATTAGGCAACTTATCTGGACTCATCTTTTCCTCCCCTATAGCAAGGGAGGAACGTCTTTTATTTTACAGGCCAGTGTGAGGCTTAAGGCAGGAATGGAGGCGAGCACACAAAGCACAAACTCAGCACAAAGCGGTGACATTGTTTAGGCTCAAAAATGCAGCCTTTCTCCAAAGCACCAGGCTGCACAGCATGGGGGGCCTGTAACCAACCTCACTGTGACTTCCTGACAGGGTCCAGTGCTCATCTAGATGTGGCTGTTCCCTTTTGTTTGCCAAACAAATCAATGTGTTACTTCACAGTTACCGGCTCACAAAAATCATTGACGTGGAATGTTTGTCGAATGTAAATTAGGAGGGACCCCATGGCAACAGCCACAGCCACAGCCAGGCCTCTGTCCCTGCTCAGGGATGGATTCTGGGAGCCACCAGCCTGGGGTTGCTGCATGACCACTTTTCCTGCTGTGCCAGACAATGCATTAATGAAAGGACAAACACTAGGACTTATTCTAATGCCTGGCTCCCACAGACCCGGAACTTGTGCCATTTCAGAGAAGGAGAGGCCTTCGGGGGTCATCCGGCCCAGCCCTCGCATTTTATGGATGAAGGAGCTGACAGCTCATTTTACAAAGGACTCCCAATTCACTTCTTTTCCAACAGAGCACTCTGCCCTGTGTTCCCAAGCACAGAGCGAGCATCTCTTTCACTGTAGTCCCTTTTGCTTGCTGTTTGGCAGCACGGTCAGGCCGTGGAACATTCTTTGCACATAGGCCAGGGAGGGTGCTGCTGGGTTTGCCACTGGTGGTCCAAGTGGTTTGGGGTGCAGACTTGGAGGTGGTAAACTGAGGCATGGCTGGACCTCTGCCACTTGCAAGCTGCATGACCTGAGGAAAGTCATGCCAGCCTCTTGTCCTAGATAGTACTTCATGGTGTCACATTTTCTTATGTCTAATGGATAACTAACCATACTTTATCTGATATCCCCATTCTCTGTAGAGGATTACCCATGTGGCAAAAATCGTGCATGTTTCAGTCAGTGTTTATTAGAGAAACATATATAAATATATAAGAATTACAGATTGGCTTAGAATGGCTGCCCAGAGTCAGGTGTGGAAGAGCACAAAAGATCTATCTGCCCACTGGGGATCTGAAGAATCCAGCTGAAGGCCTGAGCTCCGTGTAGTGTCCTGTGAGAATCCATATCAGAAGGCCAACAGGTCTCAGCCAGAAGGTTGAAGGGTCAATGCTGGAGGCAGAAGAGTCCACACTGGAAGCCAGAAGATGACGTCCAAGGTGAAAGGGAACACTGAAAGTCCTCCGAAGGAAGCCGAAGTGATTCTTCCTTCTTCGTTTCTCTTTTATACCATTTTGGTGACAATCCTCTTTAGGGTGGGTCTTCCACACCCAGAACAATGCTGACCCAATTTAGTTGGGCTCACCTCAAGTTGACACGTTCAATCAACTATCACAACGCATGAAAGAGGTCTTTGGGGCTTCCCACACAGAAGCAGTTAAACTTTAAAATGACCACCAGTGATGACCTTGTCTCATTTCCTGTTAAAAAGAAAATACAGGGAAGTGCAGGCCAAGTCTCCTGCTTGAGGAGAGGCGTCCAGAGAGAGGCCAGCCTGGTTCTCAAGACCTCCTGGCCAGAGAGCCTTTAAAATAAGCAAAGGAAGAGGAGAGAAATTGCACCATGATTGAACTTAAACACCAGAGCAGGTGAAATTCTGAATTCTTTGAACCCTTCTGGCCACTTTGGCAGGAAAGGAGGAGGACATTTTTTACCCACAGGCCTCAAAGTTATCCTTTTTTCTCCTGAGCAGCTGGCTGCTGTCTCTCTGCAGGTGATTTGCTGCTGCTTTGCTTTTCTCCAGAACCCAGAGGAAGAGTCTTCAACTAGCTGCACATGCACTGGCTGGCGGAGGCCACTGAATAACCAGACAAGGTCCCCAGTCTCGAGCAGAATGCTTGGGAGCCCCGATGGGCTGTTCTCTGCCTTCTTCATCTTCCACTTTCCATGCCCCTCCTTCCCTTTGTCCTTTGTATGTGTTCGTACCAAATTAGCCACTTGGAAAACACATATCCTTTAAGTATTTGAAGGTTCCCTATCACCTTCCCAAGAAGCTTTCCACACCTTTCAGAAGAGAATCAACCATTTCTTTGCACGTAACCATTTGCGTGTGTTCACCTTCACTGCAGTCCTCCTCCTCCTCTTCCTCCTCATCAACACCATCAAGATGTATATGATGCAAGCCCTCAGTATACATACTTTTCATTTTATAGGAGCTATCACACATGAGATGGAAGGTTCCAGAAGGGTGGCCTCCTTTATTGCCCCATTAGGTCTACACTGATAATTTCAATATAGCTTCATTGTCAAAGTCTCTAACAATGAATAGTTGAGTCATTGTCTCAACAAATTCTCACAATAATCCAATTAATTAGGCACAAATATTGACCAGAGTTTACACCCAGAGATATTGAAGTTTAGACGGGGGAAGTCTGTGGCCCCAGTGAACCAGAAGCCCCATTTTTACCCTCCACAGCACCACACTCCTCTATTTCTAGTCGCCAGAATGAGTCTTTCTTCCTCCTTTACTCTCAGTTGCTAGGAAGAGCCTGGCTGTACTCTGGGAGAACAAAGATTTCCTAGAGGCAACAGCAAGAGACTGTCTTTGTGACAATTGTAATCAATGGTTGTATTAGCCTCTTTTACTACTTCCAAAATTAGCAGGAAAGGCCAACTCAAGCTCTTGTTGTAGAGCTCTGCTAATGAAGGGATCCTTTTAATTACACACTCGGCATGTGTCTGCAACACGAAGCATTTTAGTGTTTAAACACAGTTCTGCACCAAAGTATAGACTGTGTGAAAGCCGGCGATAAGTTGGGGGAACCACGGAGAGAAGTTATTCTTTGCCTACATTGTAGTCTCTTTTTGGTATCTTATTTCATCCAGACCTAGTTCATTTTCAGGAGTGATCCTAATTCTCTTTTATATACTGTGCACCTAACGCGCCCTTGTTTAGTAATTCCATAGGCACATCCCGGATCACAACATCTCCCTTCAGACTGCGGTCAAGTCTGCTCACTTTGTTCTTTTCATTTGCCACTGGCTGTCATGCCATGAGGGCTCCCCGACCCAGCGGTACCAGCACATCTGAGAGCCCCTGCGGTGCAGTTCTCCAACACAAACATCTTCGCTTCATGACGTTTGCATCCCACTTCCCTCATGCGCAGTTCTGTACTTGAGTTTCTTCTACTGATGTGAGTCTGGCCTCCTGGAGGGGTTCGGATCCCACGGTCTCTTCACTAGCCAGGGTGCCCTGACTTTGTGTTTGGTTTGTGTTCGGTGGGGAGAAAGGGGAATAACTGCCCCCTCTTCCCATAGATGGACAAGAATGCTACCATACATCAGTTGTCTGTCTTTTTTGTAACTGCATGGTACTAGGGCCTTTGCACTGAACTACATCCCCAACCCTTCATTTTAAATTTTCGGACAGGTTCTTACCAAATTGCACGTGGTAGGCTTGAGCTTGAAATCCTTCTGCCTCAGCCTCCCAGAGTGTGGGGATTACAGGTGTGCGCCACCATGCTCGGCTTAATTGTCTATCTTATTTATACATGGTGATGACTCCCAGGATCATACCTGATGCCAAGGTGCTTCTGAAAGTCTGAGTCTGGGAGGACTGTGTCCTGCCCGCCCCTTGGGCCATACAGGTCCAAGTCCTGTCCCTCCTCTGCTGCTCGTCTCCCCTGCCAGCCCGCAAGCCTTCCCTGACCGCTCCCACTCAGATCACACTCTTTTGGAAACAGCACAGTGTGGAATTGATCATTTTCTAAACTTACATCCTGCCCATTTAAGTGTGTGGCTTCTTTCTTCTGAGAGACTGCGAGTTTGCCAGAAATAGAATCCCTTTTTGTTCCCCTCGCAGCGCTTTATATCTGGTGCTAAGGCATGGATGTGTATGCAGAGGGTTCTCTGAGACACACAGCCGGAAGGACCAGGGGTGACTCTGCCAAATGGCGAGAAAATGGGCAGCATGATCGCTGGGTGTCATTTTCAGTTTAAGGTTCCAGAAAGGCATCTTTAAAGTAATACAGCAAGAAGAGTTCATGGCAATAACTGTCACCCTGGTTCTACCCCTTACCCACGGCATAGCCGTAGGGAGGTGGACTCATTGCTCAGCCTTAGTTTCTCTATTGTAAAGTGGAGACGAACAATACAGGAGTTGAGGATTCATTGGGGTGACATCAAAGAAGGGACTGCCTCCTGGCTGGACACTCACTGAGCCCATCTCTAATCAGGGATGCAGGAACGGCTCAAGCCCGCCACCTTGGAAGAGTCGACTGCCTGCTCCAACCCGTAACATCCTTTTCCTCAAAGAACTTTGGTCCTAGCAAAATTAGATTTTAAAAATTTGCCTCATAAATTAGGCATGCATATTAGCAATCAGGTCCAGAGAGAAAGTCTAACTTTCTTCTTTACGCAATTTGAATTCCCCCAACATAGAGTTGTTGTCAAAATCCATTAAAGTATTTAATTTCTCTTGTCACTGCATAATTCCCTGAGCAGACATCCAGACAGTGTGCCGTGGTGTTTCTCACAAAGGTACTAAATGTTTAGTTATCATGGTACAGTTTTTTGATGATGTCTCCCCGAAGGCTCTGGAGACTCCACAGCAACTGTGCAAGTTCAAGCACAAGGTTAAGGTAGGTCAGCGAGCGGCAAGAGCCGCAGGGATTAGGAATCAAGCAGGCTTGGGTTTGAGCTCCCCCTGTCACCAGCGGAGTGACCTTGGGGAAGGGACTTAACCTCTCTGGGTATCAGTTTCCTCATTTGTAAAGCAGCAATAACGCTAAATGCACAGAGTTTTAGTGAGCACTTAGAATGCCAAATGTGAAGAACCTAGCAGAACACCAAGCATGTCACTGGTCCTCAACTTGAGACAGCTTAGAAGTCCCAGAGATGCAGAAAGGTACTGATGGGGGTCCAGAGGCTGACACATCCTTCTCCACCCCCCTTGCCTTTCCTCGGGGGACAGACAGACTTAAGGAGTGGTGTGACAATGACCAGGCCCATCATCTTGATTTATTATTATTAAGAACCTAGCAGAACACCAAGCATGTCACTGGTCCTCAACTTGAGACAGCTTAGAAGTCCCAGAGATGCAGAAAGGTACTGATGGGGGTCCAGAGGCTGACACATCCTTCTCCACCCCCCTTGCCTTTCCTCGGGGGACAGACAGACTTAAGGAGTGGTGTGACAATGACCAGGCCCATCATCTTGATTTATTATTATTTTTATTATTATTATTATTATTATTATTATTTTGCACAGTGGCCTCTAGTAACACCCATTCCTTCCAACAAAATAATGTCCCCACTTGACTGACTCACCTGGCAGGATCCAAAGGTTACCATGCAAGTGGGAGTGCAGTGGGTACCTCGCCCACCAGGCATGAAAACGAAAGTCTGCCATCTAGTTTTCCTGCTCACAGGCAGGACCTGGAAAGCCAGAGCTCACCCCTTCTTGGTTGTCATGGCAGTGTCACTGATCTGTCTATTGTCTTGCTGAAGTCATGTGCCACCATGCAAGAGGACCAGGAGGACAGATGTGTCGGAGGTGGCAGTCGAAGGACAAGGGATAGCAGAAGTACTCCGCAATGTCCAGCAGAGAAGTGCTCTCACTTGCGTGTGCAAAAAAAAAAAACAAAAAAAAAACAAACCCAAAATTTCCCAGTGGCAAAATTCCACCCTTGCCAGGGGATAGAGCGGTTCCACTCTCTTGTGATGTGGGACAGATATGGAGCCCATCACAGAGGCCAATTTGGACCTGGAGGGGGAGCAATTATTTCCCCCTCCAGGGCACGCAGTGAGGGTGGTGTAGCCTCCTGTGCCTCTCCTGGCGTTTCAGGAAACACGGCTGATGCTGCAACCTGCCACCTGTTGCCACAGCTCCTTGTACATTTTCCAGCATGGTCTCCTGTTCCTCATCTAACGAAAGCTAAGCAGCAGCCTGGGGAGTAAAAAAGGCAGCGTGCCCATTTTGCAGGCAGGAACATCAAGAGCCTGGAACCGCAAACCAAGGAGTATGAATCTTACTTTTATTTTCTTTTCAACTTTGCTGTCTATCCTCAAAATCCTTCACTCAGAACCGGCACGGGAATTTGCCCAGTTTGAATTCTCTGCCTCACTCTTCGGCTCTGTGTAGCTTTTAAAAGTCACCTTCTTAGTCCAGCACCTGCCAGACAAATCCACCCAGATGTCCCCCTTGCATCTCAGTGAGTTCAGTGTTCCAAGCTGAACACAATTTGTCCCCTAGAACCAGCTCCTCACTGTTTCCATGTTCTTATTGGCATCTTTGTCTTACCGGGAAGCCAAGCTCAAACCCTGAAGTCAGCCTTGGCTGCCTCCTCCTCCTCTCCCTGCATTCTGAGGAGCTGCTCAGAAGGCTCCACTGGCCCTCATCTGCTGGGGGGGACCTAGCAGGTGGGAGGCATCGAGAAATCAGCTCACCACAAAGGCTGTGGGGACAGATGCCTGGGCTCTTGCTTGTTCCATGTTGTGTAAAAAGCCCACTCTCTCATCTGATTACCACAAGCCTTTGAGGGTTTGTTCGTTTTTTCCAGTACTGGGGATTGAACCCACGGCCTTCTCACTGAACTACACCCCCAATCCTTATTTTTTAGGGACAGACTTGCTAAGTTGCTAAGTTGCCCAGGCTGGGCTTGTCCTTGAGATCCTTGTGCCTCAAACTCTGAGTGCTAGGATTACACCTGTATCCCACCACACTCAGCAAGGTTATTATGATTCTTAATATGTTCCCATGTTCCACACGAGATACTTTCTCTACGAGACATAACCTACCCAACGTCACCCAGCTTAGAAATGGTAAAGACAGATTATGAGTCCAATCAGCCTGACTCAAGGACTGCTGGACAAAGCTCCTTCCCTCCTAGCTGCGGGTTTCTTAAGAGCAGGGGCCTCTCGGATCGTGTTTGCATCTCAGTTCCAAGACCCTCGGGCCTGCCTCCCAGTGTTGAGGGAGCAAGTTCCGACTGAGGGGCTTAGTACAAAGCCAGCCACGCAGGATCCCACTTCCTGCTGAGACCCTTTCCACCACAGAACAGCTGGATAGCCGCAGATACCCCAGCGGGCTGCAGGGTGACACGGTCCACTCACCTCACCCTGCCACGGACGTGTCCACATCTTAATCCCCCAACCCGTGGACATACGCTTATGTGGCAAGAGTCTTCACAGATGTAATCAAGCGAAGGATGTTGAGATCATCCTGGATTTAGAGTAGGTAGATGTCCTTATATTAGAGAAAGGCAGAGGGAAATTTGATGCAGAAGAGTGTAGAGAAAAAGGCTACAGGAAGACAGAGACTGGGAATGGCATGACTACCATGAGCCAGGGAACAGACTGGAGCCAGCACGAGGTGGAAGAGGTAAGGAAAGATTCTCCCCTACACGGTTAGTGGGGAGTGCTGCCCTGCAGACACCTTGATTTCATAATGGTGCAAGAATAAATTTGTATGGTTTTAAGGTGACTTGGTCCAGTAGTAACCCTGGAAACAGATCCAAGGTCTCAGTTTCCTCATCTCTGAGATGGGTAACCCCGGGGCAAGACTCTAAGTAGCAACTAGAACAGGGCCTGGTTCACAGTGGGACCTCCGTGAAAGTCTGTTGAACAGAACTTCACGCTCTCTCTGAGTCAGTATCTTGGAAGCTTCTCCCCTGAGGCACACCTGGCGGTCGGGCTGTTTCTGCCTCCTCCGCTCTCAGACTTGTAAACTGTTTAACTTCAGAACGAGGAAGCCAGAAGGAGGAGCCATAGGGGGAGCATCTCCTGTGGGCCCAGACATGTAGGATGGACTGGCAGCCAGCAGAGACGTCGGCGTCCTTGCAAGGCTGGTGACGAAGTGCTGGCCCCTCTCCAGCCCCAGATGATGAGTGACACAGTGAATTTTATGAAACATCTGTTTCAGGAACAAGCCCGTTGTTTCAGGTAAGCTCTAGAGATAATAGTATGCTTTTCCCAGACATAGCCATGACATGTTCACTGAAGCCAAGTACTTCTATTTTTTTTTTTTTTTTGGTACCAGGGATTGAACTCGGCAGGCCACCGAACCGCTGAGCTAAATCCCTGGCCCAAAATATTTCTAAATGTAACCAATTTCTTAAGTAGCAGAAGCCCATCAGACTCTTGAAAAGCATGTATCACACGTGGGCAGCCCAGCTGTTGGCCTCTGTCTCTCTGGCTTACAGGGACAGATCAGGGGTGGCTGGGGTAGGGGAAGTGCTTTCTCCGAAACTGGTCCTGCTAAAGGCTATGCTTAATACTACAAGGCAGTCAGGTCCCCAGGCTTCATGCATATGGATACAGCCGTGGTTGAATGATAGCCTGCGATTTCTCCGCCCTGCGTTAATTGAGTTCGGGTGGCTCCTGAGACTATGACTAGGAAATGCTATGCTGGTGCACATACCAATGATCTCCAGGACCCGAACACAGCTTTGCTGGATTGGACTCAATGCTGGCCTAAGATAAGAAAGCACGAGTGTAGTGTCCCTTGTGAGATGAGCAGACCGTGCCTTGGCATGAGACAGGGAGGCCAGAAGGCAGATCCAAATGAGGAGAGCTGGGACCCTTTCCCTGTGGTTCTGCAGGTGGTGGGGACACCTGGGCCACTGAAGCAAAGACCCTTCACACAGGAAGCTCCTGGGGAGCAAGCAGACAAAGCCTGTCCTGTCTCCTTTCTTCTGGGGTCAGTGCTGGGATGCGAGCAGCTGTGCTCTGGCCTGTGCACTCCCAGATCAAGCCCAAAGTACGTCTGCTTCAAGAACAGTGTCTTCGAGCCAGGGCAGCTGTCTGCTGTGCCCCTTGGGAGCCAGGTCTAAGATGCAGCTCAGCTACCAGGGAGGGTCTGCAGGGGTCATTCTTCCTGTGCCCAGTTCCCTCCCAGCCAGCAGCTGTCCTGCTGTGTCACCTCAGCTCTTCATCCCTGCAGTGTCACTCAGGAGCAGCTGGCTGGCCAGCCCTGGCCTCAGGCCCTACTCAGCTTCTCTGAACCCTGGGCTCTGCCTGGCCCTTGGGCTCTGCACGTGCCCCTCCCCCCCAGCAGTCTGCGCCTGGGGTCCCTGCATGCCGTGGAGGTGAAGCCCATCCTGGCTGACCGTCAAGGTCACAGTGCCAAGTCTGCACAGCAAAGAAGGCAGTTACTATGGTCCAGCTTCTGCAAGATTGCACACCCTGCACACTATTCCCAGAGAGAGCATCCGGCCAAGGCAATCAAGATGATTAGAAAGGAAATAGCTTCGGGCCACAGAGACTGGCAAATTCAAGGTCCTCATTCTGTATGTGGACAAGGACTTAGCTCTAGAGATGAGGCACAGCTTATCCAAGGTGTCCAGGCTCAGGAGAGAACTTTTCCGTGACCGCATCCTGGGCTCTGGGTCCATATCAGCTTTGCACGGTTATCTGGGGCTGAGTTGGACACACCTCTCACTCTGGCAGGAGCACGGCACCAGCCAGCCTAGGACAGCAGCTCAATAATTGACACTTAGACCTGACTGAATGGTCTCCTTTGTAAAAGAAATAAATCAGAATGAATGCATCACTGATGGCCAGCATAGGGGTATGATTTCAGGATTCTGCAAACAGCTCAGCTAGCAGCAGGTGCGATATCTGCTTATAATGTAGTGAAGTAGACAAGGCTGTCACATCCTTGACTTAGTTTTCTCCTTGTATAACAGTGACCCTGTGTCCACGCAGTGACGGCTGCTGTTTGCTGCCTTGCTTGCACACAGGTTCTATTAAGCCGTACCAGACAGGAATTATCAGTCCTTCTCTGCAATCGGTGAAAGTAGGCAGAGGGGGTTCAGGAGGCTTGCCCAGTGTCGTCCCACAGCTCAGTAGTGCTGGAGCATGGATTTCACAGTTGGTCCCTAGTGTTTTGCTTACGTTGGGCCATCACAGGTAACATCTAATCCGGTGAGGGTTTGCGCCATGCCAGGCATGTAAGGTGCATGGATGCACTTGGTCCTCTCGTCAACTCTATAAGGCTTTCCGAGTGGGGACAAACAGGTCAGAGATGTAAAGTAACTTCGTTAGGTGGACCAAGCCCTGCTAGAGATGAAGGGACCTCAGAGTAAGAGGCAAAGGGGCACAAAGAACTCTGGAGCCTGGCTGGGCTGCTACTTGTCTGATACCGGGCTTTGAAATTTTTGAAACATTTTTTTTTAGTAAGCTAGAGACTGGGATGCTTGCTTTAGCAGTAGAGCACTTGCCTAGCATGCAGGGGGCTCTGGGTTTGATTCCTAGCACTGCAGAAATTGTATTAATAATTTTAATTTATTAATAAAATATAAAATCTTTGTAAACCATATGTGACATAAAACCATTTTAACTATTTTTATGTGTGCTATTCAGCAACGCTGTGCATATTCACTGTTGCACAACCCTCGTACCTTCCATGTCCAGAAGCTTTCATCTTCCCAGATGGAAACCTGACCCCATTAGACACAAACATCCCATTCCTCCTCCCTGCTGCCTCCTGCACCCTCCGTTCGACTTCCCACCTCGGTGGGTTTGACTGCTCCGGGTGCCTCGTGCAAGTGGAGTCATAAAGAGCCTGTCCTTTTCTGCCAGGCTTACTTCACCTGGCACAAGGTTCTCAAGGCTCCTCGATGTTGCCGCCCGTCTCAGAATCTCCTTCTTGAAGGGCTAACAAACGCGACGCTGTAGCGTGCACCGTTTTGTGTATCCATTTGCCAGTGAGGCACACTTGGGGGTCACCTCCACCTTCGGGCTATTGCGCACAGCCCTTCTGTGAGTGTGAGTGTGTGTGTGGCAATCCACTCAGGGGTTGGTCATCCCTGCCTTGTGCCCCCATCTCGAAGGAGAGATGTACATTCACTCATCACGTGGGCCAGAAACTAGAGAGAAGAGATTGACTCTGCTCCACCTCTCTCGGGATGGAGTTGACCTGCTCCTGCCACTCCTGTCACCTCAGTTTACCCTGCTGTCTGCCTCTGCGTGTCACAGGAAGTCACCTGACTCTCAGCAACCTCATACTCGGACTTGTTGCTGTCAGTGTCCCCTGGCAACAGCTGAAGAGCCAATCTGACCGAGTTGCCCTCAGCCCTTACCCTGTCTGGCCCACTCCCTCGGTTCCTTCCAGTGTCTGCCCCAATGTCCCCAGACAGGTTTCACCTGGAGCACACTGCAGACAAGGGTGACCTGTGTCCTCCAGTACCCTGTGCCCTTTCCTGGCTTCATTTTCTTCCACAGCACTTATTACCATTTATCGTGGTTAAGTAGTTCCTTGGGGGAGCCCTGGGGGACCCATTCTGGGCCTTCTGTGGATGCCAAAATCCTGAAATGCTCAAGTCTGTCACCTAAAATGATCAAGTATTTGCACAGAACCCACACATATCCCCCCAGATACACTAAGCCATCTCTAGATTACACGTAACACCTCATACCACGAATGCTATGGAGATAGCTGCTGTACTGTATCGTTTAGAAAATAATGACAAAAAGTCCATCCATGTTTAGTACGGATGCAACCCCCCTGCCGAATATTTTCACAATGTGTTGGTTGAATCCATGGGTGCAGCACCTGGGAGTACAAAGGGTCAGCTCGATCGATTTTTGATGCATTTTTTGTGCTTACTGCCATTTGCGGCCCCAGGCTTGCTCTACCCTCTATGAAGAATGGCAGTTCCCACAGCACAGGTTGTGACAGTTCCTTCCCTTCTGACTCTGCAGTCCTGGCCCATAGTAAGTGCTCAGTAAATATTAGTCAAATGCTTAAGTGTATGTACTCCAGGCTCCCTCCCTTTGGGACAAAGTCTAAACTCTCTGGCCTGGCTGAACCCTCCCCTGTTCTGGCCCCAGGTCCCTCTCCAGCCCTACCATATCCCCATTAAAGCTCCTGCCACACAGCCCTGCTCACCACGTCCTCCTGCTGTCCACTAGCCCTGGGCTTTTGCACATGCTGTTGCCTCTGGACGCCATCCCTTCCATCTTGGCCCACTTTTCTGACCTGGGTGGCCCCTTTTTGCTAGGCTCCTGTGACACCTTGTATTTCAGCCTTTCCAAAGACTTTCAGACTGTGTCACAACTGCCCCTTTGATTGTCTCTTGCTGTTTCTGAACTGCCGGGCTGGGCAGAAAAATGTCTATTACCCGACAAGCCAAAACTGAGTCTCCGCTGCCTCCTCTTAAAGCAACAGCAATGCTGCACACACAGCAGCCGTCCCATTCCTGGCACAGGGCGGCATCTGACACCCCAAGGCTGTGTCAGCACTCACACGACAGAGGACCACAGGACCGCGGGGGACCTGCTTCTTTTGTTCTAGAAGCCGCTGGCTGAAGGTCTTCCATCATTCAACACCTGCTGGGCCCTGCCGATCAGCGTGGGCCCCAGAGAGGGTTGCTGTCCTTCCCTGTCTTACTCCTCACACTTTGGCAGCACGCCCACTGAGCACAGGAAATGTCTGAGTTCGTGCGCTTTCCAGAAGCGGCCATATTTATAATCATCATGTCATGGAATCAAGACCATCCAGGGTCCCCAGGGGCAGGCTGTGCTGATCCCTTGTTTTACACCTGGAAACATAGGTTCAGAGCGGTTGACTGACTTGCTCAGGTCACACAGCTAGTGAGGAATTTTGTTTTCTTGTTTCTTCATGTAGACTCTCAGTTCTCTCTGGATGAAACAGATCTGGAAGGCTTTTAGGGTTAGTGTAAAAACTATCTTGACCTAAGTCCTGACCATTGACACCACACCAGTAATACTTTCCTAATCTTCCAATCAGGTCATTTCAGGCACGTTCCTGGTACCCAAGCAGAAGGAATAGACGTGGCCCTCAGCTCTCCTGCTCTTCCTTTCCTCTGGACAAATGGCAGAGGCCTGGCAATGCCCTGTCATGGCGCTGCCCTTCTCTGTGGAGAGCACTTCTGTGAGCCCAGAGTGTGGTCCCCGCGGTCATGGGCCCTGTTGCTGGATGCCTCTGAGAGGCGCTGGGAGCAATACTAAGCCTGAAGCCCAGAGGGGTTGAGGAAGGATTTGGGAGGCAAGAGAGGGAGGTGACATCGTTCAAAGAGGACCCCGAACTCCCTCCCACTGGGAAGGGAGCTGTGAGCCATCAGCACCTCCAACAGGCTAATTCACAACCTCTGGTCCCAGAGGAAATCATTATTCCTAATTATTATTATTAGGCATAATGACTAATTAGTAAAAATAGCTACCATTTACTGAGTGCCAACTTATGCCCGCCTCAGTGCATAATACTTCTTTTTTCCCCTATTTTATGCTTTAAAGCTTATTTTCTATTTTCCTAATTATAAGTCAATATGTATTCATGGAGAAAAATGTTTAAAGATACTAAAAGGCAGTAAAAGGGGGAAAAAGGTCACCACTGGTTCACAGTGAAACATTGTAATCATTATTAACATGATAAGTTGTTTCCTGAGTTTCTTCTCTGTCTCTATTTTCTCCCTCATCTTATCTCTTCTGTTTCTTCCCCGCCTTGTGAAACTTAACAAGATGTGACCATACTTTTATGAAAATTACCTCTAACTCTCACCATGACCCTAGGAGTTGGGTATTATCATCTCCATTTGACAGAAAAGGAAACTGTGGCTCAGAGAGGATGAGTAATTGGTCTAAAGTCACACAGCAGGTAAATGCTGGACAGGGCTTCATATCGAGGTTTTCTGTGTCCAGGACATGTCCGTTCTCCACTGTGCTACATTCTTCCCATGAAGCAAGGGCGAATTGGGGGATGCCTTTAGTTACATCCCTGCTTTTGATGCCCCATTCCTCTGGCCAGGCTGCTGGCCCACACCTTGAGACGCCCTGGCAGGGAAAGGATATGAAGGTTATCCCAGCAATGTACTCCACTGGCCAGTACCTGACTATGGAAAACTTCAGAAGCCTAAGCTACAATGAAGACATCCTGTCAGAAAATGGAGGGAATCTGGGTTTTCTGTCCATATAGATATCTGGAAAGCTGAAATAAGAAAGCATAAGGAACTATTTTTGCAAACTGTTTTGCACGAGACAGATATAAGTAAGTTCTAAGGAGTCAGCGCGAGTGCACGTGCATGCATGTGTGTGTGTCGGGGGGTGTAACTCTGCCATGTGAAGGCTCAGAAATTTCTAACTGAATCACCAAGTGTTGTTGACTTCTCTATCTCTGGACCTGACCAGGGCAGAGTACAGGGAATGCTGGGATTGCAGGGAATGCTGGGAATGTTCCCTGCTTCACTCTGTGCTACGGGTAAAGCAGCATTTCCTACTGTGCCTGCCACACACACCCATCCCTTATCAAGAGAGGTGGCATTGGCCCCAGGTTCTTAACTCTTGGCTCAGAACTCAGCCCATCAGCCCACCTGGCCTCAATTGGTGACCCTACTCTTGGATCACCTGAATGAGCCCTCCCCTGTCCTCACTGGGCTAACCTTCCTTGAACCCTCAGTCCAGGCCTCTCTTCTACATCTTCCTAGTTCTTTTGTGAGGAATCTCCATATTGATTTCCACAGTTGTTGCATCAGTCTGCACAATGAAAAAGGGTTCCTCTCTCCCCACAACGCTGCCAGCTTTTATTATTGGTTGATTTCTCGATAGCAGCCATTCTTTCTCTGGTGAGGTGGAATCTCAGTGTTGTTTTCATTTGCATCTCTCAAATGACCAGTGATGCTGAACATTTTTTCATATATTTATTTGCTGCTTTTACTTCTTTGTCTGAGAAATGTCTGTTCATTTCAGGTGCCCATTTTTTAATTCGGTCTTTGTATTTGGGGGTGGGTCTGATTTTTTTGAGTTCTTTATATAGTCTAGATAGTAGTCCTTTGTCTGAGGAACAGCTGGTAAAATTTTTTTCCTACATTGTAGGCTGTCTCTTAGCTCTGTTGGTGATTTCTCTTGCACTGCAAAAACTTTTTAATACAATGAGATCCCAGTTGTTTATACTTTGTGCAAGTTCTTGTGCTACTGAGGATTTGTTCATAAAATCTTCTCCTGTGCCAATGTCTTCGAGAGTTCTGCCTAATTTACTTTCCAATAAGTTTAGTGTTTCTGTTTTGATATTTAGATCTTTAATCCATTTAAATGTTAGTTCAGTGCATGGTGAAAGATAGGGATCTAGTTTTAATATTTGGCAAGTTGAAAGCCAGCTTTTCCAGCTCCATTTATTGAAGAGGCTATCTGTCCTCTAGTGAGGATGGTTGGCTCCTTTGTCAAGGATGAGGTAGCTGAGTATGTCTGGTGTTGTTTCTGCATCTTCTAATCTATTCCACTGATCCTCAGGCCTGTTTCTTTGCCAGTACCATGCTGTTTTTATCACAGTGGCTCTGTAGTATAGTTTCCAGTTGGGAATTGTGATATCCCTGCCATGTCTCTGTTGCCTAGAATATTTTTTGCTATTCTAGGTCTCTTCCAGTTCCAAATTAATTTTTGGATTGTTTTATTAAATTCTGTGAAATAATATACTGTTGGGATTTCAATAGGGATTGTATTGAATCTGTATAGAAGTTTTGGAAGTATGGCCATTTTCACTATGTTGATTCTTCCTACCCAGGAGGAGCATGGGATGTCTTTCCATCTTCTTATATCCTCTTCTATCTCTTTTTTCAGAGTGCTGTAGTTTTCAGGCTAGAGGTCTTTTGCCTCCTTCATTAGACTGATTCTTATATATTTCATTTTTTGATGTTATTGTGAAAGGAACTGTTTCCCTAATTTCTCTCTCATTGAGTCCGTTATTTGTGTACAAGAAGGCTATTGATTTTTGAGTGTTCACTTTGTATTCCGCTACTCTACTGAATCTGTCAATTAAGTCTAGCCGTCTTTTGGCAGAGATTTTTGGATCTTCTATGTAGAGTATCATATCATTAGCAGATAGTGACAGTTTAACTTCTTCCTTTCCTATCTTCATTCCTTTTATTTCTTTCTCTTGTCTAATTGCTGTGTCTAATGTTTCTAGAATTATATTGAACAGGAGGGGTGAAAGCAGACATCCTTGTCTTGTTTGTGATTTTAGCATGAAGATTTTTAGTTTTTGACCATTTAGAATGACATTGGCTATTGGTTTTTCATAGATAGATAGCCTTTACCAGGTTGAGATAAAGACTATCTCTTTCGATTTTCTGTATGGTTTGTATTATGAATGTGTGATTAATTTTGTCAAATGCTTTTTTTTGCATCTATTAAGATGATCATATGGTTTTTATCCTTAATTCTGTTAATATAGTGTATTACATTTATGATTTATGTATATTGAACCATCTTTGCATCCCTGGGATATATCCAAATTGGTCAGGGTGTATGATCTTCATGATGATCTTCTGTATTCTGTTTGTCAGTATCTTATTGAGGATTTTTACATCTATGTTCATTAGGGATATTAGCCTGTACTTCTCTTTTTTGGTTGAGTCTTTCCCTGGTTTTGGAATCAAAGAAATACTTGCTTCCAAAATGAATTTAGAAGTATTACTTCCTTTTCAATTTCACTGAAGAGTTTAAAGACTAGGGTCAGTAGCTCTCTAAATGTCTTGTAGAATTCAGAGTGAGGCCATCAGGACCTGGGCTTTTCTTTGTTGGTAATTACATTTTATTTTAATTACATTTTCAATTTCACTGAATGTAATTGATCTTTCTGTGTCAGTGGAGTATTGAGGTCCCCCACTACAATTGCATTAGTGCTTATTTCATTTTTCATCTCCATTAATATTTGTTTTATATAGTTGGGGGAATTAGCATTTGGTGCATATGTATTTGATTGTCATTTCTTCCTCTTGTATTATTCCCTTTATAAGGATGTAGTTGCCTTCTTTGTCCTCTTAATTAGCTTTGGTTTGAAGTCTATTCTGTCTATAAATAAGATAGCTACTCCAGCTTTTTTCTGGGCTCCTGTCACATGCAGAACTGTTTTCCATCCTTTTACTTTCTATAAATTTCTTTATGGATTAAGAGGGCTTCTTGAATACAGCATATTGTTGGATTTTGCTTCTTAATCCATTCTGCCAGCCTGTTTCTTTTGATTGGTGAATTGTGGCCATTAACATTGATGTTTATAACTGTTATGTATTGACTTTTCATTGTCATGTTATTTTCCTGTTGTTGGTTCTTTTATTTTCCCTCTCTCCCTTTAATTTCTTGTCTTGCCTGGTATATTTGCTTTGTTGGCCCTTATGGAGTTGTGGTCTTCATTTCCTTTTTCCAGGATATTGTTTAGATGTGTTTGGAGTGCTGGTTTGGTGTTCATGAAATTTCTCAGGTGTTCTTTGTCATGGAAGTATCTTATTTCTCCATCAATTTTGAAAGATAGTTTTGCAGGATACATCAGTCTAGGTTGGAGGTTGTTTTCTTTTAGAACTTGAAATACTTCACTCCAGGCTCTCCTTGACTTGAGAGTTTGCGTTGAAAAATTTGATGTGATTCTGATGGGATTTCCTTTGCATGTGACTTGTTTATTTTTTCTAACTGCTTGTAGTATTTTGTTCTTCTGTTGGGTTTCTGGGATCTTGATATTGTATGCCTAGGTGTAGATTTTTTTTTTTATCATGGCTAGTTGAAGTCCTATATGCCTCACTTATCTGTATGTCAAATTCTTCCCCTCTGTTTGGGAAGTTTTCTATCATTAATTCTGTGAACAGTTTTTTTAAAGTAATTTGTACTTTCTCCTGCTACTTCATGGATTCCTATCTATCTTATATTATTCTTCTTTGCATCATCTAAGAGTTGTTGGATTGATTCCTCATGGTCCCTTACTGTTTTTAAGAGATCTCTCTTTTCATGGTCACTGACTGCAGTCCTAGCTTCTATATCTGAAATTTTATCTTCACATTCGTTCATCCCGCTGTGAATGTTTTCTATCTGGATATCTGTATATGTTTCATAGATTCCATTTCTTTCCTATGTTGGGCATTCAAGGTTTCCATTTCTTTCCTATGCTGGGCATTCATGGTTTCCATCATGGTCCTGAGCTCATCTATTTTTTATCTGTTTCTTTTCTATAGTCTCTAATCATGTCTTTCATTCTTCTCATCATCTCTGTGATTATCTGGAAAATTATTTCTGCTTTGAATTTTTCTAAGACCTCATTTATTTTATTTTATTTTACTTCCTGTTCTATCAGTTCAGGGTGTCCAGATGGTTGATTGTCAGACTTTTCCACCTATTTCCCCCAGAGTTTACCTTTGGTGGGGTGGAAGTTGTGTTTGTGCCTTGTTTAAATGCTTTCTCATTTCTATTTTTGTCATTGGTACTGTCCTTGGTTTAATTCCTGGGTTAATACTTCAATCTTCCAGATATAGCTAGTCTTTAGGTTTTGAGTCTCTAATGTCTCTGAGGCAAACTCATTTTCATTATACCAGGGAGAACAGCTGATTCGATCAGTCATAACACTTTAACCCAAGTGATACAATCAGTAACACTATAGCATCAAGAACAGCTTAGAAAATGACAATTTGTGGTAGTTATTAAGCTACCACCTTTAACCATGTGAGTGAAACAAAAATCAAGGATGAGCCCATAATATATTTATAGTAAATACACTCTTCAATATAGTGACTTTACTCTTCAGGTTGGGGATTTAGAAGGAGTTGGGGAAGGAGGGATAGATAGGATAGAGAAAGGTGAGAAGTGAGGTCAGAGGACACAGGACGATCACACAAACTCTAGGGAGCTGTTGAAGCAAAAAGGAGAAGACAGAACAAAATATTTCCAAGAACAGAACAAACTAACAGTAATAGGGAGGCTACAGACTGTAATCAGTTTCTTTTAAAACTAATGGCAATTGAGAAAAGGGAAAAGGAACAGGAACAAAAAGGGAGAGTAATGGGGATCAAGGTGGGAGAGAGAGAGAGAGAGACAGAGAGAGAGAGAGAGAGAGAGAGAGAGAGGAAGACAGAGAGGAAGAAGAAGATAAGAAAAAGAGATTAAAAAGGAAAAAATTTGAGAAAAGAGAAAGATAAAAATATTTTTAAATGATTAAAGATAAGAGAAAAATATTACTTTGAAAATAAAAAATACAAATAGAAATAGAGGGCCTCCTTCAGGGTGTGCCTCTGTTGACACAACAGACACTACTGGGCAGGAGTGTGCAGGTCTAAGCTAATTAGTCTCAGTAAGCCAGCAGCTGCCCGCTGAGGTTCAGGATGATCTTTGGCTGCAAGGCCCAAGTTGAGATCTCTGTCCTCTTGCTGGGTTGAACTCTGAAAGGTTCTACCACAGGTTCCAGCCATCTTTCCCCTGAAGTTAGACCAGGTTCTGATGTGAGGTGCTGGTCCCTCCGACTTACCAACTATGGTGGTCTGGTGTGCCTTTATGTCAGATCTTCATTTTTCCAGGGAGCTTCAATTTTCATCTAGGAGCCTCAGAGAGGCCTTCTTTCTCTTGTTCTCAGGGGGGTTGGGGTGGGGCATGACCACCGCTGCATTGGTGCCAGTGAGGCTGGGCTTCTCTGTGGCACCGGGTCAAAGGGGTGGGCCTACCACAGGGTGACAAGTGGCAGCTGGGCTCTTCTGTGGCGCTGGGTCCTGGTCCTCCTATTTCTAATGATTCCCAATAGGAATGAGTCATACATCCCCAGTGTGGGAACAGACACCCTCATGGTCTCACAGGAAGGCCTTTTGGGAAAATCTGAAGAATCCTGACCTTCAGCAAGGCACCTGGGGCTGGGAGGAGGATTGTGTAGGCCCCAGCAGCACAGATCCAGGAGGTGGAGGAGGATGAGGAGTCTGAGCTGATCATCGGGAGACCAGTTTTCCTACTAGACCAGGAATGGGACAGTTCCCCTGTGTGATGAGCACCTCAAGCCAAAGGAGGAGCAGGTGCAAAGGGTCAGAGGCACAGACAGCTGCCTCAATCAGCTCAGGCCTTGGTGACTACCTCACTAAGCAAGCTTTGCAAAGTAAATGTCAGTCAAGTACCTATTCGACAGACCTAATTCAGGCTGTATTAAGTCAAGTTCCACCTAACAGTCTAGAAGCAAATGGGCTTCTTAAGGAAGTCTGTATGGCTAAAAATGTCAGGCTGCATGCTTGCCCAGGAAAAAAAAAAAACAAAAAGGAGTCAGGGCAAGACTGATCCATCACTGAGAGGCTGTGTGCTTTTCCTAGTAATGGGAAAGTTGCTGATAACCACTGAGTGTGTGTTGCCCCTGCAACAACCCTGCAAGATAAGAAACAGGCCCAGAGAGGTTAAGTGTCTCACTCAAGGTCACACAGCTGGTACAAGGTAGAGCTGAGGTTCAAGACCCAGCAGCTGAGCCTGTTCTTTCTGTCCTTTCCCTTCCCTCCTGTCTTTGCCTCAGTTTTCTAGTGCACAGCTTCTGTGGCTTCCTTTCCCCATTTCATCTAATGGCTTCCCCCAGGACAGAAGATTTTCTTCCCTTTTCCCTCCCTTTCCCTTTCCCTTTCTGCTTCAGGCAGACGGAGAGGCCCACATCCGCCACAGTGGACATAGCAGAGGGGACTGAGGCAAGCTGGGGAGCTGGGCAGGAGGCCTCAGGCCCTGAGAAGGTGGCTGGTGGGGGCTGGCAGAGACAGTGGCTGGAGTGTGGCAGCTCTGGCAATGAGGGCACCTGCTGTCTCCTCACAAAGCAACCCACACTCCATGCTGACTGGCCATGGCCCTCTGCAGTGACAGATCCAGTTAGGCCCTCACCCAACATGGCTAATGTACCTCTGAGGAATATTGTGGGCAGCTGGCCAGGGAAAGAGCTGCACCCTTCTCGTCCTCATGCCTGTTCCTTCCACCAGGTGCCCTCCTTTACCCTGTCCTTGGTGGTCTTGGGAATCCTGCCACTCTTGTCACTGTCTAGGACACTTCCCCTGCTCCAGAAGCCCCTGTGCTTGTCAGAATTGTGACCCTGCCAGGGACATGCTGTGTGAAGAGTGGTTGTCAGCATCCTCCCCTCTCACTGGAACCCGGCTCCAACTGGCTGGTCTCTGCCACTCCTTGAACTTGAAGGGCACAGTCCCCTCTGCAGCCCCGCAAAGGGTCCTTTCTCTCACCTCATCTTGCTCTTCCTCTCCTTGAGGCTGCTACTCAATGTCTCCTCAGTAGGGATCCTCGACAGTCTCTATGCTCCCCTCGCTGTACCTCTTCCCCACAGCACTGAGGACTTCCTAACTCATTCTGCATTTTTTTTCTCCATTTTCTCATTCCCATACCCCACCACCACTAAAAGGTCAGTTCCATGAGTCTAGGGTTTGATCTATTTTGCTCATGGATACAATTCTCAGCAGCCAACCTGAACGAACAAACAAATGAATGAATAAATGAAATGTGGCTTCTAAATGTCTATTAGAAGTTTTATGTTGGATCCTATTTAATTCTATCAATCATCCTGTGAGGTCAACACTATTTCCCCTGCTTTAAGGAGAAAGAAACAGAAGCCAATAAGTGATGGCAACAACCCAAGTTGATACATCTGGGTAGTGGGATTGAACCCAGGACTGTCTGTCTCCAATGCCAGAGATGATTATGCTCCCATATCACAGAAAGGTGCCTCCTAATTGTCCCAAGAGCCTGTTGCACTGGCTGGCATTTAACTAGAGCAGCTTGCCATTTGTGAGGATCCATTACTTCTTGTTCTCAAGAATTTTTATTTCACATCTCGCAAAAATAAGTTCATAGGGCATACGATTCTACTTTTCAGTTTTCTCTGAGTTGTTGAAGCAACTTCACTGACAGCATTCTGTCAGTGTTCTCTTGTCACTGTTAAAAAGTCAGCTGTCCATCTAATTATCACCATGCCATAGGATACAACCTTCCCTTGTATCTCTGATTGCTTTTATGGTCTTTTCTTTGGTTCTAATATTATTGGGAAGCTTCATAACAATGTGTCTGTTTACCTGTAGATTTCTTCTTATTTATTTTGGTTGGGATTCAGTTGACTTTCTAAATCTGATAATTGATGTCTTCCATATTTAATTTTTTTCCATATTTAATTTTCAAGAAAATTTTTGATCCTTAATTTCTTTGAGTATAAACCCTATACTCTACTACCTCTTTCTGAGACTCTTGTTGAATATATGTTAGACTTCTTGCTCTACTTTCCACATCTTAGCTCTTCCATTCTGTTCTCACTCATTATTTATCTGTGTTAAATTCTGAGCAATTTCTTCAAATGCATCTTTCAGTTGTCTATCAGTTCTCTGGTTTCTTTTCAGCTAAGTCTAATGTACTGTTAAACTCATACATGTAAATCCTATCTTAATTGTAATAGTTCTTGTTTCTAGTCTTTAAAAAAATCTCTCCTCTTTCTTTCTTCCTTTCCTTTCTCTTTCTTTCTTTCTTTCTTTCTTTCTTTCTTTCTTTCTTTCTTTCTTTCTTTCTTTCTTTCTTTCTTTCTTTCTTTCTTTCTTTCTTTCTTTCCTTCTTTCTTTCTTTATTTCTTTCTTTTCTTTTACTTTCTTTCTTTCTTTCTTTCTTTCTTTCTTTCTTTCTTTCTTTCTTTCTTTCTTTCCTTCTTTCTTTCTTTACCAGGGATTTAATTTAGGACCTTGCATTTGAAAGGCAGGCATGCCACCATTGAGCTAAATCCCCCACCCTCTCCTTTTCTTTTTAAGAAATAAATTTTGCTAACTTGTTTTCATTTTTCACACTCTCCCATTTCTTTAAAGATATTAAATATACTTACTCTGTGTTGTGTATGTAGTAATTTTATATGTATGCTCATTATGGAACTGATTCTAAATTTTGCTATTTCTCCTTATTCTCACTCACAATGGCCTATTTTCCTATGGATTTTTAAAGTGATTTTTACATTGAAAACCTATGCTTTTTGCATCTTTATTGGCAAATTATTATTCTGCCCCTACCACTTCCCTCTCACTAGGAATCTTTTTTTTTTTTTTTTTTTTTTTTTTTGGTACCAGGGATCAAACTCAGGTCCTTGTGCTTGCATAGCAGGTGCCAGAACCACTGAGCTAAATCCCTGGCCCTCACTAGGAATTTTTTGAGTCTTGGATTTAAAGTGCATTCCATCAAGGAAGAGTTATGTTTGCTTTTTCCCATGTGCCTGGAAATGCTAACAGCTTAAAACAGCTTTAAACTAAATTATGAGTTTCTGCTTTTCAACTCACACAGATTATGTGAGTTTCACTCCCAAGTTCTCATGAGGGCAGGTTTACAGATAAGGGGCTGGCCTATACCCTCCGCTCCCAGAGCCTGGGCCAAGATAAATAATATTGCTTTCTGTGGGTGAATTTTCCCTATCATCCATGGAAGGTGTGATCTTTTAATAGTCTTTGCTTTGTGAGAGTTTCCATTCTAATTTCCTTCACTGTTTGGGCCCTGGGCCTTTCATACATTGGGCCCATCCTCTCAGCCAGGGGAGATTGTGCATGCAGGGAAACCCACTTTCAGCATTTGCTTACCCTGTCTGGATCTGAGCTCTCTTATTGTGTCTAGCCTCTGAGATTTCTTTCTTTCCAATCATCTCATTCACACATTAAAAAAATTATTTAAAAAATTTACCCACAATTTCATCAGATATCTTGTTTCTTACAGTTAGGAATAAAAAGTCTATTGTATGATAAAATGAAAATTGCTTTTGTTCTATATAAAAACAGAGTATATTCTTTATAGAGAAATAAATGAAATCATGAATAAGCTAATAACATTTGAGAAAAACCACATTTTTCATCCTACCACTCAGAAATGATCAGTTAATATTTTGGTGTATATACTTCTCTCTATATATAAAAAGTCATCTGGATTTATTTTGAAAGTTTTTTCTTCCACTGAAACTGTTGTGAATATCTCTCCATGGACTTCACTACTATAGTTTGGATCTTAGCTGGACCTGGGCCAGTGCTGTTGGGAGGCGGTGGAACCTTTAAGGGGTGGGGCTTATTGAGAGGTCTTTAGGTTATTGGGGGTGTGTCTACAAAGAAGTCTACGGGGCTCTGGTCCCTTTTTCTTTCTCTCTTTGGCTTCCTGGCCCTGAAGTGGGTGGTTTTGTTTTCCTCACCATGACGTGCTGCTACAAGCCCAAAGCCATGGATTTAATCATGGACTGAAAGCTCCAAAACTGAGAGCCAAAAGAAACCTTTTCTATTTATGAATTGATTACCTCAGACATTTGTTTTAGAGAGGGAGAGCTGACTAACACATTTGCCGTTATTTAAAAGCACCTTTTTAAACTACAGGAGTACACCTCCTGTATTATGGTATGCACCTACAGAGATGGGACTGAATAATAGTCTGCCTGACTTGGAGTCCCTACTTTTTCCATTGCTCCAAGCTAGGTATTTCCTGCTGAGCATTATTAGCTAAAGCATTGCAGTTAGGAACCTTGGAACAAATGATGTTTCTCAGAGTCTATTCAGACCCCCCCACTCTGTTTCACTCTAGGCTTAGTGTGTCTTTTATTGTGCACAGCTGGATCAGTTCAGTCTAGAGTTTCTACTGAGTTTTCAAAGGTCCTTAATGGGAAGCTGAATGATTTGGCTCACTCTCCTTTTTTGCTTCTGTACTTTGAGTTGAAGCAAGTAACACATGCACTCTCTGGGGGGTGAATTTCACTTGGGCCTGTGCCTTCTTCTCTGGCACAGCTGGAGGGTGCAGCAGACCCACACCCAAGGCTGGTCAATGACATGTTCTTGGCTGTGCTGGGCACTGTCTTTGGACTTCACTGTCTTCCTCGTATCATGTGTAGGAACAATATCTCCTTTACGAGGTGGTTTTAGCCTCTTCTGCTCTGTCTTTCTAGAGGCTGTCAGGCATGGGGTGTTTGTTGCTTTTATACTACAGAACCAAAGATATCATCTTCCTCTGAGAGTCTTTAAGTCCAGGTGGAGCCCAGATGCTGGGGTGGGGGAGCTTCTACAGGGCTGCTGTACCTACACTGCCCTGACCAGAGACTTAGACATGTGATCTGATGATTCTGTGAAAGGTGATAATAGTGAAGAGACCCCACGCAGAGGGCTGCTTGTGTGTCCAAACTGCGTCACGTGCTCAGCACACATTGTCCTTCATCCTCACCCCATTCCCATGCAGTAAGTAATGGTCCCCTGTTTTACACAGGGAAAACAAGAAATTAAGGAGATGTGCTAGCCAACATCACACAAAAAGTAGATCAGAGTCAGGACTGAAACACAGGTCTGATCCTTCATTCCACAACGCCTCTTTCTTTTGGTTTTTGGAACAGAGATGTGCTCTGTGGAAATACAAAGTATAGTCTGCTAAATCTATAGTGGCCCCCTTGGTGTGGCTAGAAAGTACCTGTCATCTGCATGACAAAGTGGATGGCATTAGCAAAAATAGTAAGTACTCTGGAGTAAAAAAAACCCAGGATTTAAATTCCAACTGTGCCACTTAGGTGCTATATAGCTTTGGGGAAGTCACTAAACTCTTCTAATTCTTTGTTTTCTTATCCTTAGAATGGACTCATTTTTAAAAAGGATATGTTATGTACATGTACCAACATGTACCAACTCCCCACAATGAATGTAATCCTTATATACTTCATTGTAGTCATTTATTTACTGAAAGGATGGACTAATAAAAATAAAGAAAATAAAAAGCAAAAAAAAAAGTCTTTCTTACAATGTTGTTATGAGGATTAAATGAGATTTTATATAAATACATATAAGATTATACATGCATATTATTTTTATACACATAGTGTAATACACATTATTTTGATAAAATGCTTAGAAATAGTCATTACACACACATACACACAACACATGAACTGCCCAGGTACAAATCGTGTCTGGCATGGGCAGTCACCAACCTCTGAATCTGCACGTAATATTTCATAAATCTGTCATGAAAAGCAATTCAATGGCACAGTGGAATGAATTAGGTAAATGTAAAGCAAGCATAGAAAGCAGCAAAATGCAGTTTTTCTTCTGTGCTTTGAATGGAATATTTATCTTGTCATACTGTAGTCAAGGGTTTGCAGGTTTTTCTTGCAAGCTCACAGACACCAAATACAGTGCAGGGTAGATATACAGACAGATTCAGCCTCCTGTATGGCCTAAGTCTGACCCGTGAAACATCAGTTGCTTTCATTCCCATACTCATGATAGAGTTTCTCAGGAAACAGCATTTTCTCTTTGGAGAAAATTCTACAACTGAAACTATTTCCACATCTATTCATGACCATCCAGGGGATACCCATAATTTGTCTTTTCTACTTTCTTGTATGTTTAGCATTTTTGTTTGTTCAGAGTAATACTAGCAACCCTCCCAGCTGGAGACCCAGTGGCCTCTCCCAGCCACTCAAAGCCTGTGCAAGTCCGGAGGTGATCCTGGACCAGAAGATGGAACCTTAATCACCTTAGCCCTGGGATTGTTCCTTCTGTCTTAAGCCTGGAATCCTCATGCTTAAGAGAAATGTCCAACCCTAGTGGCCACAGCACCCTATTCATGGAGGAGGGCCATTTCATACAGCTGGGCTCCTGCCTCTGTGCTCTTTTGTTTCTCACTAGGAGGAAAACCTGGCCATCATCCCTGCCTGTTTGACTGGGCACCAAGCAGGTCCTTGCTTGCTTCCTCCCCAAGGGCAGCAGATCTGTTCTCCATAAATCTTCCTGCTGTGTCCAGCTCCTGCAACCACTACTGCCCAGCTGCCAATGGTGACCCATGCCCAGACTTCCATGTTCCTCCTGTCACCTTGGGCCACAGCTATGGACTCAAATGGATCCAAGTTGTGTTACTGTACTCTTTTGCTTGCAAAAATGCTCTTGGGGTCCTGTTCCCACCCTCAAACCTCTGAATGCACTGTCTTGGGTTGCACATAATGGTCTAAGATGTGGCGGTTCTTTCTTATAATGTTGATTATAACATCATATCTGGAGACATAAAGATATAGAAATAACCAAGAGAATAAAACTATCACAATAATTCCATCACCTAGAAAGCACATTTAATATCTTGGCAATTTTCTTCCAGTCCTTTTCTATGCATCTATTTTCACATAGGTGAAATCATACTATATAGCATATATACACAATTGTATATATTTAATCTTGCAATCTGCTCTTTCATTTAACATTTTCCAATAGGCATTTTGCCATATCACCAAAATTAGTTATAGATATCATCTTCAGGGACAGAAAGACTACTCCTGAGCTAACAGATTAATTTCAGTTTTTCATGCTCGGATAAACAGTTTTATGCAAACAATCTTTCTCATAATTCTGGATTCGACCTTTGGTGCAAATGTGTAGCAGAGAAATTTCTTTCGGAGTCAACAGGTATTAGAATTTTTAAGGTCTTCGCTATGTTAGATGGCTTTAATCCATTTTTTTAAAGTTGCTAAAGAATAAACTCATAGTCACCAGTTCACAGGTTTCCCATCTATAATCTTTTGCTTGTTATGAAGTTAACTACTGAGATCATAACAAAATAGGGGGACACATTTTATATTAATTTCAACACAATGGGGGTTTAACAATATTTCACATAGGAGCATATGAAACTGGAAGTAACGAGATTAAGCAATATTTTCAAATGACTCAGGATCACTTTCCTAATAATAGGAAATAGTCATTGAGATTTGTGTCTCTAATTATTTTTTAGACTTTTCTTCTCAAACCTATGAATCTGAACCTGAATCAGCAGCCTAAACAGCCAGAATTGGAAACAGTGAACTCTATTTCTGAGTTTCTTGTATAGAATGTTAACTTGGGACATCAGCTGCTCAGAATCCATTTATGTAATAAATGTTTTAAAATATCTGTCTTCTCTATGAACCTTTCCCTGATTCCTCCAGGCAAAATTAATCACTCTTCCTTCCATAGCTCATCACCCATGCCGCGTTTAACACTTGCTTTGGTTTTTATCATATTTGAGCTATTTGTTCAGGTCTCCCAAGAGGATAGAAGCTTCTGAAAGGCAGCGAAATTTGTTAAGTTCCCTAGACTTAGTATAGCAATCAACCCATAAACGGGCACAGGCAGGGTGGTGACTGCTTTACATTTTCCCAGTAAGAAAGGGGTCATGCTCTGCTGTGAATTTGGTGTGTAGGAAGGGGGAAAGGAGAAAGTGAATAAGATTTGATGGCAGACATAGGGAAATGGTCAGAAGAAAAGAGATGACATCTAAAACTTCAGTGGTTCCAAAACAAAAGAAAAATTCTTTCATTATTTCACAGATATTTATAAAGTGCCCTCTCCAGGTTTCAGACATTGTGCTAGGTGATGGGAATCAGAGTCAAATAAGAAGACCTCTCTGCCTTCAAACAAGCAAAGATATCTAGAGGTTTCAGTGATTCTATTACAAAAGTCATCCATAGGTGAGGAAAAATAAGCATGCAAAACTATATAGGATAAAGGATAGCAGTTTGTCTTCTACTAACCAGAAGTCACCACCATAATCCAGTATTGACAAGTCATTCAAGATTCTTTGAGGCAATCACCAGGCTCCTGCTGCCTGCCGTGTGGGTAGCAGTGCTACCCACTTGCAATTTCCATTTGGTAGCAACCTTTGAGGGTATGTAGGACTTTGAGATCTGCTAACTCATACTGCATATTTCCCTGAAGATTCTCCCATGTGTGGTACTTTGCCATGAGAAAGGTATTACTTCTAATTGCATGGATATTTAAAAATACGTTATGCATAACTGAGGAAAAATAGCTGAGACCTAAGGATAAGGGTTCATTAAGACAAAGCATGGAATGGTGGGAAATTTTGGTGTAACACAGACTGGTCAAAATCCCCTTTCTTCTGGTCATAATCCTGTACTCTTGATAAGTCGCTTAACTTTCTGAGGCTCAGTGTTCTCTCACCCATAAAATAAGGCCAGTGACAGCTGCTTCCCAAAGAAGAAAGAGGTAGGAGATCAAGGAAGAGGGCCATGTAGGTCTGACACAGGTTTCTTTCCCTCCCTCTCTCTCTCTCTCTCTCTCTCTCTCTCTCTTTTTGTTAAATTTATTGGTACATTTTTGGTATACAATACAGTTACATTCATCATTACAATCTTTTGCCTTTACATGATGTATCTTGGTTCTTATTTTTTCCCCTGCCCTCCCTTCATTCCCCTACCCCTCCCACTTCCCCTACTCCTTTAGACCTTTTCTTCCTATTTCACAATATCAATTATACATTTGGATCCTTAATTACACTGTTAGTTTTTTACACCAGAGAAATTATTCAGTATTTGCACATGGGTGTCCTATTTATTTCACTTAAGAGTATGACCTCAATGTGCATCCATTTAGCTATGAATAACTCTAGTTTCTCTTTCTTTATGGCTGAGTAGTACTCCATTTTATTAAAAAGAAAACCCACATTTTCTTTATCCAGTCTCCAGTTGGCAATTGGGCTATTTCCAATTTTTAACTATTGCAGACTATGCCACTATGAACATGAGTGTGCATATATCACTGTGGTATGATACTTTTGGGAAGACACCCAACAGAGGAATAGCTGGGTCAAATAGGTCCTTTAATCCAAGTTGTTTGAGGTATTTCCATATTGATTTCCACAGTAGTTGCACCAGTCTGCACTCCTACCATCAATGAAGAAGGGTTCCTTTCTCCCCACAACCTTATCAGCATTTGTTATTGGTTGATTTCTTGATAGCAGCCATTCTTTCTCTGGTGAGGTAGAATCTCAGCATTGTTTTCATCTGCATCTCTTTAATGACCAGTGATGTTGCATATTTTTTCATATGTGTATTTGCTGCTTTTACTTCTTTGTCGGAGAAATGTCTGTTCATTTCAGATGCCCATTTTAGAATTGGGTCTTTGTATTTGGGAAGGCTGGTTTTTATTGAGTTCTTCATACATTCTAGATAATAGGCCTTTGAGGAACAGCTGGTAAAATTTTTTTTCCCACATTGTAGGTTATCTCTTAGCTCTGTTGGTTTCTTTTGCAGTGCAGAAGCTTTTTAATAAGATGAGATCCCAGTTGTTGATTCTTTGTACTCGTTCCCGTGCTACTGAGGATTTGTTCATAAAGTTTTTTCCTATGTTAATGTCTTCAAGAGTACTACCTAACTTATCTTCCAACAAGTTTAGTGTTTCTGTTTTAATATTTCAATCTTTAATCCCTTTTGATTTTAGTTTAGTGCATGGTGAAAGATAGAGGTCAATACATATTTTTTACCTCAAACATAAGGCCTGTGTGATGCATAGAAGCAGGGAGACAAAAACCTTCCTGTGGTGGACAGAAGAACACATGGGAAGCTAAGAATCAATCTCCAACCCTGGATATCCTGAATGGGCTTTGAGGCCCAGGGACTTCTGTTCCCTTCCAGTGACCTCATTTTGGCCACCAGTGAAACAAGTGTGCTGGAATTGATGACATTCAGGTTCCTCTCAGCTCTGGGATTGCATCAGACCCTTTTGCTGCCTCTTCTAAAACGTGTAAGGTAAGGGACAGTTTCATAAACAATAAAAAGAGATCCACCTCCGATTTTGACCAAGATGCATAGCAATTTATTAACTAATAAAGTCATCTTTCCATTCAACATTTTTTCATTCATTTTCCTACTTCACATATGGTAGAAGCAGGGCTGGGGATTTAGCTCAATGGTTCCGCCACCTGCCTCTCAAGTGCAAGGACCTGAGTTTAATCCCCAGTACAAAAAACAAACAAACAAAAAAACCTGTTTCCAAATCTGGTAGAAGCATCACTTACATAGACAGATTACTCAGGGCAATGCAAGTGCAAATCTGGAGGTGGGCACTGGGCTGGTGGGGCTCATGGCTCCCAGGAAGTAATCGGGGCAAGTTTCCAAGGCTTCCATGTTGTGTGGGGGGGGGCTGGGGTCAAGGGCATAAGTTTGGGTAGAGCTGGAAATGGAGCAGATGGGAAGAGAGAGATGACTAGATTTCAAGCAAGGAAAACTGCAGTGCAGTTGAATGAGAGTATGGAAGTAAAGAGCATTCTTGAAGGAACTAAAGTAATGTGGATGGTGCATAATGTGTACTGAAGGGAAGTAAGACAGCCATGCAAAAGGGCCGGGGTGATATGGGCAATTTCCATGAGAACAACAGAAGTGGACGCACAGCTCTCCTGTTGGAACTCAGGATTCCAACATCCTCCTCCATCTCTTCTAAATTCCTCTAAGAACTAGGAAGCAAAGGAGAAGTCGCTAGGGAAGCCAAAATTGAGATCTCAAGAGTTCATGCCCTGAAGTTTTTAGTCTGCAAGTGAAAGGAAGCCTCTTGGGGTTTCACTCCACGCCTACATGCTCTGACTTAGTGTGTACTTTTAACAAGTTTGGCAGTCTGGTTCCCGGACACATGCACAGCAAGGTAGAGCTGGCAAGTTAGAAGGGAAAAGATGGGATGCCACACCACATGGAATGCAGAGTACGAAGGAAAACAGAGGAGGCAGTAGAAAATGCTGTAGACCCCCACAGAAGGACCTCGGAGCTCCGTACCATCGACCACAGAATAATCCAAAAGTGGTTTGCAGAGCCACCCTTCAAAGAAAAAGCCACAAAAGTTTGCTGAAATGTATTCAATGCTTAAAGGGTTAAACACGAGACCATTTAAAAATATAAGAACCCAAAAGCTCACTTTTCTCAGAGTCTCTAAAAGCCAAAGATTCACTGTGAGGCTGATAGTATCACAAACTGTTAGAGCTAGTGTACTTGTAGAGTTTTCTGTTGGAGTGGGCTATAGAAATCACTTAGGCCACTTGCAAGCACAAGGACCCCAGTTCGATCCCCCGTACCAAAAAAAAAAAAAAAAAAAAAAAAAAAAAACCCACTTAAGCTAGTCCTTCATTTGAGATGTCAGAAAATGAGGCCCTTTGTGGGGAAGGGGCTTGCCAAAACCACCCAACAAGAGAGGAGCAGAGCCAGAGCTGGACCTGGATCCTAAGAACCGTGTCTCCTGGGGCATCCCTAGACAGAAGCTGGGAGTGTGGGAAAGCTCGTGGACCAGGAATAAAGACTTGAGATAGCACACAACAATGAAGACCCTGGGGCAGTGGGGAGGACAGGAAGAAGGGAGGGACATTTGAGGCCCTGGAGCCCAGATGATTGCTAGCACTGCCTTAACAATCCTTTCCATGGGCTCAGCACTCCCAATTCCACACACAACCTCATTCCAAAGCAATGTTGTAAGGCAAGAGAGGCAGAAATTACCATGGCCGTGTACAGTCCAAAAAATGAAGCTCAGAAGAAGATAGCTAATTTGCTCCCATAATTCAATGTTCAAGCACAAAAGTAGAGCCAAAACTATGGTCCCCTGTGCTTTTGCAGATAGGGAACAGGCTTCTGCAATGGGTACCCTGAGGAATGGATGTATCTGGTTTTTGTGAATGACTTCTGGGTGAATCTTTTAGATTCTGACTTTCTCCCGTGAGACACATCTGATACCATTTTGCTGTCACTTGGGCTAAAGTACATTTCTTATCTGCAGCGAGCCGCGTGGCTTGAGTTCAAGTTTTGTTCCCTAACACAGTCCTGCGACATCCTGCGACTATGGGAAATGTCCCGTCTTTCGTCTTTCGTGAACGCTTTAGCAGCTCTCCGCTTCCTTCGCACCTTCCTCTGTCAATGGATGTAACAGTTTGGAAAACACCACCACATTGCATCTTCAAAGCAAACATCGACCAGAGCCCTCAGCAGCCTTGGTTTTCTTTAGAACACATTTGTCATGAAAACAAAGGGCTGTGAGTTTGTGCGAAAAGTGACGTTTGAGCTGTCGAGACAGTTGAAAATTTGGGGGAAAACATTTTTTTTTCTTTTCTTTTTGAGATAATGCTTGCTTCAAAAGCAGGTACAGTTTCAAATGTTTTTCCTGTGAATTAACATTTTTTAAGATTACATAGGAAAAAGCCAGAAATCTTTGATTGTCTCAAATATAATTACTGTTTTGACTAATAAGTCAACTTAGCAATGGTAAAAAAAAACAAAAGGCAAATCACCAAAGGAAACTCTGGTTTTCCTTTCTTGGGGTTTTTAAAAGGTGAGTGTCAGATTTTGTTAAATGAGAGAGCTAGAGTAATCATACAGATCCTTCTCAGTGGGCAGGGAAGTGGTTTTCAACCTTGGTATATGTTGTAGTTGGGATGTGATTCTTTTTAGCAATAATACTGATCACACATGTATTCGAATGAACCCTGAGACTTTGCAAAGTCCTCCCATTTGCTCAAGAATCATTCCTGTTATGTTCCTGGTCAGAGTCCAGCCCCATAGGAACACAGGATAAAGATGGTCCTCCCTACCTCTGCACAGATGGGGTATTTACTCAGCAACATCTTCAAGCTTCTGGTCCAGGTCCTGGACTGGGCCTTCAAAGGTGAACCAGACACCACAGCCTTGTTCTTCAGGAGCTTAGGAGATGCTAGAAGCAGGTAGGTAGCACAGGACCTGGTGTCCAGGCCTCCTTGGGCCTCCTTATCCAATGCATTTTCAACTCTACCACTAGATCCATCTCAGATCTGGAGCTCTGACAAAGTCAATGATAGGATTTTCTTTCGGAAAAGATCTTTTCTTCTGTAGACCAGGTAGTGCCAGTCAGGCCTCTGTGACCCACTTGAGGAATCATCCAGAATACTTCATCTCCAAGTCACCAAAGAATGCACATGCACAACAGGAGATTCTCTGTCCTTTGGATTCTCCCTCCCCTGTCCATCCTCCTGGTCTGACAATGCCAGGATGTTACGATCTTCCAGATCTGAAATGCCTTGGTATGTGTCACCATGCCTTCTGCTCAGAGTGCCCTTCTTCCTGCCTCCCTGGACACAGACTACCCCACCTTCTCTGTGTCCCTTCTGCACTATGCACACCCTTTCCTACTGTTCTATTGTGATTTATCGGTCTCAATCCCTCATTGTGAGTGTCCTGAGAACAGGTGCTGTGCTCTGCGACTTTCTAGATCCTCCATGCACAGTCCAGAATCTGGTGGTGGGTAGACATTCAACAACCATTCTTAACCAAGTAGACACTACTAAGCACCTAGGATGTGCCTTCTTTAAGATTCTCTACACTCTCACAATGATCTTATGTGGAAACTGTTATTTGCTCATTTTACAGAATAGTGGTCTGAGGCTCAGAAATCATGATCTTGTTCAAGATCAAGGGCAGAAAAAAACGGAACAGGATTCAAGGCCAGGTTTGTTTGACTTCAATGTTCTCTCCACCACACCATGCTGATCTGGCTAAGTTTCCCTCAAGATGTTTCCCCTGCAAAGTTTGCTAAAAAATTCAGTGAATGCTGACTGCAATCCCGTTCTCCATTCGCCTGGCTCAGCCCAGGCAAAGGAGGCTTGCATCTGAAATCTCCCAGTGATTTATTGTCTACACCTCCCTCTGCTTTTTTTATGACAAGAGAACTTTCTATAGCATGGATCTGAACAACAACTCTAAGCACCTTACTTTTGGTAATCTTAGAATTTCACTTTTATGAATCAGTCTGGCTTCTCCTGAAAGTGGTCAAAGACCAAGTCTTACTGAGACTAATTATTTTCTTTAAAATGTCCAGGTGCCTTCACTGGCAAGAAGAAGACCAGGAGGCAAAGTTGAATTACATAGTACATCACTGTCCCCAGCACATTCATCTCTGCCACTCTGTCAGTGTGAAAATTTACGGCAGACATTATCTCTTTGAAGGGGTTCAAGTCCTAGAAAATACAAGCTAAATTTTAAATAGAATTTTAATTTTAACGAAAGCTTCAGGGAACGCTGTTTATGTTGCTTATCTTTCATACCTGGTGATTAAGTTAATTTATGCTTAATGGAAGAGGATATTTCTAATCCCCAGACAGGTACAACATCTGTCTAAGACTGTGTTTGTGGAAGCCTTAAGCTGCTTGTGATGGATGTAATAAAACCAGGGCGCTGCTGAACTGACACCTGAAGGCCGTGGAAGGAGGACCGGGGACATTTCGTCTCTGCCCAGTGCTTGTGTTCAAATCAAATCAAAGTCCCGAGCACTTCATTCTGTCAGCCCTCAAAAGTCCTGCCTCCTGCTTTTTCACGTTATTCCCTGGGCAAAGCTGGGGAAAGGAAGGTGGGCTGTTGGGCTCTGGGTCTGACATCACAAATAGCTGTTCTCAAGCTCCTGCCATATCTATGTGCCAGTGCACTGCTAGACACTCCATCTCATTGAATCCCATGAGTCTGAGGTGGCAGTTATCACCCCCACTTTACCTTTGGGTCTAACCCTAAAAATACCTGCCAGCCTGAAGCACTGGTGACACATGCATGGTGGTCCCATCAGGTGGCTCGTACTGACGGTACAGACAGATTTAATCACTTTTATCCGTCTTTGTACTAATAAAATTAATAAAAAGTTGCTGGGTGGGACAGTCATGCATGTACCATGATGCTTCAAGCCACCTGGCAACATGACGTACAAATCATGCCCCAGAATGAACATGTTAAAAAGCGGAAACAGTTTCCTTGGATGGTGCAGCTTCTAGCAGAGTCACAGCTAGGGACCCAAATGCTTTGGAGCTCCTCGAGTCTGTCCTCATTGCTTCTTGGCACGAACCATTCGTCCCAGTGTTCGTGTTAGTTTGGTACTCTAGGTGCAAGCTGGAACTTGTTGGTCTTGGTTACCTAGTGACTCGTTACTTCTTCCAGACGAAACAATTTGTTTGGCGTTTGCTGCATCTCCTAGAGCCAATTAAGGACGAGTACTTGGATACCACTGTATTTGGCCCTAAGACCATCTGCTCTTGATCTTTACACCATAGTGATAGACATGGCCCTTGGGTCAAACCGGTTTACCACCTGTTTTTGTAAACAAAGTTTTATTGGGATGTGGTGAGGTGTATCCATTCATGGTATTGTCTGCAGCAAGTTTGGGGCAGCAGTGGCAGAACAGTAGAGACAACAGAGACAGTTTGGCTAGCAGAGCCTAAGATGTTCTCTATCAGGCCTCTTACAGGAAATGTTTGCCAAGCCCAGGTACAGCGCTTACTTATGCTGTCACAAGGAAGTTACCTGAGTGCCTGTTGCCTGTGAGGCCCTGGATTAGGCCAAGGCATGGAATTGAAGCTGATGAAGATACAGGAATTTAAAGTCAGACGTAACGGTAAGTGCTGTGATCTACTGTCTTATTAACCCTCCATCTGCACTCGTCCCCCACCCTCCACAGCAGGAAACCAGCTCCACGGCCTCTGTCAGGAAGAGCCCTGCTGTCTTCAGAGTCCTGTGTGGACCCCCACATATCCATTCCCCCTGCAAAAAGCTGCACGGAGGAGCCTCACTTCTGCGCTCAGGGAAAGGGGGCTCTGTGATGCAGTTTCCCTCAACTCACAGCCCTGGAGCACAGTGCGATTCCACGGCAAGGCCCAGGGCCAGGAGCCAGTGGCACTAGGCTCCCAGGGTCCTGCTTGCACCAAGGATGACACAGTGCAACTTGCCCAAGTCGTCAGCCATGGCTTCAAACCCCCTCTTTACCACAAGGGCTCAGGACAGGATGCAGGACACTCTGTCTCTTTGTCCCCCACCACGTCACTCTCCTGTGACTAAATGTTCTCTTCTAGTCACAGTGGACGCAGTCACTGGTGGTGGTGGCGGAAGAGGGGGGCCAGAGACCCAAAGTAAATAAAATACAGATGCACGCGTATGCACGCTTGTGTGTGCGTGCGTGCGAGTGTATGTAAATCCTTTTGTGAAATCAGGCTGACAGTATTAGGTTAAACCATGTAAAAATCTCAGATTTTAGACTATCTTGGCATACAAAAAATGCTACCTTCATATTTAATCAATAATAATTGTTGCTTGATTTTTTTAGAAAAATCTTTTTTGGGGGAGAGGCACTGGGAATTGAACCCAGGGCCTTCACACTGAGCTACATCTCCGGCCCTCTTTTATTTTGTGACAGGGTCTCACTAAGTTATTAAGTTGCCCAGGCTGGGCTCAGAATTGCGATGTGTCCCGCCCCAGCCTCCCACACTGCTGTGATCACAGGTGTGTACTCCCATTCCTGGCTTTATGAAAATCTTTACAGGGAAAAATAAAAGTGTTGGCTTTTTTCTTCATGTTATATCTACAATTTGAGATTGATACTGGGGATTGAATTCAGGGCCTTCACACTGAGCTATATCCGTAGCCCAATTTTTATTTTTATTTTGAGACAGGGTCTTATTAAGTCATTAAATTGCACAGGCTAGGCTTAAATTTGTGATCCTCCTGTCTCTGCCTCCTAGAGTTCTGGGATTTTAGGCATGCACTATCATCCTTGGCTTGTTTGTGGCTTTAAAAAAATATTTTATTGGTTTATAAAGTCTGCAAGTCTGGAAATTACTTGTCTTATACAAGCAGCAGCTGGCCCCAAAACACTGTCATAAAATTTGGCAGAAGCTATCAAAATTTAAAATCACCTATTCTTTGACCCAGCAATTTTATTTTTAAGCATCTGTCCTGCAGGAATATTGGCATGTGCAGACACACACACACACACACACCAAGAGGATCCTGTCAGCACTGTATTTCCCACTGAAATGTGGGAAAATGGAAATAACTTAAGTCTCCATGATCAGGGGACTGATTATGAAAAGAACCATCAGACACATCACAGAGGACAGAGTATAATCCCAGTTTTATATAAAAAAGAAGAAGATGACAATGAAAACCAAAAAATTCTGTTATTGTTGGTTTACATGTTACAAAAAAGCTTGGGAAGGAGGAGAGCAAACAGTTGACAGTGGGTATCACTGAGACATAGGTTGGGGCTGATTGAGTGGGAAGATCTGTCTTTTCCATTTATAGACTTTACATTACTACTGTTATAATTTTTAAAAAATATAGAGCCATCTAGAAAAACAGCCTTAATACACAGTGGCTGTTTCTGTGAAGCAGAATGAAAGAGAATTCATTCTGGTACTGGAGTTAAGACAAAGCTTTCAGAACAAGTGTTTTCTGAGCTAGGCATTAAAAGGTGGAAAAGATGCTCAGAAATAAGAATGGAAAAAATGGTTCAACCCCCAGCACTAGGAAAGAAAAGAGGGAGGGTGGCATCCGCCTGAAGATGGCTAACCACATTAGAGTTTGATTTGTAGCTGATGACAGTCAGATGGTTGGAAAAGTTGTCACAGAACTTGCTCTCTAGTTAGGATTCTCATTACTTTCTTCAAACCTAATTTCTCGTCAGGTTAATGTGTCTTACTCAGAAAGCAGGCAGCTGTACTTTAGGGTTGGGAAGCTGTCTCAGGCATGATTGATGGCTTGCTCCTGTCCTTTCCCTCTGCCTAACAGAACGCAGATTCTGTTCAGGTACCTGTGTTCTTCCTCAAGGCCATGTGTTTCACAGGGGAGGGGGCTGATCGAGTTCTGACTACTGCTGATAATATTGGTTTATGGTTGAGATCATGACCCAGTTCTGAGCAACGTGATGGGAAATCCAGGAAGGCATCTTCATTCTTTGGGGACACTTTTACAGTGATCTCCTTTCTTGTCTCGAGATGCTACTATTTGGGGATAGGTACCTGCAATTGCTCCAGCTAGTCCAAAATTTTAAGGGCCCAAGCCCAAGGACAAAGCCACCCTACACTGAGGATGGAAGGATGAAGATGTGGAAAGAACCTGGGTACGAAATGACATCATGGAGGCCCCAAACACCAATGTTGGAGTCACATTAACCTTTGAATTCCTTTTATGGGAGAAAATACATTTCCTTATTACTTATGCCAAATAAAGGTGAGTTTTCAGTTACCTATAGCTAAAACCTTCTAACTAATTCAGAAATATTCTTTCCAGTGACAACATTTAATCACATATTTATTCAAGCTAACATTTTCTCTTGTGTGCCAACAGTCAACTTTAACCCCAATAAAACCCACTACCTTTAAAAGCCACTAGAATTACTGGGTGCACAATATTGTGAACGTACGTAATGATGCTGAATAGCACACTTCAAAATCATTAAAATGATCAATTTCATGCTATGTATATTTATGGGGGGGCAGCGGACATCCACTAGTGAAATGACCACAAAGTAGGAGTAAGAATGAATTTAATCTCTGAATCTTGAAATTTAAATTGCTTATTACACTATAAGAAATAAGTTGCACTAAAATCATTCACTAGAATTAAATTAAGCCCATAGAAAGAAATAATATGAGGCTATTACGAGGAAAAGCATACACTTCCATTTTGGGCCACGATAGAGTACTACTGGAGTTGTACTAAATAAGTATAAAACTAGACACAAATTTGAGGAAAGTGTTTTAAGCATTGGACAAGAAGCAGCAAAGGCCTGCTGTGATCCTCAGAAAATGGGAAACACGAGAGGAGCCTCAGTTTACCCAGCCTTCAGCCAGTTCACAGACCACAGACCACAGAGCGGCCATCTTGGGAACCACTGAGGCAGAGATGGGCATTAGAGGCAGGGAGGTGGTTGTTGTGAGGAGCAGGTTCTGGAAGCGGAGTAAGTCTGGGCAGGGTGAGGGAGAAATCCTCACATCCTTGACTGAGTGCTGAGTGCGACTGTAAGTCAAAAGAGAGTAGCTGCTCTAGGGCAGAGCACTGACCAGAAGTCACAGAGTAATGCAAAGTATGTGAGTGAGGGTGAGGGACTCCATGCCAGTAGAATACATGCTCCACAGGTGAGCAAATGGCATCTGCTTTGGTGTCTGATGTAGTCCCAGATTCCAAAATATTGCCAGGCACAGAGTAGATGTTTAATACTTATTTGTTGAATGAATGAACAAATGATGTCACCCAAGCTGAATGTAAGACAGACGGCATTAATGACAATGGCCTGTCCAGGGGGCTCAGATCAAGGAGGGACCTCGCTCCAGAGGCTTCATGCCAAGCCTCTTTGGGTGGAGAGGCAACATTAGCAATAATTGAAAAAAATTCATTGCTCATTTAATTTATTAAATTCATTCATTTAATTTCATTTCCTCTGTTACCCATCTCATTCTCCAAAAGGACAGGAAACAACAGCCAAACACTGGAAATATCCAAAGCTATCTGTCAAACAATATAGAA
This sequence comes from Fukomys damarensis, assembly GCF_012274545.1. Lineage (NCBI taxonomy): Eukaryota > Metazoa > Chordata > Mammalia > Rodentia > Bathyergidae > Fukomys > Fukomys damarensis. Next base: position 37,540,665 of record NW_022900948.1, read on the forward strand.
ATAAACTGTGGTTCAGTCACAAGATATAATTCCATTTAGCCAGGAAAATGGATGAGTGCCTTTGGTTCAAGTCAGCTACACAGACGAATCTCACCAACATAATGATGAGAGAGAGAGAAGCCAGATACAAAAGAAAACACTACGTATCACACAGTGGCATTTATTTACAAAGTTCAAAAACAGGCAAAAATAACTGATGGTGCAAGAACTCAGGCAGGTGGTTATCTGCAGGGAGGAGGAATGGGGAGTGTCGGGGGAAATAGAGATGATCCACTTCTTGTCTGGATGTGGTTATCCCAGAGTGATGGCTCCATGACAACTCACAGAGCAGTGTGCTTGCAAACTGGGCCCTTTTCCCTATGAATGATATGTTCAATAAGGATCTAAATTCAATTACACTAGCATATTTTACAAAGATCAGAAGTTAGACCAAATGATGGAGAAAATGGTGGCTTGTTTAGTTATAAATTGACAAGTGCCCATTTTTAGGATTCTTAATAAAATCAATATTAGATAACTTTAAAGATGGCAAAGTAACTTTAAAATGTTGATTTAAAAAAAAATAAATGTGTGATTTTTTTTTTCCAAAAAAGATACAGAGTGGCTTATGGAGAGATAGATGATATGTAGGTGATAAATGGTAGATGATAGATAGAGGCAAATAGGTGATAGAAGATGGACGATCGAAGATAAACAGGTAATAGATGAAAACAGGTGACATGTGATGGATGGTACACTGATAGCTAGATGATAGATAAACGATTAATAATTAGATAATAGGCGATAGAGAGATAAAAGATAGATGCCCGATTGATAGGTGATGGGTGATCGGTAGATGGATAATAGGCAGTAGGTTACAGGTAATTCATAAATGGATGGATGGGTGGATGGATGGACAGAAAAGAGACATGAAAGGCCACAAATGGATCCATGTGGAAATGGGAGGAACCGCGGAGCACGCGTAGGGAGAAGGATAAGGTTTGTGATGCGTTAAGCACACACGGGACACACTCTTCAAGGGTTTGCCCAGCACAGCTGGGCTAGGGACATACATCCGGCTCCAGGTTTCCCAACAAGTCAAAGGAAAGAGGGAGAGTTTGTCCACAGGCACCGCAACACAGCAGACACCCCATCTAGTCAGGAGAAGCCCAGCCTCATCCCCCCAGAGAGAGAGCAAGGGCTCTCTGGGCCAGATGTGCTCCACACACCCAACAGCACAGTGACAGCGATGGCGAAGGTGATAACAAGGGGCATCGATGCTTTCGTGCCATTCAACTATGTGCCCAGCACTGTTTTAAGCTCTTGACACAGATGGCAGTGACTTTAAAAATCAGTGCTTCTTACAGTGTCTTCCTCCCGTACACAGAGTCCCAGGTGGAGTCCAGGAGAGCAGCTGGGACAGTGGTCACCAAGTAGAGCTCAGCTGCTTTGGTTTGACCCCCACGATGCAGAGAGAGAGGAGCCTATACCTGTCCAAGAAATAGTGATGGATGTCACAGGTGGCAAGTCACTGGGAGGCTATCTAGAGTCTATCTTGCAAATGTAGTCCTAAGCTATTTTCTTTGATAGTCAAGCAAAGCAAAAGTGGAATTGCCATCCTTTTCTGAAGGTGAGGCACCTAAGAGGATTTGTACCCTGTGTCTACAAAAGAATCTGTAAATGGGCCAAGATTTCTCTCTGGAAGATGTTCTGTACCTGAGTTAATACAAAGACCAGTAGTTATCTGAGCATGGTGCCGCACACCTGCAATCCCAGCACTCAGGAGGCTGAGGCAGGAGGATTGCTGAGAGTTCAAAACCAGCCTGGGCTTCATAGTGAGTTCTAGGCCAGCCTGAACTACAGAGAGAGATCCTGCCTTAAAAATAAAACGAAACAACAACCCAAACAAAAGACCAGTGATACTACTGTGGCCCCTAAATGTGTGCTACTCAACATACTCCAATCATGATCATTTCAGGCTGGTGAATGATGTGAACAGGAGCAGCCCCCACTGTAGGAGAGGGCTTGATCCCAAAGAGAGGAAAGATCCTCACCCACGACAGAAGGCCCAGGACTCCTTCTGCCTGGACCCCTTTGCAAAGGAAGGTCAGGAGAGGAAGGGCTTCCAGCTGGGCGTCCACACACCTCAAGGGCATCTTTGTGCTTCCAAATTGCTTTACCTTCTGCCAACATCTTTCTAATAATCTTTAAATTAATTGATAGCTTTCATCTTTGTTAACAGAGGGTCTAGAAGTGGACAAATTAAGGGGGGGGTCATTTGTTTTTAGTCACTCCTTCAAATATTTCCTGACCAGTGAAAGAGGAAGACCCTTATAGAAGCCCCCAACTGGAGACTGGCAAAGGAGGAAATAAATCAGGTATGTCTTTCCTTCAGGGAGTTGAGCCTTATTCCCTCATCTTCTAGTTCCTTCTTCCCTTGACTCAACAAGCAGGAATTTCACACCTTTTTTTTTTTTTTGGCACCAGGAACTACTTATAGCACCAAGCAGGTAGGCAGAGGCGTGCTAATGTCCTGAGGGGGCTTAGATGAAGAGGAGATTAATCTGATTAATCCGCCTGAGGGGAGGGGTTTTCATCAGAGAGTCCCTTAAGGAAGAGGTGACCTGGGGGCTGATTTGGAAGGATCCTAAGATTTGTTTTGCAAAGAACTGGCTATAAGATTCCTCTAAGTAACAATTTTTTTTTTCCTAGTGCCTTTCAATTACCCCTGGACTGATTTACACACTTTTAGAAGCACAGCTGTTGTGTAAATTAAACCTCAGTAATCCCTCCCCAGTGCTGAGTCCCCCTCAGGAGAAATTCTGGCACTTGCTGATTTATTTCTGTGTACTTTTTCAGCACCTTGAGAATTTCAGCTTTAGGAACGGCGAAGTTATGAGTCACTCCAGGTGGGGCGAGTTAGGGCAAGACAGCAGCACAAGGAGTGGAGCAGGGGGGGGGG
>NW_022900948.1:37543727-37567294 GCF_012274545.1 Fukomys damarensis
GCAGGTTAGGGAAGTCACGCTGAGCTGGAGCTGGCCATGGGGACTGCCTGGGATCGGGAGGGAGAAGAGCAGAAAAATGTACAAGAGAAGCTGATCGTCTGCCCCAGAGTCACCAAGCTGCCTGGCATAGATAGAGACTAGGTCCCTTTTATGGGTGTCGCTAGAATGATGAGATCACATCTTTCTGGAGCTACCTGGCAAAAAGTGTGCTCGGAGCAGCCGCTGCTTTTCTTCCACGGAGAAGTTCCGGGGCCAGAATCCTGAGGCTGGACCAGTGGAGTGGGAACTACTGTGCATCTACACTGAGCAGTCAGCCCACTGCCGGCCCTCAGGAAATTTCTGTAGACTACTGTTTGTACCCCCCAAGGATTTTATCCTTCTCCATTTGCATTTTATCAATACTGTTTATTTTTAAAACTTATTTTGTATATTTATTGGGGTTTGATTGATTTGTGGGACTGGAGATTGAACCCAAAGTTATGCATGCCAAGCAAACACACTATCATTGAGCTACAGGACCAGCCGATACCCTTTTGTAAAACTTTCTATTATAGCATGTTGTTATTTCACAATTTTGGTGCCTCTGTGTGCATCTATGCTGATTATGCCTGCCACTGGTGCCCAGCAACCACCTCCAGTGTCACTGTTGAATTTTTAATGTAATGTTTCTCACTAGAGTCCCTGAAGGAATTCTTGGGGTCCAGAAGCTCTCAAGTTTATGAAATGCTATGTTACACTGGGATCCCACCTCGGGAGCAAGCTGACCTTGGGCCAGAGGAGGCATAAACCAGAGTGACACTCCAATCCCCCTGGAGTCAGTAGAAAGAACTCATTTGCTAATAAACTCAATGAGACTCCCTAGGCCTAGAGTGGATCTGTTGCCTCTCTTGGAAGAAGTGACTCCTGGAAGTCCCTGCCAGCACCTGTGACAGTGTGGGGGATGAGGAGAGACCGTGGGCAGCATGACCAGGAGGGGACCATACCTGAAATTAGGAACCCCCCAAAAGGTTCCTATCATCCCTCCTCCTGGTAGTGCTGGCTTGTCAAGTGGGAAGTGTAGTGGCCTCTGCCCTGTCATGTCCAAATAAGGTCTTTTAGGACAAAGGATTAGTATTTATTCTCAACGTGCGTGCGCGAGCGCGGGCGTGTGTGTGTGTGTGTGTGTGTGTGTGTGTGTGTGTGCGCGCGCGCGCGCGCGCGCGCGCATGCATTTTTTGTTTTGTTTTGTTTTGTTTCTAGTACCAGGGATTGAACACAGGACCTTGCACTTGCAAGGCAGGCAGTGAAACCACTGAGCTAAATCTCCAGCCCTCTGTGTGCATGCAAAACCCCTGTGCATGTGTGTATTTGTGCGTGTAACCTCAAATTCTTACAAGGTATGCACAAGGGATATAAGCATATAATTTCCAAATTCTGCAGAATGAAACATAAACAGTACAGATAAATGGTTATATAGAAACATACCTATTCTCATTAACATCAAAAGACATGCACATTTTTAAATCTCTCACCACACCCTTAATTGGCAACTATTTTTATACCAGCCCCTGACGCTCTGCAGGGGAATGGACACAGACAGGCATGACAAAGGGAGCAGTCGCTCGACCCTCTTTGGAAAAGCAAAATGGCGTTTTGTACCAGAATCTTCAAAGGTATTCTTTTCTTGTGACTCAGTAATTCCAGAGCTGAGTTTTATTTAAAGATGAGCAAAATTGAACACCCCAGAAATGTCCTATGATGGGGGCAAATTACAGAACAGCTGCACCCGAGGACATTTTGTGTTCACTGAGAATGATGAGGACTGCAGAGCCGCGTGGGGAGACATTTATACATCCCATCAAGCCACTGAAAAGCCGGCAGAATCGAAATAGCCAGGGCATTTCGAGGAAACAGCGAAGCCACGCTTGCGCCTGGGTGGGGTCCAGAAGAGCGCTGCAAGTTTGGTAGAAGCTGGGGTTGGAACATTGTTTTTCACTTATAAGTTTTAGAAAAAATTTTAGAGCTTCCTCTGTAATTAAAAAAATACTTTTCTGCGGTTTGTTCTGAAACTGCAAAGGGAATCCTTTGCAAACGGGAGAGATCGACATTTGTTGGTACATCCTCTGAGCCATGCCTTGTCCTAGGTGCCTGATGGCTCCAGTCGCTTTGGAATGCTCCCAACCTCCACACATGTCAGATCTCTTATTTAGTACGCACAGAAACTGAGGTCACTAAGAGTAGGTGGCTTGCTCTGCTCATGGGGACTTGGGAAAGTTACACAGGTTCCAACCTTGATCTGCTTACCTTGGGTCTGAGCTTTCTTTCTAACATCATACCACCTCGCTGTCCCTCTCAGGGAGGTGACACTCTAGTATTTAATCTTCAGTGAAAGAATCCTGCTGTTAATGACATTTGCTTTTATGCTAGAGAAGGGATTGGCTTTCTACGATGTCTGCCCAGTTACCTCCACCATTCTCCTATTCTGGGGACTAGCACAGTGCCTGGGATATAACAGGTACTTGGCATACAGTGATGCTATTAAATTTGAGACTAGAATGGTTTCTTCTTATCCAAATGCCATTGCTCTGCAGTGTGACAGCAGTGGCTCACAGCAGGAACAGAGAAAAAGGGCAAAAGCCCTGGCTTGTTCCTATTTCCCGAGATCTACACACAGCGCAGTGTCATCGGTTGGTCATTTTGTTTGAATCACAATGCAAACAGAGCTAGGAGATGCTGAGAAGAAATCTTGCCTTGGAAAATGAAACAGCCTGGGCAAATCCAGAGAAGGGGTAGGCAGAAGTTCTCTGGATGAAGACAAGATGTCTGAAATTAAACAGAAGCCGACCGGTGGAGAGTTTTGGGAGAGCCTGATGAAAAGGCAGAGGTCATAGTGAAACTGGGCACTTCTAGAAAGAGAGAAAAAGCAGGCCCAGGCAATTTCCTACAGAAATACCTGTGGGCATAACAAGCATTAAAAAAAAAACAAAAAACAAAACAAAAAAAAAAACCCTGAGCAAAAAATCGTCAAGCCCAGCTACCTTCATCCGAAATTCGTTCCGGAGATTTCCTCCAGCTTGTGTGAGACTGCCTAGTTTCTCCCTGAAACAGTCATTTGTCAATATGTCTGTAAGCAGGTTTGGGGGCTCTATAATACACCAAATTGGGAAATACTGATGTTGTTTCTTTTCAGCCTGCTTTAATCCAACTGTATCATCTTATTACAAGAAGTTTCTCCCATCATGGCAAAGAGAAGAGGTCTGGCTGGAGGAGGGGAGGAACAGGATGCCTGAGACTGGCTCCTCATTTCTCCTCCAAGAAGCTCTTTTTATAGACTGCTCACATCTCCGGCAAAATTTCAGTTCCAATCTCCTGTCGTGACATTTCCGAGGGGAAGACCAAGGTGCCGGCAAACATAACAGACAGAGGAGGTGTGTTAAACTTAGGAAAATGAACTAAACTCCCAGCAAAGGTGGCTCCATGTCCCTCGGGTGCCACCACACCCCTGGTTATACCCAAGGCTCCAGGCAGGGTGGGCATGGCCTCAAGAGACTTCCTACGCCATTGCCCTCCCGAAGACCCCTGTCGACCTGCTCCCTGTTTTCCTGACTCGGGGCCTTTGCTCATGCCAACCCCTCTGCCTGGGATGTCCTCTCTCTTCCCGTTCATTCTTCAAAGTCATGGACTCCTTCCTCAGCAAAGCTCTCAGACTCTCCCAGGCCAAGCGACAGCTCCCTCAGCCTCCACGGGCTCCCAAGCTGTCCTATGGCCACGTGGCCCTTTGGTGGCCAGGTCTTTTGCTTCTCTCCATGCACAGAGCTAAGTCCAGAGCCCAGGACAGTGTCTGCTGAGGAGGTGTTGCAGAATGAATTAGAGAAGGGCTGGCAGCCCCCACTGGTCCTTCCCTCCCCATCTGATGGAGAACAGCACCCATGAAGGCAGAGCTAGGTGTCCAAGATGAAAAGAACAGGCCTGCTGTTTAGAAGATAAAACATTCATTTTTCCTTTTCACTTTGCTTATGCCATGGGAGCTCTAAAAATCCTGTCATATCAGTCTCTTCCAGGTGTTGAAAATGTATCAGTTGACCTAGGTTAGGGCTCAGAGGGGGTTTTTAACTTTGGAGCCAGAAGAAGATCCTGATGTACACTTTGAAGTTCCCCTTCACAAGCGCCTGCCAGGAAGTCATCATGGTTTTCAGATGGGAAGAGTCTCATCTTTGGAGAGGCCCAGGCCTAGCACTGACGAGGCCCTGCGCTGTCCATATGCCATTCCCAGCAGGCAAGGCGCCAGGGCAGAGAGCATTACCCCAACTTTCACTGGGTTCCCCGGTCTCTGTGCACCCATGGTTGGCTTAGAATCTGAAAATAAATCCTCCCTTCTCTTGGTTGGTGCCACATGACTATTAAGGATTCATTCACATCCATCGACTCCTTTTTTTTTTTTTTCTTTTTCCTCAGAACAACTCTGTGATGGGAACAAGAGCCAGACGCTGATGTTGGATATCAGAGCTGCAAGGGCCCCCACAGTCCTTGAGGGTGGGGCTCTTAGTGTGGTAGGCAGGAGATCTGAGGCTTGTGAAAGGAAGCAGCTGGTCCCACGTAGCAGAGCAGGCCAGTGGCACAGTGCAGCTTCAGGGCCAAGCCTCCCAAGCAGGGCTGGTCTCTTCCCGCCCCATGCCGCTGTGCCACCCGTCTCTCTGTCCTGGAATAGGAGGTTTAGCACTAGACAGACCTGGTTTTATATCCTTCTGTAGCTGTACATAGTCAACTTGGGCCGTCATAACAGAAAATCATACATGGGGTAGCTTGTAAACAATTTATTTCTCACAGTTCTAGAGTCTGGAAGTCCAAAATCACAGCACTTTCTAGGTTGCAAATAGCCAGCTTCTCATAGTGAAGGGAGGGCAAAAGAACTCTCTGGAGTCCTTTTTATAATGGCACTAATCCCAGTGGTGAGAGCTCTAAATTCATGACATAATCACCGCCCCCCAAAGCCCCACATCCTAAAACCATTATGTAAGTTGGCGGTGAGGATTCCAACATGTGAATGTGAGGGACCCACAAACACTCAGTCTACAACACTACTTCCTGCCTCCACTCCTATCCCATCACCCAGCAAATGGAGAAGAAAATAACAGCCTCACCCTGCAGCACTGTCATGAAAATTAACTAAAATGGGGCTTACACAGCTCTCAGTGTAGCATCTGAGGCAGAGGACGTGTCCCGAATATTTGTCTATGTAGATAGATAGATGCCTTTGTATTACCATTCCCTTCACTCTGCTTTCTTTTTCTCCTGGAATTTAATCTTCACGGTTGCTATTTCTGTTCAACAAATAATCAGCACCATGATCCCTCTATAAACAATCTCTCCTTGAGCTATGACGTGACTTTTGGATCTGAAGAAATGCACTGATGGAGTTCCAACTATGTGGCAGTCACTTGCAGGTTAAGGAATCTAGAGCTGTATGAACCCATTTTCCTTGCTCCCAGGAAGGTGAAAAGAATATGCAAATGGATCCTTTTGAAATAAAATAGTAAGTGCTAGTAGAGTACAGAAAAGGGGCAGTTTTTTGAAAGGAGGAAAAGGCTGGGCATCTGGGTGATATTATCCAGTGCAGAGAAGTTATCCAGGCAAAGGAAGGACCTAAAAAGGGTTCAGAGGAGGAGGCAGAGTGGCTGTGGCGCAGGGCTATTGTTTACACTTTACCCTTCAGTATTCCCTATTAAACACGGGGAGGCAGAACACAGCAGGCATGATTCTAGAAAAGTGGCAAGATCTGGTCACGATGGGTCTCGCAAATCAGTTTGAATCTTTTCTTTGAGGCCAATAGCCCTCAAACCTTGGTGTGCTAAAAATCAGCCAAGAAGCTTGCTAAAATGCATATTCCCGGCTATGAGGCCAGAGACGTGGATATGGGATTTTGAGCCCCTCTGGCTAACTCTGGTGGGGTTCTCGAGGAACCCTGACCTTAAAGTATCTCAGTAGATGAACAGGGAATGATGGTATGGGGTGGAAGAAGAGAGATGTAGAGGACATGGTCATGTCTGTGATCTAGGTCGACTGAGAATTCTGGTTTAGCATCGCCTGTCATTCAGCCCTTCCTTAGTAAGGCTATTATTTCTGGAACACTAGATGCTATTTTATATACATATACATACTTATGTATATACATCTATTTGCTTACACAGCTTTACTGGGCTGTAATCATCATATAAAAATTGTACATTTTTAGAATATACAATTTGGTGGGTTTAAAATACACATACGAGGCCAGTGCCACAATCCAGATAGTGAACATATCCATTATCTCTGATGGCTTCCTCCTGTCCCTTTGTTTTTGAGTTTTTCTTTTGTTTTGCTGCTATTTGTGTATAGCCATGACAGATTATTCTACAATCTTTTATTCAATTTTATGTGCACACAATATACATTGGCCACACTAGTATAAAATGACTCATTTCTTCCTAGTATAAAAGGACTCATTTCTTCTCATTTGAACCAAAAAAAAAATCTTTATCCCACTAGAGACCACTTTTGTGACATTAAATCTTAGAAATCTTCAACTATCAAAACGTGACCTTCAAACATAAAGGGAACACCACCGGCCCCAGAGCTGCACAGACTTTCTGTAAAATCCACAGGCTTCATTTTAGGAGAGCCAGAGTCACCCATACCTTCTCTCCCAGCTAAGGATCAGGTATGAAAAATGTGAAGGGGAGGGGTGGACAACGTGTTTAATGAGACACTGGTGCTACATGGCAGGCACGTGGAGGTCATTCGGGTGGGATATGGGCTCATTCTTTTGTTGTCTGGATAGCTATCTGTGCACACCCCGAGCTCGGTCTTGTACTGAGTGCTGGGTTGACACAGTCCAGGCCTTCAGAACAAACAGTCTCTGAAGCCCAATAGACAAGAAGAAAGCACACCGGACAAGGGAGCATGAGGCAGACTCAGGACTCGCATTGGGCCACTCTCCAGCTGTGCGACTCCAGCCGGCTCACTCAGCTCCCTCGGGCATTTGTAGAATTGAGGGGTGGGTCACAGTTCCTGTGGGCAATAAGGTCCTACAGCTTGATGGTCAAAATAAAGAATGTAACCCACTAAGAAGAACATTAACTACAGTAGTTTAGTGAACAAATACAGACAAGCTTATGAAAAAACTTTCAATTTAAATGACTGACTAAACTTTTAAATTTTGACAATTAATGGAACAAGTATCTGTCATCTAAAGAGAATTCATGCATGCCAGAGGTGATGGGACACACCGGTAATCCTAGCACTCTGGGTGGACGAGGCAGTAGGCTCACAAGTTCAAGTCCAGCCTGGGCAAGTTAGTGATTTATCAAGACCATATCTCAGAATGTTTTTAAAAAGATGGAGGGGGGCAGCTAGGGTTCTAGCTCAGAGCAAAGGTCCTGCGTTCAATTTCCAGTACCAAAACCCAAAACACAACAAAATAAAACAACAACAAGGCTAATTTATATAAATTGTGGCAATGAGAAATCAACAACAGAAAATCACAGATTTTTGAAGGCCTGAAGAGTTCCTTAAAGGTGACCCAGTCTAATACCATTTCTGAGGATACTGAAGTCTAGGAAAACCATGTCTGACCACGCAGCAGGTTACAGGCAAAAGCAAAGTGAAAAATGCTTCTGGTTGTACCAGAACACAACCCCTGGTAGTACTGTGTTGCTGTGATTTGTAGATTATGGGCCAAAATACATGAGGTCTATAGCTGGGCTTGAGGGAAGACAGAGATACATCCAGCTCTTCAAGTGCCTAGCCTGTGGGACACTCCTTAACTCACATAGTTTGGATCCCTAAGGGAATCCCCCAAAGTGATCATTCACCTGGGGAAAATACGGGTACAAATTGGCTTGTATTCTCAGTTACACAACGGCTGAAACCATCTCCCACATCTTGAACACACCACCAAATGACAGAGTTTACTGACCAGTGAAATTAATTAAATTCAGTCTCACATTCATTAGCATGAGAGAATGCTAGATCAACTGCTCCAGAGAAGAAAGGGCTCACTTAGGCCCAGCCAGCCAAGGCAGGTCCTGGGCCAAGGCCCCTCAGTCCCCAGGTGGCTCTGTCCCAGCTCTGCCACTCAGCCAGATGGCCCCAGTGGTCACCAGCCTTTCCTAAGATGGAGCTGACTCCAGCCACACCTCCCAGGGCAGTTGGAGAATGACTGGTTAAATGCAGATTTCCTAGCACCGAGTTTGGCATGTAATAAGTGCCCATTTAATGTTCTTAGGAGCCGGTAGCTATCACTGTTCTGAGTATCCTAATCTCACGCTGTCCTCCTTCCTCACAGCTAGATCTGTGTTCTACCTCTGCAGTAAGGAGTGGAGAGCAGTCAAGCAGAGAAGCACGGCCAGTGGGTTGGAATCCATCTAATTACTCATTTCACTTTATTCTACCATTAATTGGGTACATGGCAAGGTTCAAAGACCTAATGATTAGTATTAGCTTTCCCTGTTCAGTCAGGCCGGCTATCTTTCGACTTCACCTGGCTCAGCCATTCACTGGGAAATTGCTTGAGCGGCAGCTGTCCCATTTGTCAAGCGCTCTGAGCGCTTACTAATGATCTCATGCGCTTGGGGCAGAGAGTACACGCTAATGGCATCAGGCTGCCTGACATCCTCCCAGCCCCGGGCGGGTACACAGACCTCTCCCAGATAGAAGACCCAGGAAGCTAAGAGGCTGGAAAAGTAAAATCAGCTGCTCTATGACTAGGCTTCTTATGGGAGGGAATGATGTGTTCTCCCCCTGCCTTTTCTTACTATATGATATACCGAAGTCCCTGTTTCACATGGAACTGAAATACCCCGGAAATACCACTTGGTGAACATCCAGAGCTTGAGTGTGGGCTTTACGGTGGTCCTCTGCAAAGTGGCGATCCCACTGTTGGACAGCACCACCTAAAGCAATTCTCAGGTAGCCCTCTGTATTCGTAGCAAAGAGCTTTCAGCGCCTATGATGTCTCCCCTACACTCTGACTTCTCTCCTCTTTGGAGTCTTGCAATATCTATCTTGGAGCCACATGATGTAGATTTGATAACAGATCATTTCTTTCAGGAAGGCTTCCCCAGGTCCTTCAGTCAGATGTGGGCACCATTTGCCAACAGAACAGCACCCCCCCACCCCAACTCAGGGCATTTGCTTCTGCCTGTACTGCTGGCCCATGTCCAGATGGAGCTTTGGAGCCCATGAGCTGTACATTCTATGTACTTCAAGCTTGTGAGCTCTTGAGAGTCCAGGTTTAGACTCTTTCCTTATCTGCCCCTACTGTACCCTGGGATGCAACGAGACGCCTGGCACTAGATGAGCATTCTACAGATATAATGGATGTCATTCTCTATTTGCACCAAAGGCTCTTGTAGATTTAAATATTTGGTTTCCATGAACACCAGATCCTTCGGAGACTCAGGTTGTGTTTCTCCCTGCATGTGCCCCCTCCTCCTTGCTACCAAGCACAGCTTGGCAGGTAGCAGGCTTTCTGGATGCATTTAGATTACAGAGCCTTAGAGGAGGGTAAACCTTAGTGAACAGCCAGCCCATTCATCTCACAAATGTGAAAACCATGTCCCGAAAAGAGCAGAGACTACTTGGGGTCTTTAGCACCGGGAGAAGTTTCATTCCCAGACCTCTGCAACCAACAGTGTAGCATGGAAACCCTGTGTGCTTACAAAGTTTTCTTAACAGTTCAAAAAGAAAATCCCATCAAGCCTTAGATACTGTGCTACAGCAGGCAGATAGATCTAGATAATCCACTTTTTTCTGAAAAGGAAAATCGAATAATAAGGCTAATTCCTATTGATCCTGAGGACAGGTGAGGTCTGAGTTTATACTTCAAGGGGTTGGAGCTCAGAGAAAAGATGTTGTACCATGAAAATGGGAAGTTTTGTAGATATGAAAAACAAGCACACTCTTCAGGGATTCCTAGGACTAGAGACAGGGAAACTGGCCTCATTAATGAAAACATGCAGATGCTTTTCTTCCTGGGTAGAAAAAAACCCCACAGAATAAATTGTACTGGAGCCTATAAAGAGGCTTGTGTGGACCTTCTTAAAAATGTATGAAATTTCAGGGAAAAGATTGATCAACTGGCTGTCTTAGCACTGAAAATGTCGGTTAGTTTTTCCTCCCTTGAATCGGACAGGTGGTGATTAATACAACAGACAGCAGAGGAGGTGGCACTTGTAAAATAGGTACAGAGAGGAAACGATAAAGGAGAGACATAATGAGAATTTAAGTCCCAAGGTAGAGATCATTATGAAATATATTAACACAGAGCCTACGGAGGAGCGAATGAGAGTGGATTCGATAGATTCGGTCAAGCGAAGGCTTTTCCAGGCTGTGCTGCCAGCAGCAAGCAGAATGGATACAGGGATGCTGGGCAGTGGGGAGCACAGGTGGTTTTTGCAGAAGGAACTGCAGGTTCCAAGGCCTGGAAGCAGACAGCATTCAGGGTGGAGTAACTGAGGGCGCGATGGGACGAAGGCATTTGGGGGTGGTCTTGGAACATGAGCGAGGTGAGGTGGGACTGGAGAGCTGAACCCCTTCACTTAGATGCTAAGTCAGTGGCTTTCAAGGGTTTGTTCTCAGAAGTCCTTCGCCCTTTTAGAATCCATCAATATCTATAATAGAAACTAGAATAGAGCATTTAAAAAAAATACTAATTCATTTTAAAAAAAGATCTAATAATAAACCAGTAACAATTAGTCAGTGACATAGTAACAAAAACAAATATGTTGATGCAAATAACATACTTCTGTGAAAAATGTTGGTTCCAAAACAATGACAAGGAAATAGTGAAAAGAATAACAGTGCTTTTGCACTGGGGATCGAACTCGGAACCTTTTGCTTGCAAGGCAGGTGCAGTGCCACTGAGCTAAACCCCTGGCAGTGTTTTATGCTTGTGCAAATCTCTTTAATAGCTGGCTTAACAAAAGACAGATTTTTCACTTCTGCTCCTGCATTTAGTCTGCTGTAACGTGTCTGGGAATGAAGTAAAGGAAGGGAACCTGGCATACACAAAACCACATCAAACGGTACTTTGTGAAAGGCGAGCTGCAGTGGGTGAGCTGAGACTCTACTGATAAACTTCCCATGCTCTCGCTACGTTAAAAATTCATTGGTGTAGCTTCATGGGTCTTTGACTCATGCAGAACTTTGCAACACTGTGCCTTGGACATTTGGAAAATATCCGTTTATGCAGATCTTCCAGATGTTGTACCTTCCATTATTGTTAGCCATTTAGATCTAGAATGTCCCCCCAAGCCTCCTGTATTCAGAGGCGGGGCTTTTGGGAGCTGATCGAATTGTGGGGGTGGATTAATCCACTGATGAATCCATAGCTGAATGTGCTGTTAGAAGGTGGCGTCCGGTTGGAAGAGGCGGGGCACTGGGGGTAAGGTCCCTCCCCAGCACCCCACTTGGCCCTCTGTTTCCTGACTGTCAGGACGTGAGCCGCTTTTCGTCCTCCATGCCCCTCTGCCATTCTGTTTCTACCTTGGCGCCACCTGACAACGGACTGAAACTTTGCGCCAATATAAGCTTCCTCCTTTAAGTTACGGGTGTTCGATACTGTGCCTTAGCGACGAGGAAAGTGGCTAAGATCACAATTATTAGTATCACCACAGATCTCAACAGGAAAAGTCTTTAAATACTGGGTAGCTGTTGAGCTCGTGGTGGCAGATCCAAGCTTTCCAAACTTTTAATATTTGCTCAAAAGTTCACATTTTCTCGTTGGTGTTATGTTACTGGTAGTTTTCTCTTGAAGTGAAATGTTCACTTCTTTCAGTTTCAAATTGGAATAAATATAGTTTGTCTGACAACTGTTCTTGCCATGAAAAAGCTTTCCAGTTGTGCCAGAACCGAAGGGCTAGGGCCACTTGCAACCACAACAATCATAGAGCCTTCTCATGCTACAGTGGGCAGCAGATGGGCTTTAGTTTGCTTATTTGTCTCACATAATATTAAAAAGAAGTATATTCAGGGCCAGGGATTTGGCTCAGTGGTTTTGCTGCCTGCCTTGTAAGGAAAAGGTCCTGAGTTCGATCCTCAGTACCAAAAAAAAAAAAAAAAAAAAAAAAATTATTCAAATTGGAATAAATATAGTTTGTCTGACAACTGTTCTTGCCATGAAAAAGCTTTCCAGTTGTGCCAGAACCGAAGGGCTAGGGCCACTTGCAACCACAACAATCATAGAGCCTTCTCATGCTACAGTGGGCAGCAGATGGGCTTTAGTTTGCTTATTTGTCTCACATAATATTAAAAAGAAGTATATTCAGGGCCAGGGATTTGGCTCAGTGGTTTTGCTGCCTGCCTTGTAAGGAAAAGGTCCTGAGTTCGATCCTCAGTACCAAAAAAAAAAAAAAAAAGTATATTCAGTGACTGAGATTAATTTTGTTAACTGTTTCATCGAGGATCTTTTTAAGTAGATTTGATGTTTCATTTGTTTTAAATCAGGAGAGCGAACGTGGCGGTGAAGTCTTAACTAAGAAGTCAGTAGTTTTATTTATCACTACTTTTATACCATATGTGCCAAATTCAATACAATGAAGAAGGCAAACAACGTATTGGTATTTATTATGATGATAAAAATAGTCTTGACCCCATATATGTCCAGAGAATATCTAGGGCAAGAAACCAAGTCTCAGAGGCCTCCAGGTACACTGACCCCTACTGGATATTTTGGAGAAAAACGTCCTCGGGTAGAAATGTATAATGGTGTGCAAGGGACTGCTGAGACCAAACCACTTACTGTCAAAACCAAAGTCCACAAAGGGTGTCATGGCTACTCCTTTAGGTCTCTGCCTAGAGAATTTAAGATGGAGAATGGGAGAGAGGACAGGAAGAGATAGTGGAGCATGAGAAGAAAACCTCAAATGTCTATTTCTTAGAACAACCTAGGGAGGACTCCTCAGTAAACTGAAAGATTGAAATGAACTCAATCATTAAAGGTGAACAGGAGGAGGGCTTAAAAGCATGTGCATTAAATTAGATTCTGGATCCTGTGGGACCCAGATTTCCTTTCTCTTCTCCCCCTCGTGGACCAAGCATTCTGTTTCTCAGGCCCCAGCTCCAACACCCTGGAAATCGGGCACCATTGGTACTGAGTCTATTGGGAATCCATGCCAGGCTCTCAGAACACCAACATGGAGTCTCTGGCTCCCCTCTTTCCTTGCCAGACCGGGCTCATGGTAGAAACTTGGAATCAGCAGGAAAGCTTAAGGGAAGAAAATTAAAATTATCTATACTCTTACAGGTCAGAGACCATCACACTTAAGGTTTTAGTGTGCTTCCTTCCAATATATTCTATGCACATAAACCATACATTTTAAGCAAAATTGGGGTTGTATATAAATTGTTTTAACACATTTTACTATATCATCTTACAGACTTTTAAAACATAGTAGTAACACCTATATATTACTGTTAAGTGATATTTGCAATCCTTCCTCTCCTCCTTCCTTTTCAGATGTGCTAAGCTGTTCCTCTGGGTCTTGTGATATATGATTTTAAATTCCTGTAATGACACTTCTAAATGCAGACAAGAATTTGGGTCTAAGCCATCCCAGGGAATGACATTCCCTTCCATCTCTATGGTGTTTCACATTGAGTAAAGCCCTTTTACATATATTAATAAAAACCAACACTTTTTTGCAATATTGTACTAAATGTTCCCACATGCTCATAAAACATCTGTCAAATGGTAACAATAGTCTGTCTTGTAAAGCAATTGTGAGGATCAGATGGAAAAATGGATGCAAATTATGACAGCTATTTTCGATTGATTTTTCACTCTGTGCTGGATACTGTGCTAAGCATTTTCTAGCATGTGTTTCAGATGTGCTCTATGAAGCAGACATACTGCTTTAAGATAAGTTAATTGGGGCTTTCAAAAATTAGGAAACTAATAATTTGTTTATAACATGATAATAACATGATTTGTTTATAACATGATAATAATTTGTTTATAACATGGTTAATGATCCATAGAGCCAGAATTCGAATCCAGATTCATCCAGTTCCAAATTCTGAACTCCTGTACACTTCCCCATATCACTGTGTTGTGCAAAGGTGTTGTGAAAATTAACCACCAATGGTAAGATGAGTATTCCCAAAACAACGAGTTCTTGGAGTCCAGAAACTCCTCCATCTCCCCACCCTGATACATTGGCATCCAGTAGTTGCTCAATAAATATCTGGCAGGCGGTGGCTATGTAAACCAGTGGCAGCCAAAGAGAAAGACTCAGAGTGAAAAACAGGAATAGGTCTCTCTCTTTCGCTAAAGAATGAAGAGGCAAAGTACAAAATCCAGAGATAAGAATATTTGAAGCAATCAAAATTTCAAAGAAAATAAACCAAACCCTAAGGGAATTTAAAAAAAGAGAATATCTAGAAATAAATCCAGTGAAATACGAAGAAATAATCTATCACTCTCAAAGTTTATCCTAGGATTACAAGGTGCCTTATAAAGAACATCAGCCAAAACCCACAGCTGACTTCATACTCGGTAAAAATGTTAGAAGCATTCCCTTTAAAATAAGGAACATAATAGTATATTCATAACCATTAGGGCAACAAGATGTGAAAAAGAAAGAAATTAAAGGTGTAAGGATTACAAAAGAAAAAAATAAAACTATCATTCTTAGATAACAAATACAATTATACAAAATTGAAAAGTTCTGTTTATCAAAAGGCAAAATAAGAATTACAGCCGAGATGACGGCTGTCTAACCCATATAGCCATCAAAGGGTTTTTATCCAAGATAAATAGAGCATTTCTACAAGTCAGGAAGAACGCAGAAATGGCAAAAGATTATGAACAGGTAATTCCCAGAAGACGAAATCCAAACGGCCAATAAATCTATGCAAAGACAACCAACCTCATTAGTGATCACAGGAATGCAAATGTGAATGCTCTGGTACGGTGAAGCACGCACCAAAGAGGCAAACATTGTATCACCGTGTTTCATAACCAGGTGTTGGCGGGAAGGTCGGAAACGGAAATGCTCACGCGCACCGGCGGGAGTGTAAGTTAGTAAAATCAGTCTGGGGTGGAATAGGAATCTATTCACTCTTTGCACAAATGTTTACTGGGGGTAGGAGCAGAAAGAGAAAGTCCAATATGACAAGATAACAACCAGTTCACAAATAAAGGGTCTATTTCCACTCGGCGCCAACCTCAGAGGAGCTCCTGTGCGTACGCACCAGGGACGCACTGGACAGTGGTCACACAGGACCATCTGGAATAGCGAAGGCTAGCAGCAATCTGGCTTTTCCTTGGTTAGCGTAAACCCGCAAGGCGGCAATAGATAACTGTGGTTTGCTACAAGGAATACTACACAACAGGTAGAATAACTAACAGGGATCCCACACAGATCTAAATACATCATATCTGATAAATGTTGAAACATAGCATTCAGCAAAAAATGCTAGTTGCAATAGGATGTGGACACAGTATTGTAACATGTAAAATGGACACGTAAAATAATCACAGATGCTATTTATAAAAACATGCATATGTGGTAAAATTAATAGAATATAGTGATTCTCTGTGGGGCAGAGAAGGAGTGCTGTATCTGTAAGTGACCCATTTCTTTCTCTTCTTTCTTGTCCTGCTTTCTTTCCTTTTTTCTTTCTTTCATGAGTGAAATGTCTAAGTAGATAAGACAAACCCTTTCACATCCACAGAATCTCGGTAGGGGGCGTATAATTGTCCATTGCATTGTTTTCTGAAAGCTTAAAATGTTTTGTGATCAACAATATGTGGTTTTTTTTTTCAGCTTTAATTGAGTTTATTGGTACATTTTAGGGATACAGTACAGTTACATTCATTGTTGGGATCTTGTACCTCTACATGACAAATCTTAATTCTCATGTTTTCCCCTTACCCCTGCCCTCCCTTCACCCCCTCATCCCCTCCCCATCTACAAACACTTTATTTTCATCTTTTCATTATCTCACATTTTTTTCTTTTACATTTTGTAAAAGCAAGAGCCAGACAGAGCTTGAGCCCTCGGCACCGAGGATATCGCTGGCGCTCAAGTGCGAGCCCAGCGAGGCCCACAGTTCAGCCCCCTCAGATGCGGTTTCCTCGGTGGAGGCTTCCGTCTGTGTGTTATGCTCACTTTTGTTCAGCAAGGAGGAGGCGAAGGAGCAGAAGGCAGGGTATGGGGTGCAGGGAAGGCAGCTGAAATGAGGCTGCGCAGCTGGCTTTGTAGGGATGAAAGGCGGGTAGATATTTTTCGGTGTTACCTGAAAAGGTGACTTGCGGAGAAAGGACAAATGCCTCCCCTGCCCCACTGTCCCCAGCAGCCTGGCTGCTCTTTAGTTATGGAACCGAACAGCCCAGCTCATTCTCAGTACTTCAGCAATGGCACAGGGCAAACAGCCACCCAGTTTCTCAAGGCACAGCTTATAAACAAAGAAATTGCCGTAGCTTTCTTGTGCTTTTTGAATATGCATTTGATTGACAGTCAAAAATCTTTCTGAATGACACAGAACTGCACATAGGGGACACCTGCAGGCTCCACCTTTGTGCTTTCTCTCTGGAGCCCTCCCTTTCTCCCTCCCTTTCTCCCTCCCTTGAGGTCCTTACCACCCATGATCAGAGTCTTTTCCTCTCTTTCTTGATTTGTCATACTCCTTCACGCAGCCATATGCAGTCAGCCACAAAGAGGAGTGAATCTCAGCACTGTCCCCACCTTCGTTGATGGTGCAGGTCTCCTCGGCTCTCCCCTGAGCTACTGCTCCATTCTTCTAACTGGCCTTCTGTTCAGAAGAGCATTTCCATCTTTTCATGGCCCCCTCAAATGTCACCTTCCCTGGGCAGAGTGAGCCACTTTTTCCTTTGAGCTCTGAGAGCACCTTGGACACTTGCCATCTACACCTGTGTTTCCGCTTCTGTGTCCAGTTGCAGACCCAGAGCTGTCTAAAGTCATGGACCATTGCTTCCTTCAGTCTGAAACCCTGTCCCTAGCTCAATGCAGGGTATAGAGAACATGCCATAAAACACTTGCCAATCTCTCTTTTTTCTATTTCATATAAACTGGAAATATAATTTTAATTAGATTACTAACTTCTTAAAACATGATTCAACTCTAATTAAACAAAGAGGTCTTTATTCACCATTGAACCTAGAGATGTTGGCTGCAGGTAATAGGAAAACTGGAGGCTCCTCAGAACTCCAATTACTGCAGGAGAGGGCTATATTTGGGAGCCAATTAATTTCACAATGTCGAAACTAATACAGTTAAGATTCTGCTGTTCACATCCATTTTTCTCCATTAAAACGTTTTAACTGTGCAGTGCCTGTCATTGTCTTAGTGTGTGAGAGCTTTCTTGTAAAGGGCCTCAGGATTACTAGACTTAACCAGCTGCTAATTCCTTACCTTCTGAAATTGCAGTTAATTTTCAGCAACTTTCAAGTTGGGCTATGACTTCGTGAAAGTGAGACCTAGATACTGGAAAATTCCTTCCACACTGGCTTCTTAAAAAGTGGAGGTGGAGCTGCTTTCCGCCTCTGCCCTCTTTTGTGTGCTACATTCTCCCTGGTAGGCCTCATCTTTTGCAGTGACCTCGACTACCACTGAAGGATGCGGTGACAGCTCTGAAATTGGTTATGATGATGACAATGAGGATAATAGCCGACATTTACTGAGCAATGACAAATATCTTAAAGTTGACCTGTGCAAAACTGGGCATCTTTCCTCCCCTGAAATATATTTTTCCTGCTGCACTCTGCACCAGAATGAATCGCTTCCATCTCAAACTCTCACTTTTGAATCCTCCATCGTCTTGACTCATAGTGTCCCAGGGCCTCTGGCTGGAAGAGTTGAGCAGGAATGGTTTCTTGGCTCCAGCTCCGCTACTCAGCGCCTTTGTCCAGGGTGCTCATTTCTACCGGCTAAGGGTCCCACCGTCTTCTTGTTCTTACTGCTCCTGTTCCTCCTGGGGACTTTGAAAGGATATTTGCTGTGGCACAGATCAGTGACACCTCTGTGTTTCCCATCTCCATGCAGTCACTCAGGCCAAAATCCAGAGAGCGTCTTTGATTCCTCTTTCTCTCCTTTCTTTACCACTCCTGGGGTGGGGGGGCAACAGGAATCCTGTTGATCCTGCCTTGGAACAACACATGCTGAGCCTTTCCACCTCTTTCTCTCTCTCCGCTTCCACAGAGCTAGTGCCAACTGCTGTCACACATCCCCCAGGCTCCTGTGATATAGCAAGGAAGTCTCCCTGCTGCCACGCCTGCCTTCTACCAGCTGGTCTTCACAGAGCAGTCGAAATCTTGTCATGTCACCAATGCTTCCGTGAACCTTGACAAGATCTGTGCTCCTAGCCTAGTCACCAGTTTAGCCCAACACAGAGGTGTGGCCAATGTTCCCAAGCACGTGACCTGTTCAGTGTCTCCCCATCCACTCATGTTTGTAATTACAGAATTTGGGATGGTGTGCAACACACTTGTGGCCTTGGTAATCCTGAAGGTCGTGATGTAGTTAGCAGTGTGAATGGAGATATGACAAGCAACGTACCCCACAAGACCTAGAATTACTGCTCCTGGGATCGGTTTGAAAGAACAAGTCACTTAACTAATGAATGAGCCCAGCTGACCAACAAATACCTCCAGAATGATAAGTAATATCTGCAGAGCAGTAATTGTCATTCAGAGAGTACCAGAGGTCTCTGGACAAGACCCTCAAGATTGTCAAGGGCCAATGGTTATTATAATTATAGATCTTTTTATCCTTTCTCAAAGACAGGGATCAAGCAGCCCAACATTTCTTGTTAGGTGCACAGAGCATAACAGATACTAATTAAAGGTTTGTTGAATTAATAAATGAACAAGGACCTATGTAGATTGATTCCATAGATAGAAGAAAGGCTCACTGTTTCCCCCAAACACTTACACCTCACCTACTCATTGCTGCCCAAATGATTTTCCAAGTAGACAAAAACATTTTCTTTTGCAATGGAGGATAATTTATATCCAGGAAAATGGATTATCATAGTTGCCCAAGTATAAATCAAAATAGGAATTGCCACAGTTACAGAGGGCCCAGAAGCCAGAGTCTGTGTCTATTTGTTTAAGCATCCATCTCTCACTATACAGAGACACCTCAAAGGAAAGAGGATGTCTCCCTGCTTGTCCTCTCCTGCTAGGGTTTAGATGTGACTTGTTCTGCGAGGGTCCATGCATTGGGCCCTATGGGAGGTGATGGGACATAGTGGGAGGTGAGGCCTGGTGGGAGGTCAGCCGAGGGTGCTGCCCTTGAGAAGGAATTAGGTATTCCTAGTGTGAACCCTTGGTGGTTCTCAGGAGTTTAAAGGAAAAAAAGGCTCACGGTAGACCCCCACCAGCTCTCTCTCTCTCTCTTCCTGCGTCACTATAAGGTCCTTTGCTTCTTCATGTGCTCCTTCTATCACTGCCATTATCTGTGACATGACACAGTCCAGAAGACCCTCATCAGATCTGAGCCAGTGTAGTGCCCTTGAAACTCCAAAACTGTGAGCTAAGTAACTTTTTTCTTCCTAAGTGGCCTGCTTTGGCTATTCCATTACGGTAACGAAAAGCTGTGTCAGGCATCTTTTCCATTACTGTAACAAATTCTTGAGCAAATCAGCTTAAAAAGAGGAAAGGTTTATTTTTGCCTCACAGTTTTGGAGGGTTCAGTGCACAGTCAGGCAGACCCATTGCTTTTGGGCCTGTGGCAAGGCAGCACCTGTGGTAAAAGTGTTTGACAGAGGGAGCTGCTCACTTCTGAATAAGAGAACTTAATTCTCTATCGTTTCTTTCTTGGTATGTCTGTGTAAGACCAACTCCCTCCTCAGGAATGCATACCCCAAGAGACGAGACCTCACAGGTCAGCTTCACGGCTCCATCCCTGTCCTAGGAGAGTACTCCACACAGGGGAGGGGCTCAAATGATGTTTGAGTGATGTTTGCTGCATTAAAGAATAGATGATCCCAGCAGCCTGCCCATCTCTTCATGTCTTATCAGGGAATAAGAATCAGTCTTCATTTTATAAATAGCTAACAGTGAGAGGGTAAAAAACTAATGTGACTCTTACAAATCCCTAACCCAAATCACCATCTTTCTGGAAGGAAGTATAAACTATGACCAAATTAACAAAATGATGAATATATCCCAGGAAGGCTGGTTACACTGTGAATAATCAGTGGAGAACTACACTCCTGCCCTTAGGGTAATTTTAGAATTTAGGGCTTCGCTAGTAGAGCAGGGAAATACTGAATTTACTTCTTTAAGTGAACTGAAGTGGAATTACTATAGTATAGGAGAAGTATTGGTAGCATTTAATACACATCTATAATATACTCAAGGTATATTTTTCAACTATTTTCATTATTTTCCAGATGCTGTTTAACAAAAATACAAATTCCTAGGTCAAGAAATACAGTCAATTAAAGGTGGGCAACTGACGGGCAATAAGCACATGACAGGGAGAGATACAAAAATACACATGGGTGAGGGCCCAGCCCAGGGCTGAGCTGAGTTCAAATCCCAGCCTGACCCGTACTAGCTGTGCGACCTTAGCCGGTGACTCATTGCACTGGGGCCAGATTTCCTCTTCTGGGAAAATGGTACATTATTTGCAAAGGTCCTTCGAGAATTCTGCAGGACAATCACATGTGCGAAGTGCCCCCCCTCCCCCAGGTGCTAGCAACGGTAACATGCAACAACAAGGTCCTCAGGAAAAAAATGTGACATCAGGACAGAACTGGATGTTTGTTTTCAGGTGGGAAAATCCCAGCAGGGTTTCTTCATTGAATAAAGTAGCAATTTTAGTAGCACAATCTGGAGGCCTGTGGTTTAACAAGCACCTAATTAGAACCTGGCGCTCCCTATGTTCTAAGTGACACCTGCTTTCAAAATGCACACAGAGAGCAGAGTCAGGTGCAAGGGACAGTTGCCGGCCAGTCTGTCTCTGGAAAATACAGCTGAACACAACCCCCAGATGATCTCTTTTAATAAAATCTTTTCCAAAAAATACACGAGTTAATAATATGTTGAACAAAAGGGGTCTTCTGAGGCCTTATCAGTTTAATTCCACCCAGCACCAGACCATTCCTGCCAGGATGGGCTGTGAAAATAATAAAAGCAATAATTAAAGGTAAGTTAAGCAAACAGAAAAGGGCAAAACCAGAAGACTGGGAGCGGGGGTGGCTGAACTAGGAGTGGCTGGATCCAATTTGTTCAATGGACCAATCACTGATGGTACCACTGCCCCCTCACCTAAAATTCCCAGAGGCTCCTACCCTCTGCCCACAGGGCAGATCCAAAGCTCCTTAGCCTGGCAGTCAAAGCCTTTTATAATCCAACACCGACAATCCCTCTGGCCTCATTTCCTCTGAATCCTATATCACCACCTCCCATCCATACCAAACTACTTCCAATTTCCCAAACTCTGTCACTTTAATGCTTCCATCCTGGACACTTTTGCAGAGGAAATTTATTTTCAAAATCCAATGTTTAAGTCCTTTAAAGAAAGTGGCCCACAGTCTAATCACCATGGATAAATCCTTCCATGAGAACAGAATCACCCTATGAAATTTCTGGAAATCGCAACACTACCCTTACCTGCAAAGTTGCCCTTTCACAAAATTTATCTCCTGAAGTCACAACGTTAAACATACAAGGACACTAGAATGCGTCCCACCTAACCTTCTGTCCATCTTTGAAGTCCCTGAAAAGCCCAGTGTGCTGGCCCTGTGCCATGGGCTGAGGGTACAGAAGAATCAGATGTAGTTTTGACCCTAGAAGACCCTACGATCAGAATGTCTAATCCACAAATCCAGCATGGACGTCATAGTGGACACCAAATCAATATTTGCTGAATTAAGACAAGCACGTACACTAGTCACAACAGTGTAATATGGGAAATGCTTTTCGTGGGTGGGCATAGAGGCCCTCAGGCTCTTGGCTAACCTCTTGGGAAAGCGGAGAGGGCTTCTGGAGGAGGTGACTTGCAGATGAGAGGGTTACTTGGTAGAAAATGGGTAAAGGAACATCCTGGGGAGGGGGGGCATATGTGAAAAGACATCGAGACATGAAAGGACATGGCACATGTGGCCTCAACAAGCTCACCCTGGCTGGAGAATATGTACAGAAGAACTGGGGTGGGGTCAGGTGGAATCCCAGAATTTTTGCTCCCGAGTGCCCAGCAGAGCCTCCCTCGTCAGTTCCCATTTTACACGTAAAACGGAACAAAATACACCCACAGCCCACTGGAAGTGACAAGGCAAAGTGGGATGGAGTTAGGGTTCAGAGGCCGGACTTCAGCTGTAGAAATGATTCCTGAAGGCCGGCCTTCAGGGTTAGGGAGGTGAACGAAAGTGCTCTCATGTGGGAACAGTTAACAGGTCACTATAGGGCACCAGGCTGTGAAGCAGGCCCTGCCAGGAGTGGGGGCTCTCAAACTTGGTCTGCACACTCGACTCACCCAGAGAGGCACTGTGTGTTATTTCTTACAACCACACTCAGGCTACATCCCCAGAAAGTCCATTTTAATTTGTCTGGGGGTGGGTAGAAGTGAGTGTCTGTTGGGTCTGAGGTGCAGCCAAGCTGGAGAGGCAGTTCCAGGTGTTTGCTGGAGACCCCGCCCAGCTAAGACGCCTGTGTGTCCCTGATTTAGGAGCCCTGGTATATGCCAGCCTGTCTAGTCGTTGCCATCACTCTTAACGTGGTCATTTTTACTTCTGTTTTAGGAAGAAATTCAGAAGTGTCTGAAACCCAGCTGTCTAGTGTTACAACAGTAACTAACAGGCCTGCCCTGGTCCAGCAGTTGGTTCTTCCCACCAGGCCTTCCTGCTTGCTAGTATTTCTTTTCAAGACCACCTGTAAATATCCCAGATACTTAAGGCTGGCTTTTAAACTACTGCATTATGGTTCATGTCTAGATGTCCCCCAAAGCCTCATTCACTCATAGACAGGACACTGGGGAGATGACTGGATTAGGGGGCTTATAGCTGACTTGGTAGGTGGTGAGGTCTGTTTGCAAGAGGTGGGTCACTGCAAATTTATTTCCCTTCGGGGCTCCTCCCTTGATCTCTCTGCTTCCTCACCACTAGGATTTAAGCAGTTTCTTCTGTGCCTTTCCTTCTTGCCTTGGAGCCAGCCAATGGTCCGCTGAAATGTGAGCCCAAACAAACCTCTCTTCGTTTAATTTGCAGGTGTCAGATATTTTGTCCCAGCAAGGAAAAAGTGACGGAGACATATTTAGAGCTTGAAATCCGTTGTAAGATTGAGAGCCTACCTTACAGGAATACCTACGCTATGGAAATACACAAACACTACCATTCTGGGGCTATTTTGTTTTGTTTTTTGAAAGCCGGTTTCCTGGCACATCTATTAAATCCAACGTACCAAGAAAAAAGAGAAAATGTTGAATTATGTTTCTTTGATTTCAGGAAGCAGGTGTATAATGCACTTTAGAAAGACTTCAACTCCAGGGCTGGGGATTTAGCTCAGTGGTTCCGCTGCCTGCTTCGCAAGTGTAAGGTCCCGAGTTCAGTCCCCGGTACCAAAAAAAAAAAAAAAAAAAAAG
>NW_022900948.1:37567930-37623503 GCF_012274545.1 Fukomys damarensis
AAAAAAAAAAAAAAAAAAAAAGTTTTCAACTCCAAACAGTTAAGTTGAAAGGATTTTTTTAAATTTAGAGAAGTAAACCCCAAGTATGTGGAAAAATATACATCTGTAATTTTTATTAAGGTGTTATATAGGTACCGATGCATTTTGTAACTGCTATTGATTGGGTGCATCTGACTCAAAGCCACTTAGTGACAGTGAAGAGGGGACATGTAAGACAGCAGGAGCTCCGGAGGTGCTTCTTGTCTGGGCCAGAGCAGAACAGAAAGTATTCTCCAACAGAAGCCTCCTAGCAGCCTGTCTCTGTCTTAGCTACCTCCGTGTTGAGTTCCAATGTTGGAGTGCTGGGCGGGAGCCTCGCTTACAGAATGACGTGAGACACTAACAGAAGTCATTCACCCCTTGATCAGTACCACGAGAGCTCAGCTTCACAGAACAAAGAACTATGACATTTCTCTTCCCAGCATGGTTCTGCTGTCAGCTTGGCTCAGTAGTTATCAAGCCTAGTTATATGGGTGCAGTGCTTTTAGAGGACAGAAGGAGGCTGATCATTGAAAAGGAATAAAGGAAACTCATTTACTGAGTGCTTGCTTTACCACCAGTGCTGTACTAGATGTTCTCAGATGTGGCCCACAACTGCAATTTATCGAACAACTATTACATGCTAAGCCTCACCCCAAGCCCTTAGCGGCATCATCTCATTTAATCTTCTCAAGAACCCTGTGGATTAGCTACAGTCATCTCGATTCTACAGAGGAGAAAATCGAAGCTGACATAGCAAGGTCACTTCCTATGTTAACACAATGGTAACACAGCAGCACCCGGGCCAGAACCAGAGTGATGATCCTGGATCCACTCTCTGTAGGGAGAAAATTGAGACTGCTGTAAACTCTGGTATTCATTTATTCAACATTTTCCAGCAAATAAATGGTGTGCCTCAATATTAAAACGATGGAGGAAATGGAAATTCGACGTTTCTGAAATGAGCAATTACAGTCATCATATACAGTCTTGTCCCTGTGCACAGATGCAGAAACAGAGGCTTGAAGAGCAACTGGCCCAAGATCACCAAGCCAGGGAGTGGAAGATCCAGGCTGGAATTCAGGATCTGGGGCTCCGAAATCCACACCCCTGCTCTAACTGCCAATTGTGTGGGCTACAGCTGTACTTTGGAGTGGGCTCAAGCATTCCTGAGTGGGCAACATCCCAGGGCTACTAGGGCATGAGTGGAACGTGGTTTTCTGAGCTTCCTATGTCCTGCATGAAGTTAATACATACATAACACAGTGCAGGACTGGGAATGGGACCTAATATAAGCTGAGGATCTGACTCCCTCGGGCACAAGTGACCCAGATGGGACCAAGTCTTCCTCAGGCACAGAGCTAAGCACTTCTCGGCAAGAGCAAGAAAAGTGGGATCTGAGAGGTGGGGAAGACCCGCAGGCCAGCTGAGCCAGCCTCCTGTGCAGTGCTGTCACCCCCAGTACAATCCTGAGTGTGACCCTCTGCATTGGGGACCATCTCTCAAGACGGAATAGAGGGTTAAATGAAACATAAATGATTATTAACCCAATCACATTAGTTAATAGCAATTCACATATTAAATCCCTCCCTCATTTGTTCATTTTAAGGTGAATGCATTTTAAGTTGAATTCTGTTATGTACCAGGCTTGGGATGAAACCCAACTTCAAGCTTCAGGGCCAGTTTTGGGGGAAAGTCATTGCTTCATTAGTTAATTCCTTTAACAATTACTAGTATGTGATGGCATTAAGCTAAAACTCTAGGGAATCCGAATTGGCCGGATGACCAAGATATGTTCACCAGTAACTGCAGCAAAATAACAATGAGCATGATAATTCACATTTTGCATGCTAATTCACATTTTAGAATTCAACAGTATTCCAATTTATTCATATCTTCAAACCCTCACACTATAGTTTAGATCTGAAATGTCCCCCAAAGGTTTGTGTGTTAAAGCCTTGGTCTTCAGCCTAGTGTTTTGATTTTGGAGCATCCTTTAGGAGGAACCTAGCAGGAAGAAGGTAGGCCATGGAGGGCATCCCTTTAAAAGGGATGCTGAAGCTTGAGATTCTGTGATTCCTCTCTTTCCTTCCTAACTAGCATGAGGTGCTCTTGCCATGGTCCACAGCTTTACCACAAGCACAAAAGCAATGGAACCAACCAACCATGGACTGAAACCTCCAGGACTGTGAGCCTAAATAACCTTCTCCTCTCTTTTAAGTTGATTTTTCTTAGGTATTTGTTATGGTAATGGGAAGCGGCCGAACATACTATGTGTTTAGACTGTATTTGCTCTGAGCAGAAGTGAGGCAGAATCTGACCCAAGAATAGAATGCATCACACAGATCTTCAGAGTGCCTGGCCACTCGGGCACTCAGGAAGGAAAATAAGTGTTATCTAAAAAATGGGGTCTGGGCTGGGGTTATAGCTCAGTGGCACCGCTCCTGCCTGGCAAGTGCAAGGTCCTAAGTTTGATCCCTGGATGGGGAAAAATAAAAAATTTAAATTTTAACTTTTAAAAATGGGGTCTGTGGCTAGACATCAGGAGTAATAATTGCCAAGAAAGAGGGGAACTCTGCTGAGTTACAGCAAACATCAAGGATATAAAAGCTGAATAGGCCTTACAGAGCCTCTTCCAGGCTTTGAGAAGTTTTTCATCTCAGTTCCCCACAAAGACAACATGGGCTCAAATGCTGATTCTGCCCAGAACTTTTTGGGCAAATATCACAATGCTAAAACGAAGGCAATAATAACCGGTAGGGTTATGGTCAAAATCATACCCCAAAGTTCCTGGCCATGGTAACCATCAATGAACAAGATGGTGATGATGGTGACAGAAGGACGAGAGGAAGCAGAGCTGCCACCATCCACCCCCTTCCTTTCCCTCCATTGCCCTTCAAGGGCCACCTCTGGCAAGGGGAACTGTCCTCTGGAGCCTGACAGAAGATATGGGCTTGTGAACGCACTAGACCTCTGTCAAATTCCCACTAATGATTTTTCAGCATAAATTAAATGGGGTAAAGACTTTCGAATGGCTGCTACAGAATTACATGACAGCTTTCAGGAGAATCTACGAAAATAGCTGGAATCAGAGGGATGGTCATTCTGGTGCACGGAAGTTTCTCATTAATTTAATTTCTTCTTTCCTTCTAGCCGCGGATCTCCTTTGTAAAAGCTGATAGGAAGGAGATGCGTGACAAGCCACCAGGTACTTCCAGCTAGTTAAGCCTCAATAGGGAGTATAACAAAACTGCAGAGCAAGTAGAATTCACAATTATGCTAAAACCACCGCCATAAATAATACTATTTCTTTATATAGACGCAATTTATATAAATCTGTGTCACTTGCAGAGGACATTTATATGTGCTCTCTCTTTTGACCTTCTGCTGTTTACTGAGCACTTATCATGTGCTCGGCATTTTAAATGTATTATCTCACTTAACTTCACAGGGACTAAACATCATCTCTTTCACAGTGAGGTTAAGCAAAGGTGGAGGGGTCCACCTGCAGCCACACAGCCTGCAAGTGGAGGACTAGGATTTGAACCTGGGCCGGTCAGACTCCAAAGCATATCCTTTTTTAGGTCCTGTTACTCTGTTTTGGGAGCGGGTAACAGGGCCCTATTCTTGCCACGGGAAAGGAACACTATTTGCATAGAGCTTCTGACTTCTCTGACCCCAAAACAATGTCTGGCGATTGGTTTGTTTGGAGGGAGAACCCAGACAGAGGAGCCTTGACCCTTTCCCTCCTTCCTCCTCCTGCCGGCTGATCACAGGTCTGACTAGTTCCACACAAGTCTGTACCTGGGGTGCAGGGAGAGCTGCTGGCTGCCCGAATTTCATTCTGCATTCAGTGTCAAGAAGCTTATTTGCCCACAGATGTGACACATCCTCCAACCTCACCCTTTCCACAATGGAGTTGATATTTTGGCTCTTCTCTTCAGTCCATTGTCTTATTCTCAAGCAATTCAGAGCCGAGGTGGAAGAGATGGCTACTTATTGGGCCTCCCTCCACAACCCTATTATTATTCCTACGTTACAGGTAAAGCTCAGAAAGAAATGGAGCTCTTTCTTAAAGAAAAGAAACTTCAGTGTGGGCAGGTATGTGATAAAACGCTTATACATTATTATTCTATACATAATTCCTTTAATTTGAATTAGTACACACAGTTTGAGGCAGATGAAGGGGCGGTACAGCAATACCCTAATGGTGACTTAAGTGTAAAACACACTAGAAGAGAAACACAAGTTCCAGTGAATACATCATAAATGAAGAGGATGCAACGTTTCCACCATTCGATCTTAATCTGAGGCAGCTCATAAAGCAATCTGAATGCCATTAAGTGCCTTGGATAGAAACTGAACTAAACTACCTTTTCTCAATTACCAAGCAGGAGCCAAGAACCAGTTTTTATGCAGATTTCCATGCCCTTCCCCCAAAAAACCCATAATAAATGAACAAATGAACCAAAATGAACGGCAAACCTTAGGTGGGATATAATCAGGCTCACAAACGGAGTGCACCTTTTGGAGTCGTCTATAATTTGGAAGCCATCCAAAGCTTTACCTGCTTCTGCAGTTCTACCCAAATGCCCTGAATTACCCGAATAACAGCCTGAGGCTTACTGCTATTATGATTAGTAACTGAACTGACAGAACGGAGAACAGAATGGATCTTCAAGAGTCGGGCCCAAGCTCCTTGCTGAAGAAATGAAGAGCTGGGCAGAAAAGCCACGCTGAGCTCAATTATCTCTGCACCACAGGCCCCAACATGGCGCCTTGCTCACCATATACAGTGATGAAGCCAGTCGGGCTGAGCGGGGGCTGGGACCCAGGCGTCCCCAAACTCTGTTCCTTTCCTTCCTTATAGTACATTGCCCACATTGATATGTGTCTGCTCATTTCACTGATGTCACACGTTCACGCCGCCATGCTATCACAGGTGAAGTCAACAGGCTTCCAAGACCGGAAGGAAGGTTTCTCACAAACAGCCAGGAGCCTACGTAGTAAGATTCAACCATGGGAGACACTGAGCCACATCTATAATAGCTAAGCATAGAGATGAACACCATTCTGCCTTCTAATTATAAGCGCTGGTTCACCAATTCCAAAAATGTTAGCAGTGAATCTGGGCTGAGGATAAATGCAAAGTCGCATAATGTCACTCTTATGAAGTACCCAGATTATAAGAGCACCAAAAAATTGCCCTCTGTATCTGGAACTAATTAAAGAAACAATCCTGTTTCTCTTCTTTGGACTAATTAATGTTTATAACCAGGACTGAAGTGTTTCTTCTGAGTGCAATGGAGAAGCAAATCATTCCGGTTGGAAGCAAGAGGCTGGATGGTGAGAGACTGTCAAAAACACATTTAGTGCGAGCACATACACTCCAGACGATAAATACAACTTCCAATTAAGCTGCCCTCACATATCTGGCACCTAATACCTGGTGGTTTAAAAGCAACTGGCACAACTTGCAGACTCTAAGGGTTTTGAAAAGATGAAATCTTCCTTTTTATTTTTCATATCTCTTTTTAAAAGGGATGAATCACACGCATCTACAGACTCACAGCATCTTCCAAAGGTTGGAGGTTCTGCAGATGAATGAACAATAGCTCAGGGAAGTGTGGGGACTTGTCCAAGGTCAGGTTCAGAGCGCCCCGTGGCAGGGCTGACACTCATCCCAGGATCTCGCCTCCAGCCCAGGCAGCTCCCACAGTCAGAAGACTGCTCTCACGTAGGTCCCCACGTCTGTGTGGCACAACAGGAGAAATGCACGACAATCTGTGGAACCCATTTGCAATTTGAGGCACCAATTGAACAAATGTTTTGCATCAGGGATTATCTTAATTAAACTATTTATATGAGCACTGTTGATTTACTTCGATCTCTCCGAACTTCGTTAAGCTGTCCATTTACTTTTTATAAATTCCTATCTTAAAAAATAAAACACATATAATTTGCACGGCCGGAAGCTGTACACAGTCAGCTTTCTGCACACACAGGTTCTGTGCCCTGGGATTCAAACACCTGAAGATGAGAAATATTTGGAGGAAAAATTGCATCTGTACTGAACATGTAGTGGACTGTTTTTGGTCACTCTTCCCCAGACATTACTGTATAGCAGCTATTTACGTGGAAATTCAATATTACAAGTAATCTAGAGATGATTTAAAATATACAGAAGAATGCATGTATTATATGAAAATAATACACCATTGCATGTAAAGGACGTGAGCACCCACAGATTATAGTACCCTGAGCCATCCTCGAGCCAACCCCACATAGACACCGAGGGCCAACTGTATTTTAACACACGTCCCTATGTATGAGTTATAAGGATGTTAATGATAGTAATGACAATAATTATCACTTATTGAACTTCTATGTGCACTGCATTTAAGGACTTTGTATAATAAAAAGAATGACAATAATTATAAAATAACTACTTATTAAATGCTTACCATATCCAGGCAGTAAGTTGTGTTAAGTACCGCAATTCATTTACTTATTACAATCATCCTGTTAAATAGCTATAACTACTATCCACATTCTACTAATGAAGAAATTGAGGCTTTGGGAGGGTGACTGCCCCAGATTTCACAGAGAACAGGAGGACAGGTCAAGTTCATACCCAGACCCACTGGAGTCTTTAGGAACCCTTCGTCTTTTGCACTACAGAAGGCTACATCCTCATTTATAAAAGTATCACCTCACGTTCCAAATCCAGCAAGGACATCTACAGATCCAAGGACAAACCAAATGACATTTGGTGACCTATTCCCTGTGAATGCCGTGGCCTTCTCTTCAAATTTCCTGAGGGAAAACAGACCTCCTGGCATGGGGACAATCAGATAATGCTGAATATGAAGTATTTCAGAACTACAGAGAAATTTGGGAGCGAAGTACAATTTGTCTACGGTTCCATTTTAAAATATTCATGAGGCAAAGAAGCATTTCCATATTCAATAATTAAATGACTAGCACCTGCAACCTGATATATTTACTGATCATGAACGATACATTCCTAGAAGGACCAAAGTTCAAATTAGCAGCCGCATAAGCTGTTATGTTACAGTGCAAAACCAAACAAATGAGACCAAAATGGTGCTGTTGCCTAGAGAAAAAATTTTCCCCACTGCTTGTTCTGCTGTAGAGAAAGGCTGAGGCAAAATTAAGAATGCATCTAGGACTTTGCCTGTGCTGGGCTATGAGAGAATGAAAAGGGGAAAAATATGCAGCATTTTCCCTCATTAGAAGCATTGTTTTAAAAGGGTTTGATTGTGCCTTAAAGGTTAGATTTTACAATCATTTGATATTTTGCTTGTCTTAAGAAATCTACACAGAAAGACAAGGGAAGAAAACAGATTAATAAAATGTGAATTTATTATGTGGCTCTGTGCTGCTTTTTCAGTGCTGTGGTCACATGCCCTACATGTGACACCTATGAGTAGAATTCCATTAAGCTAGGTAGGGCACCTTGTTCTCTGGGTTCTTGCTGAACCCTGTCCCCAAGTGGTCTCCTTCCCCGGTTCACTGCCCACCTCTGTGCATAGGGACAAGTCCCACCGACCACGACAGTGCTAGACCCCATGAAGGGATGAAGGGCTGCTGCTTAGGGTTCTGAGGTGGTTTGGGACAGGTACAAGGATAGGAGCTGGGAGGCAAGTACCCTACCTGAGCAGGGCATGGACATTACGTGAAAACAGGTGAGAAACGCAGATGATCAGGACTCTGGAGGTGGGGCTCAGCGACCTGGGATTCCACAAACCCTCGAGGAGACTCCAACACCCACCAAAGTTTGGCAACCCCTCATCTCCAGCCTGGATGGCTCTCCCCGTCTGCCCCAAGTCAGCTGCAGTCTCTATGACCCTGCACCCCATGGACTGGCCAACCCTGCAACCTGCGCAGAAGCAGGAAGCAGTCAGAAGACACCAGGGCACGGTGGACAGGGGATTGAGGAATGGTTGTGCTGACTCAGACCCAGAATCTGATGTCCATGGTGCTTTACTGGCTGCCCTCAAAGACCAGGGGGGCTATTTCAACAGTTCTATCCTTATCGGTGAGACGGCTGAGGCTGATCCTTTATATTCTCCTGCACCCACACTCGAACCCCAGGAGAGGGACTTGAGCTCTTGGTTCTTCAAGCTAGTGGAACATCCCACAGCCAGGACGTCCACTACAGTGGCCAGGGATTCTTCGCCTAATGCCCTGCACACAATGGAGGTGAGGCCCTGACCCAGAGGGAACAGAGTGCAATCTGTGTCTATAGACACTGTCACTTAGCTGTTAGCCCTGTTCCGATACCCACCGCTCCCTAGCTTCCTGCCTTCTCCTCTTGCTTTCCTGGCTTTGCCCTTGCTCTCACTCTACCACTGAGGGCTCAGTATGACTTGTGGCTGGGCACATCGGATGAAGTTTTACCTGAGTATCACCACTTATGACTCCAGCAGAAATCCTGCACGTAGACTCCGGCAATGGGCACTGCCAGGGCCTTGCACATAAGAGCAGCCAATGCCAGCCCAACTCTGACCTCCGCCTCTCCCTGAGGTGCAGGAGGTCCTTGGGGCCAAAAAGACATGTCCCAAGGGTCCCAGGTTCCATGTCCTCTAGACATTCACTCTGGGTACCCAGGGGCTTGGGAATTTTTCTCCTACCTACCTGGCATCTATCTTCCCAAGGGCAAAGGGTACATCTGGTGTCTTCTCACTAATCCTCAGGGATGGCCAAGGAGAACCAGGCCCAGGTGGGGTGGAGATGGCGTGGACAGAGCCAGCGTGTGTGAATGGAAATGTCAACTCCCACCCCTGCAATGCTGGATAGGGACAGAAGTGAGCAGAGATGGACGGGGCTGGCTGCATGGAATTAATGAAAATTCAGTCAACAGTATGTGTCAAGCACCTAGGAGGAACTTAGTAGGTACTTGTGGAGTGAGTACATGCCAGCATATACTTTGGTACCTTATTTCATCCTCACAACCAACCTACAATCTAGGCACCGTTATCCGCTTTGTAGGGAGGAGGAAAACGGGTCTTGGAGAGGTTAAGTGACTTTCCCAGGATCACGTGACCAGGAACCGAGCCTGCCTCTGCTGATCTCAGAGCTAGTGCTCCTTTACAGTACTTGGCTATTGGGTCTGGGCTCGATTACTTCCTGTTACAAGGAACTCACTACTCCTTTGAGTCAATTCTTATCATTTCAGGCAACGAATTTTTTTCTTTCATTGAGCTTCAATCTCTCTGTAAACTTCAGCCATGGTTCCTTGTTCTGCCAACAGCCACCCATAAGAGAGTTCATTCTAACTCTCATTAACAACCTTTCGAGGTAAAAATGGCAATGGCCTTTCCTCTGAGCTGAACATCCCCAGCAGAGGCTGCTTCCTCCCTGCAGATGATTTCCACTCCCCTTTCCTAATCAGACCCCTGAGGACAGACGGTCTCTGTCCCCCGCAGCACCTCACGGAGTTCATGGAATGGAGAGATTCTGGGGCCTCAGCTGGTGGATTGGGCACATGGGCAACCATTCCCATCACCAGCAGTCTACTCTGCAGGATACAGAGTCCTGAAACCCAAGGCTTGAGGAGTGCTGTGCTGTCAGTCTTGGTTTCCTCAACTGTAAAATGAGGATGATGACTCACATCCTGACTCTTCTGCATGAAGGGTGGGTATGACTTCCGCTGAGTGGCAGAGTGCTGTGCAGGTGTGTGGTGACACTGATGATCATGAGAGGAGGAAGGGCTGCCTGGGGAAGCCCCGTGGAGCAGGTGCTCCAGAGAAAACCCCTCGGCCTGCCCTATGGGTTGAGTTTCTCTGTCATCCTATCCCCCACTGCCAGGCAGAGGTGCAACTGCCAACAGGAGCCAAGTGCTCTCTGAGGACAGCAAGGCAGCTGCACAGCTCCAGGAGCCTCAGAGAGAGTTAAGACCATGTGGGTGACACGTGGGGGATGCACACAGTGTGACGATGAGATGCCCCTGTGCTGAGAATGCTGCTGTGGCCCTGAATGTGCCGGAAAGAGGAAAAGTGAGGCCTGGAGCCAGGCTTCTCCACGTTGCCGCTGAAGTCACGTGATGTGTCTGCCACGGGAACCTGCCTTTGCCAGGGAACTCTCCCTCCTGTAAGAGGCCTCCCCTCTCCCAGGCACCTGGCCCATGTAGCCAGCTACCGAGAGGGTGCACTTGGAGGTCTCACAGCCCTTCATCATGGACCCCAAAGCTGTCCCTTTCCCAGGGCTCCCCACCTCTGTGACTGGCACCTGCAGCCGGGTGCCAAACTTGAGTCCCCTTCTGCTCACTTATCATAAACCATTCATCACCACGACCATCTGATGCCTCCCCCTAAATACTTCCAGACACCACAGTTTGCGCCATTCCTACTGTGGCCACCCAAGTCCACACGACCAACATGGCTCAAATTTTTAAGTGCCCGCCCCACCTACCCTGGGCTTGTTCCAATTTGGTCTTCATGTTGCAGTCAAAACAATCACTTTAAAACGTAAACCTCGTCACATCTCCCTGCCCTTTCAAACTTGTCTGTCACTTTTAGGATAAAAAGCACAATATTTGGCCTGCCTGTGTGGTCCCCATTTCTGACACTTTCCCTGTTCACTTGCTGTGATCAGGGCCACATTAGACTTTGTTTTACCTGCGAAATCATGGGTCCCTGTCAGATCACATCTCCCTCTGTCCCTTCCTGTCCAGGAGTAACTGTCTGAAACTCTCTGGTCATTATTTCTTGCTTTGTTTCTTGCCGTTGCCACTTCGGAGGCATCTCTATAAAATAAAGTTCCCATTTGCCTGTTTGGGGCTTCACCTCATAGGAAATGTATTGTAGATGTGCTTTTATGACTTGCTTCTCTTGTCCAATATCCATGCAGTGAAGTATAGTTGGAGCATTTTCATTGATATATAGTATTCCACCAAGTAAATATCCAAAATTAGTGCGCTCTCCTGCTGGTGGATGTTAGGGGGCTTTCAGCTTGGAGTTTTCATGAAAGACACAGCTATGAACAGTGTCAATTCTGGAATTCTTTTGGTGCGTTGAGAGCCTTATGTTCTGCCCTGCTACGCAGCCCTCACTGATCCAGGTTTCCTATGTGTAGGCTTCTCCACCACCTCCACGCTGCCTGAGTCTGTTCACACCCAGGCCAGGCTCATCTGGCTCTTGGTGCTCCTGTGTCCTGTTCCTCAGTAGAGCTCATAGCATCGGTGAACCAGCCTCTAGCCCAGGGTCCACATGTAACCCACACTTCACACTTACTCATGCACAGAGTTCTGCATCCACTCATGGGTGCAGTGACCCACAGGTCAGCAGCTTCTCAGAGCTGCTGAGCTCAGCCCTGTCTCCTGGGAAGGGGTCCTCTCCGAGCACAGGGGGGCATCTGCCCAGACAGGAAGTGCATGCACATTCAGTCCCTCTCCCTTGTGACACACGCCCCTCCTGTTAGCCTCAGCTGGAAGGGCCCCTTATGCTGCTGAAAGTAAAGGGAGAAATG
This sequence comes from Fukomys damarensis, assembly GCF_012274545.1. Lineage (NCBI taxonomy): Eukaryota > Metazoa > Chordata > Mammalia > Rodentia > Bathyergidae > Fukomys > Fukomys damarensis. The sequence goes on from NW_022900948.1 coordinate 37,579,442, forward strand.
GAAATTGCATAAAAAGAAAAGGAAAGGAAGCAGCTGGCGAATATTGCCAACCATTTGGTGTGATAACCCAGGGCTTCAAATGATTACTGAAACTGGCTTTCATTTTGATCCCTCATTTCTTTTAATCTAGCAGATAATTAGAGGGAAATCAAATCCATCCCCACAGCGAAAGATTAACCTGTCATTGCTGTAGCTCTCTTCCCACTTACTTTACCACCTCTTCTTCTACAACTTTTTTCCTTAAAAAGAAAACACAAAACACAAAAACTTCCAGGTTATACATATTGTCCAATTTATTGAAATATGTTCAGATTGGACCTTTCCTATGACAAGTATTCTCTTAAGAACAAGAGATATTTTCCCTCCCTCCAAATTAAGAATGTCTAATTGCTTTGCAGATTTAAAAAAATCCAAATGAAAAGCTCCCTTTTATGGATGAAGAAACCCCAGTGCAGAGGGGGAGGTGACTCTGTACATTATGGCTATAAATGGCAGGGACTGGATTTACCCTCAGAGCATCTGGTTCCAGGGCCCCAGCTCTTGCCCACTCCAATCTCAATTCCTGGATCTCATTTCCTGGTAATCGGACAAATCTCTTTCTTCTCATCTTTCCTCTCTCTTCTCTCTTCTCTTTCTTTTTCTTTTTCCTCTGTGTCTCCTCTTTCCTTCTCTCTCTTCCTCCTCCTCCTCTTCTTCTTCCTTTTCTCCCTCCCCCCTCCCTTCTCTCTCTCTTGCTAACTACACCACAGCTTGAAAAACAAGATGCTAGAAACGAACCATTCTACAGTAGGGAGGCAAACTCCAGTCCAGCTCTGGATGGAAATGATGCTCACAGAGTTGTTAATCAGAAGGGGGACCTTACTGTCACATACAGTGGAGAAGAATAAAAGCACCAAACAAAAGTGATATAAATAATACGACCTCAAGTGTAAGATAACAGATGAAAATTGTACAATTTTTATTAACTCAAAAGTTAACTCTGAAGGGATGAATTGAAGGATGACTTTGGGTTATTTACTTTGCAATATCTTCTAATGTTTACTTTTATAATGAGGAAAAAATAAGAAATGCAAAACGGAAGTAGCATCTGTCCCCTTCCGGCCCTAGGGCCCCTTGGGAACGTGGTGGGGGATGGGCCACCTCCACTGACCCTTCACCCAGCTATCCACCTCCGACCTTCCCCATACCCACTTTCGCTTTCCCCCTCATCCCAGCCCATGCAAGTGTGAACCCCACCTCCCTTGAGAATCCTGCCTTGACCCCTCCGATCCAGCCACAAGGCACAGCACGTGACGCTGCCAATCTCATATTCTATAAAAAGGCCTCATACTGGTGAAGTCATGCGATGTAGCCTAAGCAAGCTAAACCTGCTTTCTCCAGATGAACCCTGCTTGAAGTTACTGCTGTCTGCACATTGGCTTATGTTTCATCCCTTCTGGTTTGGGATGGTATTGGAAATGGAGCAGCTACATAGCTGGCTGCAGAGCTTCCCCAGTCAGAAATACTTACTCATGCTCTGTGCTTGACCCTGTGGGTCAAGAGCTGAGTCCCTGCCACAAGGTTCATAGTGAGACACGGAGCCTAGACTACGCCTACATGCAGGGAAGGACGGGCCCTCACTCCTGGGCACTCGTCTCTTTAGTGTGCGTGGTGTTTTCCAGTCCACTCTCGTGCACATCACTCGACTTCTCCAAGCCTCAGTGTCCACATCTGTGAAGCAGAAGTAGACCTAGGCCCTGCTGCATATGGCAGCCAAGAGGACAAAGCAGCAAGAAATGCAAACATCTACTGCATGCTGTGCATAGCAAGCACTGTGACACAGGCTAGGTGGGAAATACTATTCCCTCGTTCTTATTGTTTGTTTTGTCTGGTTTGGAAACTTGGCTCAGAAAAGTATAGGGACTTATGCCATATGGAACGAGCACCCCACACCTTGGCCTCCTGAGCCCAGGCAATTCTGTGTTCTTCTAAGAAGCTAACAACTGATTTTGAATGCACACGAATACATAAGCCTCTCAGGAGCAGCTTGAGAGTAGATTTCCAAACACATTTACTACCCCACCCGTACTTGGAATAACTCTGGAAATCACACTGCCATTTCCCCCCGTAATGGCGACTCACTGGCCATGTGCCTGTCTGGTTTTCCATCTGCTGCTCACACAGGCGAGAGGGGATGTGAGCCTACCTGCACCTGAATGACACTCTCACTTTGGTTCAGGAAATGCCACTGTCCCCATAAGTCTCAGAAATGGTTCTCTCTCAAATGAATTCACCCCAAAGAGGCTTTTTATCAGTTACTTCTGATTTAATGCCTCTACGTTTTGAGATGGAAAAGATCTGTCATGTTTTATCTCTTGCACATGAAGTAATACATTTGTCATTAGTCATCTCTTGTCTGTTCTTTCTTGAAAATTCATGCATATGTTCCTATTTTGCTGACTACCACTCCAACCCGAGGCCTTTGAGGCATAGAGAGCCAATATATCCAACTTACAGCACCCTAACCTTGCACATGTTCACTGGTGCCTCCAATAATAAGACAGTTTGGTCCCACATAATAAAACTTCTATCCCATTCTCCAGGAAAATTACACATATATGCAAAACTGTGTGTATGATCTGGTCTCAGCTACCCTTAAAGACTTCATGCCTTGCAGATCAAAACCAAGCTCCGTTCTTCAGCTTGACATTCAAAGCCGGCCAGTTTCCCACCTCCCTACCAATCCACTCTAGGCACCTGTCTCTACCAATCCATTGCCTGCACCTGTCTCTCCTGCCTTTGGGAGTTGTTAGCTTCCTCCTCAAGGCTCCCCCACAGAGCCTCTTACCTTTGCTTTCTCCACCAGGAACATCCTTCCTCTTTGCTTCGTGTTTCAAATCCTACTCACCCTCTCAATCTTGGTTCACGTGCCATTTCTTCATAAATTTTCAAAAACTCTTCCTATCAGGAAATAATTTCTCCTTACACATTCCTCCCTTGGCAATCTCTCTTTATATTTATTGTATCCAGCACTTTCCACCTTACAGATAGTTATGTGTGGGTCTTGCCTTCCCTTCCAGCCTTGAGCTAATTTGTTTCTGTAGTCTTCCTCTTAACACAGAGCAGGGGCATGAATCTGTAAACAGGGAGAAGAATAGAATAGGGGCTTCATCGGATCTTCTGGCTAACGCTGCGTGGAAGGAGTTAAAACTTTACTAGAGAAATTCTCCTGGGAAGTAGGTCAAGAATGAGGGTAAAGAAAGGCAGATAAAGAAAGGCACCAAATGGCCTTGGGACTCGCACCAAGAGACCAGAAAGGGAAGGAGCTGACAGGCAGAGTACAGAGAGAGCCAAGTGCACAAAGCCAAGCTTAGATAGCTGTCCCTCTCCACCTCCAGTACAGTGTAGGGGAGAAGGAGGGGCAGGTGACTAACTGACTGGGAAAAGCTCTTAGACAAGTGTGCATTAACATATACATAAGTACACGTGTATTCACTCCAGGGTCACCACATGATTCACTCTAGAGCCACTATAATGACCACAGTAGAGACCTACACACTCCCTTACTAAATCTAAGCTAACCATGACTAAGGCACCCCCTTGCCAAATAGCCGCCCACCCCAAAGATAAGGCCTTGAAAGGTAGGTCAAGCACAAGTAGGAAGATAAGACAGAAAGAGGCTGCATGTAGATCACCAGGAGAAATGACATTAGGCAGGGAAACCTGGAAGCCAATCCAGCTATGCCAGGTTCTGGGGTTGGGGAGGAGGTCCCTGACCCCCTATAAAAACAGCTGGTAACAAAAGCCCATGGGGTCTCCATCTTCCAGGCCCCCCTACCTTACTCTTACCAAGATAGCTATCTATATTCTCCCTTATCCTCCTTTCTGATAGTCTTCCTTTCTAAGCTTGGATCTTCCTTTCCTTAAACTTTGTATCTTTAATGCTATACTGATATGAAGTTTACAAATCCCAGTGAGCTGCCTGCCTGCAATGGAGCAGCAGTGCTCAGCCCACCCAGGGATGGGACAATAGTAAGTGCTTAAGAAACAGTCAAAATAAATGAATTTCTCTTTCTCTAATCCACCCATGATTCAAATAAATACACAAATAGTCACCTCTCTGTGGCTCAGAATTCTTATTTATATACAACTTTCAAAGGTGTTTGTGTACTGATACAGGGTCTGGCCACAGAGGAATCTTTAGCATCAACTGAATTTTAGGATTTCCACCAAAAGTCAGTTGTATACACATAGATGACCATTCAGCAGGATCAATGGAGGATCCACCCAGGAGAATCTGTTTCCGCAATGATCTTTGATCACAAAGATAATGTTCTTTATTTATGATGGCAGGTTTTGTGTAGTCGAGAAGGTATCTTCCCTGTCACTGAGGGGATTTCAATAAGATGTACTGACAATTCAAAGGGTAAGGAGGGGCTGGGTATAAATGACTTCTGATGAATGTGCCTCCTCTACTCTTCTCTGGGATAGGATAAAGCCATGTTCCTTGGTCATGCTACACAGCCTAGCAGTGAAACTGAGCCCCTGGGACTGACAGTCTTTATTCCCCATTCTCTTAGAATGTTCTGCCTTTATCCTGGATTCTGCATAGAACCTACTTAATTTTGTGACTCATTTGTTAGTTCTAAGTATGACATAGAATCTGAGAGACAGGCTTGGAGTCAAGGTAAGAAATACTCCCAGTAAAACCTTTAGTAGAGGGACATCTCTGATTCAGCAGAGTGACTTCCCCATTACAATAAACCCAACTGTTAACAGAGTGAAGGTAAAAAAAAAATGGGGAGGGGGTCTTAGCCTTACATAAAGCATTTACCAAACTGATGCCTTTGAACACAAGACGAGTTGTCTATAACCCAGCTCTAAAGCACTGTGATCATGAAATCCCCTTAAATTTTTCCAAGCCTTTCTCCTCCTTCACTTACATTACTCTGAGTTCCTAGTGGGGTATGAGTCCTAAGAAAGAAGTCCAGGTACCAGAAATACCTATATTCAGGAAAAGGAGCACAAAACTAATAAAATGGCTTCCCTAGGGCAAATGGACCTTCCAAAAATGAATCAATCATCATAAAAATAACTGGAGAATTTCCAGACCACCTTGAATGAGAAAAAGAAAAATAACTGGAGGATAAAATGTACTCACTTCTGTTTCTGATAAAAGTTTTTTCAATAAGAAAGACTTAGATTACCCAAATACCTTGAGAAGAAAGGACATTTTCTGTTGATTTTTCATGTTTTTTCTCTCCTCTTTGTGACTTGGGGCGAATTACCTACTTTCCCCCAGCTAACCACCTACATTCACAACTCCAGTAGGCACCTCCGAAGCTAGTGAGTTACCTGTCACCGTCAGCATAATCTTAAAATAAAGTCTAATTGATCATTTGGAGACCCTAACAAGCAGCATTTGTCTGATGCTCAGATTTCATAAGGTTCTCGTCCTCATGTATAATTTTGTAGCATGAACGATCCATCCAAGGAGGTCCCTTGATTCCCATTTTATAGACAAGATCAGAGAACAAAGTAATTTGGCCAAGCTCAAAGCACAATGATTAGAGACAAAGGACTTGCTGCTGCTCTGTCAGGGAGCTTACAAAGGCAGATTCTTTATCAGAGAGATGACTGGCATGACGATTTCTAAGACCTGTGCTTTTCCCAATAAGACGCAGGGTTGTATTAAGGCAGAGGTTCGAACAACTTCTTGAAGCCGAAAAGACCATTTCCTCTCAAACACTAAGGAAGAGTCAAACTATGAAACAGATCAACACCCATCTTGTTGAAAAAGAGATGGCTTCCACCCTAACGGCTGACCAGTGGATACTAAAATGTTTTATATCTGTGTAACAGGTGGTGCTCAGCTATAGAGAGGAATGAAGTGCAAACTTGTGCTATGTGTCGTGGGTGAACCTCCAACAATGTGCTAAATGAGAGAGACCAATTATAGAAGACTGCCTGTTATATATTATTTACATGAAAAATATTCAAAACAGGAAATGCATATCAGACTGCTGGCAGAGGATGCGGACGAAAGGAATGGGTAGACACTGCTTAATGGGATGGTATTTCTTTTGGAGTGACAAAAATATTTGGAGCTGGGTGGAGCGATGGCTGCACACCACTGAGCATGTACTACATGCCTCTGAACTTTACACTTGGGTGGGGGGTACAGAGGATTGAACTCAGCACTTTACATGTGCTAGGCAAGCACTCCGTCACTGAGCTATATCCCTGGCCTCCAAACTGTACGGTTTTAAATGGTTATTTTTACACTATGCCAACTTTATCTCCATACAGATGGTATTTCCAGAATCACACCGTATCAATCTCCCCCTTCCCGCATTCCCGTAGCGCCTCCACAGAACCCGAGGATGCAAATCAGACAACAAAACTTCACCAGAGTCAAAATAGTTCTCATGCGACAGCTGTCTTCCTCTGTGAAGAACCAAAGGTAATTTCTCCTAACCGGAGTGTGGACCAGTGACATCTTGCTGCCTGGCGACAGAGGCTCGCATTGGTAAACCAGCTCCAATGTCGATCCCAGTCCGTGAGGCTCCCACAGCTTCAGCTTATGTTAGTGGTTTTAGGTTCAAAATTCTACTTGAAGTAGACTAGGAAAGGGAATAACAATTAAGCATTGTGTTTTGTTTGCTTCATGTCGAGTAGATACTATTGATCAGTAAAGTAAGCATTATAAAGTGCCTGCATGGGTTTCCTCATTGTTTTCTCAAGGTTTTCTCATTGTTCTGTTTAACTGCACTTATCCCACTACATAGAAAAGGACACTGAGCCTCAGAACAGCTATTCAGCATTCCCAGTGTCTTACCCACCAGCTGGCAACAGGGCCAGGATTTCAGTGTCAGATCAAAAGAAAGCACTTTTGACTATGCCAAAGCGGTATCTACAAGGTCGAGTTCCTCCCCGCATAGAATGCCTGAGGACTGCTCGTGGTCCTACCAAGAAACTGACCTGGGCTACCAGACCCAGGTGTGTGCAGAAATACATGACACATGGACACATGTCTGGTGCTTTTTCTAGAGCACTCTGGGAGTTGAAGGGGGCTCAGGATATCTTCGGGTTTTCGGGGTTTTTTTTTTTCAGTTTGTGTGGGGTCAAATGAAGACCCACTTCAACAGTCCTAATGACAAACAGTCCCCAAGAAAGAACTAAAGTGGGCCACTCCATACCCTCTTTTGCTAAAGAGTCGAAAGAAGTCTAGCACTGCATTTGTTTTAAAAGGTTTAGGTTAGATTCTATGCAATCTCAAGAAATTCTGCTCACTTTGTAGCTCAGGCTGGCTTTGAACTCACCATGTAGCTCAGGCTGGCCTTGAACTCATGGCGATCCTCCTGCCTCAGCCTCCTGAGTACTGAGGTTACAAGTTTGTTCCACCTCACCCAAAAAGAAATTCTGCTTCTAAAGGTAACTTCCAGCTGGGATCTGTGTAACATCATTCTGTGCAATTGGAATGATGCGGTCTCAGAAATGGACTCATAGGACTACAGCACTGTGCATTTTCTGTGGACATAAATTTGAGTTATTCTGAAAGGTCTGTGTATCAAGGAGTTGAGAATAATTTCAGCCTTTTCCTCTGCATGGTAAAGTTATCAAAATGAAGACAATAATTCCATACTTATGAAAAATATCAGTAAATGGCATTTAGCTATTAACATACTCTCTTACGCAGTAGGTAAGAAAAGGGTGAGATGAAAGGGATTCTATATTGGAAATGAAGCCAGGTCCTTGAAGTTCTAACTGGTCTTAGTCATCAATAGAAAAAGTCAATGCTTTTTAAATTAAAAATGAGATGCTGCTACTTATGACTTGATAAGTTCTTAAATGCCTTTTTTTTTTATCCTTCCCAATCAATGGCCTGGTGCCCGGTGCTATTAAATTTCAGACCTGCAGCTCGAATGCATTACACAGGTGCAAGGTAAGCGACAACAACGAGAACAAGAAAAAGAAAGCTAATTTTGTTTCGATGCCATTCAATGCGAAATACACTGGAAAATGTGCACCTCTTCATGTTTGGCGGTGGATGTTAAAAAGGCTCAGACCACACAATAGACATTGAACGTCTCATTCACACCTAAGGAATCAGAATGCCAATGAGTCAGGTCATCCCAAAATAAACTACAGCACCAGGCCGCACTGCCATCGTCTCCCATAGCCTCCCGTGTCTTACGACCTCATTTCTGCCGGTGAGATCAATAACTGTTAGAGAATAGATTTTTGAGGAAGGAGTTTTATTGCAATTAATCTACCCAAATTGCAACTAAGCACTGCTTTCCCAAAGGGCTAGCTAGAGAGAGGAGCTGTTTGCACTTCCTGGTGGCTCTGTCTTCCGGTAGCTGTGACAGCTGAGCTGCCCGGAGGACTTTCGGGGCCCTGACACACTGCCACTTTGAAGACCTAACTGGCGGAAGCCACGCCCCGCGGGACTGGCCCCGGCAAATGACAGGTGAGCAACTCGCCAACAGCGGCAGCCAGTGGCTCATGGGATGAAGGATGCTTCCTGGGAGAACTCAGTTGTACAGGTGTCACCCGTGAAACACTTCCTGCAGGGCAGTGGTCCTCAGCCTGGGCGCCAGGGTGGAATCACCCGAGAACCTAAGAATGTCTGTGGCCAGGCCACCAGCCCAGGCTAATTAAAATCCACACCCTTAGAAGCAGAAGTGCTGGGATTTTTAAATTTTATTTTATTTGAAAAAAAAATTTCCCCCATTAAGTTTATTGGTACATTTAAGGAAAACAACACAGTTACATTCATCATCGGGATCTGGTACCTTTACATGATGCTTCACCCCCTTCACCCTTCCCTATTTACAAAGACTTTGTTTCCATTTTTTCGGTTTCTCATATTTTTTTCCCCTTATTTCCTTTCCCCTACCCTTCCCACTTCCCCTACACCTTTAGCCATTTTCTTCCTATTTCACACTATCAGTTATACCATTTGATCCATACTTACACTTTTAGTTTTTCACACCAGAGAACCTATTCGGTATTTACTCAAGTATGTCCTATTTATTTCACTTAAGAGTATTGCCTCAGTGTGCAGCCATTTAACTATAAATGACTCTAGTTTCTCATTCTTTATGGCTGAGTAGTACTCCGTTTTATAGAGGTCCCTGTATGTTTGAAAGTTCCCCAGATGGTCCTAATGTGCAGCCAAGGGTGAGAAGCATTCCTGTAGGGTGACTCTAACAATATTTAGGTTTGAGCCCAGTTTGTCAGACGCCTCAGTAGAGCAACCTACAAAACAACACTTGCTCTAGGGAAGTCAGCATCCCATCCAGTCATGAAACATCACTGACAAGGTCTTAAATGTCAGGGAGCACGGGGATCAGCCCGATCTTCAGGGGGGTGAGAAATGCTATTTGAAATGCCTGCCTTTGAGGTTTTCTGCCTAAAACATATTTATATTTACTCAACCCTAACTTTGTGAGAGCCTGGAATTTGGTAAAAAAAAACAAAAACAAAAACAAAAAAAAACAGAACAAACAAAATGCTCTAGTGAAACGTCATTCATTTCTAGGGTGACTCTGTAGAGGGAGAGGTAAGGAACACACACCCACCTATATCCCCTGGTAATGTGCCACTTGGTAGCTGAGGATGGAGAAGAATTCCAACTGTTATAAGTATAATACAAGTGTCAGAGGTTCCTTACGCTGGTTCTGCACAATTTGAAATTAAAAGCTTACACTGTGAAGAAACAAAAGGAGGAAACTCCAAGTCCAGCTATCCGTGACCTTTTCTGTATTTTATTTTACTCTTCTCATGCTTGAAGATTTCAAAGAGAAGTACCAAGTGAACAGTAGTGGGCCAGTGGAGAGCCTTTCACTGAGGGAAAGTGGGAGCTTGGAAGAGATTTCCCTGATTTGGATAACAATCAGTTGGGAAACAGTCCAATTACTCCTGATTTTAAGTCACTTGTTATTTGGAGGCTGATACTTGCAAAATGAGATTGTGGAATAGGGTATATGTCACATGTCAACAGGTTCTAAGAACTTAACTTATCTACGCAGCAGAGTGAATAGAAATGAATGATACAATAAATACTCACTGGCTCTCTCTCTTCTTCCTCAGTGGGTCCATGAGGCGCAGTGTGTCTCTGATCACAGCCACTTTTACCTCTTCATCGACCAGGCTGGGGACATTTTCAAACACGCCTGGAGAAAGCTTGAATGGGTAAGGATTTTGTGTTACAGTAGGACCGTGATTTGGCTTATCAGTATGACCCAAATAGTCAGGTAACTATACTATTATACTCTGCCCATGCTAATCTATAGAAGAGAAAGTTTTAATCCTCTCCTTATAGTACTACCTTGAGAATGCCAGTTTCCTTTTATTAATTACAAAATGCCTGAAGAGGAATAAAAATAGCACTATATTTTTGGATTATCCAAATTTTGCATGTTCACTGTAGAAAAGCTGGAAATACAGAAAGGTATTAAGAAAGAAAATGAAAAGATTCCAGATTGTGCCCCCCTCAAGCCCCATGCTAATATTGGGTGTATTTCCTTCCAGGTTTTTAAATGCATTTGGAGGTTGAAAAAAATATAACCACTGTTAAATGTACTATTTATCTTAGTGATTCAAGCATGTCGACACGGCTAAATCATATTCATAGAATTTCAATTAGTTCATCTCCTGAGGCTAACTAATTAGTTCGTGTCAAAACTGATGGAAAGGCTCAGCTGCCTCTAAGTTTCCAGACCTTAAAAATGGGAAGAATGGCATGCTGGGAAATTGTCATAGGTCGGAAAGGTCTTATATTAATAGACTCTGTTTAGAGCTCAATAGAACTCAAATTATTTGACTTGAACAGAACTTTGTTGTGAAAATTTGATAATGCTGAGTTTTGTGTAGGCAAGTAGATACCTTGAGAGTAGAAACACTTGGTTTTATAGCCATATAGTCAATGAGATGCTCAAAAAAAATACTTACTTCATGTTCATGTTCAATTCTCATGCTGGGGTTTGCATTCACTTCAAGTAGCATAGGCTTCAGATTTTTCATCAGAAGAATGTCAAAGCCTAAAATCTGGGCACAATAAACATGATTCCAAATTACTCCCTCTGGCCACAATTTCTTTTCAGGAATTAAGTATGGTATTAGGGTCATTAAGGGGAAAATAAATTCAAACTCAGACCCAACCTTGGCCTCGACCCTGGCTTGTCTGGTCCATAACCTTTGTCCCTCTGGGTGTACTTGTCAGACCAAATGGATAGCAGAGAATTTTATAGAAACCTTGGTAATGGGATACGTTCCCACGGTGCATTTCAGCACTATCTGTGTCGTCCAAAGTGCTATAAAATGATGACCTCTTTCCTCTTTAACAGGGTTTTTATTATGTTAAGGATTAGTAGTAGTCCATCAATTTCTCTCTCTCTGCCTTTTCTTCTGCCCTTTTCTATTAAGTTGCTTCTTAGCTACATCTCTGAAAACTTAAGGCTGCCTCTTTTTTTTGTTTTGTTTGTTTTTTTGGTACCAGGGATCGAACTCAGGTCCTTGTGCTTCCGAGGCAGGCATCGGAACCACTGAGCTAAATCCCTGGCCCAAGGCTGCCTCTTTTTTTTGTTTTGTTTGTTTTTTTGGTACCAGGGATCGAACTCAGGTCCTTGTGCTTCCGAGGCAGGCATCGGAACCACTGAGCTAAATCCCTGGCCCAAGGCTGCCTCTTTTAACCAAGAGCACGCACATGTATTGTATAAGAAGCCCTTTCAAAACCAGCACATCCCTAACCCACACCTACTGAGTCAGCACCACTCAGAAGGAAGCCTAGGCAAGTTTATTTAGAAAACAGCAAATCCTCAGATAATTCTGACATGCTGTCTTAGTTAAGGAGAGAGGATATTTACCGGGCACTTACTAGGCACCAATTACTCTGCAATGCACTAATGATTCATAATGACAACGGATCCTCATGATGGTATCTTTAAAGAGGGAACGATGTGTTCTGGTTCACAGAAGCAGAAACTGAGTCTCAGAAAGGCCCATGCGTTTCCCCTGCACTGCCTAGACAGCTGGCTTTCACATGCAAGCAGAACAGATTATATACTATGTGCCACCCAGGACAGGAGGACAAGGTGGGCTCCTTGCTTGAAGAGCATTAGCAGTTGCATGATGGTGATAGAGCCATAAAATCAGGCTCAATGCACTGTGAATGTGGGGCCCTGTGCAAGGCCTCCATGGGCCACACACCCACGAAGATAGCCCACGCTCCAGGCTCACCCCAGGGCTCTCTGTTGGACATCTGTTCGCGAATCCAGCATGCGGCCTTCCAGCCACACTGGTTTCTTCTAATTCCTTCCAAGCCCTACCATTGGTCCAGGCACCATATGCATCTTGGCTCTGTCTGCCTTCAACAGCCCTTCACCTGGATAACTTCTCATCCTCAAGATCACTGCTCCTAATGAGATTCAAACTCAGACTACAAGTCCTTCAGATTCTCAGAAGGGCTCCATTATCTCTAGAGAAGTGATAATGTGGAGTGTTCCTAACATAACTGATACAACCCCAAAGTCTTAAAAAATAATGTGGAGAATAGAGAAAAGAGAAAAGGATATGGCTGTAGACTCCGCTTCCTCTGTGGATTCCAGAAGAAAAGATGAGGGGAATCCATTTACTTGTCTGTATAGAATATGCATTAGTTAAATGATAATTATTAAAGTGAAGCTTCGTCTATATTAATGAAATGAAAGCCTGAATGACCATTTTTGGGGATGATCCAAGAAGTAGTTATGTTTCAATGAAGGGCAACAAGGATGAGAAGCTGAGAAAAGTCGTCCTCACTCTATTTTTCTTTCCTGGTCATGAAATGGCAGGAATGGAAATTCAGTAGAAAATGTTACATGTATTATAGATCTGCTTAATAATCTATGACAAGCGGATGTGAGTGATGAGGCCTTTAAGAGGCGCTGGTGACATCATCGGTCTAACTTCAGACCTGTCTGATGTTGATGAGGCTTCACAGGACAGCAGGCTGCTGTGCCCGCGTTTATCACCCTCAACCACCGGCTCTTTCTTTGTGCCACATCTTAGAAATGTGGACCTCTACTTCCTCAGCCTGTTGGACTCTTAGTTCTACACCCAGTGCATTCATGAATGCAAAGCTGCAGAAATGCTGGGAGCTGGGGAAGGGGGTGGCAAGACCTTATGGATCATGTTGACCTAACTTTGGTGCATGCTTTTTATTGTGTTGGGTCTTGCATAGGAATGCTTTGGAGTCAGAAAGACCCGGGCTTCAATCTCAGTTCAGTCTCTTACCCTAGCTAGAAGGTTTTGGATAAGGTGCTCAGCCTCTCTACGCCTCATCTGAAAAATGGAATAACATAGCTGTCTTGCAGAGTTGTTAATAACGGAAGTGAAAAATAGTACCTAGGACTATGCTCACCATATAGAAGGCAATCAGTATAGTCCAGCTCCCTTTCCAGTTTCCCATGAATCCCACCAGGAAATGGCATTAGGTGTGGTTATGCATGCCTGTAATCACAGCATTGAAGAAGCGTGAAGTAGGAAGACCACAAGTTCAAGTCCCACCGCAGCAACTCTGTGAGACCCTTTCTCAAAATTTAAAGAAATAAAATAAAATAAAATGGTCTGAGGATGTAGCTCAGTGGTAGAGTACCCCTGGGTTCAATTCCCAGGATTGGAAAAAGAAGCAAAAGGAAAGAAAAGAAATGGCATAGTGTGCTTTGGAATCTTCATATTCTAGTTCTGCTTTGAACTTGTGTGACTACAGGCAGCTTAGTAAATCTAGACTCAATTTCTGCACTGTAAAATGGACATAAGAATAGCACTCATTAAACTTAATTCCATTCATTAATAAAATATTTACTGAAAGATTTCTGTGGCCTAAGAACTATTCTAGCTTCTGGAACTATCACAGTGAACTAGACAAAGTCCCTCTTCTCTTGGAGATTACACTCTACTGGGGGAGATGGGATCAAATCAAGATCATGCAAAGAAAATTATTTTACAAAATGCTTGAAACCCACTATGTGTTAAGGTCAGCTTTATTCTATTTTTCACAAGTTCAGGAAAATAAGAGTATTTCCCTTTCAAAAGCTAAATGAAATACTCAGCAACGATGGATCTTAGCAGAATTGCAGAACTAGGAGGAGATTCCAGTTGATCTTGCCATAAAATATCAGAATATCTGAGCTGGCAAAAATTATTAGGCATTCACTTCATCCGAGGTTTTTCAAAATGGGATTCTTTTCTGGGGAAACAAGATGGAAGCCAACCAGATCAGACCAACTTTTAACTATTTTAACCTACTGAGGTATACCTGAGGTAAACCTTTACAGTTTTGAAAAACCACTAATCTTGTCCAACACCAGCTTTAGGCTGACCAGGAACTTGCATCTTAGAAAGGGGAAGACCTCTCTCCAAGTCTCCCCAAAAGTTGGTGACTGTGCAAGAATTGCTGAATGGACTATATTTAACCATGTGATACTCTGTGATTCATGCTGCCTCCTGAACAACTCAACCAGCAATTGTGAGTTGAGCATCTCTTACCTGAGGGTACCTGGGGGATTGAAAAATATCTGTTCTTTCACCACTGACCTCTAGAGGCTTAAACCAGGTTGGAGACAAAGGTCTCTGAGCCACCAGTTGCAAATTTATGCCAAGACTCCAAGCTGTGTTCTACTAAAAGCAGATTCTCTCTAGGGTCTGAGATCTACATAGCTATCTGCATCCAGAGTATTTCCAACTGGGAGGTCTCAGACTCCTCAAATCAAACATGTTCAAACTTACCCTTTATGGTAAGCAGCCTCTTAACATAGTCTCAAGGATTCTTATCTCCTAGTTGATATTCATGCTTTCTTGTAATCTCCCCCACCCCTACTTGAGTGTGGGCTGCACTTGATTTGTTTTTAACAAATGTAACAGGGAAAAAGTGATGGGCTGTCATTTCCAATTTTAGGTTATAAAAAGACTGCGGCTTCCATCTTGGGGTGTTTTCTCTCACTCTGAAGGTAGCCACCTATTGTGCAGTGAGCTTCCCTATGGAAAGGCCCAGGTGGCAAGGAGATTTCACCAGCCAACTTCCAGAGAGGAGCTCAGGCCTGCCAACAGCCTTGTGAGTGAATTTCCAGGAGGACCTTTACCTAGTCCGGCTTTGAGAGGGCTACAGCCCAGGCCAACAGGTGAGTTGCAGCCTTTTGGAAAACTGAAGGCTAAAGGCTATCTGCTATGCCTAGATTCTTGATCCACAAAGGCTGTGAGATAGCGGAAGTTGGCTTAAACTGCTAATTTGTTATATACTAATAAATAACAAATACACAATTTTCCCCTAAAATTTACTTTTCTTCCTGTATTTCTAATCCATCCACCACACTAGTCAAAGCCTCTCTTTTCACCCTTTACTCCTAGCCAGTCGTCAACTCCTCTACACTCTACCTCCTATGAGCTTTCTAAATCTGGCCCATGCTCATTGCTTGTGCTTATTTCTCAGCTTATCCTTGCTCTCAAACTCATCTTTTTAAACACCTGGCCCAAAAGAATGCCAGAATAATTTTTCTAGACTGCAATAGAATATTAACACTCCTCTGCCTAAAATATCTGCCCACAGAATGAAACTCAAGTTTCACAAGTGTGTCCATGTCCTAGAATGTCCTAAAAGTTGCTTCGTGACCTGGAATCTGTCTCACACTCCAGCTTTCCCTCCTTCCCTCACTGTTGCACACCTTCATCTGTAATGGTGCTGAAACACTGGTGGTTGTAAGATACTTTACTGCTCTCTGCTATTCTGCTCTTTTGCCTGGATTACACTATTTATCAGGTATTTGCTGAGCACCCACTAAATACCAGGTGTTTTAGGCGCTGGAGATACAGCAGTGTGCAAGATAATGTACCTGCTCTTCCGGGACATGGACACTTCAGAGGCGAGAGAGCCCACGAGCAAGTTAACAATTAAAGCAAGGTAAGAATGTGGAGTATGATACAGTGGGTGGAGGGGAGGATTTGGAGATCTAGATAGGACATCCAGAGAAGGACTTTCCAAGGAAGTGACATTTGTCATCCCATTGTCTTCTGGATTGCATAGTTTCTACTGAGAATATTATGAATACTGTTTATTCTTCTGAACATAATGTGTCTTTTCTCCTGAATGCTTTAAGATTTTATTATCATTGGTTTTCCACAACTGTATTATAAGCCTTGGTGTCTGTGTGTACATGTGTTTCTTGAGGTTTCTTAAGCTTCATAGATTGTGAGTTTATAGATTTTATCAAATTTTGGCCATTATTTATTCAAATATTTTTCTGAACTTCCCTTATCAACTCTGTCTTGGGACCCCAGGTGCACATTTATTAAACCCCCTGTTATTCTATCATAGTTCTTTTCTCCTTTGTCATTTTCTTCTCTCTGTTTAGTTTTGTATGGATTCTGTTGGTATGTCTTCTTCAAGTTCATTAATGATTTCTTCTTCAGGGTCTAGTTTCCTGTTAATCTCATCCAGTGAGTGTCTCATTTCAGAGAATGCATTTTCTTTTCTAAAAGTTCCACTTAGCTGTTTTTAATAGGTTCCACTTCTCTCTTCATCAAGCTAACATTTCCTTGAAAATTTGGTACATAGTTATAATAGCTATTTTAACATCCTTTTCCTACTGGTTCCATCATTACTAATATTTGGAATCTATTGAGCAATTCCCCCCATTGACATAGGTTAACTTTTTCTGCTTTGGGAAATGTTTAATGATTTTTCTTTTCTTTTTTGGTACTGGGGATTGAACTCAGGCCCTTGTGCTTGTGAGGCAGGCAGTGGAACCACTGAACCAAATCCCCAGCCCTAGTGATTTTTCTTAATCGAATGATGGACATTGTGCTATTACAATGCTAAGTGTCTGGATTTTGCCAACTTTTAACATATTGGGCTTTGTTAGTTATTTGCAAATTATCTGATACATTTCAATGCAGTTGTTTAAGATTGACAACCAGGCAAGATCATCCTTACTCACTGAGGCTGAACTTCTTTCCAGTCTCCACTGGTGTTCCCAGTAGCATACCAACACTCTACTCTGGCTGTTCAGTGCTTGAACGCTCCCATGCCCTTACAGGCTTTGGATATCATTCACCTTATCAGTCTCCTGATCATTCTACCTGGCATTGCTGATTAACACTCCACACACACTTGGCCTAGGATCACCAAAGACTCAGGAACCTCACGAGCCAATTTTGGGAGTTCTTTTCCTACTTAGCACCTTTCTTTCCAGATTCGTGCCTGACAATTTCCAGCTACTTTGGACTTCCCAAACTTTGATCTCTGTTTCCTCTATTCACTGAGGTTACTAGGCTGTGTAAGTCCCCTTCACTGCCCCGCATACTGAACATGACCTCCAGAAAGAAAGGTGAGGTAACCATAAGATTAACCTTGGTCACTCTGCTTTCTCAGGGACCATGGTGCGGAGTTATCATTCCTGGCCCAAAAGCTAAATATTTATTTCATATATACACATTCACCATTATATTTCTGGTCATTTAATTGTTTGTAGAGGGCAGTTTGTTTTAGACTTGGTTATTTCATCATGACTAGAAGCAAACATCTCAGGAAGTGACACATGAACAGGGACTCAGTGCAGTGATAGAAAAAGGCCTTTTTGAAGACCTGAGGAAGAGAATTCCAGGCAGAAGAAATAACAAGAACAAAGGCTGCTCTTAAATGACGGCAAAGAGAAAGCAGGAAGGAGAATGGTAGGAAACAAAGTCAGATAGGAACACAAAGGATGAATCCAGTAGCATCTTAAGGACCATGATGAGGAGGTGGGATTTGAAGTGCAGTTAAAAAAAAAAACAAAAAGCCATTGCGGTCTTTGAGCATGGGAAGTAACTTGACCCAACTTATATTTTTCAAGGATCTCCTTGGCTACAATGAGAAAAAAAGAGCTATAAGCAGAGAGTGAGTAGAAACAGTGACATCAATTAGGAGGTTGTCCTAGTAGTTCAAGTACAGGCAGTGGCTACCACAACTGTGACGGTAATGATGGAACTGGTTAGAACTGGTTACATTTGGAAGGGATTTTCAAGTATACTTGAAGCATCGCTTATGGATGGGAAGTAGGAGAGGAGAACAGTAAAAATAAGTATGAGTCAGGTTTTCCCTCTGAATAGGGGATTGAATATTGTTTGTTTACTAAAGCAGGAAAGACAGTGGACTGTAGGTCTGGGAGGGAAGTCAAAGGTTTGACTTTGGACATGGCGTGCGTTATCATGATGCCCACTATTTCTCTCAGTAGAAAAATCAAAGTGGATCATGGGCTATACCATTCTGGAGCTAAAGGATAGGTCAAGATTGGAAATACAAATCTAGGATTCAGAGGTAGTTAGCTGGTTCTTAAAGCCATGGGGCCAGATGAGAGCATTTAGGGAGCGGTGGTAGATGAGAAGACAAAGTTCCAGAGATTTGAGCCCCAGAGATCTTGAACACTGAAGGGTCCAGAGGAAGAGGCTGAGATGTTGCCAATGAGGCAGGAAAGAAACCAGCAGGGTATGGTGTCCCTCACCTTCTGCTTGGCAAATTCTTCTTCATGCCTGATGTTCAACTTGAGCATCCCCTTCTCTAGGAAGACATTGGCTAGGAGCCAATTCTCTCTTTCACGTGTGCTCCTAGCATCAGGGTGTGCTCCTGACAGCACTGCTTACAAGGAGCTATAATTCTCATGGGTCTATCTTCCCCCTAGGGGTGGGAACCTTGCCTTATCCGCAGCCACACGTCCCACAACTGCTCAGGACTTGTCTTAGTGGGGGCCCAGGGAATACATTAGAGTGCAAAGGAAAACAAAAGCTTAAATATTAGAAACAGTCAAAGAAGGATTTACAGAGAAGGTGGGACACGAGTAGGACCTTGGAAGACACAATGTTAAAAAAAAAAAAAAAAGTGAGAACAAGAAAGAAGATTTAGGTTGACCAGGACAGAAGAGAACAAAAGGGCAAGATTGGGAAATCACTGATGACACCCAAGAGAGAGGAATCAGATATGTTTTGTAGGACTGAGGGCTCAGCTGGGGAACAGGGACATTAGACTGGGCCAGACTGGGAGGTGACAGATGCCAGGCTAAGGACTTGGAACACCAGTGTTCCAGTTAAGTTTAAAATGTGAATATTTCATAATTTCCCGTAACTTCAAACCTCATAGGTTTGAGAACTGTTGTTATAATAAACAATGCGCTAATCACAAAAACTATCATTTGTTAAGTGATGGCTGTGTGCTAGATATTATGCTATCTGTTTCACATGGCTTTCTTTTATTTGAGCTTACAACAGTTCTCAGAGGTAGCTCCAAATAGTCCCTCTATTTGCAGTCAAGGAAACAAAAATCTAAGGAAAGTTAACTTGCAGAACGTACCAGCTAGAGCTTCTGGAAGACAGGAGCTGGAATAGCTCAAATCCAGGGAGTCTGAGAACAAAACAGAGCACTTGACCACTCTTCCACTACTTGGCCTCCTCCAGGTGGGGTGTCTGGGCTGCAGGGTAGGGATGAGGTCACAAAGAGCAGAGAGAAGATAAGAGGAATATCTTAGGACATAGGAAGGCATATCCTTCAGACATCTAAGGGAAAAAAGGGTCACAGCCAAGGACAGAATTAGACCCAGAGGTAAGAAGAAGATCCAAACCATGCCACGGAAGGGGAAAGAATGTTCTTGAAAGCTGAGCTTAAAACCTTTCCTCTGTGTGTGTATTTCTGCCACATGAATCCTCTACACTCAGATAAACCTTGCTGTTTAAGCCCTGGTCACAGCGCTGCCCTCAAGAGGATGGGTGTGAGGCTATGTTTTGCTGGCCCTGCCTGGGCAATGACAGGGCACAGGCTGGAATGACAGGGCAGCCCTGCTCCCAGGCAACAGATTACAGGAATCCTGCCCATGTGCCAGCCACTGCTGAGGGCCATTGCAGTTTCTCAAGTAGTTATTGTGGCTACACTTGGAAAAGGGTCACAGTCACATGTTTAAGATGAATGTAATTTTGTTGGCTGAAGTTTATGTTCTGGAATGCAACCTCTGGCCAGGCCCAGGCTACATGGAAAAGGTGCTACACAACCATTTATTGTATCTGTGTAGAGCATTACAGTTTGCAAAGCCCTCTGCAATCTTCATCTCATTCTATTTGGACAGCGACCCTGTGAGGAGGGTGAGGAAACTGGTGCACGGACAAGTTAACTGACTTATGCAAGATGATACAGAAAATTAAATAGTAAAATACCATATCACTAAGCCTTTGTGTTTCAAGTCAGTGCGAGGGATCTGAAACTCTACGAACAAGTGAGAAGAGGAAATGGAGGTAGGTTTCCAAGGAAAGAAAGATGTTCTCTCTCAATATCACTGTGTAACTGAAATGTAGGGCAAAACAAATTGCAACATCAACAACTTTGTACCTGATCAAAATGTTTTCGCCTATACTGCTTCGTCTTACTTCTACAAAGGCGGGTAGGAAAGTTAGTGTAGGTGGCTTACTGAGAGAGAAACAGCAGGGCCAGGTGACAAAGAAACCCATCCAAGGTCACACAGCTGGAAAGAACTCTGCTTCTAGCCCTGCATTCCTATTGGAAGCATTTAGTGTGGTCAAACAGTGGAAAATGGTCACAAGGCTATGGTTCCGGCTGCTGGACACAGTGTGTTCAAACCAGCAGCTCCCTTTCTGTCTGCCCTCCAGTTCCCACAGTGTGGGTCCCAGGTTCCACACTGATGGCTGCCCATGCAGCCTGTCCACAGCAAGATGAGCAGCAGAACCACCACCCTGGCCTCCCCTCTGCCACTCTGACCGTGCCAGGGTGCTGTGGCTTGGCCATTCCTGCCAGGGCCCACATGATAATCCTGAAATAGCTGTCGCGATCAAACAGATGCGACCACACAGTCCCCTGAGGTGACCCTGGGACGTGTCCATGTTGCAACTGTTTCCTTTGCCCTTGATTTTGGTAGAACAGGTCGAGATTTGTTTTTCTTTTTGGCCCTGCCTCTAAGTTCTGCTCACTTACACTTTCCAATATCTCAAACCAGCTGGACATCCAGCTTGGGAACTAGAGCCTGGGGTTCGGGTGTCCACAGACAGGTCTCTGGATGACAGTGACCCCCTCCTGGTCCTGATCACTGCCTGAATCCTCCTCCAGAGGCTTCAGGAGGGCCTGACAAGTGGTACTCAGTCCTGTAGTACCTCTCTGGGCTGGGAGCCACACTTGAGGACCAGCTCCACCTCCTGGTGAATGAACACCCCCTCCCTGAGAAGCATTCCCCACACCCTCTCTCCTTACTTCCTGCTCCGCGCTGCCTGTTACCACCCCACCTTAGGCTGGAAACACCCAGACATCACCTGGCAGAAGAACTCATCAATGAACCATGCGTATTTATGACAGAATGCACAATGGTGTGCACATCGAGCACCCACGGCCCCATCCACACAGGTGAGCCTTTGAAGTATTGCAAGAGGTAGAAAATAAAGTGGCAGATGACATACTTCCCTAACAGCATTTTTAGAAAGCTCCAAACCTAGCAAAACAAGGCCATACATCATTTGGGCGCATATTTATACATGATGAGACTATTTTTGAGAAGTAAGAAAATGGTAACATAAAATTTAGGGTACTTCTTACATGGGGGGGTGTAGGACAGTGGGATGGAGGGAAACAAACTGGAGGCCGTGGATAGGGACATGGGTCAGGGGTGACATCTTGTTCTGCTTTATGGCTTCACGTAGGCTCCATTATCCCTCCCATATCTATGTCTATCAAATGCTATAAAACAACGTTAAAGAACAGGTGAAGAGGGTCTTAGAGTTGCCCTTCTTGTCTTCTCTTCCCTGTTCTGATTTCTCTGGTGACAGAGAGCATGCGTCTACTGGGTCCTGGCCTCCATGGCCCCTGCCTGTCCACCCTGATGTGCTTGACCTGGAGGATGTTCTCCCTTCATTCTTCATTCCCTTCCCTTCCCTCCCTCTCTGCCGAAGACAGTTGTTGCTGACGTTCCCAGTAAGTTGTTAGTGGTCACCGTGGATAGTTTCAGAATGGGTCTTGCTCAGTATTTTGGCAGCATTCAACGTAGCTGGCCCTGCCTGAACCCTCCTGGAAGACCTCCTTGGTGCTTCGGCACTCTCCTCAGCTCCCCTGGTGCATCTCACGCACCATTTTGTGGCTCCTCTGCTGTTCCCCCTCCTCTGTACTTTAATTAAATAGTGGTCTACTCCAGCTTCTTCCCACCCTACAGGTTCTCACATCTTCACTCACAACCTGAGTTCCCGCCTCCCTCTCCAGCCCAGACTGCTCTCTTGAACTCCAGCCAAATATCCAATTGTCCACTCTACCTCTCCATGGGTGCCAAGTAGACACTTCAAGTCCAAATCCCAACCTTCCCCCACAACCCTGGGCCACTTCCAGTGGCCTCTATGTATCCATTCAAGTGTCCAAGCCACCCACACGTCAGTCTCATTTCCTCCTTTCCTCCACACCACTTTTACCTCTCTCTCCCCCAGTCCCATCCAGTCCCTGAGTCCAGCCATTCTTCCTTGTCAAGAGGCACTCAGATCTTTCCATTCCCCCAATTTCTGCTAGACCTTCTTATTCAAAGCCAGCATCCTCTCTTGCCTGAGTGAAAGCCATCGTCTCCCTAGATATCACTGTGTGCCCAGCAATCCATTCTCCTCCCTACAGGTGCTTGGTTCTTTAGAACATACAAATCTTAACGCAGTCTGTCCCCTGCTAGAAACCCTCTGGTGATCACCGGTGCCCTCGGGCTTTTAACCGTTTGGTCCTACTTACCTCCCCCGCCTCACCTCCCTGAACCTCTCTCTACACCCCTCTGCCTCCAACTTCACCTTCCAACTGCCACAAACCCCTCTCACTGCCTCAAACAGACCATGACTGCTTGAGACCTCCGGGGCTGAACCTTGCCTACGCCCGCAGCACCTGCCACCCTGGCCCTGTCAAGTCTCGTCTGTGCCACCTCTCATTTCAGGCTCCAGTTTAACTGCCCCTTCTTCCAGGAAGGCTTCCCTGCCTGCTCCACTGCCACCCACAGAAGGTCAGATAGTCCCACCATCTCATAGCACCCACTGCACTTCCTGTTTCACCCGAGCACTTGTCACACTCTGAAATCGTTGATGTTTAAAGGATTTATCTGCCACTGTGCATCAGCCAGAGGGACCTGACCTATGGTCTCACTAGTATCTAGGACAGTGCCTGACCCCTCGAAAGCAGGAGGTAAAAATTGTTGGATAAGTGGATGGCATTCTGTTTTACATATGCTATCTCACTAAACATTTAAAAGAATCTCTTTAGACAGGTGTTTTTAGTCTCACTTTACAGATAACAGCAGGGGAGTAACTTGCTCCCAATCACACAGTTAATAAATAGAAAGATGAAAGTTGGGCCCGGGTTTTTAACACCAAAGCCCACCCCAGGCACCACCTGTCCCCACCTTTTGCCACCCCACCCCCACCTGTCATCCCGTATAAGGCCAGAGGGCCCTCTGTAGGCCTGGTCAAGGCTGGGGACTCCAGTGGGAGCTAGCAATGGTTACCTGGAAGCAGGTGGGTCCCGGCCTCCCTGTGGGGATGTCCGACTGGTAGAACACTTTCAGCTCTGGAGTCAGGGCAATGACGGTCTTAATCACCAAAGAGATGATATCAGACCAGACTTTCTTGATGTCAACTCCTTTGGAAGACAGCCTACAAAGTATGCTGGAAAAAGTCCTTTTGCTGCCTGTGCTAGCATTGTCCGAATGGATGAAGTTGCTGCTGTGGACATTCAGGGAATAGTTGGTTAAGTGCATGAAGACATGGTGTAGATTTCGGGAATTGGGCTCCTGATATGGCTCAGTACAAAATCTAGAAAGTCCATCTTTGGCTATGTAAATCTCTAAGGGGTCTAAGGACTTGAGCAAGACGTACAGACGAATATCAAACTTAAGCTTGTCGATGAGGAGAGGTTTGCAGATGTACTCCTGGACCACTGCGGGCCTGCTCTGGAGGGTCCCAGCCAACCGGATATCACTGGGATCTTTAATGAGGTAGATACCGTCACCCTGACAACCACCATCAGGTTTCACAATAAAAGTGGGCTTCCAGGAGGGGTCGCCATCTTTCACCATTTGAACCTGGGAACACAGGGGGAAAAGAATGAATAGCATGATACCCTTTTCCTCTGAGGTTCCCCAACACAGCAGGACCTTGGCAAACATCTGTTGGATGAGTAGATCCCTGTCCCATACAGATGGTACTGGGATATTGACATAAGAATTACTTGTTTGTGCTCCAGAGGGAAACAAAGAGTGCACTGGATTGGCAGCACAAGAATTGAATTCAAATCTTGTTTCTCCAGTTATTAGCTAAACCCTTGAATAAGTCATGTAAGTCATAACAGTGGTGCTCTGATACCATTTGTGAGTGCCTACTATGTGCTAAGTATTTTACTAGGTACTTTACATAAGTTGTCTTACCTAACCATCGCAGAAAGCATGGTGTCCCCTCTTTACAATGGAGGAGATGCAGAAGGTACAGCCACTGTTACAAGTGAGTGTTAGTGTCAGACTTCCTGGGTTCAAACCCTGGTCCTGAAACTTACTATGCAACCTGACTAAAGGAGAAAATACATGCAACAGGCTAGGCACACAGAACTGACATGTGCAAAACAACCTGAAGCCTAGCTACTGCTATCTTACTGCTGAAGTCATTTGCCAGCCAACTGAGAGGCAGAACTGGGCTTGAAATTTAGATGGATGATGACCTTACAGCACTTGTAACATTCTCCATACTACCAGGTTTTGTTCTAATATAAAAATATAAAGTCCTCCCCTCACTTGACTATTGTAAAGCTGATAAACATGAAACATGTTTCATAAACTGTTGATAAACTCAAACATGTGGAGGGCCAAACGATACCAAAAATTTAGCTAGTTCACAGGAAATGTGGGTGTTATCATTTACATTCATTATTAGGCTCATCTAGTAACTTGGACAATCCTTCAGTCTCTTGACATCTTTTTGAAACTAAAGCCTGTCATCTACAATACCTGCTCTTTTCCCCAGGTCAGCAGGACACTCCCAAAATTAATTACAGGCACTTGACCAGTCCAGATCTTGACCTGTGGTTGTACATAATTCATGTACACCTAATTTCTCCAGTGCCCCCACCCCGGCCCTGCCGTGCATTGGAAACTTAATCTCCAAATTCCTGTATCTATGGTGTTTGGAGGTGGGGCTTAAAGGAGGGAATTAATTAGATGAGGTCATTGATGGCTTTAAAAGAAGAGGAAGGGAGAACCAAGTTGGTATACTTTGGCTCTATCTTGCCACATGATGCTTTCTACTATGTTAGGATGAAGCAAGAAGGCCCTCAGTAGATGCCACCACTTTGATACTGGACCCGCCAGCTTCTGGAACCCTAGGAAATAAATGTCTATAAATCACCCAGTCTCAGGTATTCAATGCTGTCAAAGAAAACAGGACGAGACAGGCAGACACTGTGGGATGCCCTGTGTGCCTGTGGAGAATGGATGGACTAGAAAGGTCAGGTTTTCACCGAGGAGGACCCACAGGAAACCAGAAGGAAGAGACAGAGAGGGAGAGGAAGCCATGTTCTTGGCAACTTCCGGTGTGGAGTTCTGAACTGTGACTGCTGGAGATGTGCCCCAGTGGCAGGCTCCCCTTCGCCTGCACCTTTGCTGCATAAACCCTACCCCAAACATCTGCACTCTGGGCTGTACTTATCTCTTTGAGCAGCCCATATTTCTAAGTGAAGCTTCTGCCAATTCCTTGGGCACTATCAGTTATTCCGGGCTTGTAAAAGATCTTTAACAATGGCGAAACACTTAAAGCCTTAATAATGGTCCACATCAATTGTTTCCCCTTGTCAGCAGGATCCGAGAATGGAACTTCACAAGAGATCAATGCAAGCCTCCCAGGGCCTCCCACCAAGCCTCTCTTGCAACTGTGACCTTGATATTTATGTAGTTATTTAATATTCAGCCAAAGCATTCATACACATGGCTCTTTATAGTAAATATGAGAGTGCTGGACAAATGGCAGTTATGGATCAGGAAGTGAAAAATGTCAAGTTTGCACTGATGGGTAATTTTTCCCTCTAGAAAGCTTTTGCTATGCCGAAGATGCTAACAGTTCAATACATCATCAGGAACAATATTTTCTCCTTTGAATTCAGTGTATGTGCCTTAAATAAATTAAACCTCATGGCCAATAGTTTCTGTCATTCACTCCATTACTGAATATTTCTTCTGCACTTTGCCAGGGTAGTAACTACAAATCAAGATTATTAATACTAATAGAATCATTGAATTTTTAGAACTGATCTGTGGAGATCAACACCATCACGTCCTTTTGTAATTCAAAGGTAAAGCTGAGGCTTAGACAAGTGACCTGATTTGCCTCTATTCCATAACTGGCTGGGGAGGGGGTGAATTAGGGTCCCACCTCAGTTCTCTGTGCCATTTTTACCTTTGATAAGATAGAAGTTCTCTTTTCCTGGTTATCATAGGAAGGGCTCTCATATCTCAGACAGTATTGTTATGTGGCAGCTGAGCATGGCCACCTTGGAAGTAAGAAACATCCCCAGGTCATCACAGTAAAGAACTAATGCACCGGTTCTTAGAAGTCATGGACCAGCATCAAAATAGCCCGAACAATTCTGAATTTAGTAAATCTTGGCTAAGACCTGGACCTCTGTATTTTAGAAAAAGCACCACAAGTGATTGTGATGTGCACTCTGTCTGAAAATTACTGAACTAATGTGAAGTGAATAAAAAATACAATCTTAAATCAACATCTTGAATGCAGCTCTGTGCATTGATGTTAGCAAGTGTGAGGAAGATTTGCGCTTGGGCTACAGTCGATGATTATCTCTAGTTTTATCCAAAGTTGCTTGTGGGTGTGAAATCCATTATCTTGTAACTGTGTACATGGACAGTTGAAAGAGATACACAGAGGATACTGCAGCCAGATTACTTAGCATTTGTTTGCTAAGGTAAAATGGTAAAATTTCTGCATCTTTTACTGCCCCTAGTGGTTACTCAGGAAATGCGATGAAGGCTGTTCTAAATTCTAACTCTACTTAGCAGAAAGGCACTCTGAGAAGCTAAAATGGTCTCAAAGAAGTACCACTACAGATGGAGTATTATTCAGCCTTCAGAAAGAAGGAAATTCTAAAAACATGAATGTGCCTTGAAGACACTGCAAGGGAAATGAGCCACACACAAAAAGCAAGCACTGCATGATTCCACCCATGCAAGGTCCTTAGCATAACCTTAGAGACAGAAAGCAGATGGTATTGACTAGGGGCTGGGGCTGGGGGCAATGGGGAGTTAGTGTTTAAAGGGTACAGAGTTTCAGTTTTTCAAGATTAAAAAAAAGCTCTAGAGATGGATGGTTGTGGTGGTTGCACAACGAGGCAAATGTAATTAACACCACTGAAGTTAACATTTAAAATAGTTAAACCAGTAAATTTTGTTATGTATATTTTAATTCAATTCTTATTAATTTTTGAACCAAAAAACTTCGATGAGTTAGAAAAAGCATTGAAGTGAAAAAATCTGGATATTAATCTCCTTTTCATTGGATAATTGTTGACTTGTGACCTTGAGAAAGTCACCCAACCTTGGGGGCCTTTGTTGTGCTCACCTATAAAATAAACGGGTCACATTCAGATCCCTGGCTTTGCCAGCTGACAAGTGCTGAACGATGATTTATCCTGACATCCGCACAGTTGAAGGCTGTGTTACAAACACGCAAGTGGCATTAATCACACTGGAGAGGTCACACTGTGCTGTTGTGATCAGCGCACCAGTACGATCTGTAAGAGCAGAGATTCAGATCGGAGATTTATGATGCGTTGAGGGAGTCAGCTGGGCATTTGGGAGAAGCAGCTAAAATATTGGGAGGGAGCAATTCAGCAGCTGGGATACCAAGCCACAAAATATTATTAGCAGTGAGGGGCAGGTAAGAGGACAATTTCTGAAGAAATACTGTGTTTGCAATACCAGGGATGTCAGAGCCAATTAAAGCAGTCCTTTGTCACACAGGAAGATCTGCATCCAACTGTAGATGCTAAGCAAGAGCAAGCCTCAGGCAGACCTGTTGTAGCCCACAGGGGGCTGAGCTGGCAGCCAGAGCAAAGGGCCACTCTCACATCAAGGCAGTTAAGAGTAAGGGCAGTGTGCACAGCTGAGGCTGGGCAGAAGGGCAAAGAGGGTGAGGCAATGGGGCAGAGCAAGAGGTAGAATGGTGGGGCAAAAGGAAGAGCTTGGGCAGATAACAGGCAGCAGAAGAGAGCCTGGTAATTCCGGGAAGCTGCAGATAGGAGAGTATTTGTGGTGATCCCACTGAGGAGACCAGCAGGGGCCAGACAGCAGCAGCAGCAGCAGCAGCAGCAGCACTCTGCTTAGTAAACACTGCCCTACACACTTCCTCTCTGTCCTCACGGCAATCATATGTTACAGATAAGGAAATGAAGCCCAGAGATGCTGACGTAACTTGTCAAAGGTTACACAGCCAATACGTCTGGGAGGCAGGAGTTGAGCCCTGACAGTGAGATTTCAGAGCCAGTGTCCAGAATAAATCAAGGGTGAACGTGAGAAAGGGGAAAGTAAAAGACCCAGCTTGGGTGTTTGGGAGGGCCCCAGTAGGGAACCATTTAAGTATCACTGGAGGGAGCTTGGGCAGTGCTCTGAAATGATGGTGATTTACTGAAGGGTTTTTGAGAAGGAAGCAACCCAATTAGCTATGTATTACAGGAAGATCTCTCAGCTCAGAGGCTGCATAGAAAATGTACTGGAGGAGACAGATGACTGGGGCAGAGAGGAAATCCTTGAGCCGAGCTGGAGGGAGAAGAGGAGGCTTGAGAAAAGGTAGAATGGACAGGACTGGGTGAGGGAGAGAGTGGCATTCGGGGCACCTTCCAAATGTCAAGGTAGAGGGCGATTATCACCACAGAATCTGCAAGAGGAGAAGGGAAGATTTAATGGAGGCAGTGGGAAGGTGATCAGCCAGATAGAAGACCAGGGAGGGCGCCCAGCTGGAGAGGGTCTGTGGTCAGCTGAAAACACGTGCTGGAAGTGTGGGAGAGAGACCTGGGGCCATCAGGCTCCGATGATGGTGGAGACCCTTGCAATAAACTACGTCACGCTGAAAAGTATGAAGAGACACACCGGGGACTGGAGGAAAGCTCACTAGAAGGAAGAATCCCAAAATACCTTGAATCTGTACTCGATCTGTTGCTTACTGATGGGGTTTCATCTGGAGAGGGCTATGGAACCCACAACACCAGGGCACCGTGGGAATCGCTGGTTGGAAGGAATGAGACTATGGGAGAAAGAAACCATAGCTACCAAAGTCCTGGAGTCCCGAGCTGGGGCAGGGACAATGGGGTTGCATCAGAGGAATGTGTGGGAAGAGGTAGCACCAGGGACCTCGGGTGCTGCAGGGAGGTGAAGAGAACAGGAGAGGAGAGGGAGAAGGGAAGGGGTCATGGGTGATCTTGGGGTTTGGGGATCAGTGATTTGGGGAGTGATGGTGCCACTTACTGATTTAGGGAATACGGGAGAGGAAGCAGGTCTCATGGGATGGAAACAGGGCAGGGAGGAGTTCCCATCAAGGAGCATTAATCGAGCAGCTATGGTCATAGAGCTCATTTAGACTTTTATAACTCCATTACTCAAGCTCATTATGGTTCACTAGAACCAGACCACGTGCTCCAGTGCCTCCTAGAGAGCATTCGTTTAGACAAAATAGCTCTCCCAATCTTAGGAAAACATGAGAACTGCTGCCTGGCCAGGGTGAGGAGAGCTAGAGGGAGAGTATCCAGACAAACCTCTCAGCTCCAGGGCTGGGGAAACCAGCGGCCACTGGGAAGGAATTGTACCTGTCATGGCGTGGTCAAACGTTTTCACCACTCCCTGGCTCTGGAAGAGTTCCAGGTAAGAAAGTCTAAATAGCACATTTTAAAGCCCCCTTTGGCTTTATCGCTGATGAGTATTCTCGTTTACTCAAATCGTTTAAAGAAAATAGCATTAATTGCTCCCAAGGAGTTGTAGCTGAACACTCACATGTGACTCCTTGGCCTGGCTTATGTGAAGAGGCCCCCCGTTCCCTGGCACGAAGCTCTGGCTTCCCGACATCCTCATTCCCTCACAATGCTCTTCCTTGCCTCTGTTACTTTACATGTGCTTCCCTGCAGCCTCTCTGATCTTTCTTGGCCTGTAAGGGCTCCTACCCAGAGATTCCCCCTTGGAATGTTTTCCACGGTGCAGTCCTCCACACTGAGATCTTTTTCTTTCTATGTCCTGCTACCCTATATCCTCCCAACCAGCCCCTTAAAGCCCAGGAAGAAACTATGACTGGACACACAAGTGCGCACACATGCACACACACACACACACACACACACACACACACAGAGTAAACCAAAAAAACTGAGCCCAAGGAGGGGCACAGAGACTTGCCCAAGGCCACACTGCTAGGGGTGGTAGGGTCAGAATTAAAACACAGAACCTTAGGATCTCCAACCCGAAGTTCTCCCAACCATAGTTAACTGGGGAATCTGAAGAGGACTTTCAGAGGAAACCTTGGGACACATTTGCTCTCCTCATTCTGAACAACACAACATTAGTTTGATGCTATTACAAATTTCAACGTTTTGCAATATTGCTTTACTTGTCCTTCAAATTGCCATTCCATGGAGAATGAGGAAATGGAGACACAGAGCCAGGGAGGAAGCCTCCAAGCACCTAGTTACCCAGCTAGAAGGGAGAAGTGGAGCATCAGTTCTGGTCCCAAGCTGCCCTTTCCTTGCCAGATGTCCTAAAATTCATCTCGGAGGTAAATAGGTGTCGTGCAAGTAGCTCAGGAAAACTGTGAGACAGGAAGAGCCCTCCATGTGCTTTACCCCAAATCCAGCCTGTTGTCAGTACAATGAAACGGATCCCAATCTTAATGAACAGCAACTTTATATGGAGCATAATCTATCCATCATTAGTGAGCAATCAAGGAAGCCACGCTAGAACACATCTGAGACTATAAAACCTGCTTAATAGGAAGGAAGCAGTCACTTTGTGAGACTGTCCATTTTCCTCCCAGGCCTCTTGTCAGCACCAGAGCCCTCGTGCGGCATGGGGAGAAACTGAGGACATCAGCCCTACAAAGCAGCCCTGCCAGGCCTCCCCCACCTCTTCCCCACAGGTTGAGCACCAGCCAGCCCTCTACCCATCCCTACCCAAGTCTCCTAACAAGTGAGTCCTAAGCCAGGCTGGTGTGGGTCTTGCATTACACTCAGGCTGCAGCCTCCTTTGACTTCTTCCCAGTCCACATATCTGTGTGGGGCAGGGAGCAGCAGAGTTCAGGGCATGGGTCTGGGAGCCAGACCTGGGTTCAATCTCAGTGCTTCCACTTCCTAGGTATATTAGTTTGTTTTCTGTTACTATAACAAAACATCTGAGGCTAGGAAATTTGCAAAGAAAAGGGGTTTGTTTAGCTCACAGTTTTGGAAATTCAAAGGTATGGCACTGGCACTGGCTTGGCTGTGGAGAAGGCCTCCTGGTAGTTGGTATCCCAATGACGGGAGCACAGGAAAGAGTGATCACGTGGCCAGACAAGAAGGCAAAGAGTGATTCATGGGCAAACTCACTCGATACTCACTCAATCTCAGAGAAATAACCCAGGAGACTACCTAAATCCCTTCCAAGGGCACCCCCCATGACCTAAAATCCTCCCATCATAGCCCTTAAAGGTCCGTCACCTACCCACATGGCCACTCAGGGGACCAAGCTTCCAACACATGAATCATTGGGGGACAAATTCAAACTATCTCTCATCTAAATCAAGCACCAGCTCTTGGCCCTGGGCAAACTGCTTATTCTCTTTGCATTTCAATATCCTCATCTGTCAAACAGCTATAACATGCCTGGTTCTTAGGATTCTAGGACAATTCAATGTCATCTAGCCTTTGTACATAATACAGTACTGTTTTTATTATCTTATTTTATTTTGTCTTTTTTAGCATACCTTGGTTTCCTGTTCATCCATCAGACTCTTGATGGAGACTCATCCCAACCTACTTGGCTGGGGTCAGAACACCTGACACATTATCCCACAGAGCTCTCCCCTCAGGGACTGGGACCTGTCTCCAGACCCTCAGCTGCTTCCCGGTCCCTGTAGATGTCAGCCTGTTTCCCACTTACCTGGGGGCCAGCTCTTCAGAATCCAGCCCGCAGACTAGCTCACCCCTTGGTCCCACAGCTCACTCTCCTCCCTCCTCCTACTCAGTCGGAGCACGGAGACCCCAGAAGGCATCACACTGGGCCCACTCAGTGTGGGCCACAACACTTGCTTGCTGAGTAAGCTCCCCTTCCAGCTAAAATCGTTTTTCCAGTCGTGAGGCTTTCCTGCTAATGAACTGGCTAACTAATCTTCAGCTCACTTCCAAATGTGTACAACTCCTTTACAGTCAAAAGCACTTTTGGCTCACTGGCCCTAGCTTCTCCTTCTGCCCAACACTACAAGCTTATGTCTCTCACATTCCCACCGTAATGTACACATTGAATTTTTAAAAAAGACAACTTAAGAATGTTGGTCATATTTTGCAATACTGAATCCAGGCACCTTTCCTCCCAATGGTCTTTTGGCCAAAATGGCGATATTGATCCACTGCAGTATTGATTGGTGCCAGGCATGGAGCCAGTCACACCGACTTATATACATGAGATCTAACCCTACGAGGTAAGCAATAGCATTTTCATTCTTATAGTTTATAACTAGAGAGTTTTCACCACACTGCAAAAGCCTCCAAAAGAGAGGCTGGCCACTATCTCCTTAAAGGCAGGGGAACTTCCCCCTCCTGTCTAGACCCCCCTCCCCAAGCACTCTGGCCCCACCTAACCCAGGAAGGGTCTCGACGGAGTGGCACCTGACAAGTGCTTCTTGGAATCCGCTCAACTGTCTCCCTTGGCCGATACTGTCACATTGTATTGGAGGTCGCAGGTAACATGGCTTCAAATGCTAGGCCCGCATGACTCCCACCACCCCCTGGACTTGAGTTAAATTATGCCCTGAATGTGAGTAATTCTCCACTCTTTGGCACAATATCATTACAAATGTGACAGGTCAAACACTCGACTCAGTGTCTTTCCCCTCAAATCTGTTCCTCCTGAGTTTCTTTCATCAGTGAACATTACCACCAGCCTCCAATGTGCCTAAGCCAGAAATCTGAGATCATCCTAGATTCCACCTTCTCCTTCAACCAGCCCTGCCTGCACCACATTCTAGCATTTCTTCTTCTTAACATACCCAACAAACCTCTAATCGTCTCCATATTTTTTCACCTGTATTACTGCCATAGCTGCCCCAGTCATCCAAAGGACAGTACACAGATTTGGTGCTGGGGTTTCCCATAGACTGTACTCAGTCCTTACAAGTAACCCTTTGAGGTCAGCATTACAGGGGGAGACATATGAAATCTGCCATTTTTATAGATCAAAACCAGCTACGTGTGCGTGTATGTGTACATATTCATATCATTCACTCTGATACTGTTATTACCCCATTATATGCACAGGGACTTAATGGATGAGTTATTTCCCCAAGGTCAAATGGTTTGTATACCAAGGAGCCAAGATCTGAGTATGAGTGTGTGTTGCAATTTCTAAAAGCCATACATATGCTGCTAAATCAAACCATCTTTCAGGGTCTCTATACTCATTCTTGAAGGAATATTCACAGCTTAATAATTTTAAATGCAATTAACATAACACATATAAATAACTACCATTTTTGAGTACCTACAATGTGTGTCTTACATTTATTATTTTACTTAATCCTCATACCCATGCTACGAGAAATGCATTGCTATTTTTCATTTTTGGTTACATTTTGTTCTGTGTAGTGTGTGAGAGAAATTTTGTTTGTAATTACATTATAACTAAGAAATCTGCAGTTCTGAGAAGTCAGATAAGCTGGAATCAGCTGCCCAAGGACGGGGAGGGCAGGAGTAAACATGAGAAGGGACAGGCAAGGTGACTTCGCAGAGTGCAGCTGTGAATCTGGTTCCTGGTTGCCCTGAGTAGCCCAGCTCCAGGTCCCAGGTGGGCGGTGACGGCAGTGTAGGGCTGGTGCTTCTAGCAAGACTGATCCCTAACAGAGAAGCGCTTGATGGAAACTGACAAGCCCAGACAGACAGTCTGAGGCACAGACTCATCTCCTCTGACAGCCTTCTGGGCAGCCAAATGCTTACCCAGGACTGACCATCATTACCCTCATTGTTTATACCAGCAGAATGAGAACGTGATCTCCTGGAAGCCTCTCTATTTGCACCGCAGGTATAAATTTCAAGGCAAGCTCCGAAGCATTGACATGTAAGGAATTCCTTTCACACACCTTTGATGGTGGGAAACTCCAAGGGAGAGCTGCTGGTTGGAAGCTTCGCTGAGCTGAGTGGTACAAAGGAACTCCTACTGGGCCACTGAAGGCCTGCTAAAGTAGCCATTTTTCCCTCAGCAAGCACAGTCTGTCCCCGTTTTATTTCTACCACAGCCAATGACCGCTGGATAACAAGAGAGGGGAGTAATATTTGGAGGTACTAAACTTTCTCCAAAGGGCTCACCGGAAATGTTAACCCAGCCCCCACCACATGACCTCTGGCTGGTCCCTTACCTTCCAGTCATATAGAAATTAGATTCATTCATCGGAAAATGGATACATACTGAGGACATACTCCTAAGTGACATAAATAAGTCACACATGTGTAAATACCGAATAGTTTCTCCGGTGTGAATAAACTGTAATAGTAATCTCTGGTGTGACTAAACTGTAATAGTACATAAAATCCTAATGAGATAACTGACATTGCGAAATGGGAAGCAAGGGGCTAAAGGTGTAGGGAAGGTGGGATGGGTAGGGGAAGGGTAATAAGGGAAAAGAAAAAAGTGTGAGAAAACAAAAAGATGGAAATAAAGTGTTTGTAAATGGGGAGGGGAGGAGGGGGTGAAGGGAGGGCAGGGACAAGGGGAAAAATGAGAACCAAGACCTGTCATGTAGAGGTACAAGATCCCAACAATGAATGTAACTGTACTGTATTCCTAAAATGTACCAATAAACTCAATTTTAAAAAAAAAAATCTTCCTTTCTCCTTACTAAATCCCAGAGGGATCAGGGAGGCGGTCTTTCTGTGAGACAGCAGACTTGCCAACTGTTTGCTTTGGGGATCTCTCATGGTAGACACCACAGTGGACTGAAGTCTGAGAAGAGGAATAGCTCTGCTTTAAGGCTCTGAATTAAGCCTGGGCTCCAACTCTCTTAGTTCTCAAGAGCCTTGCCATACACCAAACATGTAAAAAAAAACAAACAAAAAACAACAACAACAACAACAAAAAACTTTAGAAGTCTCAAGCAGAGAAGGAGGAAAGGAAACAAAAAGCATGCAGCTCATTGATTTGTTTCCAAGAGACTCTCGCTCTGGTGAGGCAGGGCTCTTAACATTTGCCCTTGAATAACAGAAGACAAGCTCCCAGGTCCGGAGCACAGGTACATTCATTCTCAGAGGTGCGCTGCCCATGGACAGAGGAAAGCCCGTCACCTTTAGGCAGATGTCACCTATGAACTACAGTGACAGGACAGCTACAATGCAGCCACAACAGGAGCAGGGCCAACAGGATGTAGTGGCCTACATGCAGTGGGTCACAGAGGAAATCTCTAGATTCAGTCTCTAGACTGAAATAATTGGGCATTGGTTACACAACAACATGACTGTCTTCCTCTGTCAGAGGGAGATTATAATAAATCTCCCTGGCCCAGCATTTTCCGGCTTACAAGCCCAGGGAACACATTTAAAATTATAATGTACTTGGCAAACACCAAGAGTAGAGTTCACACCTATTCAGATCAATAGCAGGGACTGACCGTTATCTCAGTATATAAGATACAGTGAGACGGTGATAATAGTCAATGGTGACTTTAGTCAATGTATATGTCATAGTTACAACGATTGATCTGTGAGACCATTTACTTTTTTGCTTTCAACTTTAATCCAGATATGAATGGGCTTCTTGGCTGTGTTTTGCTCACACAACCTTTAAGGTATCTCGTGGTGATCTATCCAAAGAGTGAAGTCCGAAAGCAGCAGAGATCATCATTTCATCTGGAGTTTGAAGCCCTCTCTAAATTGCCACAAGCTGCTTCATGCATGTCATGTCGGGGAAGGAAAGAAAGAGAAACTAGCAGGTATTGAGCACCACAGTGCTGGGTGCTTTACAGCATTGTTGTTTAATACTCTCGCACCATCCTTCCAACAGCCCTGTGAGACAATCGTTGAGTTTTATAGAGACTGCTGGCAAAGATGTAAGGCCACACACATAGTTATGGATGATATCAAATGCAAATCCGGCCAGAGCCCCACATTTCTGCATCACATTGATAAGGGGAGGCAGTTAGCCTTAGCACACACACTCGTGCGAGGCCAGAGTTTGCCTTCCTACTGCAATGCAAGCTCCATAAAGACAATTCCCCTGTGAGGTCTGTTCATCGGGGTTCTCAATGCCAGACACTGTAGCTAAGAAAGCCCAAGAGATATGGATACAGATTTAAAATTGATGAAAGATCATCGTAGTGTCTACGGGGAATATGTGCATTCCACGGGAGCAAGAGAGCCAAACCACACCCAGGAGCACTAGGGAAAGAAGGATAAGATGTGGGGAGAAGCCCCAACTCAGGAATACTTAAGGTTAGGACAGTCCTGCTGTGTTGGTACATAAGAAACTGCCCATTACAATCAAGCACAAGCTGGAGCCTGACCACCTGTCTGTGTGTAGAGGGGACCTACCCAGGAAGGGAGTGGCCTAACGGTCTCGGGTCCCTCCTACTCGCCAAGGTTTGTTTCTCTGGTATTGACTTCCTCCACTTTAAACCTAATCGGTATCAGTGATTTGCTATGTATCTTGGTCATGTCTTTTTCTCTTCCTGGATCCGTTTCCCCAGCTGTGCAGTGGAGGGAATCGGCCTGATGACCCCACTGAGAATTATTTTTCTTAGGGCTTCCAAGATTCTACATGCTCTGTGATGACCAAGGATAATAACAAGCCTGCCTGTTGGATGGTGTCGCGTTCTGAGAGGTCACAAACCTTCCTGTGACACTGTCTCTGGGTACAAGCTGGGGCTACTGAGACAGCAAACTCAGGCTGCTTCCATACCCAGACAGGGCTCCTTCTGGGTCAGAAAGAAAAGTGGGACTAAACGCACAGCATTAGAGGTCACTCAGAAGTATGTTAAAAATGAAATTTCTTAGAGAAGAGAGGTGAAAATGTTTCTACTCATATAGCTCAAACCACGGGCTCGATGAGGCTGGAACTGCCAACTAGGAGGGTCTGGGAAATTCCTGAGGATGTTTATCACTGTCACACTGAATGGAGGGTATGTATGGCCGGCATGGTATGGGCAGGGGCCTGGATGCCACGCAGATAGCAATGCACTGGGCAGCCCTGCAGTGCCTTCGTGGAGGTGAAAAGTCAGTCTATGTACACGAGACCAAGATGACCTAGGGCTCAACTCTATGTTATGTAGCGAATGAAAGTACTTTTTCCATGGTTTAAGTTCAGTGCCACAATTTCCCAGGGGAATAAGGACTGTAAAAATGGAGGAAAAATTACACTTTGTCTTTTTTTAGGGAATTTTATTGAGTTTATTTAATATTTCAGAAACACTACATCACCAATGGCAGAGTGACTGGTGGCATTTCTGTTACCCATACAACACCCAATTAATC
Organism: Fukomys damarensis; assembly: GCF_012274545.1. NCBI lineage: Eukaryota > Metazoa > Chordata > Mammalia > Rodentia > Bathyergidae > Fukomys > Fukomys damarensis. Next base: position 37,617,177 of record NW_022900948.1, read on the forward strand.
CATATAAAAATAGTTTAAAATATCATATACGGAGAACTATTACAGAGAGGGAGGGATTGTGATGATTAAATCAGATACCGCCTGACTTTCCTTATATTTCAAGTGACTCATCACAGGTAGGTGACACCATCTGACTGTTCCGTCTTGTCGCGTGCTGTAACAGCGCCAACGTATTTTACTCAATGAAATGTATAGCATTTTATTATGAAGAATGTTTCCCCACTCTCTGTTCTAGAAAGCATATAGAGTGATGTTTTTAACAATATTGTGCATGTAGGTTGATTGTGTTTCCTTTTGGGGTTAAAGAAAAACACCACAAATTCTCTTCATGATAAGGGGGATGGGGACACTAGAGCAGTGAGCACACTAGCACCCATGACAAGAGACTAGCATTTCTTGAAAAGCTTGAGACAACTTCTTTAGGCCATAGAAAGGGATATCAGGGACTAAAAGGGCTCAGGCCTCCAGAGGCCAAATCTTGGACAATGTGAGCGTCAAAATAAATGATAGTAAAGGATTATAACCAGCTGAGTAAACCAAGTATCCTTGAATCCATATTAATATGCATGCATGCATACATACTTCAGTAAATAAATGAGAAGGCAGATTTGTTCCTTGCAGCAGAATTCAGCTGACAACTTTGGAGAACGATGGGGGTTAAAACAAGAGGTTGAAAGTTTGCAAAGTAACCGAGCATTACATAAAGTATCTTCCCACAAGGTACTTGACTTTTCACTGGGAATCCTGGCCAACACCACTTTAACCAAATGATTAAAATTAACATCACCATCAATCACCATCAGACACACTGACATCATGGACCTCCAGATACAGTACCCCTGAGAAAAGCAGCATGCCTTCTGTGGTATCCCTGCCAAAAGGGCCTATCCTAAACATAGTAATACAGAAACCTCAGACAAACCCAAATTGAGGGGCAGTCTGCTAAGTAACTAGCCTGTACTTATCAAAATGCCACATCATGAAACCGAAGACTAAGAAATGTCCTCCAGGTGAAAAGAGACTGAAGCGAGACACAACTCAATGTAGTATACTGTGCACAACTTTCTTTTGCTATGCACCATTGGAACAATTGTCAAAATCTGAATAGGAAACAATCCACAGAGTAAAGAGACAACAGAATGGAAGGAAATGTTTTCAAACCATATATCAGATGGGAGTTAGAGCCAAAATATGTAAGGAATGCAACAACTCAATACCTCAGGAAGAAAACAGCTAACTCAATTAAAAGTGGGCAAAGGATCTGAATAGGCATTTCTCAAAATTACAATGGCTGTAGCTGAAAAGACAAGCCGTAACAAGTCTTGGAGAGGAGGTGAAGAAAAGAAACTCCTGTACGCTGTTGATAGGAATATAATTTACTAAAACCGTTTCGGAAAATAGCACGGAGGCTCTCAAAAGCATTAATAATAATAGAGCTACTATGTGATCTGCCAATCCCATTACTCCATATATATCCAAAGGAAATGAAATCAGTATGTTGAAAGACACTTGCATTTACATGTTCATTATGCTCAATAGCCAAGAAACAGAATTAACCTAAGTGACCATCAGCAGATGAACAGATAGCAAAAATGCTATGTACATGCACAGCATACATATATGTGCTCGGTGGAATACTATTCAGCTCTGAAAAGAAGGAAATCCTATTTGCAACAATACTGGTGAGCCTGGAGGACATAATGTTAAGTGAAATAAGTCAGGCACAGAAAAACAAATATTGCATGAGATTGCATTTGTGTGCGGAATCTAAAAAGGTAGAGTTCATAAAAGTGAAGAATAGAATGATGGAATTGCTGAGTAAAGAATACAAAAGCGCAGTTAGATCAAAGGAATGCATTCAAGAGGCCTACTGAACAGCATGGTGAGCATAACCATCTGGATCTTAAATGTTCCCCAAAGGCTTATGTTGTTGAAGGCTTGGTCCTTAACTTTCTTAGTGGAAGAAAGTTAGGGCACTGGAGGCATGACATTTGGAGGGGATATTTGGACCCTGGCCCCATCCTCTTTCCGCTTTCTGACGGCCGTGAGGTGAGCAGTTTCCTCCATCACCTGCGCCTGCCATAATACTTTGCCTTGACACAGGCCAAAAGCAATGAGGCCCCATGACCATGGACTGAAACCTGAAAGCACGAGCCACAATAAGTCTCTCTTCCTTCTCAGTTCTTTATCTTAGGTATTTTGGTCACAGCAAGGGAAAGCTGACCCTGTAACTACAGTAAAAAACAATGTATTGTACTTGAAAATTGCTGAAAATACATTTTAAGTGTTCTTACCACAAAGAAAAGAGAAAAGTAGGTGGGATTAATCCTTCTGACTCAATTTAGCCATTCTATAATACAGACATATTTCAAAATGTACTATACATAGTAAATGTATGTGATTAATCAGTTAAGTTTTTAATTTGTTTCAATCTACTCATTGCTGTCTTTACTAAAAGTTTTGATGCTACATTTTTTAACTTTCCTTTTCTTTTTTTCAGTCCTGGAGATTAAACCCAGGACTTCAAATAACAGGGAAGTACTCCACCCCCAGCTTTACATCTCCTTTTGACTTGACGGTTTAAAGAGATAATGTGTAAATGTTTGCTATCCATACATTATTGTTCTGTAGTCTATGTATAGTATATGTTTGCAGACATTCAATACATATGTGCATATAATCTTTAGATACCATATGTGCACACAGAAGCCCTACATTGACTATATAAATATTATGTGTGTGTATATGTGTGTGCTATGTATGCACATACATATATAAACTACATTACTGTCCAGGGAATACAGAAGAGCAAGTAAGGTACACACACACACATACATATAGATGTGTATACCAATAGTCATTTTGATGTGTGCTTCAAAAATTATAGAGTAATAAAGCTGTAACTAATTTCAAGAGGTTATATTCATTCACTCCATGATTTTGGACAGTTAAAAATCTAAATCCACAAGGCTGATCTATTTTCTTTTTTTCTCTCTCCAAAGATAGCTACTATATAAAAATAAATAACTTCAACAATCATATGACTTACCATAAACCATACAAATTTAATGCACTAATATTTGTTTCTTTTTCTTTCACTTTCTTTTTTGTCCTTGCTTTTCCCCAGTAAGACCTGCATATTGTGTGGTCATTAAATACGTATAGATTGGTATTGAGTTGTACTCTGGCTCTTTTAAACATTATGTTGTGCATTAATATTGCCTACAAAGTACCTTCCAACATACTCTCCCGTATAAATTACTTTTGTAATGTAAGTCTCTTCCCTCTTGATCATCATTTAATACAACTGACAGTGAATATGAAAACCATGTTGTCTCCCTTCCTTAATAAAACTAAGATCTGGTATTGCTTGAAAGTTAAATAAATGGGTGTATTTTTTTTTTCTTTCTTGTTTGCAGTTGTAGAACTCTTTTAGAGTCTCCTCAGTGAAATGAGATCATTTTACCCATTTAATACAGGGATCAGCAAACTCTGGACCATGGTCCAAATGACTGGTTGTGTTATAAGCAAAGTTTTATTGGAACACAGCTCTACTCATTAATTTATGTCTCATTAATTGTCCGTGGCATCTTTTATACTACAGCAGCAGAGCTGAGTAATTGCAACAGGGACTCTGCCTCTGCTGTCCAGAGCTGGAAGCAGTCACTACCCATCCTTCACAGAACAACTTTGCCAACCTCTGCACATGTAATCACCATGTAGTGGCATTAGATGCTGCATGAAAACAAGCATAATACACAATATCATTAGCTGTATTAACAAATGTGTCCAGTCAAGGGACAATTTCGATGTGCTCTGGAATAGTCCATATCATATGTGTTGGCAATTAATTTCTACATTCAAGGTAATTTTCCCTAGACATGGAATTTGCCAAAATTTCCTCAAAATCAGAGTTTTATTGTCATTTCTTTGGGTTACAGAAGACTCAGTTCACATGACTGTTAAAAGCACATGGATTCTGGTGTATGATAAGTCATTTTATAGGGCAATATCTGCCACTTATTGGCAGTTAATACCTGCTAAAGGCCGAGAGGGGAAAACATAAACTCGGACATGTGATTTGAACTCTCTAAGACTCATTTCCTTTCCTTTATTTATAAAGTAGAAGTGATAAGAGAATGTATCTCATAGGTGTAATGTAATAATTAAATAAGAAAAAAATGCATAAAATACATTCATGAATTCTTTTCAGAGAATGTGATATATGCCCTCTGAATATTGTGGGTTTTATGATAACCAGAGTAAATGCACAATAAAAATAATTATAATAAAAACTGAATACATTACTAATGTGATCAGATATTATTAGATCAATGTTAGTTTCATTATTTGGATAACTACACTACAGTTATGAAAGCAAACACCCTCATATTTAGGAAATGCAGAAGTATTTATAAGAGAAGGAATATTGTGTACAAGGTGTGATCAAAAGATACGGTGACTGTTTAAATTTTTAGAAATTATTACAGTAAAAGACGTATTGCCATTAACCTCCTTCAAAATCCTCCCCTTCACTCTGAACACACTTATCCCACTGTTCTTGCCGCTGTCGGAAGCAGTTCTGCAAATCCTCTTTTGTGAGTGGCTTCCATTGTGCTGTTGAGACCGCCTCAATGTCATCAATTGATTTAAAACATTTACAGAAAAGGTCATAGTGTGTCTTCACTGTAGTGTGTCCTTACTCACCTAATTTACCAGAGCTGGTACCATGTGACTGTTGGCTAATTCCCAAAGTCAAAAGGAGCATAAAATGTCAACAGTTTAAATTGATTCACGGCACCCAAGCAGCCAGGTCAGTGCAACTACTAAAGACACTCACAAAAGAGGACTTCCAGGCTGCTTCCGAAAATGGCAAGGTTGGGATAAGTGTGATTGAAGTGAGGGAGAATATTCTGGGGGGCGGGTAATGGCAAGGTGTCTTTTAATGTAAGTTTAAAAAACTTTTTAAACACTCGCTGTATTTGTTCATCACATCTCATACAAGACTTACTATAAAGGAGAGAGACAGAGGGCAAATGTGATAAAATGTTTAACATTTGGTATTCAGTGAAGGTTATATAGAAATTATGTGCATTATTCTTATAGTTTTTCAGGAAGTCTGAAATATGAATATGAAAATTTGAACATGTCAAAATGAAAATTTAAGAAAAAGTTGAAATGAGATATTAGGGTCCAAAAGCATAGAGAAGCACCTTCAAGGACCCATTCTAGCCAAGCAAATCCTTTTATCTTATTCTCTAACCCTTCTAGGAAAATGTACAGGGTTATTTCAGGAAGATGGGAGAAGAGGACATATGTTTGGGTGAGAGAAAAGGACAAGGGAAGCCTGTCATTAACAAAGCCGGAAAATTCAATTACACCACCTTCCTAAACCCAAATCTCGCCTTTGCTTCACCTTTCATTAGAATCCTCCAGAGTTCAATTACACTGAAAGGAAGCTGAACAAGAAACAGAGTCAGAGAAATTTCTTCATTTCTTTGGAGACGAGGAAAGAAAGTACAGGCAGAGCAATTTTCATAATTTCCTTTTGAAACAGGCACTGAAGTCAAGATTGGATCCACGATTTTCTTATGGAAAATTACACATCTCTACTGAAGTGACTCTGGCAACATCACTAAGAACATTTGCAGAATAAAATGAAAGGATAAAAATCGAAGGGTGGAAAATGACCTTTTACTCTGTTTTCTTGACCTTTAAAGTAGTCTCTCCCAGAAAAATGTTTACCTCTTTCACTTTTTCTATTTAAAAGCTTGCCATTAGAGAGAGAGAAAGAAAAGAAAAAAATGCACATTAACGCAGTAGCCCTCTAATGATCATATTTATCTCAAAATTCTACATAATAAATCTGTACTGCAAAGTAGCAAGATTACAAAAGTTGTGATTTTAGACACTAAATGCACTTGGGGAAAATTTAAGCTTAGAAAATTAAACAAAGCTCCTACTATTAGAAGTATTATTGTACAGGGTCATCTCTGGGGGTTAGGGCAGAATGTGAACCAAGTTAAGCCAAACCAAGATATAATTCCATCAAAACCAAGTCTTTGCTCTTTTCCCTGCCTAAATGATAAATCATCAAATAATGAGATAATTAGTCTCAAGATTAGATTTTTATTAAAAAGTAAAATCAATCCATTTCCATGTAAGCTAGAAACAACCAGAATGCTAAACTAAGCATTCTGAGCTTCAGTGTAGATTTCCACCTAAGACTTCAAAACATTTTGTCAATATTCATCTCATATATCTTGAGAGAGAGAGAGAGAGAGAGAGAGAGAGAGAGAGAGAGAGAGAGAGAGAGAGAGAGAGAGA
>NW_022900948.1:37623679-37634656 GCF_012274545.1 Fukomys damarensis
GGGAGAGAGAGAGATCTGAGGTCCCCTTTTTGTTTGTCATTGGGGAAACATCTTCGTGAAGACCTCAGTTTTACAGGGACTCATTGTCTCTCATCGTGAACACTGAATATCATGTTTTAGGGTCCCCTAATTGAGTAAGAGAATAGAATCAGAACCCAGGGGACAGAGTGACCAACTGTCCATGGGCTAAGGTGGCAGGGGAATAGAAGTTGGGGTCGGAGGGAGGCAACAGAAACGGCCTTCATATTCTTGATGACATCAACTCTTAGAAACCGAGTAAGACTTTCTCTAGTAGAGGGGTGCAAGGAGGGTATCCCCAGCAGAGGAAACCGTGGTGTGGGCCCCACTGGAGATGTGTGTGAACCATGGTAGACAGGAGTCTTTCTGAATGGCTTTTAGGGAATGGGACAGAAGTCTCGGTCACACTGTGGAGACCCAGCATCAGTTACTCACCCCGGGGGTGGGGAGGAGAGGAGAAAAGATTGTCCCAGGATTGTCACAGCCAGGCTGAGCACACCCCCAGATGCAGCTGGGTCACACACTTCATTCTCAGCCGCTGCTCTGTGTCCAGGGCCACACAGATGCCAACATTAGAAAGAAGATGACTGATTACCTCAAGCCCTTTGTGTTCGCACTGTAAACTTACAACGGAAATTTGTGCAGAATTTTAACTCTGGTGGGGAGTTTTATGAGCATCTGAGAGAGCCGAATGCACAGAATCACAAGAGATTAGATGCTCTACAGTCTTCTCCCAAAGGCGTTGGAGGGCAGCAGGGGAAGGCGGGATGACTTGGCCGGCCTTCCTCAACCAGTGAAGAGTTGGAAGCAGGACCTGAACCCTGGCCTCCTGACCTGGCCTCCACGTTTTATTTCACATTAAATGATGGCATGGGAGCTTTGCCTCCCTTCTCAGTCGTCCCGCCTTTTCTGCTCCCATAGTTCTTTTCTGCTCCCATAGTTCTTTTCTGCTCCCATAGTTCTTTTCTGCTCCCATAGTGCTTATGCTCGATTCCCTCAGCCCGTCCCATCCGTCTCCTCTGGACTTCTCTCTTCCACTCAGCAGAGACCTCATGGTTTGAACCCCCAGCCTACCAGTGCTGGACATGTAAAAGTCACTCAGTCAACTTCTGACAAAGAAAAAAGAAATGGCAGAGTCGGAAGGTGTCCGTCCTGGTCCTGGCTATTCGAGATCATGAGCCGTGAGACTCTGACCCTCAGCTTCCCCCTCTCTGAGGTGAAGAATAAGAGCAGGATTTGGTGGAGAGACAGCGGGGTCTGGAGCCTCTTCATGACTGAGTGAATAAACGAAAGATCCCCTTTCTATACCAGCAACCCTGAGGCCAAGGCCACCCCTAACTCGTTTGGTATCCCTGGCAGTTAGCACTTCGTAGGTCTCGGGAGATGACCGCCTAACACCCCGGCAAAATACCAGGACGCTGGCAGCCACATGAGCTGGTGTGACTGGGAAGCAGTGCTGTGACTCTGACGGGCATCTCCCCATCTGCGACTGGAGAAGACAGCCCCACACTGAGGAAAGCTGAGCGAGGCTATGTACACAGAGCGTGGTAAGCGCAGGTTGCAGTTGTCACTGCGGTTCAGGTACAGGCCCTGTGTCAGCCTCTCCAAAGAGGAGCAGGAAGTTGAGTTTCAGATGATGTCATCTTCCCAGAACACCCAGCTGGTAAGCAAGGGGCAGAGAACAGCAAGACACATCTCAGCGGGACGTGAGGTTCTATTTTTGGCAACAAAGGAAACAAAACTTGAAGCAGATGGGGAGGTGAAACCAAGGCTCTTCCAGACTCCGCCGGTGGCTTTGAATCATCTGCGTCCTTCTGACAGCTGGATTCTCCCGGCTCCTGGCTCCTGTCTTTCACTTGTTAAGCACCAGAACTCTGGGTCATGGCCCTGGCCTCCAGGGATGCTATGCATCGTAAGGAAAGGACTTTTTGTTCTCTGTGGTGGCTCTTGCTGTGGATGAGTAAGCGCCCCGTGTCTGGGTGGAGGCTGAAGCACCCAACAGTGAAAGGACGACCAGAGACCACCCGGAGAGCTCGCTGGATGGCATCACTTTGGTGGATCTCTCCCAGCCCATGCATTTGTTAAGTGGTAGGCTGCGTCATGCTGTTCCCTGAGCCTCAGGGAAGTTAACTTTGATTACTAAAATCCCAAGAGACAAAATGTTTTAAAAACCATGGCATCTGCATATTAATTTCCAATTCAATCGGGCAAATTACTTTAGTTCCTACTATGTGCCAGGCACTGTGCCAGGCAGTGAGACGCACTGATGAATAAGCCTGACCCTGTGCCTGCCCTTGTGGAACTTATGTTAGGAGAGAAAGGGAATTAGGCATATAGTTGCTAAGCAGTGTAATAAGCATAAATGCCACGAAGGGAGGAAGAATAATGTGATGCTATTAAGGACTTGCCCCAGATGTGGGCAACTGAGTAAGCTTTATAGAGACATTAAACACTGAGCAGGGGTCTGGAGAATTGGCGAAATCGGTCAGGGGAAAGGAATGGGGAGGGATGTGCAGGCACAGCACCTGGCACAAAGGAGGGAGGCAAGAGTGGGAGGCAACAGGAAAGGCAGTGAAGAGGGACCATGGTGCCATCGCTGCTGCCTGAGAACATCGTGATGTGCAGCGAGAAGGAATCGCAGAGGGGAGAGGTCAGGAAGGAAAGAGGCGAGTCAAGGAAGGGCAAGGCTCTATAAGCCAGTGAAGCAGTTTCGGCTGCATGTTTTGTATAAACCATTGGGTGACTCCGGGTTGGCCAAATCAGCATACAGTTTACGTGAAAACCATGATGAGAGCAACCAACTCATCAAAAGGTTGCTTGGCAAGTGAGGAATCAGAACAAAGCACATAGACCTCACATTGTGGATTTCATTCTGCCTCAACTTGGACCCATTTGTAAACTCACATATTTCTAGTTCCCAAACGCAGGGGAAACACTGTTCTCCAGGGAGTGTGCCCATAATGCACTTTATTCAGCTTTGAGTTGCCAAATCCACAAAAGCTAACTGGGAGCTGGAGAGGTAAAATGGAAGAACCCCGCGCATGCTGGATTCCTCTAAGAAACTGCAAAACATCATTGAGCAGGTTTTTGGCTTTATTCACTGAAAAAAAATCTTCTGCTGAGAAATACAAACTCTTTCACCATAATAAATACTGTTTTGATAACAAAACTGTACTTTTCTCAAATACCCAGATGGAAGACCATATGCAAAACAACTCCAAGTAATTTTTTATTGGCCATCTGCTAAAATTGGAAAGAAAGCCTGCATCTTCCTCTAGTCTTCACAAAAATTTCCACTGAGAATCTAACTTGCTTCTGCCTGGTGCCACCTGCTGATCACATTAGGGTACCAATTTGCAAATGGACATGGGGAAATGTGGGTCTTTTCCTTTCTTTGATGAAATAAATGTAATACTTGTTAATGTGAGAAATAACCTTCAGAGTGTTGGGTTTGGGGTTGTTTTACAGTAACTCACACCTCCTCCAACTGTTGCCAGGAATCACAGAGCAAACCACCCCAACCCCACCCCCACCCCCACGCACACACGTATACCCTGGGAGCTCACTTCTGAGGTGTTAGGGTACTCTACTCATTGCTCTCATAATTAACTGCAGCATTTCTAACAAAGATTCATGTTTGGCTTCACCTTTCAGGAGTGTACAGTAACTCCACTTCGAGTTATCTACCCAAAGGGAATGCTGCCATACTGTATGAGGGTGTTTCTATAACGTTATTCGTTGACCCAAAGATACAAAAACTATTAAATGTTCATCAGCAGGGGGATGACTTTGGAGGTTCTGAGCCACTTGGAGTACTATGGAGTCCTGTGCGGTATAGACCTGGAAAGATGTCTAAAACATTCAGCAGCGGAGATGAGGCAGGTTGAGAGAATGTACTAATGCAAAGAATGTACAGTTTTACAACAAAATGTATAATGCATATTTTCTGTTAAAATGTATATATTTTTAATGATGTTTGTTACAATGTTTATTTCTACACACACAAAACTGTTAAGGTAATTTCTGAGAAGCAGGGACTTTTTTTTTTTCCTTTGCACATTCCTATATTATTTGAATCCTTGATGTGAGTTCATTGTTTTCCTCCCCTTTTTGTGCAGCATTGGAAACTGAAACCAAGTCCAAGCTAGGCAAGCATTCTACCACTTAGCTATCTCCCAGCCCTCACTGTTTCCTATTAAAACAAAGGGCTATTAAGAAAAATAACGCCAATCCGGGCGTGGTGGTGCACACCTGTAATCCCAGCACTCAGGAGGCTGAGGCAGGAGGATTGCTGTGAGTTTGAAACCAGCCTGGGCTACATAGTGAGTTCCAGGTCAGTCTCAACTACATAGTGAGACCCTGTCTCAAAAAAAAAGAATAATAATGTCAAAACTTCAAAAGTCAGGTTGCACTAGTAAAGTCCATCATTAAAAGCTCACTGGATGCCCACACCCACTCTGAGGTTTGCATCATTTTCATATTTAGATGTTATTATTGGACCTGGAGCTTCCCCCAAAGGCCCATATGTTAAGGACCCAGTTGCTGACCTGCCCCACTACTAGAAGGTAGTAGAACCTTTAAGAGGTGGGGCCTCATGAGAGGTCTCAGGTCAATGAGGGAGTGCTGGGAAAGGGACTGTGGGTTATCAATCTCCTCTTCTTTGTCTTTCAGGTCCCAAGCACCATGAGGTGAGTGGCTTCCTCACCACATGATCCTGCCACAATGAGCTGCCTCGCCATAGTCCCAAAGTCAGGAGCCAACTTATCATAGACTGAACCTACAAGACCATGAGCCAGAATCAGCCCTTTCTCTATACAGATGATTACCAGGGTGTTTTGTGAGCACGACAGAGCTGGGCTGAGGGAAATATGCTTGCTGGACATCACATAAGGAGTAAGTAACAGTGCCAGGGATCTCTAGCAAAACTGTAGAATTTTTATCACCTCATTCTGCAAGCACCAGGCCTTAAGTCAACAGATTCTAAATTAACCCATTTATGGACAAAGAAATTCTCCTTTACGTTAGAGAACGATCTGATTTTGAGTATTTTCAGCATCCTCCAACGGGCTTTGAAAACTGCAAAGCTTAGAATAGAAAAACAGGAAGAGGGTGGAGAAATCTTCTAATCCAAACAGTCTCCTTTACTGATAAGAAGTCTCTCTGGATAACTAAATCAGATGGTCAACAGGTAAGCCAGCAGTACCTGCTCAGCCCCAAGTAGTTAGCTTTCCACTTTCTCCACTAAACCTGTTCCTCCTCTCAGGGTCGCACGTTGGCAAACGGTGCCCCACCAGACTCCTGAAGAATCCATTCTACTTTTCTTCCTCACTCCCCAGCTTGATCATCAGGTCCTCCTGAGTCCAACTTCTAATATTCTGCACACATGGCCCTTCTCGGCATAAGGTCCTGTCTCAGTGACCTAGCACAACCTTTAGAACTTTTGCCTAGATGAGTTCAGCCTTTTTTTTTTCTTTAAATTTATTGGTACTTTTTGGATATACAGTACAATTACATTCATCATCACATGATGTACAATTACATTCATCATTACATTACCATTACATGATGTACTTGATTCTTATTTTTTCCCCATTCCTCTGCCTCCCATCACCCAAGTTCCGCCTTTTTAATAGGTCTCCCCTGCACTCCCACCCACACACGCACACCCTGCTAACAGACTATTCTTTCAATACTGAAAGCCAGCCATCTCTTTCCTCACCCTCCATTTAAAGCCACACATGGCTTCCCTTGTTAAGCTCTCTCACTGGGCATTTCAGGTCCTCCATGATCTAGCTTCTGCTTCTCATACTTGAACTATTGTTAAATCCTCTTTCTTTTAAACTCCAGTAACCCCAAATCGCTAATCATTCTACTATGTCCTGCTATTTCATGACATCAGTAAATTGTGTGGCAACTTAAAATGGTCTGTGTGTGACTAAAATGTCCAAATAAGGACAGAAGAACATACCTGAATAATGAACTAACATCTTCCACATTTTATGAATATTGGAAACCCAAAGACTCAAATGATTAATGAATCTCAAAATGAAAAACATAGAGAAAACTATGACACCAAGACATATCATACTGACATTGTTCGAAGTCAATGGTAAAGAAAAATATGCTTGAAGTAGATAGAAAAAAAGGATGTGTTCTATATAGAAAATCAAAGGTAAGGGTCAAACAGATTTATCAGAAAAATATGACCAAGAAGACAGAAGAGCAAAATACTGAAAAAAATGCAAGCATAGAATTCTAAAGTTAAAGAAAATATCATCCAAACCCAAGGTAAAATAAATTTTAAGAAATACAAAAATTGAAACAATTCCTTACCAAAAGACCCTCACGACATGAAATGATAAAGGTGGTTCTTTGGACAAGGAAAACTGTTGGAAAGAAATGTGGATCAAAACAAAAGAATAGAGAATACTGCAGGAGGAAAATATAAGGGTTTTCCCTTATTGTTATTGAAATTTCTTTAAAATATAATTGATTGCTTAGACAAAAACAGTAGCGATGTAGGATAGGGTTTGTATGTGAAAGTAAAACGTTTGAGAATACCATAAAAGGAAGATTTGGGAGAATGGAAGTATATTACAAGGTTCTCATACTATAAGTGAAATGGCATAATACTGCTTAAAATTGTGATAAGTTAAAGATGTATACTAAAAATTTTAGAGGAACTCCAAAAAGATGTTTCAAAGTTATAGTTGTTAAGTCAACAAAGGAAATCAGTGAAATTGATAAGACTCTATCCAACTGGACGGTGGGGTGAGAAGAGAGATAAGCAGATGACAACTGTTAGGAATGAAAGGCAACACCAATAAAGACTCTGCAGCTATTACAGGGATAAAAGGTAATCTGTACCACTTTACGTCAATAGAACTGACAACGTTAAAAAAGCACACATTTCTTGAAAGATAATCCCAATTTCTGAGAAGCTGAAATAGGAGGACACAAGTTGGAGTAGAGCCTGGGCAACTTAACAAAGGCCTATCTCAAAAGTGGGTCAGTGTGAAGAGTTCAATTCTCAGGACTGAAAAATAAAATAAAATAACATGAAGCAAACACACAGTACCAACATTCATCCATGAAGAAACAGATAGTATGAATAACCTGCATTACTTAAAGGAATTGAGTTTGTAATTAAAACCTTCCCATAAAACTAAACCAACATGATTTCACTGGTATATTTCACTTAAGGAAGAAATTATACAAATTATACACAATTCTTCCCAAAAATTCAAAAAGAAAGACTACTTCATAACTTACCCTATGTTTTCTTTTGTTTGTGTGTGTGTGTGTGTGTGTGTGTGTGGTGCTGGGGTTTGAACCCAAAATCTTGTTCTTGCTAAGCAAATGCACTAACCCAGAGCCACACACCCCCAGCCCTCACAACTCATTCTACCTAACTAGTATTACCCCTACTTTTTTAAAAACCAAAGGTATTCCTCATGAATGTGGATGCAAACATTCTGGAGAAAATTTTCAGTGATCCCAGATATAAAAAGGAGAACGTATCATGACCAAATGGACTTTATCCTAGAAATACAAGATTGCTTAATATTTAAAAAATTAATATAATTCACTATATTAACAAACTAAGAAATAAAATGTATATGATCATCTCAGACACGGGGAAAGAATATAACAAAATTCAACATTCATTCCTAACTAAAAACAAAAAACAAAAACAAATCCATGGAGACAAGAAATAGAACAAAACTCCACCAACCTAATAAAGAGCATCTAACAGAATCCTAACTAAAACCATACTTAATGATGAAAGACTAAATCTGTTTTCCTAAGGTCAGAAATAAACCCAGCATGTCTGCTTACACTGTTTCTGTTCAACGTTGTAGGAAAGTTCTTTGCAAACAGGCAAGCAAAAGAAATATAAAAGGCTGATTGGAAGGTAAGACATAAACTGTCTTATTCTCAGAGGATAGGATAGTCCAGTAGAATCTATAAAATAAGGTACTGGAACGATTAAGTGAGTAAAGGATATAAGATTAAAACAAAAATTAATTATATTCTTATATCCTCACAATGAACAACTAGGAATTGAAGTTTAAAACATTGCCAACGCACCACTTGGAAATAGGAATAAACCTGACAAAAGATGTGAAGGGCCTAACTAAAAAAACATTAAAACATTGCTCGAAGAAAGTAAGGAAGATTTAAGGTGAAAGGAGAGATGTGCCACGTTCATGGGTCAGAAGACTCATGTTAAGATGTTGATTTTTGCCAGGTGTGGGGGCGCACACCTATCATTCCACTCAAGAGGCTGAGGCAGGAGGATCACTGTGAGTTCGAGACCAGCCTGGGCCACACAGTGAGTTCCAGGTCAGCCTCAACTACATAGTGAGACCCAAAACCTAACAAAAAAAAAAAAAAAAAAAAAAAAAAAAAAAAGATGTTGATTTTACTCAAAATGATACATATATTCAGCGCAGTTCCACTCAAAGGCTTAGAAGGATTTGTTGCAGAAACTGAGAAGCTCATTTGAAGTTTCAAACGACAGATCAAAGAACACTAACAGCTGAAAACTTGGAAGCAGAACGAAGCTGGAGAACTTATACTATCTAAAGCTATGGTAATTGGGTCAGTGAGACTTGGACATGAAAAAGAGACTCATAGAGCAGTGAAAGAAAACAGAGATTCAGAAAGACATCCACACATATATACACAATGATTTTCAACTCAGCTACAAAGGCAATTTAGAGGAGAAAGGTTGGGGAAATGAGTATTTTTAAAACAATAAGCTGTTCATATGCAAAAAAGTGAATTTCCAGTTCATACTTCACACCGTGTATAAAATTAACTAAAAATTAAACATAGATCTAAATTTAAAATCTAAAGCTATAAAATTTCTATGTAAAACTTAGAAGGTGCTCCTTCCAAGCTTGGCTTAGACGATGATTCCTATAGATAACACCGGAAGCAAAGAAAATGAAATGTAAATGAAAAAATGGATAAATTGGACTTTATCAAGGTAACAAAACTGCTCTTCCAAAGATACTGCTCAGATAATGAAAACACAATAGGCAGAGTGGGATGAAATATTTGTAAATTGTAGATCTACTAAACACCTGCATTCAACGCATAGTATATAAAGAACCCTCCAAACTCAATAATAAAATAGCTCAATTTTTAAAAAGATAGGTGTAGGGCTGGGGATTTAGCTCAGCAGTTCGGTGGCCTGCCTTGCAAGTGCGAGGACCCGAGTTCAATCCCCGGTACCGGAAAAAAAGAAAAAAAAAATGATAGGTGTACAGTCATTTCATCACAAAACAAATTTAGGGCCAGGGATTTAGCTCAGTGGATCTGCCACTGGCTTTGCAAGTGAAAGGTCCTGAGTTCGATCCCTGGTTCAAAACAAACAAATAGATTTAGATGGCAGATAAAGGCATAAAAATAATGCACAATATCACTAGTCATTAGGGAAATGCAATAATGCATCCAATAATAGACTACTCTATAACTATCTGAATAGCTAAAGTTTAAAAGACTTACCCCTACCCAGTGTTGGCAGAGATGCGGAGGAATAAGAATGTTCATAGATTGAGGATGGAAATATAATATAGCCAAACCACTTTGGAAATCGACACTTTCTTTCACGTTAAATATACAGCTATTCTATGATGTAGCCATTCCATTCCTAAGCATTTATCCCAAAGAAATGAAAACATGCCCTTACAAAGACTTCTATGCAGATGTTCAAAGTATTTCTACTTGTAATATCCAGAAATTGGAATCAACTCAAATGTCCAGCATCAGGCATGAAAGGGGAGAAGGATTACAAAAATAAATGAGTAAATAGGATGATGTATATGTTCATTAACTTGATTTTGATGATGACTACATGTATTAGAAGGCTCTGGGTTCATTCCCCAGTACTACCAAAAAATGTATCAAATTGCTTTTGTGCATGTTTTTGTTTTGGTTTTTTGGTTTTTTGAGACAGGGTCTCACTATGTAGTTGAGACTGACCTGGACTTACTATGTAGCCCAGGCTGGTCTCAAACACACAGCGATCATCCTGCCTCAGCCTCCCAAGTGCTGGGATTACAGGCATGAGCCACCATCCCCGGCTTGATATTGCTTATTTTAAATAAGCAGTTTAAAATCCAGCTACCTCATCTTTGACAAAGGAGCTGACCATCCTCAGTGGAGGAAAGAGAGCCTCTTCAATAAAGGGTGTTGGAAAAATTGGATTTCAACCTGCCACAGATTAAAACTGGACCGTTGTCTTTCACCATGCACTAAATTAAAATCCAAGTGGATGAAAGATCTAAATATTAAAACAGAAACACTAAACTTGCTGGAAGATAAGTTAGGCAGAACTCTGGAAGACATTGGCATAGGAAAAGACTTTATGAACAAATCCTCAGTAGCACGGGAACTAGTAGAAAGAATCAACAACTGGGATCCCATCTTATTAAAAAGCTTCTGCACTGCAAAAAAAACCATCAACAGAACTAAGAGACAACCTACAATGTGGGAAAAATTTTTACCAGCTGCTCCTCAAAGGACTATTATCTAGAATATATAAAGAACTCAAAACAATCAGCCCCCCCAAATATAAAGACCTGATTCAAAAATGGGCATCTGAAATGAACAGACATTTCTCAGACAAAGAAGTAAAAGCAGCAAGTACATATATGAAAAAATGTTCCACATCAGTGGTCATTCAAGAGATGCAGATGAAAACAACACTGAGTCCACCTCACCCCATAAAGAATGGCTGCTATCAAGAAATCACACAATAACAAATGTTGGTGGGGTTGTGGGGAGAAAGGAACCCTTCTCCATTGTTGGTGGGAGTGCAGACTGGTGCAACCACTATGGAAATCAATATGGAGATACCTCAAAGAGCTGGGACTAGAGCTTCCATTTGACCCAGCCATCCCTCTGCTGGCTATCTTTCCAAAAGAATTAAAAGAATCATATCACAGT